>NC_143557.1:96725000-97925000 GCF_054136105.1 Typopeltis vanoorti | reverse complement strand
ACAGACCCCCGAGGCACTCCACTAGTGATTTTCCTTCTTCTGGATATCGCTCCCCTATGCACAACAAGTTGTGTATGGGGGAGCGATATCCAGATAAGTATATTACTATGTATCTTTCTCCTCTGTCCAAGGGAGCGGTTACTTTATTGTAATAAGTAAGTAGATTACTAAAACATGACCTCCCTTGTAAAACATGAAGGAGACTGGTAAAGCAGCTACTGACAACAATACAGATCAAGGCATTAACATTACTTGTGTAACAGATGAATCGAGAAAAAGGAAAGTGCTGTTTGTCAATATGAAGCATCACTAAGTCATAGATTTTCACTGTACACTGTGATAAAAACAAACTACAGAAGTTGGATGCCACTCCTGAATTAGAATTCAGCTGTCCACAATTAAACTAAATTTTGAAAGAATATTGAAAGAAAAGAAGTTTAATCCTTAACATTAATTACCAGTTTGAATTAATATTTGCTTTTCCATTATTATTATTATTATTATTATTATTTTATTTATTTTTTTTTTTTGTATTTTCGAAAAAAATATTTTTGATTTGTTTTATTTATAATCAGTAAAAATTGTTCAGGGTTCCAAAATTTTTTTGAAGGTGAAAAGGGTTCCACGATTAAAATAAGTGGGAAACTGCTGCTCTAGTTAATTTCATGTATGGGGGTGGGGTCTCATTCAAAAATAATTTAACATATTATATTTGAGATCCTGTGATCTTTTGTGATTATATCAGTCTTTTACTTGGATTGCAAAAATATAAAGTAAAATGATATTGCTATCAGTCTGACATGATGATCATAGATATTCTATGATTATCAGCATAAGTCTCCTTGTAGTCACACTGCTTAAAAGATATTGCCAAAAATCCACTGAACTCTGAATGTTGTGTCACGTTATCCAGCTCTAAATTATTTTTTTTGTCCTTTAGGAGAGGAGGTGTGGGAGGGTGTTCTAATGAGATTGAATGATTTGATTCTAGTTAGGGTAGAAAGTTATGATTTCTATACTAGAAACAATTAAATTAAAAATGCCAAGAATTATATTCTTATTTAGTTCCTTTATCCAAGTGTAAGCAAACAAAGCTTATGTGTGAAATATCTTTACGATTAGACTACTTGTATATAGACGCAATCACCTCTTGATTCGAAGAAAAACGCTGACCAGTGAGGATGAGTTTTAGTTTTGGGAAGAGATAGAAGTCAGATTGAACCAAATCTGGGAAACAGGGTGGACGTTCCAGCAATTTATAGTGCAGATCCCTTAATTTTCACATTGCCAAAACACCTTTGTGGGCAGGTGCACTTTCCTGATGAAAGATGATTTTTTTTCTTCTGCAAAATGGGTCTTTTCTCATGAATGTTTTCGTCTAGTCTGGTTAAAAAATCAGAATAATATTCCCAAGTTATTGTTTTACCCTTTTCAAAATAATTAATAAACAAAATGCCTTTAGCATCCCAAAGCACCGATGCAGTGACCTTTCCTGCTGATGAAACTGACTTTGTCTTCTTTGGTGCTGAACAACCAGCTTCTGTTCCACTGTTTTGACTGCTGTTTGGATTCTGGTGTGTAATGGTGAATCCAAGTCTCATCCATAGTAATAAATTGATGTGCAAAATCAGTTTTATTCTTGTTAAAACACTCCAAGCACTGTTCAGAGATTTTCATTTGAGTGCTTTTTTGATCTGCTATGAGCAAGAGCAGCACGCATCTTGTTCAAAGCTTTTTCATATGCAATTCTTCATGCAGAATATATCCTACACATTCTTTTGAAATGCCTATAGTCTCAGCAGTTTCATGCACTTTGACTCGCCGGTCATCCAATACCGTGTTGTGCACTTGATCAATGATTTCTGGTGTTGTTACACTTTTTGGACGTCCTTCACGTGGATCATCTTCAAAACTGGTCCAGTCATGTTTAAACTCGGCCACCCATTTCTTAGTTGTCGAAAACGAAGGAGAAGAGTGCCCATAAACTTTTATGAACTTCGAATGAATTTCTTTTGCCGTTAAACCTTTTTTTACAAAGAATTTTATAACTGCATGATACTCAATTTTATCCATTTCAAGGGATATAGACAACAGTTTTGCTTCAGGCAACTGGAAAAAACAAACTACTTGATAGAATGACTTGCAATTTCACATGGATGCTTATTACAGATGTACCAACTTAGGAAAAAAAACAAAAAAACTTGCCGATAGTGTTGCCATATATGGTCAAGGCCAAGAACTTTTCAGACTACCCTTGTAACTAGATCAAATACATAGTGGAGTGTTGTTATAGAGCTGGTAGATCAGTTGTTAATGACAATGAAATGCATTAACAAATAAACATGATGGGTGCTAATTGAATAATCAACATGGATGACTTGAGTGATCCAAACATTGACTAGAATGCTGTGAAATCTCATGAGAAGAATAAAATCAAATTTATTGAGCTATTATGAGACAACCTCCTCAAGCATATGTGATAGAAGGAACTTGAACTAAAAAAAAGAATGTTAGATTTGATTATAATGTCAGACGAGCTTCAGGTAGACATGGCTGATCTACCTCCAGTTGAAGGCAATGATCATTCTGTACTGACTTTGAAAGTAGCTAAGATAATGGATGTTCATTCATAGTGTCAGAAAAGATTGCATGCTGAACTATATAAAAAAAAATTATGGCTGAGGAGCATGCTAGGTTCCATGGCATTGTATTGATTTCTAGATGGGAAGGACATCAGTAAATTCCTGGGAAGTATTTCAAAAATACTTCAGTGATGCAGTATCAGAATGTGTCTAGAGTTCAGAGAATAAACAGAATAAGAGAGAAATGAATGTGAAATCTTATTAAGCAAAAAATTATTAAGAAAAAGATCATGTTGAAGAAATACTGTGTACATAAGGATCATGTCAGTTATGACAATTATAAAGAGCATACCAGAAAAGTTACAACTATAATTCTATGGAAAGCAAAGTCCAAGTATGAAAAGAAACTGGGTCTGCAAGCTAAATGCAACCGAGAAGAACTCTATCATTACATTGCAAGTAAAAGAAAGAATGGTGAAAAATAACTCTCAACATTGGGGATGGTACGTAGGGTACAAATGCAGGAGATTGCTCAAGTAATGATGGCTCATTTTGCTGAAAGTCATCCAACTGGTGTAGTGTATGCAACATTAAATGCATTGCTACTTCTTCGTTGGATTAAAAAAATCGGGTGTATAAGAACAATGTATTAAAGCTGCTAGCGAACTGAATAAGAACTTGGCAGTAGGGACTGACAGGATATCAGCATAGATGCTAAAAGCTATTAGGCTAAACTGGTTGTTCCTTTGAACTAGACTGTGGGATTTGAATCTCAGAACTGGGAAGATTTCACAGAATGGAAAAAAAAGTATCCCATTGAACAAGTGTGGTAAGGCTGATGTGTCTAACTATCGTCTATCAGTATCTCTGGAGTGGTGATGAAGATTTTGGAAAAGTTAGTAAACATTCACATACAGAAATGGGTTAACAGAGAATCTCTATTTTGCAATCAACTGCATAGGCGTACTAATGGGAAGGTCATGTTTGAGCAACTTGCTCACATTTTATAATGTTACTGTTGAATTAGACAAGGAGAATGGATACACCATGATGCTTTTGGGCTTTGTAAGGCATTTGATAGGATACAGCATGCAAATCTGTTACATAAATTGGAAATATATGGGATTATAAAGTATTAGCATGGATAAGAGAATTGCTCGCTGATAGATTTCAAAAGTGTGGGATGGGGGTGGATTCGAGTCCATAACATTTAATGTGACCAAAGCTCGTGGTTATTTAGTTTTTACATCAGTGACATTGGGAAGGAATTGGCTGATGACATGCACTTGTTTGCTGATGATGCAAAGATAGACAAAATAATTAGAAATGCAACTGATGTGAACTATTTGCAGAATGATTTGAATAAGTTGGAATTGTGGGCATGGAAAAATTGTCAGTTCAACATTAGTAAACATAAAGTTATGCACTTTGGTATAATGAAATATCTAATATTATGTAATAGTCCGAAATGAAGAGGAAATGACAGTAACCGAGGAAGCACACTGACTATATGCACAAGCCTCGGGGGCCAAATTAAATTCTGCAAAAACCACGGGTCAGGCAGATGGGAGTCTAGAAATGATTCTCCGATCGAATGTACCTGGTCAAACGAAGGACAAAGATACTTAGGTGTGCACCTTGGCAACACCAAAATATATAACACACTGAACTGGACACAGCTGCACAACTGTTTTAAACAGGTACTAGGTAAATGGAACAGCGTTCGTTCCATGTCTGCACTTAGAGGAAGAGTACTAATAGTTAACCAGATGGCTGCGAGTGTCTTATGGCATACCCTCAAAGTACTCGCACCTCCTGAAGAATTTCTCTACCACATTCAAAAGGAAATCAAACATTTCCTCTGGAACAAAACTCACTGGACAACATACCCTCAACTCTGCAAGCCACTCAGCAAGGGAGGTCAAGGCCTGATTTCCCTTGAAAACAAGATTAGATCCTTCAGGATAATCCTCCTCCTAAAGACACTTCAATGCAATCACACTTATGTAACCACCTTCGATTACATCATGAAATCATCCACCAGAGGACTTACACTTTCCACAATCCTCCAAATGGCTAGTCCTGCACCATCTCCTCCTAAACTACCTCATTTTTACAAAGATGCTCTACAGCGGTGGAAAAACACAGGACTTCATCACACACTTACAGGATCAACAGAGTCAGCTGTACTTACAGAACCACTATTTTCGAACAGAAACATAACAAGTCTCACAACTGGCCAGCCCTTTCCTTTCCCTACATGGAACTGGGCAGGAATAAGAGTCATAGGAGACCTCCTAACCCAGACCCTAAAGTGGAAAGCATTCACAAGCCTACCAATGAAGAACCCAAAAACTGAAAATCAATACCAACAGCTGCAAGCCTCCATTATAAAAGCCTATCCAGATATCGCTACACTTCAGGAAATCCGTATTCCTTCTATAAACTGCTCGCGGCCGATATTTCATCTTGTACAATCTGAAGCCTCATTTCCAATTCTTCCCTCCAACTACAAGAAAATATACCACTTCCTCATGTCAGTGTCTCCAACCCTGCCCTTCTTATATTCATCCTTAATCCTCTCATCTACAAGGCTGCATATGCTACTCAGTTTTCAGTGGGATCTGCCATGTAAATCGAAGTGTGCCAAACCAGATTTCGATATACATTGGAGACTATGGCATAACATCTTGCCAACTCCTTCAAAGCTCTATTTCAAGCTAAGAGAAATTTCAGCTAAGAGAAATGGATCTGTGTCTATTCTGTGACATTTCATGTACCTTGGAACACACATATCTAACCTATCCCGCAAACAACGTGATCTCATATGGAGGTAGCAGGGTTTTTCCCCCGGAAACTCGGGTTTTTCATCCCACATACAGACAAATCAGCCCTTTAGAACACACGCAATTTACAGACAAAAATAATAGTTGTGGTGGAGGTGGGCGGTAGATGGTGTTGATGGAGATGATTCGTAGTAGAGGTACGGTGTAGTGGTTGAGACGGTTGTAGGTGTCCTCCTGCAAGGAGTTCGTACTCCTTGGAGGTATCAGGAATAATAATAATAATCACCTATGCCCTGAATACTGCTTCTAGCACCTGTAACTACGCACACAGCCAAGAAGACTACTGGAATTTAGTCCACACAGAAGAAAACAGACACAGAACATGCAATTTCCTCTTCATCTGCACTAAGGCCATCATCTACAGCTTCTACCTAAAACAAACAAGAAATAACCAGCACCCATCCATCACTGAAACTGCACAAACCCTCATGTATATCCTCCGTCAGAAACTAAAAAGCAGGCTTTTATTGGAACTTGAGTACTTCAAAGAAACAAGAACTGTCGCAAAATTCATAGAGGAGGGGAATCCAACTGGTTCCCTCTTCTGGATTGACGACAACAATACGCTTCATCTGAAAGATAACTCAGACTGAAACTGAACTGTAAATTTTGAATTCATTTATTGCATTCTCTATTGTATACCCGAAAGGAAAATGTTTCTTTCTCTGTAATATATATACTTATAATATGTGAATAATCCTTGTTACCTATCGTCTAATGTATATTTTAACAAGTTAAAAAAAAAATAAATAAATATATATATATATATATATTGGTGATGTGCTAGGAGAAACTGATCAGGCTAGGAATTCTGGAGTTTTAGTAGATGGGAAGTTGAGGTTCTAGGCCATATAGCAAAGACTGCAAATACAACTCTGAGGATAATTGCAATGCTGAAATGAACCTTGATATGTAAGGATAAGAAAGTCACTTTGCCTTTTTACAAGGCTTTGATGTGACCTCACTTTAAGTATGAAGTTAAGTATGAACAGTTGAGAAGATGCAAAGGAGTGTTAAAGATGGTATTGGGATTGTGGAGTGTAGATTGATAGATTTATGATACTAGATAGATTGATAGATTTATGATACTAGACAGATTGATAGATTTATGATACTAGATAGATTGATAGATTTATGATACTAGATTTGCAGATACTAACAAACAGGAGAAAGAAGGGAAAGATATGATTGTGATTTATAAACTTCTGAAAGGATCATACATGATATGAGTAGGCAGAATTTTTTTATTGTTTGAAAGATGGGGCGAGGATGAGAGGGCATTCATGGTAGTTGAAGGGTGAGTGATACATTTTTTTTCTCTCATAGAGTAGTGCATGATTGGATGACTCTATGAAAGAAACTCCATTGGGTCCCCCCTGTGAGACTAGTGTATGATTGGAATGGATCACCCTTGAAGGTGAATGCGGGTAGAGTGAATGAATTCAATAAAAGTTATGACAGAGACTAAAAGACACTGACCTTCTGGAGGTCTTTCTTAATAATAATAAAAATAAAACATATTAGAATTATTTAAAAAAGAAAGAGACTAAAAGACACTGACCTTCTGGAGGTCTTTCTTAATAATAATAAAAATAAAACATATTAGAATTATTTAAAAAAGAACACTTTTCTCCTGATAACATGCAGCATTTTTTTTTGTAAATCTCAACCATCACAGGTTTAATTTGTTGTATTTTTAATCCCATGTAAGGGTTACATATTCCCTGAACCTTGCTCTATAAACAAAAACTTGGTTGTTTGTGTAAGTTATTTTATCTCAGTAGGCTCCTTTTACTAATAGATGCCATCCTCTATGAAATCGCTACTTTCTTTGTCATTGATAAATGATACAGAAGGTTGAAACTGCTCAGTTTTTTCAAGAAAAAACTAAGTCGCGTAAGTCAGATATATTGCTGATGAATTTATCATCTGGTTACATGGATATAGTACTTAAAAGAAATTCTATTAAAAGTCATCAGCACTCAGAACTCCAATCATCGTTGAAAGGGAAATTACCAATAAATTAATTTTCTTGGGTATCTTAATGAAATGAGAATATGATGGACACACAGACCATCATATTCTCAGTATGATCAGTATTCAATATGATGGACACACAGACAATAGTAATACTACATATTAGTATTACTATTATGACTAATACTTTAATATTATTATTTCTCAGATAAATTACATACATTATAAGAACACAATTATGCATAACAAATACTTTCTCATACATAAAGTTTTTTTGAATAATAATAATAACAATAACTGTTTACAACATATATTATTATAATAATCATAATGATGATTATTGCAGATGGTTCTTTGCAATTTTTACACTCTATATATACAATATCAATAGATATAATCACTCTATATTGCATACTTTTGTTACAGTTATTACATACATTACATACATTTGATTACATGTGATACATTACTTACATTTGTTTACATATGATACTTACATTACATACATTGGTTTACATGTGATATGTACATTACATGCATTTGGTTACATATGATACATCTTGGATGAGAACTAATTTCTCTGCTTTCATCCTCGAAGCTTATATGTAAGCTTATCTGAGGATGACACCAGTTGGTTATTATTTATTGTTTTTTTTTTTGTTGTGTTGGGAAGTTACGAAATCTATGATTGAGAAATTCGCACGCACGCAAGTGCGCACACACACAATAACTTGGAATGTATTGATGCGTCGCTGAACTGGAAGCCTGAACAAATATATTGTGTTTCATTAAGAGCTCTTTTCAGGCTGTTGTAGTTTGTAAGGTTTCTGTATTCAAAAGATAATTTGTTTATCATGTCTGGGATGTAGAAGTTTCACGTGGCCTTTCCGTAGTGATTATTGTATTTATATGTGATATAATTAGTTGTCTGAGGTCTTTTTATACGGTGCGTATTTCTGACTGTCCTGTAGTTGGCATCGAAATGATGTTTTAGTAAAGCTGCATAGTGACATAAATGTTTTGCTGTCAGTATTTTGTGTTCTGACATTGCAGTATATATAAAGTCGTTATTTTCTCTTTGTTCCTTAAAGATCAGTTTTATCATTTTGTACTAGCGACATTAATCTATTTAATTTGTAGGGTGTACAGAAAGCATACTTTGTTATAGCGTATCTTAGTATATTTTGGCATAGTGCTTTGTATATTAGTGTTTTTAGGCGTATGGGAACTATGTCTTTTAACCTGTAGAGTTTGCCACTTATTGTTTGGAGTTTGTTGTGTAGATGGTTTGGTTTATGTGGCTATTCCAGTTTATATCTGCATCAAAGTAAATTCCAAGGTATCATGTTGTTTCAACCTGAGTGATTTTGCTGTTCTGTGTGTTTTTTATGTTGGAAAGTGGATGTTGGATGGTTATATATTTGTTATCAACTGGTCGCTTCAGTGGATTTCTGAATATCATCAATTTTGTCTTTTCTGGGTTTAGGTGTATGGAGTTTTTCGTGAGCCAGTCTATGATCAGATTTATGTCAAGTTGCATATTTGTTTGGGCTATGCTTGTGTTATTGTGGATGGATATTATTGCTCTATTGTCTGCATATTGGAATATCTTACCTTTGAGTGGTAGCTGATTAATATTGTGCGTGTAAATGTTGAATAGAGTTGGGGAGAGTACAGCTCCCTGTGGTACTCCACAGGTTACTGGTCGCTCTCTGCTTCAGTTTGATCCGATAGTGTGAAATGCTTTCTGTTTTGAAGGTAGTTTGTAAACCACCTATGAAGCACCTCCGTAGTGGAAAAATGATTGGAGGTGTTCATTTGGAAAAGAGCTGAGTTCAGTTGTTGTGACTAAAGGAATTTTATATGGGCTTTTTCAGTTGATGATGAGTTAACTGATCTCATATGAAGGTAGCAGGTTAAACTTTTTCTCCTGGCAAGTCAGGTTTTTTCATCCTCATACAAGCATATCAGCCAGAGTACATATGCAGTTTACAGACAAAAAAGATAGTGGGCAGTAGATGGCATTGTGTAGATGATGATAATGGCATAGTATGTGTAGATGAAGGATTACATAGTGTAGACAGTGGGTTAGAGAGTAGAGTGGTGTGTCCTCACACAGTGATTCCTTCGAATATTCTTGGAGGTGTCATGTAATAATAATAACAATTACTCCTTGGGAACTACCATGGTTTCTAAAGACTCATTGTTGGAGTTCCATTGTAATCACATTATTATTTACACAATGTCTGTCATATCTCATTTTAAACTCATTCACTTACATAGCACTCATAACCTACTCTGGCAGTTGATTCCATCAGCAAACACATTTTTTCAGTATCTATTTAGTAACCCAGTAGTTTAGTAATATTAGTAACACGCACACACATGTGCACAAGCATATTTTTTTTTATTTTTTGTGTAGAAACAACTGTGGTAATTCCATTAAAAAAAAAGAGTAAACACATAATCACAATAAAGAAAAATTCAATAAAATTAAACTCTTAGCATGCAAATAAATATTTTATTTTGTGTATTGCAAACCATCATCAATGTAGAGAAAGTTTGCAATAGGTAAGGGCAAATTCATATACAACAAATTGAAACTTCATTATGTAACAGTTATCTTATCTGTAGTGGGTATCTGATCATGTACATTTGCAAAGTTGTAAACATTACAGTATTAGGAATTCTAAAAGAAAACATCACACAGTTGCTAATAACAATTTTATGCCTCATCCTTCACAGGACAAAGCATAAGCTTGAGAGATTGCAGAAACATCTGGTAAGTGACACAGCTGAGAAAGAAAAATGAATTTTATATGGTGAGGAGAGTGTGACACAATCATGTTTCATTATGGTATGATAGAGGAGAGTTGAGAAGGAAAGCCAGGAATACAAATGAGTCAGTGCATAGTGCGGAAGGAACGATGTGATGAGTTTGTGGATATGTAGCATCAATTGGATGGATGAAGAGACTTGTATAAGGCTCTCATGGTTTGTACTTCTGGAAAAAAATGCTGCTGAATGGAGTGAAATTGGAGGTGCAATGACTGAAAACTGATTGATTAGGAGAGATGATGAATGTGTTTGCAGACAACAGTGCCATTTCAGTGCAAAATATAAAAAAGTTGAATGTACAGCGAAACCTTCATCATATTATGGAAGGATGGAGAACAAAAACGTTATATATATATATATATATATATATATATATATATACGGGAAAATGATAGTACTGGAAAACCATTTAAAATTATAGATAACAATTTAATGATTATTATTCACTGAAATATGGTATACAATACATTACAGTATATTTAAACCACTTTTTCTTGCATAAAAAAAACTTTGACATTTGTTTTGGGCAAGCTTTACACTTCAGTTCAGAGTATGATCTTTCAATGCCTAGAACACTTTTACGATCGTCACCAGTGCTGTGTGTGTGTGTGTGTGTGTGTAAAATAAAGCTTTTACTTTCATCAGTTCTTCATACATCTCGGCAAAGCTTGGCACACACAACATCTGGTTTGCCATCTTCTTCTCCAGGATTTTTTTCTAACCCCTCTACTATTTTCAATTACTCAGGCAGAGCTCTCGCTTGCTTTTTAGGTTGGGACATGGTCCAAGGATAACAATAAAATAAATAACAGGAACAAAGCAAATGAAACAATAACAGGAATAAAATATGAAATACCATAATAAAAACAGGAACAAATTACAGGTATCCCTCGATTAATATGGTTACTTAATCCCTCGATGTTACCACGTATATCAAAATTGTGTTAATCAAATCTAATAATCAATGGTAAAAATTACAATTCGTCCATGATCGATTACTATATTAATGATTAGTTTTATATGGTACTCTTTTAGGAAAGATAAAAAATAAATGCAAAGTAAATGTTTAATAAATACTTGTACCTACATTATTTACAGCAATTTTTTTTATCGAATGAAGTTATCAAGAGTTTTTTGAACAGTTTTAGTTATTTTCTTTTTGGCATAAATTCTACGATAACAAGCAAAATGACTCTCCAGACCTCGGCAAACAAGCAATAAAACATAAAGAAAAAACCCTGCAAATATAATAGATGATGGCACAAATTAAGTGGATATTGAATCCAACATTATTTCATAGCTGAATATAGAAACTACAAGTGTTTCGTGCCGATTATGTAGAAACTAAAAGTTTCGGTGGATGCAAGCATAAGCAACCTTATGGGAAACTCGTAATAAAGGTGGAGTAAGCTCCAAATCACTTTTCTTAGTATTTTCCATAATGTAGAGCACATCTTCTAGACATGTATCATAAATAAACCTTTGGCTCTCTATTTCAGTAACACATGATGGTTTATTTATTTTCAGTTACAATCTAGAAATTATTGAACAAAGAATAATAATAAAAAAAAAAACTAAATCATACTATACTGACATCGGATTTTCATGGCATCGGATAAGAAAATCACTTTTCTTAGTATTTTCCATAATGTAAAGCACATCTTCTAGACATGTATCATAAATAAGCCTTTGGCTCTCTATTTCAGTTACCTGATGGTTTATTTATTTTCAGTTACAATCTAGAAATTATTGAACAAAGAATAATAATTAAAAAAAAACTAAACCATACTATACTGACATCGGAGGCCGCGGTATCACTCAGATACAATTTACTGTCAAATATCACAAACCATTACATAACATGTGTTAAACCAAACTGATAGCAAAAACAGTGGGGAATATCACTCATAACATATGAATGCGCAGCTACTCATGACCTCCAAGCTA
This sequence comes from Typopeltis vanoorti, assembly GCF_054136105.1. Classification (NCBI taxonomy): domain Eukaryota; kingdom Metazoa; phylum Arthropoda; class Arachnida; order Uropygi; family Thelyphonidae; genus Typopeltis; species Typopeltis vanoorti. Next base: position 97,912,810 of record NC_143557.1, on the reverse strand, counting down.
TACACTGAATTGTGTAAGAATATTTATAATAAACATATTGCATGTATCTGTCAGATCAGCTCCGAGCTCCGCAGGGTTAAAAGCACATTAATCAAAACTCTTGCCGCGTATATCAAGGGATTGCAGCATTTAATTTCACCACATTAATCAAATCCCGCCTTAAGCAAGGGATACCTGTAATTCGTAAATGGTTAAACCAGAGTAACAGATAAAACTATGAAGTAAACTTGCAATGAAGTAAAACTCAAAAGTGACATGCTCATAACCATTTACGAATTAATTGATTCTAAGTGAAGACTTGGCAACACTGTTACCAAGTCTTTACTTAGTTCAGAGAAAAGGATGAAGAGCAAAAATTTTCAAATTTTAAAAAGAAAACTATCCACATGAGAAAATGTTACGTTAGGATCATGATTTGTAAACGATCAATGCAATACAATGACAGTGCAAGGATTGATGGATCCATAATAATAAAAAATAGTGTTATTTATATGGGACTAGTTCCAGGACCAAAAAAGGCAGATGAAATCTGCAAGAAAATGAAGGTAACAGGGATGATGAATCAGGGTTTCACTGTAGTTTTATAGGCAACAAATCAGAATGGAATAGGTAATATGAACTATAATTGTGGCCTAGGGACTACTGCACCTCATGTACACTAATACCAGAAGCATCTGGACAAAAGGAAGAGTTTTTAGCATTTTTTAGATTTTCTTGGCCAGAAGTTATTGGCATTAGTGAGACATGACCAACAGAAGATGTTATAGTTAGTGGGATAGAATGCAATTGGTATAGTATTATCGGAGAGGATTGAGAAAGAACAGAATGGACAGAGAGAGAGAGATGGGTATTGCTGATGATAGTAGATGAACTGCAGCTAAAAGGACTAGAATTTCAGCAGGAGTTCAGTTAATGTCATGCATTTGAGGCCATCGGATGCAAAGAATGTTGTGTATGGTATACATCAGCAATGCAGGGTGAGTGATTCTTATGGGAAGCTTCAACTATGGGAACATAGATTGGAAGGAGGAAAGGACAAATGGGTGGATGGAAATAACTTCTAAGGAATAACTACCTCAGGCAGCATGTAATGGAAGGTACCAATGATTTAAGAGTGCTTGACCTAGTAATTGCATCCGAGGATTTGTCTATAATCAAAGTGGCTATATTGCTACCAATTCATTTGTATGAGTGAGCATGTGGTCTTGACCTGGCAGATGGCTAAAGGGTGAAATTTTTAGTTAAGGAGTATCACTGCAATTTCCAAGCTGGTAATTACAACAAGCTCAGGAGACTGCATAAGAAATTGCATGTTCATAGTGCATAAGAAATGGTATAGGGATGTTTGAAGGAAGTAGTTGCAGACTGCATATCTAAAGTCAGGAGGATAAATAAATTGAAAATTAAATGGATGTGTAGCAGCATCATTAAGTTGTTGTTGTAGTTGTGTACCATCCAGTAATTTCATCTCTTGGTGATCTTGTAAACAGAGGCTCTCCATCCCACTCAGCCTCTTGTCCTTTCTTTCAGCAATTGTAAGTTCCAGTTGGTAAGTTATTTTTATTGGAAGTTTATTTTGCACTTGGCTAGGCTAAAATAAATTTAGTTTAATCCTTTATCCAAGTTTAATCAAACAAAGTTTGCGCCTGAAAATATCTTCAGGACTGAGGTAAGGTGGTGCAACACCAGATCTATTTTATCTTTTATCTCCCTGGTGTTGCACACCTTACCTCAGTCCTGAAGATATTTTCAGGCGCAAACTTTGTTTGATTAAACTTGGATAAAGGATTAAACTAAATTTATTTTAGCCTAGCCAAGTGCAAAATAAACTTCCAATAAAAATAACTTACCAACTGGAACTTACAATTGCTGAAAGAAAGGACAAGAGGCTGAGTGGGATGGAGAGCCTCTGTTTACAAGATCACCAAGAGATGAAATTACTGGATGGTACACAACTACAACAACAACTTAATGATGCTGCTACACATCCATTTAATTTTCAATTTATTTATCCTCCTGACTTTAGATATGCAGTCTGCAACTACTTCCTTCAAACATCCCTATACCATTTCTTATGCACTATGAACATGCAATTTCTTATGCAGTCTCCTGAGCTTGTTGTAATTACCAGCTTGGAAATTGCAGTGATACTCCTTAACTAAAAATTTCACCCTTTAGCCATCTGCCAGGTCAAGACCACATGCTCACTCATACAAATGAATTGGTAGCAATATAGCCACTTTGATTATAGACAAATCCTCGGATGCAATTACTAGGTCAAGCACTCTTAAATCATTGGTACCTTCCATTACATGCTGCCTGAGGTAGTTATTCCTTAGAAGTTATTTCCATCCACCCATTTGTCCTTTCCTCCTTCCAATCTATGTTCCCATAGTTGAAGCTTCCCATAAGAATCACTCACTCTGCATTGCTGATGTATACCATACACAACATTCTTTGCATCCGATGGCCTCAAATGCATGACATTAACTGAACTCCTGCTGAAATTCTAGTCCTTTTAGCTGCAGTTCATCTACTATCATCAGCAATACCCATCTCTCTCTCTCTGTCCATTCTGTTCTTTCTCAATCCTCTCCGATAATACTATACCAATTGCATTCTATCCCACTAACTATAACATCTTCTGTTGGTCATGTCTCACTAATGCCAATAACTTCTGGCCAAGAAAATCTAAAAAATGCTAAAAACTCTTCCTTTTGTCCAGATGCTTCTGGTATTAGTGTACATGAGGTGCAGTAGTCCCTAGGCCACAATTATAGTTCATATTACCTATTCCATTCTGATTTGTTGCCTATAAAACTACAGTGAAACCCTGATTCATCATCCCTGTTACCTTCATTTTCTTGCAGATTTCATCTGCCTTTTTTGGTCCTGGAACTAGTCCCATATAAATAACACTATTTTTTATTATTATGGATCCATCAATCCTTGCACTGTCATTGTATTGCATTGATCGTTTACAAATCATGATCCTAACGTAACATTTTCTCATGTGGATAGTTTTCTTTTTAAAATTTGAAAATTTTTGCTCTTCATCCTTTTCTCTGAACTAAGTAAAGACTTGGTAACAGTGTTGCCAAGTCTTCACTTAGAATCAATTAATTCGTAAATGGTTATGAGCATGTCACTTTTGAGTTTTACTTCATTGCAAGTTTACTTCATAGTTTTATCTGTTACTCTGGTTTAACCATTTACGAATTACAGGTATCCCTTGCTTAAGGCGGGATTTGATTAATGTGGTGAAATTAAATGCTGCAATCCCTTGATATATGCGGCAAGAGTTTTGATTAATGTGCTTTTAACCCTGCGGAGCTCGGAGCTGATCTGACAGATACATGCAATATGTTTATTATAAATATTCTTACACAATTCAGTGTATAGCTTGGAGGTCATGAGTAGCTGCGCATTCATATGTTATGAGTGATATTCCCCACTGTTTTTGCTATCAGTTTGGTTTAACACATGTTATGTAATGGTTTGTGATATTTGACAGTAAATTGTATCTGAGTGATACCGCGGCCTCCGATGTCAGTATAGTATGGTTTAGTTTTTTTTTAATTATTATTCTTTGTTCAATAATTTCTAGATTGTAACTGAAAATAAATAAACCATCAGGTAACTGAAATAGAGAGCCAAAGGCTTATTTATGATACATGTCTAGAAGATGTGCTTTACATTATGGAAAATACTAAGAAAAGTGATTTTCTTATCCGATGCCATGAAAATCCGATGTCAGTATAGTATGATTTAGTTTTTTTTTTTATTATTATTCTTTGTTCAATAATTTCTAGATTGTAACTGAAAATAAATAAACCATCATGTGTTACTGAAATAGAGAGCCAAAGGTTTATTTATGATACATGTCTAGAAGATGTGCTTTACATTATGGAAAATACTAAGAAAAGTGATTTGGAGCTTACTCCACCTTTATTACGAGTTTCCCATAAGGTTGCTTATGTGGTGAATTATGTGGTGAATTATTAATAATAATAATTAACTTTTCATGCTTGGAATAGTTCTCAAACAAAGGGAAATATCTTCCAAACAACAATACAGCAACAGTAATCATTTTATGGAACTCCTATTAACTGTGAGACATACCATTAAAATGAATGTTGCCATCATCATCAAATTCCTGCCATGTACCCTCAAGGGGTGTACAAGATATGACAGTACTACATGAAAAAATTACATCATTACTAACTTCCTATCTACAATTTTCCTCCAAATCAGTCTGTTACTTGTCAAGACTCCAACATTATCAGATCTTATGTTTCTATCGTCTAAGGCACTTTGTATCGTATCAATCCACCTATATCTTGGTCTTCCTCTGGGTCGTTTTCCTGCCAACCTGGTGGAGAACACTTGTTTTGCTAATCTTTCCTCTCCCATTCTATTTAAGTGAGCATACCACCTGAGATTAGCTTTGCTAACGCATTCCTGGATGCTGACAATGTCAAGTTCTTTCCTAATATCCTCATTTTTAATATGATATTGCCATTGATGCCATCTGTTCATGCCTCTAATCTTTCTCAGGACTCTCATATCTGCGGTCTCTAGTCTTTGGTCAAGTGTTTTACTTCTGACCCAGCTCTCAGATCCATAATTTAAAACTGGTTGAACACTGTCTTGTATACAGCTAATTTAGTGTTCCGACTAATTTCTCTCTTATTCCATATGAATTTATTCATTTGACTTCCCACCATACCAGCTTTGCTGATTCTGTTGTCTATTTCTATATTTAATTTACCATCTTCAGTAAAAATCGTGCCTAAGTAGCTGAAATGTTTTACTTGTTCCACAGGTTCTCCATTCACAACACAGTTGACATTTTCAATGATTCTGCCTATTTTCATTGTCTTTGTCTTTTTATTGCTGCCCTTCATACCATATCTATTACAACAGCAATTGAATTTAGTCAGAGAATCTTGCAGACTTGTAGCAGATTTATTTAGAAGTATAACATCATCCGCATAAAGCAAAGAGCTGACATTAACATCTCCAATTTTGATATCAGGTTTAACACCACTTTCCTTCATAATGTGATCCATATAGATAATGAATAACAGAGGAGATAATGTACATCCTTGTCTGACACCAGATCATTAAACCATCTTCCTATACTTCCTTCAATTCTAACTGCTGACTTACAACTCAAATAGAGACTAAGTATTGCTTGATATAATGCCCCATTAACACTATATAACTATGGCGTTTGGAATAGCTTCTCTCCTTGCACCTTGTCATATGCCTTTTCCAGATCTACAAAACTTAAATACAGATCTCTGTTATATTCCCACAATTTCTCAATTATTTGTGGTAAAGTTAAAATCTGATCCTGAGAGCCTCTATTTGGCCTAAATCCAGCTTGTTCTTCACCAAGCTTCTATTCCACAATCCTTCTCAACCGTTTCTCAAGTATACTTGCATAGATCTTGCCAGGAACACTCAGTAGGGAATTACCTCTGTAATTCTCACATTCAGTTTTATTTCCCTTTTTATATATGGGTACTATGAGAGCTCTACTCCAATCATCGGGAATTCGTCCCTCTGTCCAGGCTTTCTGAACTATGCAGTGCAGCTGTAAGACTCTTATACCACCATACTTGGGCATTTCTGGTCGAATATCATCTACTCCTGCTGCCATTCCACATTTCAAGCCTTTGATGGCTTTTTCTACTTCAAGTATGGATATGTATTCCTGACTGCATGCCTGGTCAGTGTTTTTTATCACTGTGCTATCATCACTGCTTGTTTCATTTAGCAGTTTTTCAAAGTAATTACTTCAAGGATATCTTTTTCTCCTGTTTTCATGTCACCTTTATCATCTCTAACTCCTTTTACATCACTCTTTCCTCCATTCCTAAGCTTCTTCAACAACTTCCAGAATATTTTGCCACCTGCTTGATATTTATTTTCTATATTCTTGCAAAAGTCCTCTCATGACTTTTGTTTAGCTAGTTTTACACACTGTTTAGCTTTCTTACATTTGTCCCTGTATTCTGTAAGAGTAAAAGCTGACTTATTTGCCAGGAACTTTTGATATGCTTTCTTCTTTTCCTTCACTGCCTCTTTAACTTCTTGTGTCCACCAGGGAGTTATGATTTTTTATCCTTGCACACAACCTCACCACATGCCTCTCTGGCAGAATCAATCAATGTTTTCTTCAGAGTTTGCCACTGAATCTCCAAGTTTTGATTCCTGTTCTCAAACTCTTTCATTTTCTTTTCAATAATCTTTGTGTATTTTAGTCTACAGTTCACATCTGAGAGCTGCTCAACTTTTATTCGCTTTAAAACTTTCTTACATGTTCTTCTTTTCAATATGAAATTCAATTTTATCTTGCTCAAGACTAAATAGTGATCACTTCCAATTTCAAATCCTCTGTACACTCTGGTGTCCTGCACCAGGGAGAAAACATCACTATCAACAATAACATAGTCAATGAGACTTCTTATTCCTAGCCTCTTCTCTCCATGTGAATTTGTGCACATTTTTATGTTGGAACATGGTGTTAGTAATAACCAGTCCATGTCCTGAGCAGAAATCCAGCAGATATTTGCCATTATTATTAGCTTTGCTCTTTTCTCCAAATTTTCCCAAAATATTTTTGTATGTCTCACAATCATTTCCTACTCTGCTATTTAGATCTCCAACAAGGACCAACTTTTCCTTTTTCATTGTGTCAGTTGCTTTTTCTAAAGCATCAAAAAATTCCTCCACTTCTTCCTTAGTAGGACCTTCTATGGGACCATAGGCACAAATAAGTCTCATTGTCCAGTTCCCCATTCTCATATTTGCCCATATTACTCTACTTGAGACTGACTGCCATTCAAGAAGATTAGCCTCGTATTTTGTGTTAAATACTATGGCTACTCCTTCTTTTCCTTGATTGTCATTGCCTGAATATAACATTTTGTATTTATTGCTCAGAAAGATCTCACCAGTTTTGGTCTTTTTTGTTTCAGTCACCCCCTATTATGTCGATCTGGTATTTATCTGATTCCTCAGCTAGCTCCATTTCTTTGCCATTCAGGCTTCTTACGTTGATAGTACCGATCTTTAACTCTGGTGATGTTGAGTTGGGGTTTGTTTTCAGATTTGTTCCAGTAGCTGACTTTTCACTGTTCGCCCTGGTTCCCTGGTGAAAACAACGGGGGCCTTGTTTAACCGGGTGACGCCCCAGCCGGCATGAAATTTTGGCATGTTGTACCATCATTTTTTATTTTGGTTTAACCAATAAGAATACAATTTGGTTGGCTAAATCCCAAATTGCCAGCCCGTCCTCGTTCATTCAGTATCAAAGTAGATACCCAGCAGGGTGCACCATGAGAAGGTGAGGATTGGACATTAGGTCAGAAGCCCTGGTCGGTTCTCCACATTCCTTTAAAGGCTGTGTGGAGGTCTCCTCTCAGTTATACAGCTTTGACCCTTAAGCACCCCTGACACTTGAGCACCCCTATGAATGTTGTGATGTGTGTATTCGGAGAAGTGGTCTTGGCCAGTACATTTCTCTCGTGGCGAGTATGATTTTGTAATTCGTCAAACACTGTATATGATACTACAATGTCCTTAAGGCCCATTCAGGTAGGTATGGCACCTATCACAAACCAGTATAATACTGTTGGCTGTAATGTATTATTTGTCTTCAAATTGAGTGTTTTTCCTGGCTGGTTTGTTTTTTATGTGGGAAAGCTCTTTTACCTCCATATGACACCAGCTGATTCACCTTTATTGGAAAAGCTTAGTTAAGGTTCTTTATATCATAGACGGGATTTGAACTCAGGTCTTTCAAATCAAAGGAGATAATCAAAACTTACTGAGGCATGAAGGTTATAAGGAGATTATTATACCTCTTTATAAGGCCTTTATATGTCCCCATCTGAACTGTTGTACACAGATATGATCACCTGGATTTCTTGGAGGTAGGGAAGAGATTCAAAGGTGAGAGACCTATATGATTGTAGGGGAATTCTCCTTATGAAACATGCTAAAGATTGTTTGGTAGACAGAAAAGGAATATAATATAAATTGAATTTATCAAGAGTACTTATTGTACTTATTTTGTCAGTAGTACATGACTTATAGGTAGAGAACTAAAGATCATCCTTCAAAATTGAGAAAGTGGGGGTTAGCAAGATACAAGGACTAGAATTTTTGCATGGAGAGTGGTGAATGAGTAGAATGGGTTGCTAGAATCAGAATCAGTATGACAGATGTTGTGATTTATTTATTTATTTCTAATGCAAAAGGAATACAAAACATCTACAGGTCAATGTACAATCTGGAAAGCCAAACCAGGGCCTCATCAGTCACCTTGTGGATATACTGAAGGCCACCACCACCATGAAATTGGCGTCTTGGGCAGTTGTTCACAATATGAGTAATCGTCTGGGCCACGGGAGAACAATCACAGTAAGAGAGGTCTAACAGCCTCCATTTATGTAGTAGGTAGCTACATCTGCCCTGGTTAGTTCTGATCCTGTTGATAGATGACCAGAACTTCCTAGGAAGAGTAAAACCAGGCTGCGGAGCACAGGGATCTTCTACCATGAAGCTGGTTGTTGGAAGATTGTTGGATCAGTATTCTCTCCACATGTCAAGTGTTGATGGTAAGGCAGCTGAAGAGAGTTTGTCCATGGACCAGAAAGGCTTTCTAGATTTTAGGCAAAGACTAGGTGAATTTATGAGAGTCTGGTGCAGAGGCAGGAGTGAGTTGCTCATCACTTTATTAAATTCTTTAATCGACACTTGTCTTTCCGTATGTTTGGTGGGGCAATGTTTGATAGGACAGGCAGCCAGGAGAGACGGGTGCTTTTCACTGTCCCACTAATTGCGCACATGGTAGAATTTAGCTGGGTGTCTATAATGTTAGTGTGTGCACTTCTATCCCAGACTGGGGCACAGTATTTTGCTGCAGAGAATGCGAGGGCTAGTGCAGATGACCTTAGGACTTCTGACCCACAACCCCGGGTTGTTCCAGCAAGCCCGTAAATGATATTGTTTCTCGTTTTAATTTTGTTGGACAGGTTGGTGATGTGTCTTTTATAGGTTAGGCTTTTGTCCAGGCTCACGGCAAGGTACTTCGGGTGAGGCTCGTGTTCTACCATTTTTCCACAGAAAGAAAGATTGAGGTGTCGATTCGCCTCTGCATTGTTTAGGTGAAATACAGTGGACACAGTTTTTGTTGGATTTGGCTTCAGGTACTACTGCTTGAAGTACTCTTCCAGGATGTTCAGGTCTGTGTTCAAGGTTGATTCCAAGTTGGCAAAGGAGGTAGATTGATGTAGGATTGCTAGACATTGGTGTACATATACTTGCTTGAGTTGGTATGTGGTAAGTCATACACGTAGATATTAAAGAGTAAAGGGGCTAACACAGAGCCCTGTGGGAGACCGTTGTGAAGGAATCTGGGCCTACTCTTTTTTCCACCAATATGGACCCAGATCTTTCTGTTGGAGAGAACGGATTCAAAAACTGGAAAGTTTTTTTTGCACCTTATAATATTTCCTAACTTTAGGATGAGGCCCCTGATCTAGACTGTGTCATAAGTTGATGTTAGGTCAATGAAAGTGGCTCCAGATTTAAGTTTCTTTTGGAAGCCTGCTTCAATCTACGTTGTTAGGGCCAGGACCTAGTCACAGCAACTTCTTCCTGGCCTGAAGCCAGCTTGTTCAGTCGGGAGTGCTCTTTCTATGCGTGGTGAAATTCTTTTAAAGAGAATTCTTTCAAAGAACTTAAAGGCGGAGCAAAGCAAGGAGATAGGCCATAGATTTTTGACATCATTTGGATCTTTCCCTGATTTGGGCATGGCAATTATTTTGGCTTCCCGCCACAGATTTGGTAGTTTTCCAGTCATTATAATTTTGAGAAAGGGCAGCCATCCATATTTGAGCTCGTTGACCGAGATGTTTTAGAAACTCAGGGAGGATACCATCCACTCCTGCAGCCTTGCTATTCTTCATGAGTTTTAAGGCTTCCTGTACCTCTTCCCTAAATACTGGGTGTCCAAGTTCAGGAAGCTCGGGGCCAGTCTTCAGGATTTGTCTGACGGAAGATTGCACAATAATTTCCTCATAGAGCTGGGACATATCTTGGAGGGTTCCCCCCCCCCCCAGTAAATGATTAGCCATTTGATCAGGAGTTATCTCTATTGTTTTGTGTGATGTTGGTTCTGCCCCACCTAATTTTCTCAGAAGTGACCAGCTTTTCCGACTAAATGTGGTGAACCAAATTCATGGATGGCTGAGATCCATCTTTCCTTTCTGTTTTTATCCAGCGTTGCTATGAGCTCCTTAGTAACAGTTGGGTCTTTAGTCTCTTCATATTTGGTTAAAAGTTCCTCAGTTTCCCTACTCCAGCATGGGATGTATTGTTTTCTCTAGCCTCTAGGACAGTGATGGCGAACCTTTTTACCCAGGTGTGTCAAACATCTTTTTTTTTTTTAAATATTGACGTTGTTGATGTGCCACTTGCATACATGCATTATAAATTTATCTACTTAATCATAGATGGTGACTTATACATATCATATTAGGCTATTTATTTAATAGGACATTGATATACAGTCTATGAATTCATATCATACAATTAATTTAATAAACTGAAATGATTGAAATTAGTTTTTTCATCAGAATACCAATATTTTTCAACATCCAAGGTGTGTCACCTGAAACCCTCAAGTGTGTCAGTGCTGACACGCGTGTCATAGGTTTGCCATCACTGCTCTAGGAATAGAGGTTTTTAGCTGCAGTTTTGATTAGTTTAACAAATCTGGGATAGCAGTTAGGGGTGAGTGGAATTGCTGTAATGGATTTGTTTCTCAAATGCATTCCTGTTGGACCTGGGAAGATTCCATCTAGCAATTGGTGTTCCTCTGATGACCTTGATTGATCTGCCTGTCTCTATTAGAGTAGGGCAATGCTGACTATTAGGGAATCTGTTGGATGGTTCTGGTTGTTGGAAGAGGATGGTCTTCAGAGTCTTTAGAGACTATGCACAGATCTGGGGTGTAGGTTCTGTTCCATCTGGCTGAGTGGAGAGTGCCTTCCCGCTTGGCATCATAAACCAAAAAATACATGATATATGTATTCATCAGTTAACAAGATTATTACTGTCCCAGTTGTTAGAGGAATAACCCCCACATGGTGTGATGAGAGTTGAAGTCACAACATAGATGGTAGGGTGAGGTGGTGGCCAGTCCATCTGATCAAGCCAGGATTGTGATGGAGGTTTGTAGACATTGAAGATGGTGGTATTATGAACTCTAATACCTATGGAGTATAGGTATTAAAGTTCATAAGTGTCTTATTAAAGTTCATAGGTGTCTTATAGCTGCCATCCCAATCATGGGATGGCAGCTATAAGACACGAGAGTTAGGCCTGGGATCTTTAGTCTATTGAGCGCTGTCTCAGGCATATGGGTTTCCTGGAGAGCCAGGATGTCAATTTCTTTGTCTTTGGCTATTTTGCCGATGACTTCAGCTTTGGATTTAGATAGTCCTTCTATGTTTAAGGAACATATTTTGAGAGAGTGTTGTTTAGGGGACTATAACTTATTTTTTGAAGCTTGCCCTCCACCTAAACAAGCAACACGATCCTTGTTATTCCGGGTGATGTTGTGATAATGTTGATTAGTAATTGGCGAAATGTTTAGAACCTCCCTTGATGAGTTTACATAATCCATGAAAATGCATATAGTAATAATAATGTAATATAGTGTTCTGAGTTCTGAGGTATAATTTTCATTTGATTGATCATTTGCCCAAAATAGGATGTTTCAGGTACATGGAATTTCATAATTACCAGTTAGCAATGGAGAAATATTTTCTTTAGGCAATGGCAAAACCCATGCCAAATCAGGCAACAATAGCTTGATTTGGTATGGGTTTTTATGTGGCAGTAAGTTAAAACTTTCTAGGAATTTGAAGTATGCTAATAAATTCCCTTAATTCAAGGGGTGTCAAATTACAGCCTTCGGGCTGCATGCGGCCTGCAAAGCAATTTCTTGTGTTTCAACATTAGATCTGATCCTGATCAATCTTAAACTATATTTATGCTTTCATTGTTAATTTATAGCATGCTGTGGGTAGAAAAAATTTAATTCTATTGGCTAGTAGCTGTTCACATGATGCTCAGCATACATGCCCATGTGAATCCAGGCTATGCAAGTTTATAACTGCCTACTACAATCAATCAGCAATCTCTGAAGCACATGCCAGTGCACAACACAATCCAACAACACGAGCAACGTAATCTAGCTGTGAGTTATTTTTTATTTGGAATGGTATCGTTTACTGGTCTACAGTTTTATGCGTTCTTATTCAATAAATTTAGTTTTAATAATGTAATTATATGAATACATTTTTATAAAAATTGTTATGAATAATATATTTATTCATCTGGACAATGTCGCTTTCTAATACAACAAGAAAAAGAAAAATTGCTGACGAGGGGAGAAAATTTCAAGAAAAATGGGAATTGAATTAAATAAAGGGCAAAATTGTGTGCATTATTTGTAACGAAACAATTAGCGTTGCCAAAGAATAAAAAGGCACTATGATAAAATTCACAAAGAACAATATTCACACTTTGAGGTAACTGAGAAAAATTAAAAAGTATGAAGAATTCACTTCAAAGTCAACAAGTATTTTCAAAAATTATGAAAGACAATGAATCAGCAGTGAGAGCCAGTTATAAAATCAGCTATTTATTGCAAAACTTTCCAAACCTTTTATTGATAGTTCCATGGTTAAGGAGTGTATGATAAAAGCATCTCAAAACGTCTGTCCCAAAAATGTGCAAGTATTTTGCGATATTTCTTTGTCCAGAAATGCTGTGATTGAAAGAATAACCGAAATGGCAAATAATCTGCATGACCAGTTGCAAAGAATATCTGCAAACATACAGTGTTTTCAATTGCACTTGATGAAAGTTTCAATATTCACGACGTGGTTCAAGTTGCTCTGTTTCTTCAAGCTTGTGATGACAATATGAATATTACTGAATGATTCCCATCTGGAACGACTACAGGGGAAGACATTTTTAATGCCGTGTGGAGCATTTTGGAAAAATACCAACTTCCTCTGAACAGGCTTGTAGCTGTGACAACCAATGGTGCTCCAGCAATGACAGGCAAAAATAAAGATTTTTGTACCAAGACTTGCAGCAAAGTTAAAGGAAATATATCCAGACATTCCAAAACTGCAATCTTTCCACTGCATTATTCATCAGCAGGTCCTGTGCTCCAAAGTATTGGAAATGAGCAGCATACTCAAACTGTGACAAATACTGTGGACTTTATCCGATCCAAAGGCCTCAATCACCACCAGTTTGCACAATTTCTTAAAGACTTGGAGAGTAAATTTGAAGGGCTATCTTATTATACAGGGATTTGTTTGTTATCTTGTCATAAGGTTCCAAAAAGCTTTTTTCTACTTTTAGAGGAGATAAAATTGTTCTCTAGGAACAATCGTGAGTTGCATTTCTTAATGATCAGACATGGGTACAAGATCTAGCATTCTTAGTTGATATTACAGGACATTTCAATGATTTAAATGTCAAACTTCAGGAGAAAGATCAGTTAATAACACACATGTATGATGCACTGACAAGTTTTAGATGTAAATTGGTTTTGTTTCAAAATCATTTAAAAGAGAATATTCTAAATTACTTTCATATGTGTGAACAGTTGAAAACAATAAGAATCAAAGTTTTACCTTTTCTTAATATTGTCCCAAACTAGAAAAGATTTAATTTTGAAAAAGCTCCTATTTGTATTCAAATGGAACTTATTGATTTCCAAAATTATTCCATTCTAAAAGAAAAATACCAAGAAATTGGTATTCCAAAAATACACACTTATTTAGGTCAAAAATATCTGGAAATAAAAAAGTGTTGGCAGCAAATATTCTGTTATTTTGGAAGCACCTATTTATGTGAACAATTATTCTCATGTATGAAAGGTAACAAAACAGCCCACAGATCAAGACTAACCAACGTTAATCTTTCTGACATAATAAAGGTCGTATGCACTCAATCTTTGAGTCCAAATTTTGGCAATCTAGTTAACAATAAACATTATCAAGTGTTGGGAATAAAATAAAATACTACAATTGGATTCCAAATTAAGAGAAATGAAAATTGTTAATACTTCTCTCAGAATCCAACATAATCCTCCATGTCAAAGGCAAGACTTGTAAATATTATTTATTGTGTTTCTTGCTTATAGTGTGTTATTCAATTAATTGCCTTGAATTTTGTTTATTAATATTTAATAATATAATCTTAAGTAATGTAATAGTAATAAAAAGGCTCTGAGATTTTGGGCGGGAAGAATGAACGTATTTAATTGGAGAACAAAGGTAAACAGGGGAGAAAGCTTATGGACAGCAAGTAGTGAAGTAAGGGGTGGCAGTAATGGGGATTTGGAAATGCCGTAAATAGATTATGAAAGGACCAGGAAATTAATAGGCAATTCGAAATATTTCTATGGAATTCTAAAATTACGATGAATTCCAGTTGTTTTGAAGAAGAATAGTGCAAGGCTGAATTGAATGCATAGTAATAAATAAGGAATAAGTAGATTACCTGAAACGAGTGCGTCAAGACTTGTGAAGCTCAATGTTTAATATTTCAGTTATATAGTGAAGATTCCTTTTGTATAGTGTTACTTCAAAGTGATAGTTAACTTCAGTTTTAAGTGTGCCTATAGTGAATCCAATGTGCAAAGGATGCAACCCGGTAAGAGCAATACATTTTTTGATATTTCAGCATGAAGAAATAAGAGTTAGCTCTGCCCGATATATCTTAACATTAACTGTGGCGTTCTACTAAAATTAGCCGAAGTATGGAGCTTTAAAGTGTTCCTCCCCCTTGAAGTGATAACTGCCTCATAAGTGAATTAAGTGTTTGTTGACTAAGAGAGAATTAGAGAATTCTACTTTAAGAATATTTACTGTAAGATTCTGTAACATTGAACTGTGTGAACCATTTTTAATTATTCGGAAGAATGTAAAATTGACAGCTGGATGTCTGATGCCTAATGTTTTATGTTTGTTATGAGTATTTGAACTAAGTTGATTTGCATTATCTTGTTTTCAAAGTTATACTTAATGTACATGTTATGTAACCCTGCATTAAATGTTTTGTTTTATTGATTCCAATTTGATGTTTGCCTGATTCTCTTTCATTGTCGCTCATAAAGTTGATCGGACCTTGCAGAAGCCTTAAATGATAATATTAACCTCGGCCTGTATAAAGTGAGATTGCAAAAGTTAGTTGATAGTTGATTCCTCTGTATTATATGGACTAATCTGAATATAGGGTGGCGCAGTATAATATAAATTTCCTTATATTCGGATCACTATCAATCAGCATCTAACAAAATAAAAATGGAATTTAAAGAAATAAGAATAGATCCAACTAACCAACATAAATGGTTCAATTAGCAAGATGGACGACACAACAAAATGGCGTATTACTTAAAATTACTATAATTATGTTATGCTATATATATATTTTTTACCCCGAAATATTATTGTCATTTAAAAAGTTCCTCAAAATATAGACATCCCCCCCCCCCCCCCAAAAAAAAATAGAAGTACTTTATTTCAACATAAACACAAAAAATTTCAAACTAATAGGAGGCTCTGTAATTTTTGTGATGGTTATTAATGAGACTTTATAGACAAAATTATTCTATGTATAAATCTTTGATTTGTTGAAATAAATTTTAATTTAGGTTTAAATGCTATATATTGTAAATATTAATATAATAAACATATTCTTTATATTTTTTGAGTTGTCATAATCATTATACTATTATTTTATGTCTTGTAATGACTTAGAATAAATAAAATTTTCATTATTAATTTTCCAGTTTATTTATACTCGTTCTTTCACTTTCTTTCTATTCTAATTAGTGCACCTTTTTTAGCCAAAATTTTTTTTTGTGGCTCACTTGAGATACACTTTTATGGCAAATGGCTCGGTCCAATTGAGATTGAAACTCCTGCTTTAATGTGGGATTAGAATTTGGAGAGAGTTATTGTTTTCATTAGCAGTTTTTGTGGTCTTTGAAAGTAATGAATGTTTGTTTGATAGCCAAAATTTCTTCTTTAAGAGCTATTTGTGAAAAACAGATAACGTAAGCTTTTGACATTAAAAATTTGATTATTCTGTTGTTTTTTTGTGAGTGATGATGATGATGTACAGATGATTGATGTATGTAACATCCAGAAAAAGTAGGTTTATAGTATATAACTGTGAAAAGAGCCATCTATTTCTTACTTGATTAAAATATTCAAAAAACGTTCAGTTTGATTCTGTCTTTTAAGGTAAATTTGATTCTGAGATGCAAGTCATTAACTTTTTATACAAAAGAACATACCAAAGATATCAGTGTAACAAATCCAAAATGCAGATTTGGGATTGAAGGAAGAAAATTTTTTCTTCTAAATGTTCTAAATAATATTTAGCCAAAGTTGGAAATAAAGGTGAGCCTCTGGCAGTTCTCTCTATTTGTTTATGCAGTTTTCTATTCCAGGTGAAATATCCCAAATTTTCCATATTAAGATAGATTGGCAGTGTGTGGGTTGCAGAGTTGTTGATAGGCTGAAGAGAGGGGGATATGATAGAAACTTTTTACTAAAGGGATTCTATAAGATTGACACAAAAGACATTTTTCAATACATCGATGAGAAGTAGAGAGAAAAACAAGGGGTCACACTTTTGAAGTTGTGTAAGAGTGTGGTGAATGAATGGAATTGATTGCCAGAGGTCGTGGCACCTAAAAGAGTGAATACATTTATAGAGATGTATGATAGGCATTGTGTTAATGGCTAGTGTTGTTCTCCTGCAATGAGTTTTATTACTCCATGGAGCACTTGTATAAATAATAATCATAATGTTATCATGTTCATTTTTCTGTTGCTCATGGTAACAATAACATTAATCAATATCTGTGTAGCTAGAAACATAGGGCTGCTCAGAAAAGTTTGAGGTTGGTTCAAAGTATCAGCTGGTTTATCATAAGATGTGATGGAGAAAGTGATAAAACTCTGCATGTGAAACTTTTCTTGACTATCATACCTGATGCATCACAATAGGGAATTTTCATATAGATGATTGCCTGTCAAAATTGATAAAAAAAAAGATTTAACAACCAAAATCTTCTTCTGCACATGCAAAACCATAAACAGTAATTACTAATGCGTTATGGTCATAATGTCAGATGAAGTAATGGATTTTAATTAAACAAAAAGGATTACAATAAGCTTAGATACATCAAACAAAAAAGCATTATGTGTGTCATTTTTTGCCAAACTGTGGTGTTAAAGTTAAAATTATAGATTTTGTTCCTTTACCTGGTAAAACATATGAACTACAAAGTTAATAATGTTGAATAAAATAATAGATGAGTTCTCCATACAAAACAAAATCATTGCCCTGCATATAATACCACAAATTTTGGAGATAGCAAAAGAGTTGATAACAATAATCTATGGAAAAAAATTGAAAGTGAGCTTATTCACAGTTCTAACAATGAATGTTTAGCAGTTAAAATGTTTGAATACTTTTAATGCATACAAAGTCAGTCAAAGACTGAAAACTTTCATTTTGTTGTTTTATGAATTTCCAGGAGACAATTATGTTAAATTAATAGCATGGAAATACAAGAATTTTGTCCTTGGACTCATCAATAGACCGAAATTTAAAAATAGTTGAAGTTTGTTCAGAGAAATTCCATAGAATGTTAAACAAATTATTTGATGATCCCTGTTGGAAATTGTGGTTTTCATTCAAAGAGATTAAGGTGTCTGTATTCCAAACATACAGACAATTTTGAATTTAGCTGAACAAATTGTATTCTTATTGGCTTAAACCAAAATTTCAAATGATGTACAATATGACAGAATTTCATGCCAGCTGGGGCGTCGCACGGTTAAACAAGGCCTCTGTTGTTTTTGCCAGGGAACCAGGGCAAATAGTAAAAAAGTCAGCTACTGGAACAAATCCTAAAACTTATCCCAACTCGACATCACCAGAGTTCAAGATCAGTACTATCAACATAAGAAGCCTGAATGGCAAAGAAATGGAGCTAACTGAGGAATTGGATAAGTACCAGATCAAAATAATAGGGGTAACAAACAAAAGACAAAAACTGGTGAGATCTTTCTGAGTAATAAATACAAAATGTTATTACTTAAATAAAGAGCCAATAGGCTTCATTTCAGCAATGTAACATTATTTAAACTAAGTGCTTTAGCTCACGCTAAAGCACGTAGTTTATACTTATGGCATGAAACTCTTTGATTCCGATCTTTGAGTTTCTTATTCGGTTTTGAAACAATGTGAGATTTAATATCCCCTTAATTTAAACAAAATGTTATATTCAGGCAATGACAAGGAAAAGAAGGAGTAGCCATAGTATTCAATACTAAATACGAGGCTAATCTTCTTGAATGGCAGGCAGTCTCGAGTGATGTAGGCAAATATCAGAATGGGGAACTGGACAATGAGACTTATTTGTGCCTATGGTCCCACCAAAGGTTCTACTAAGGTAGAAGTAGAGGAATTTTTTGAGGCTTTAGAGAAAGCCACTGACACAATGAAAAAGGAAAAGTTGGTCCTTGTTGGAGATCTAAATAGCAGAGTAGGAAATGATTGTGAGACATACAAAAATATTTTGGGAAAATTTGGAGAAAAGAGCAAAGCTAATAATAATGGCAAATATCTGCTGGATTTCTGCTCAGGACACGGACTGGTTATTATAACACAATTTTTCAACATAAAAATGTGCACAAATTCACATGGAGAGAAGAGGCAAGGAATAAGAAAAGTCTCATTGACTATGTTATTGTTGATAGTGATGCTTTCCAACTGGTGCAGGACACCAGAGTGTACAGAGAATTTGAAATTGAAAGTGATCACCATTTAGTCTTGAGCAAAATAAAATTGAATTTCATATTGAAAAGAAGAACATGTAGGAAAGTTTTAAAGAGAATAAAAGTTGAGCAGCTCTCAAATGTGAACCGTAGACTAAAATACACAAAGATTATTGAAGAAAAAATGAAATAGTTTGAGAGCAGGAACTAAATCTTGGAGATTCAGTGGCAAGCCCTAAAAAAAACACTGATTAATTCAGCCAGAGAGGCATGTGGTGAGGTTTTGTGCAAGGATAGAAAAATCAGAACTCCATGGTGGACACAGGAATTTAAAGAGGCAGTGAAGGAAAAGAAGAAAGCATATCGAAAGTTTCTGGCAAGTAAGTCAGCTTGTGCTCTTAGAAAATACAGAGACAAATGTAAGAAAGCTAAACAGTGTGTAAAACTAGCTAAACAAAAGTCATGAGAGGACTTTTGCAAGAATATAGAAAATAAATATCAAGAAGGTGGCAAGATATTCTGGAGGTTGTTGAAGAAGCTCAGAAATGGAGGAAAAAGTGCTGTAAAAGGAATTAGAGATGATAAAGGGGGACATGAAAACAGGAGAAAATGATATCCTTGAAGTATGGAGTAATTACTTTAAAAAATTTCTAAATGAAACAAGCAGTAATGACAGCATAGTGGTAAAAAACACTGACCAGGCATGCGATCAGAAATACATATCCATTCTTGAAGTAGAAAAAGCCATCAAAAGCCTGAAATGTGGAATGGCAGCAGGAGTAGATGATATTCGACCAGAAATGCTCAAGTATGGAGATATAAAAGTCGTACAGTGGCTGCACTGCAGAGTTCAGAAGGCTCTGGACAGAGGGACAAATTCCAGGTATTTGGAGTAGAGCTCTCATAGTATGCATATATAAAAAGGGAAATAAAACTGAATTACAGAGGCATTTCATTACTGAGTGTTCCTGGTAAGGTATATGCAAGTATACTTGAGAAACGGTTGAGAAGGATTGTGGAATAGAAGCTTGGTGAAGAACAAGCTGGATTCAGGCCAAATAGAGGCTCTCAGGATCAGATTTTAAATTTACCACAAATAATTGAGAAATTGTGGGAATATAACAGAGATCTGTATTTAAGTTTTGTAGATCTGGAAAAGGTATACGACAAGGTGCCAGGAGACAAGCTATTCCAAACGCTACAGTTATATAGTGTTAATGGGGCATTATATCAAGCAATACTTACTCTCTATTTGAGTTGTAAGTCAGCAATTAGAATTGAAGGAAGTATAGGAAGATGGTTTAATGATCTGGTGTCAGACAAGGATGTACATTATCTCCTCTGTTATTCGTTATCTATATGGATCACATTATGAAGGAAAGTGGTGTTAAACATGATATCAAAATTGAAGAATGTTAATGTCAGCTCTTTGCTTTATGCGGATGATGTTATACTTCTAAATAAATCCACTACAAGTCTGCAAGATTCTATGACTAATTTGAATAACTGTTGTAATAGATATGGTATGAAGGTTAGCATTAAAAAGACAAAGACAATGAAAATAGGCAGAAATGTTCAAAATATTAACTGAAACATTCAAAATATCAACTGCAATGTGAATGGAGAACTTAAAGAACAAGTAAAACATTTCATCTACAGGCACAATTTTTACTGAAGATGGCTACTTACATATGGAAATAGACAACAGAATCAACAAATCTGCTATGATAGGAAGTCAACTGAATAAATTTACATGGAATAAGAGATAAATTAGCTAAGAGATAAATTAACCAAAACACTAAATTAGCTGTATATACAAGACAGTGTTTAAACCAATTTTAACTTATGGATCTGAGAGCTGGGTTAGAAGTAAAACACTTGACCAAAGACTAGATACTGCAGATATGAGAGTCCTGAGAAAGATTGGGGGGCATGAACAGATGGCATCAATGGCAATATCATATTAAATATCAAGTTCTTTTCTATGATATTAGGAAAGAACTTGATATTGT
The DNA here is from genome assembly GCF_054136105.1 of Typopeltis vanoorti. NCBI lineage: Eukaryota > Metazoa > Arthropoda > Arachnida > Uropygi > Thelyphonidae > Typopeltis > Typopeltis vanoorti. Next base: position 97,891,890 of record NC_143557.1, on the reverse strand, counting down.
CAGCATCCAGGAATGCATTAGCAGAGCTAATCTCATGTGGTATGGTCACTTAAGCAGAATGGGAGAGGAAAGATTAGCAAAACAAGTTTTCTCTGGCAGGAAAAAGACCCAGAGGAAGACCAAGATATATGTGGATTGATACAGTAAAAAGTGCCTTTGAAGAAGAAATATAAGACCTGATATTATTGGAGTCTTGACATTTAACAGGCTGATTTGATGGAAAATTGTAGATAGGAAGTTACTAATGATGTAAATTTTTCATGTAGTACTGTCATATCCTGTACACTCCCTGAGGGTATATATCAGGAATTTGATGATGATGATGATTCCAAACATAGATTTTTTGAAATAGATAATATTTCAGGTATTGAAGTGGCTGTGAATATTGAAAGTCTTCGACATATTTGAAGCAAGTAAAAACAAACTTTTTATAATAGTGGATGTCAAAAATAAACTAAAAATGTTAATAGATGGAATCAGGTCTTTTAGAAGTAGTTAAAAACTTTTATGAAATTAGCTTAGAATATATAAAACAAGCAGAAATGTGGTTTGGGAAATACCAAACTATTTAAATAGGTATTACTGTGAAAAGCACCTGAATGGAAAGAAATACAGTATAGCCTCAACAAGTAGCTCATACATGAATGGGAACAGATGAAACTCACATTTGATCAGTGGGCAATTATAAAAGCAATATTAATTAGGCAATTTGGCACATGGATTAAAGAAAACATATCTGTATCTGATAGATGGTTCAGATATTTTCTGAATGAATGAAAAATGTCTTGCTTTCTAGGATTTTACTAATGTAATGGAATTTATTCTTTGCCTGCCTGGAAGTATAGCTTCCATGGAAAGAATATTTTCCATACTGAAATTGTATGTGGTCAAAAGAGAAATCTAGATTTCTAGAGAAACTCCTCCTATAGAGCTGCATACTCTGTGGGAGGAGTTAAACTGGAGGAAGTAGGGGAGACAAGAGATCTGGAGTTGATGATTGATAGAAACCTGAAATTTCAGTGACATATTGCAAAGGTAATTGCTGCAATAATGAGAGGAACACTGACCTGCAGAGATAAAATGGTTATCATTCCATTGTATAAGACTGATCAGACCACACTTAGACTATTATTCTCAGATCTGGTCCCCAGGATTTGAAGGGGATATATTAACTGTGGAAAGGGTACAAAGGTGTCAGGACTGTACAATGTTAGTTACGAGGATCAGCTGAGGGAGTGTGAACCTCGGAGTTTGGTGGATAGAAGAAGGAGAGGTGATATGATTGAGACTTTTAAACTGTTGAGAGGTGGTTACAGGGTTGACACTGAGGAGTTCTTTTGTTTGGTTGAACAGTGGGAAGGAGTCATGACAAGGGGCCATCCCTGGAAGTTATGAAACGAAACTGTGAGAAAGAGGGTGAGGAGTGGTTTCTTTGCATGGAGGGTGGTTGAACCATCAAATGCATTGCTTGATGGAGTGGTGAGAGCAAGAACGGTCAATGCATTTAAGGAGTGGTATGATAGACTTTGTGTTTTCTAGGGACCTTCCTCGATGAGTCTTGAATAGACTTTTTCTTGGTATTGAAAAAAAACTCTTTCTTGGTATTGAAAATGAGTATTAATCTTACTATTATTATATGGGTATCTCTGCAGAATCAAAAGACTCATCACAAGAGACCACCTAACCATTATTCACACGATATCTCTCGCAACTCTCCATTTTATTCACAGTTGGGGCACTCACAGCTACCTCTGGCAATCCATTTATCACTCTCTGTGCAAAAAATCTGGTCCACCCACTCATACCCTTGCACAACTTCCAGGGGTGATCCTTTGTTCTCTCCCTACTTGTCATGTATTAAACATTTTCTTTATAAAAATTAGAACATTGTGTAATTCCAGACCATTTATTTCTTTGAATTGTGAATGAATTATATTGTAATTTCTTTGTTTTTTTTTTTTAGCAAGGTGTAATACAGCATCATATTTGATCTGTATGTGTGATTCACATTAAATGTGGAACATATTTACAGAAAAGTCTAAAGGTATTTATGTATATATATATATATATATATATATATATATATATATACACGCACATACATGTTCCTTTTGTTTGTTTTAAGGAAATTACAAAGGGCTTAGAAGAGCTGATGAAACTAAGAGATGAAAATAAAATCAAGATAAGTAATCATGTACAAATGAAAAATGAGTCACTAAATGTAATGCAAGAGGATTGGGTAATGGAAACTAATAATATACCAGAAGCTCCCAAGATACTTACTGATTTTCAAGTGGAGAAAGTTCATAACACTGCTTCTCCAATAGTCGGTAGAAAACTATTGGTAAATAAAATGCATGAATTTCACTCTGAAATTATGTCAGAATCAAAGTCAGTTGACCAAGAAATGCTGTCTTGTGATTTAAATGAACAAGAAATTAAAGATGTTCCAGTAACTTTAAATACTAAAGAAACTTCTGAAATTAAGGCATCATCTTCAGGGAAAACTTCTTTTACTGAAACAGCAGCAGCATCAAGTGCTTCGCATATTCATGCACCAATGAAATCTGTAGAAATGGATATTTCCACTAGTCTAAAACAGATTGCAGCTGTTGTAACATCAGTGGATACTGTACTAGAAGCAACAGCAGCTTCAGTTCCAAAATATTCTATGCCTATTCCTTCAATAGGATCAGTTCAAACAATAACTGAAAATTATATGAAAAAAACTCAAGATAATCAGATAAAATGCTCTGAGATAGGAATACAAGCTTTTTCTGATTTTTCATATGATGCAGACACACAAGTTGATATGGAAGTTGTTACTGATAGCAACAGTGTTAATGCTGGTGTAGAATCAGATTCTTTGAGTTATTCCTCAGCACCGACCTCTCCGTTACCTATAATGAAAAATCCCATAACTCATACTGTTGGAGTATCTACATCACCTCCAAAAGAAGAAGATTCTGCACCACCTCCAACAGTTATATCAAAAGAAAATGAAAAGCAACGAAAAGACTCCTCCTGTCAAACACATCAGGAAATGATATCAGATTTCCTACTGCATAAAGATATCCAAGAAGAATTTCCATTTTCCATGGCTAATGGACAGGGGCCACTGGGAGGACTTCCTTATAGCAAAATAGAAATGTCTACTTCACCTCTGCCTCAGAATATATACAGTCAAGCTGGATTTGATAGAGGTCCAAGAATTAGTGCCATGAATAGATCACACTCTCGGGCTTCCCTGTTTGGAGGGAGAGTAAATGATAGCCGACCTTTATATCCTCAGAATTATGAAGACTTTGGCTATGGAACGCCAATGTATCGTAGTTTGAGTCGCACCTCTCTTTCTGGTGAAATGGTAAGTTAACCTCCTGAGCTCTTCTTTGACTATTTTCTGTTGATTTATTTTATTATATAATTTATAAAAAAATATTTTACATGATAAAGGTTGCATATAAATATGAAAATTTTGTTTAAATCAAAAATGAAAAGTTATATTATTTCATAATCCAAACACCATATAGTATTTGGATACAAAATAATATATCTTATTTTTAACATGCTGCTCACCCACAAAATTTTTTAAACTTGTAGTACTTCTGTGGATGGACTAAGGGTCAGACAGTTCAGAAATCCTGCCAAGGAGACCAGACATGAAACTTTTTAAAACCACTTTACTTTTTTGATGATCTTATCTTAGTTCTTTATACTTAGTTCTTTTAGATGTCTTTTTTGCTTTTTCTGTTTCTTCTTCTGTGATTTCTCCTTGTATAAGGGTTTTGTTTGTTTGTTTGCATTTGGTCTTGTATCTGTTCAGTTGTTGTAGTACTAAATTCATTATTAGTAATTTTAATTGATGGCGTTCCATTTGTATTTGAAAGGGAAAGTGGAATTATGGAATTTTTTAACTAATTTCTCATTGATGTTATTGTGAACGTTTTGTGATATACCAAGTATAGTTTGAAATTTTCCTCTTTACTGAACTTAATTGGAAGATCTGGGAACTCTTCTTTATTCCACTGACATATATGCTTCCTGTTAGGCTCCACTGGTTTTCTAACTCTTTCAGTGACAACTAGTAATGCAGTGTTCAGAACTTTTGCATTTCTGGCAAGATTTAGGACACTAATTGACAAATGCTGATCTCTGTAAAATTAAAACATTTAGCTTTGGGGCAGTTTCCACCAACGTGATCCTATGAACCACAACACAAGCAGTGTCTTTGCACTGTTGGATAGCTTACCATAATTTGAGTTGTATTGATGTTGACAAAATTTGATATAGGTATTTTCATGTTCATTGTGAAAGTGACCTTACCAGAAAATCACTTGGGATCCTCTATCTAGATACCCTCTTTTATTTTACTGATTTTATCCCATTTTGAGAATGTCTGGATAAGGACTTTGTTGCTGCTTTCTGTATATTTATTCCATTGGAAATCACTCATATTTTTATTGGTGTACCCTTGCTTCTTACCATTATAGGAATTATTGTGCTATCTTGGAATGTAAAACCCTAAATAGTTTATCCCTGATTTGGTTTCCACATCTTCAACTATAACTTAATATTTCCCCTCTGCTATATGGCATAAAGGAATAAATCTCATTAGCTTCTACTACCTCTTTTAAAACCTTATTCATTTGTCTTGCCTCTTCACACCCTGAAATTTCAATTTCTAGAGTTTGCCCCATTGGAGGAATTATCTCAGATAAATTATTATTATCATTATTATTATTATGTCACACTTCCAAGGAGTCCAAAGACTCATCGAGGGAGGACACCTACTCTACATCTCTCTGTCTCCACCAGTGCCATCTACTACTCGCCACCACTAGTACTTCCACGGACAATCACAAACATCCATGCCTATCATGCGGGTTCGAATCATGCCCATGCCAGGATTCGAACCCGCAGCCTTTTGGCAGAGCAGATATGCTAACCAGGCCAGCTTAGTTTTTATCTGAGATAAAAACTAAAAAAACTTTGTGTTTGATTTTAAGAAACCTTTCAGTCATAAGAATGAAAGTAAAATAATCCTGTGATGTAGAAACAATTCTACATCAACAGATGCTGTAATTGAGCCTATAAAAGTATGGTGGTGATATGACCAAAAGAAATCCTGTAGTGCAGATATTAACTGCACTACCAACAATCTCATTATATTATTGGTGGGGGGGGGGGGGAAGCACCACCACTAACACCTGCAAAATAAAATTCAAAGATCAAAATAAAATAGCAAAAGAAGAAGAAAAAAAGTTCTTATTTGCTGAAATTCTGAGATATCATTAGTGAGAGCAGCCACAGTAAGATATCAAGATTGAATTAATGCAGAAGTCAAATATTTCCCATATACAAATAGTAAAAATGCATAACACCTTATTATTAAAAATACTCTGGATTGGAGATAGTGCTAAATTTTTGTTTTCACTTGGTTATAAAGTAAATTCTACTTGCCAAAAAATTATATTCTTGTTTAATCCTTGATAAGTGGAAGCAATCAAAGCTTGTGCATAAGGCTGATGACTTCACATCAATTGCTTTAGTATCTCATAAGCGCCATTACGAAGGGGACACCGCAGCCGGGGCATGGTTCATAAGTTCATTTTTAAGAAACAAAATTTTTATGATAAAAACAAAAAATTCTTAGAATGATCAATATTAAAATAAATAAGGCCAGATACATTGAATAAAAATTTAAAAAAATTGTATATTGCCGCCTGTTTACAATTTTGCAGTGAGAGCAGACGCTTGCCTGCAGAATGTTGTGTCTACTGCAGTCTATCTAAAGTGAAACAGTGAACATGCTCAGAAACGAATTTTCGTACAAAACATTTGTTGCTAGGTAAACCAGTCATACGGTATGCATCTCAGTAGGCTACTGACAGTAGCGCAGTGCGGACTATTATTTCATCTCTGTGTTGTGTAATAATTTCTTGTGGGTATAAAATACAAATGGAATCAAAAATTAAAAAAAGTTATCTGGTGCACAAAATCGTAAGTGGTCATGCTGCAAAAGATGCAGATATTAAGAAACAAAGTGCAGCTCTTAATAAATTTGTTAAAATATTAAAATATTCTGATGCAGATTGTAACCAACTCGATACATCAGAAATCAGAGTTGATGAACTATGGTATGAAGGTCAGCAATAAAAAGACAAAGACAATGAAAATAGGCAGAATCATTGAAAATGTCAACTGTGTTGTGAATGGAGAACCTGTGGAACAAGTAAAACATTTCAGCTACTTAGGCACAATTTTTACTGAAGATGGTAAACTAAATATAGAAATAGACAACAGAATCAGCAAAGCTGGTATCGTGGGAAGTCAATTGAACAAATTCATATGGAATAAGAAAGAAATTAGTCGGAACACTAAATTAGCTGTATACAAGACTGTGTTCAAACCAATTTTAACTTATGGATCTGAGAGCTGGGTCAGAAGTAAAACACTTGACCAAAGACTAGAGACCGCAGATATGAGAGTCCTGAGAAAGATTAGAGGCGTGAACAGATGGCATCAATGGCAATATCATATTAAAAATGAGGATATTAGGAAAGAACTTGACATTGTCAGCATCCAGGAATGCGTTAGCAGAGCTAATCTCAGATGGTATGGTCACTTAAATAGAATGGGAGAGGAAAGATTAGCAAAACAAGTGTTCTCTGCCAGGTTGGCAGGAAAACGACCCAGAGGAAGACCAAGATATAGGTGGATTGATACGGTACAAAGTGCCTTAGACGATAGAAATATAAGATCTGATAATGTTGGAGTCTTGACAAGTAACAGACTGATTTGGAGGAAAATTGTAGATAGAAAGTTAGTAATGATGTAATTTTTTCATGTAGTACTGTCATATCCTGTACACCCCTTGAGGGTACATGGCAGGAATTTGATGATGATGATGATGATGATGAACTGTGCATATCAACTCTAACTTTACAGAGACTAACACATTGTTAGCCTCTGTAAATTTAGAAGATCCAGGTGAATGGGGAAATATTGATGAAAAATTAAGAGTTGAAAAAGAAAAATATAATATATCCCAGAGATGCATATGGTCGTAAATTTGGCGGCACGTATTATAATAGAACAATGGAAAATGGGCAGCTCGTGCCAAGAACATGGCTCATTTATTCTGAAACTTTAAATTCTGTTTTTTTTTTTGCTTTTGTGCGAACTTTTTGCACCTACTGAATCAAGTAGTCTTGTAGAAGGTTATAACGATTGGAGAAATGTAAGTACAACTTTGCATAGACATGAGACTAGTTTAACTCGCATGAAAAATTTCTTAAAATCGAAGGAACTTGATAAAAATTAAAAAAAAAAAAAAAAACTACTATTGATTGCCAGACTCAAAGCATGTGAAATGGAAAAGAAACATTGGACGAGTGTTTTAGAACGCTTGATTAAAATTATAAAATTCCTTGGTAGCCAGAATTTAGCTTTTTGCGGATCACCTGATAAATTATATGAAAGGAATAACAGCAATTTTTTAAAATTAGTCGAACTGTTTGCGAAGTTTGATCCCTTTATGGAAAATCGTGTTGAAAGTGCCCTACAACGAAACAATAGAGTACACTATTTGAGTAAAGACAGTCAAAATGAAATATTGGAAACTTTAAGTAATGCAATCAGGGATACAATTTTAGTATCAATTCAAAAATTTAAATATTATTCCATAATTTTAGACTGCACACCTGATGCAAGTAAAACAGAACAAATGATCATTATTATTCGCTTTGTTTCCTGTTAAAATGGAATTGTCAAGATCAGGGAAAACATTTTAGGTTTTGCAGATATATCAGATTCCACAGGATGTGGTTTATGTGCAACAATAATGGTACAACTGGAAAAATGGAACATTCCCGTTGAAGACATGCGAGGTCAAGGGTATGACAATGGGGCAAATATGAAAGGGAAAAAATATGGGCTCCAAAATTTGCTTTTGAACAAAAATCCTCGAGCTTTTTACGTGCCATGTGCTGCACATACTCTAAATTTAATCATTAACGATGCAGGTGAATGCAGATACAGTTAGTTTCTTTGCAATTATTCAAGAAATATACAATTTGTTTTCATTCTCTTACAAATGTTGGGCAATCCTTTTAAAGTTTGTAAAAAATGTAACATTGAAACAGCCATCAGAAACACGATGGGAAAGTAAAATTAATGCAATCCGCCCTCTACGATATCAGTTGGAGAAATTTACGATGCACTTATTGAAATTTTAAATAATGAAAATTTTAATATGATAACTAATATTTAAGGAATTGACAGCGTATACTAGAAATATAGATTAAATAAACTTTAATATATACTTTCCGATATTTCGGCGAACGTTACGATGGCATCTTCTTGGGAACTTACTACAAAGACACGTGCACACAAGTACTAATAACAGCAAATGAGACTGAAGCTAGCAAGCTAGCATTTCCTAAAGTCCTGATGGTGCCCCCTGGCGGGCTATATTGGTAGTTCTTGGCCTTTGGGCTGAAGTTTTTCTGATAAAAGTTTCCCAAATTTGGGGCAGTTTCATGCATCCAAATTTGTTGAGGTTTGGCATGTTCCTAAGGGTTGAGGCTGATTCCATGAATAGTCTTTCATACTTGAACTTGCTGCGGTGTATTACTGTGGCCTTCTTCCATCTTATTCTGTGGCGAGTATCCAGAGCGTGGTCTGCAAGCCCAGAGTGGTTGTACTGGTGAAATCGGATGTAATCCTTGTGTTCTGAGATTCTGATATTTGCCGTCCTGCCTGTTTGGCCAAAGTAGGACAGTTTTACATTTTAATTTTAGTTTAAATTTAGAAAATTTTAATAAACTCAGCATGAAGCACAAATATTATGTGCTAAAATAAAGGACTACAAATTTATTTGCTCTCTTATAACTTGGCATGATTTAACAGAATAAACCCTGTGAGTAAAATGCTTCAAGACAAAAATATGAACATTACACTTGCTTTAGAATCTATCGAAAACTTAAAAATATTCTTACAAGAGTATCGATCAGATACAAATTTTAAAGAAGTTCTAAAAACGGCAAACGAACTGAGTGAAGAGGTGGATGGAGAACAAGAATTTAAAACTGGTATGGAAGTTCGACGATGATTTGACTACGAGCTGATATCATGACGAAACGCCACAATCGTCAGAAGATAAATTAGAGTGAAGGTGTTTTATACACGTCTAGACGTTTAAATATGTTCATTAATAGAGCGTTTTGAAAAACTAAAAACATATTATGGTAATTTCAATTTCTTGTATAGATTACTACAAATTAACAATGAAGATTTACGAAAAAATTGTGACGATATAGAGATTCTCTTGAAGGACGGCAACAATAAAGGCGTAAATGCAATAGAACTATATGATGAGTTATGTGCTTTCTGGGATATTTTTTGGAAGGATAATTTAAATATTCAAAACTCTTTCGATATTCTTAATTTTATTGTGTCCAATAATTTATCTTTCTCTAACTTTTCAATTGCTTTAAGAATACTATTAACCTTACCTGTTAGTGTAGTGAGCAGAGAACTTTCCTTTTCCAAGTTGAAATTGATTAAAACCTACTTAAGAACAGGGATGTCACAAAATAGGCTTGTTAGTTTGGCATTAATAGCTATTGAAAATGATATATGTGTGGAATTAGACATTAATACCATTATTTCTGATTTTGTGAATATGAAATCAAAAACCTTAAAATTTTAATAAAAAAATTTCAAGTATATTTATGTAATTTAATTTATTTTCTGTTATTCTGTGAAGATTTTATTTTTCGAATACTTATATTAAATGTTCTAATTATTTCTAAATTCTTTTCTTATTTTCTCATCTATCTTGAGTTTCTTTTATTTTCCTAAAAGAAAGTTTCACTTATAAAAATTATTAAAAACTTTTTACAAGTTACTAAGAATTTAGTAACTTGTAAAATGCAAAAATTTTTTAAACTTTAGTTCAAATAAATTTTAACTTTAATTAAAATTCATTTTAATTTTGTTAGCGATTCTGGTTGGTGAGAAGGCCTTGTATCATTATATTCAACGATTAAAGTGAAGTGGCTTTATCAAAATTTGCTTTAAATTTTGAGAATTTTTTGAATATTCGGGTTTTTAACGATTATCCTGCCTAGTCAACACCCTCCCCCCCTTTGTTCGTTACATTTAGCGAACCAACGTGTGGCTGTTCCGTCAAAATTTATTTAAGAAATTTCAAATAATTTAAATTTTTATTATCGTAAAAGAACCACACACGCCCTGATAGTTACAGGGGTGCTTAGCTAGAAATTGCATGCGGGCGGCAAAGACCCTAGTCCCGGCACTGCTCATAAGACAAAGCATACTTCCTTTTAGACATGAATAATGCTATGCATTCTTGGAGGGTCACTACCCAGATTGGTTTTGACCTCTATCAACCCTGCTATCAATTCGGGGTGCTTAAGGGTTAAAGCTGTATAACTGAGAGGAGACCTCCACATAGCCTTTAAAGGAATGCGGAGAACCGACCAGGACTTCTGACCTAATGTCCAATCCTCACCTTCTCGTGGTGCACCCTGTTGGGTATCTACTTGGATACTGAACGAACGCGAATGGGCTGGCAATTTGGGATTTAGCCAACCAAATTGTATTCTTATTGGTTAAATCAAAATAAAAAATGATGGTACAAATAAATTAAATAAGGATAGTTATAATAAGTGAATCTAGCATGGTTTGATACCAACTGAATAAATTATGTGGAATAAGAGAGAAATCAGCAAAACATTCAGTTGGTATACAAGCACAACCTACTCTACCAATGCATAACCTACTCTATAGATTCACTACTGAGAATGCAGTTGATATTACCCTCTTAAATAAGACTTCTACAAGTCTTCACTTAATGTGGATTTATTTAAGACAATGTAGAATAAAGAGCTAACTTGATACATCCCATACGAATGCCAGGTTTAATACCATTTTCTCAAATAATGCAATCCATACAACAATGGTGACAATGTGCCACTCTTCCTTTGTACACTTGATTGAACATCAAATTCCTTTGTGTTCTTCATTTTTAACTGCTGATTTGCAATTTAAATATTGCTCTTCATAAGGATCCATGTATGCTATACTGTGACTCTATAATAAAATATACCATAGATGAGCAAGTTATAACATTGAGTTTTCCTGGAGCAAAAAAAATTATGAATATAAAGGAAGCAATTCAAAAACAGAAAAAAAAAGTAAATGAAATCGTAGTTGTAGTAGGTACAAATGATTTAACTGGCGATAAGTTCAGTATGAGAGAGAGGACATGAAAGAGTTGTTGGAAGAAGCGAAAGTGAAAAAGTGAAAATTTTTAGTATTTTACTTCGCTGTGATAAAAATGAATTAAGAAGAAGGGCTATGATGGCAAACAATTCGACGCATAGGCTATGTAGAGGAAATGGATGTGAGTTTTTGGATGTGTGGAGTGAGTTTGAGGGAAGATTGGATTTGTATAAGAGGAATGGCCTACACCTGAATGCATTTGGTAGCAGGAGTCTAGAAAAACTAATAACTGGTATGAGACTTAATACAGAGAGTCAGGGAAACTAAATTATAAAGGGAGGAATGGTATGAATGTGAGCGTAAGAGCGACAATGTTATATAACTGTGTTAAAAACCGGAATGGGCTTTATCAAGGAAATGTTGACGAGAGGTTTGTCTGCAAAGATGTCTACATGTGTAAGGCATTAGAAAATAATAGAGCTGCAAGTTGTCCAACTGTGTCAGGCAGACTGTAGATAAGACAATACAAAAGAACAAACAGATAGATAATTATATCTGTACACAAATGCTAGAAGTATCAGAAACAAAGGGATAGAGTTTGTTGCCTTAGTCAATATGTTGCAACCTCAGATTGTAGATATTAGTGAGACCTAGCTATCAGAATCAGACCTACTAACTGGTATTGAGTGTCAAGGGTACAGTATTTTTAGGAAGGATAGGAGAGGAGGGGGGGGGGTGCTGCTAATGATATCGGATGACTTGAATCCAGTTAGAGTTGAGACCTATGATTGTAGTAATACTACTAACAATATTTCATGTGGCAGTGAGTTTGAAGTCATCTGGTGTGAGGTGGAATGTAACAAGACTAATTACATAGTAGGGTGTTGTTACAGACCTGGTGGATCATTTGCTAGTGATGAAGAAATGCGTCACCAAATAGAAAAGATGAGCGTGAAAAGAGTAATCATAATGGGAAACTTTAATTATCCAAATATTGATTGGGTAGCAGTATAATCTCATACTAATAATGAAAATGCATTTATTGAACTGTTGTGGGACAACTTCCACAAGCAGATGTGACAGAAGTAACTCAAGGGCAAAGAGTGTTAGATTTGATTATAGTGTCAGTGTCAGAGGGCATTTCAGTTAAAGACTTAACTATTCTGCCTCTGGTTGGTGACAGTGATCATGCAGTACTCACTTGGGAAGTGACTAAGTTTATGAATGTTCCATTCAGAAAAGGTTACATGCTGAACTACAAAGCAAGAAATTATGACCAACTGAGGAGTACTGAGTTCGGTGGAATGGGATCGGTTGCTGGATGGAAAGAATATCGAGAGTGCATAGGAAGCATTTAAACAACACTTGAATGATGCGATATCAGAATGTGTCCTGAGAGTTAGAAGAATAAATAAATAGAGTAGGAGTCAAATGGATGTGTAATCTTATTAAGCAATAGATTCATAAGAAAAGGACGATGTGGAAGGAATACTGTGTGCATAAGGATGATGTCCATTATGAACGTTATAAGCAGCAGGCTAGAATAGTCACAACAGTTGTAGGGAAAGCAAAGTCTGAGGGCGTGAAATAGCTATGGAAAGAAACTGGCTCTGTGTGCTAAAGACAACCCACAAGAATTCTATTGATATGCTGCAAGTAAAAGAAAGAATAACTCTTCTAGATGCAGATGGCATGAGGGTTACAGATGCAGAAGAGTTTGTTCAGTTAATGAGTGCTCATTTTGTTAAACGCTATCAACCTTTATATAGGCAACATTGAACTCACTGCTACCTAGATGAAGAAAGGCAGGTGTATGAGAATGAGGAATTAGAGCTGCTTCACAAATTGAATAAGAATTCAACAATAGGGACTGATGAGATATCAGCACGTATGCTAAAAGAGTGTTCAGCTGAACTGGCCATTCCTTTGACCAGGTTGTTTAATATGAGTCTCAGAACAGTGAAGATTATGCAGGAATGGAAGGAATGTATGCTAATTCCATTGCACAAGGATGGTGCAAAGATCGATGTATCCAACTATTGACCGATTAGTATCTCAGGAGTCATGGTGAAGATTTCGGAAAAATTGGTTAGGGCTAGACAAGGGGAAATGGATACACCATGATACTTTCGGATTTTGCTAAGGCTTTTTGACAGAATACAGCATGGCAGACTGCTGCATAAATTGGAGAAAATGGGTCTAGGCTATAGAATATTAGCATGGATAAGAGGGTGGTACCTGACTGACAGATATCAAAAAGTGGTATACAGGGAATGTGAGTCTGCAAGATTTAAGGTAACTAGTGGTGTACCACAAGGATCAGTGCTTGGTCCATCAATTTGTACATTAATGATATTGGGAAGGATTTGACAAGCGACATACAGCTATTTGCTGATGATGCAAAGATACGTAGGATAATCAGGAATGCTGCTGATATGCAGTACTTGCAGAATGATTTGAATAGGCTGGAATTGTGGACCTGGGAAAATGGGTGTCAGCTCAATGTCAGTAAATGTAAAGTCATTCACTTTGGCATGATTAGATATACAATGTCGTATTATATTGGTGGGATTAGGCTAGAAGAAACTGATGAGGCTAGAGATCTTGGGGCGTTAATAGATAGGAAGTTGAAGTTCGTGGGTCATGTGGCAAAGATTGCAAATACAACTCAAAAGATAATTGCAATGCTGAAATGAATGTTCACATGTAAAGATAAGGATGTTATTTTGCCTCTTTACAAGGCCTTGATAAGACCTCACTTGGACTATTGTGCACAGGTCTGATCTCCTGGTTTCTGTTGTGATTCTAATATATTGGAGAGAGTACAAAGGAAAGTGTTAAAATTGATATCAGGATTGTGGAAGACAAATTGAGAATTTGTAGACTGCAGACAGGAGAAAGAGGGAAGATATGATTGAGACTTACAAACTTCTGAAAGGGTCATACAGGAGGATTTCAATTGATGAAATTTTTCAATTTATGGAGGGTGGGGAAAGGACAAGAGGGCATTCTTGGAAGCTGAGAATGAAGGCCACTAAGAAGGGGGTGAGGACTAGGTTTTTCTATCGTAGTGGTGCGTGATTAGAATGGATTGCCATTGGATGTTGTGTGTGCAAGCAGTATGAATGAATTCAAGAATAAGTATTACAGCTGGTGTGTGTGTGTGTGTGTGTGTGTAGTATGTGGCCTCCCTTGATGAGTCTCTGACTCCCTGGAGGTCTCTCTTAATAATAATATACTTTTTAAGATCATCAAAGCTTAAAATAGCAATTGTTATTATTATTATCATTGTCAGACCTCCACAGATTCGAAAGTCTCATCACAGGAGGTCTGACTATTACTTACATACACATACACACAGTTCATCTTACTGTGCCTTAAATGCATTTACTGTCTCTGCACTTACCACACTCTCAGGCAATGCATTCCAGTCACTCATTGTCCACTCTCCATGTGAAAAACCTGCTCCTTATCCCTTTGCTCATACCCCCTTCTTATGCAGCTTCCAGTGATGAACTCTTGTTCTTCCCCCATCTTTCCCCATTCTATGTAAAATCTGTTCCACATTAATCTGATAATAACCTCCTATCAATTTACATGTCTCAGTCATATTCCCATGTCCTGTCTACCAGTCTTTGCAGATTGCATTTCTTCAATCTGTCTTTATACTCAGCATTCCAGACACCAGCAACCAACTAAATCAGTCATCTCTGGACTCATTCCAGCATCTCCTCATCCTTTTGAAAGCCAGATGACTAAATGTATGCACAATAATCCATGTGTGGCCTGATCAAAGCCTTATACAATGGAACCATAACATCCTTATTTTCTACTTGTCAGTTTGCTCTACATCATTTCTATAATTCACTCTGTTATCCCTACAGTTTTAGCAGTATGTCCCCAAAATTTTAAGTCCCTATCTACTGTCATTCCCAGAGCCCTCATTTCTTTTACCTCTTCTGAAATATTCACACCAATTATATACTGTGCATCCAATCTCTGATTCCAAAATTTAAAAACCGTATATTTTGCAACATTGAACTGGTAATCTCACTCACTTGTTCATCAATCAGTGCATTCATATCCTCTTGCAAAGCGACAGCATCCACTTTACTCTTCATAATTCCCCAACTTCACATCATCTGCAAAAAACTGCATATCACCATTCAGTCCTCTCCTAATATCATTAATATACAAATTAAACAACAATAGCCTCAAAAGAGACCCTTGGGGAACACCACTAGTGACTTTCCTCTTCTGATATATTGCTCCTCCAAAGACAACTGATGGACAGCCAGTCTCCAATCCAATGCATTAATCTACTATCTAACCCATCAAGACACAATGTTCCTTTAGCAAACTCATATTGACTATCAAAGAGAATGCAGCTGTTTTCAACCCAGTTCTTGAGTCATGGTCCTGCTAAACCTAACACTTTACCCACAGCATAGATCAGCCTATAATTTGAAGCCTTACTCCCTTACTTCCCCTTATAAAGTGGAACATTTTTGCCTTCATTTCACTGTTTTGGAACTTGATCCAGTACAATACTTAAAAAGGTATATAAAATTGTATATAAAAAGGTATATAAAATATAAAATCCTCTGGTTGTGTAATCCTCACTTCATATTATGCACCCCTTTAGTAGTTATCTACTGTGTACAGAAAAAAATGAGGATGGGCTGGCAATTTGGGACTTAGCTGACCAAATTGTACACTCTATTGGCTTAAACCACAAATACATATGATGGTACAACATAAAGAGATTTCATCCTAGCTGGGGTGTATCCCAGTTTAAATAAGGCCCCTGCTGTTTTCGTCAGGGAATCAGAGTGAACAGTGAAAAGTCTGATACTGAAACAAGATCCAACTCAACATCTAAAAGAAGAAAAATAAACCCAGCATCAGATCAACTGAAGATAAGCACTATCGATATAAGGAGTATTAAAGGAAAGGAAACTGAACTCATAGAAGAATTGGAAAAGAACCATGTGGACATAATTGGCATTACTGAGACATCAGATTCAATTTAAGACAAATAGTTGAGAAATTGTAAGAATATGACAAGGATCTGTGTTTAAGTTTTATAGATCTAGAAAAGACAGAACAATGCATAGTCTGTATTTAAGTTGTCAGTCAGCAATTAGAATTGAAGATATAATGGAAAATGGTTTGATGTAAAATCAGGGGTAAGACAAGGGTGTAAATTATCTCCACACTTATTCATCAGTATATGGATCACATTATGAAAGAAAGGGGCATTAGGTCAGAATTGGAGATGTCAAACTTAGCTTTGATTTATGCAGATGTTGTTCTCCACACATCCAGTGCAACTCTACAGGATTCTCTAAACTAAATTGAATAACAGCTGTAACAAATTTGACATGAAAATCAATAAAAAAGACCAAACCTATGAAAATAGACAGGATCATAGAAAACTTAAGCTGTATTCTGAATGGAGATCCTATACAACAAGTAAAATATTTCAGCTATTTAGGCACCATTTTTAGTGAAGATAGCAGGTTAAATCTGGAAATTGATAACAGAATAAGCAAAACTGGTATGGTGGATAGCCAGCTTCCATTTATATGGGAGAAGAGAGAAATTAACTAAAACATCAAAGTAGCGGTGTACAAGACAGTCTAATCTTTAGAGGTACCTGTGGCAAAATTAATAACTTAACAGGTATAAAACCAACAGTAATAAACTTTAATGAATTAAAGGTATAAATATTTCATACTGAAAGCAACAGTACATCATCAATGTAGAACAAACAGTTAAAGGAATGGAATACAAAGTACAGAACAGTCGGTGGATTACCAATTAAAATTGTCGCCGCGTGCCAGAAAATTACTATTAATAAAATATTATTAAATAATTCTTAAAAACTATTTCATTGAGGGTTGGATGAGATAAGAATCTCCCAAACTTGGGGGGAGAGAGAGTCATTTCGATTCAAATTAGGCCAATGTAAAAGGGCTTCGCAACTTTCTTTGAAAAGGCGTTCATGTTTAAACTTACATCTGTGGAGAAGAACAAGCTTTATCCTACTGGATATTATGTTTAGTATCAATACTATGTTGTGCTAGACCAGACTTATGAGGTTTCATGTATTCGATATAATACTGATGTTCCTTCATTCTTTTTTCCACAGAACGGCCTGTTTGTCCAAAGCATGATAAATTACATTCACACGGTATCTGGTAAACACCAGCTAATGATAGAGGTGCCAGTTTGTCATTTGTAGATGGCAACGAGTGAGAAATTTTGTTGATAGGAAAATATGTGGGAATAAGATGATACTTCTTCAAAATTCTGCCAATAGGGTCTGAGATGCCTAGGAGAACATAGTAGTCAATTATCTGTTGGATTTGATTAGGGTTGTAACCATATTGGTTGATTCTATTAACTTTTTATAGCAAAAAGTTCTTGTTGTAAGCTTAAGGGGGAGGAGCACACTTTTTGTGCCTCTATTAATTAAAGATTTGATAACACCGATTTTTTGAGAGGTGAGCAGACTTTTGATGAATGTATCTGCCAGTAAAGGTAGGTTTTCAATAGATACTTGTTGATAAAGTACCAGATGATGTACGTGTAAGGAGGATGTCCAAGAATGGTAAACTACCAGCCTTTCCTTTTTCCATGGTGAACTGAATGCATGGGTGAAGGCTATTTATCTGTTTTAGGAATGTAGTAAGTTCCTCTTCAGCATTTGGCCAAATAGCAAAGACATTATCGACATAACGAAACCAAAGAAAGGGTTGGGGATGAATGAATGAGAACAAGGTGTCTTCCAGATGTTTCAAAAAATAGTTTGCCAAAGGTGGAGATAGAGGGCTACCCATGGCAGTACCTTCAACTTGTTTGTAGATCTTGTTTTTTCCAGCTGAAATATCCTGAATGTATAACAAATTCAAAAATCTTTGCGATATCCGGAGGGTAATCATCATATAGTAAGTTGACAGTGTCAGCTAATGGAATATTGGTAAAAAGGGAAACAATATCAGAACTGACTAACAAGTCAGACTCTTTGATTTGAACATCCTTGATTTGTTCAAGATATTGTGTCAAATTTTTGATGAATGATCTAGAATGTCCAGTATGGGCAGTTAATGAACATGACAAAAATTTAGCAATTCGATAAGTGGGGGAGTCATTACAATTCATGATGGGTCTTACTGGATAACCTTCTTTATGGAATTTTGGAAGGCCATTCAGTTCACCACAGAAAAAGAAAAGGCTGGTAGTTTACCATTCTTGAACATCCTCCTTACACGCACATCGTCTGGTACTTTATCAACAAGTGGCTATCGAAAACCTACCTTTACTGGCAGATACATTCATCAAAAATCTGCTTTTGATGTCAGTTTGGTTGCTCTTTTGGGATGAAATGAAAAACCTGCTTTTCCAGCCTCCCACCATCAGAAAAGCCCTTTATAAAGATTTTTTGTATCCTAGATGGGTTTCAAACCCAGGTCTTTGCAACCAGAAGCATTGTTGATTACAACTGAGCTATGAAGGCTTCTCTACTTCTCCTGTTCTAATAATTTACCAGCATAAGGAAAGTTGGCCATAATCTTAACATCCCATTTTATTTTCATTTTTAAGAGGTACAATTATAACTTCGCTCCATTTAACTGAGATTCAGCATTTGTTAGTGAAATCTTATCATAAATACTACTAAGTATATATTGGTAATATTTAAGCATGGGGTTAATCAATTGTGATAAAGCTAGTTATTTCAGGATTACATATACATAATGTATCATTATGATAATTTCTTTTTAAGGATGGTTGGGGATCTGATGCTCGTCCACTACGTAAACCTGATTTTTATCTTAGCATGGAGGAGTTAGTGGAGCGCAGAAGACAAGACACTATGAGAGCACAAGGTTTAGAACTTGTTCGCATGATTAGGGTAAGTCTATATTGAATTTTAAGATGTTTTAATAATCTTTATATAAATTATATAGGAAAGAAAGTGTTTTATTCAGAATAACTATAACATGATTATGGAGTACATATAGACCAAGAGTAGGAAATTAGACTATAAAGTAGAGTGATACAAAAATGAAGCATTAAAAGATTTATCCTGTCAATATGTGGAATTACCGTGCTGGCAAGTATGACAAGCTTAGGAGATTGCTTGGATCAGTGGCATGGCATGGCATGTACAACTGTAAGGGCTGGATGTCGATAGAGCATGGGAAATGGTCAAGGAGCATTTACAGGAGGTTATAGCTGATTGTACACCTAGGGTCTGAATAGTAAAACAAGTAGGGGTTAAATGGATGAATAACACCATTAAGCTTGAGCTGCAAAAAAAGACACAACTGTGGAGGGAATTTAAAGAAAGGGGTGACCTGCAGGCACACGAACGGTATAAAGTGCAGGCCAGAAGGGTAACGAGTGTGGTAAAAAAAGCAAAAGCGGATTATGAAAGGAAACTAGCTATGCAAGCAAAAGAGAATCTCAAAGGTTCTTTCAATATGCTGCAAGCAAAAAAAAAACTGTACACGGCAAAATAATTTTAAGGAATGACGATTGTAAGGAGGTCACTGAATCAGTCAATATAGTGGAGTTACTGAGCGAGCACTTTGCAAAAGCATATCATCCAGGTGGTGATGTTGAAAAAATGAAGGAACCATTAGTTTATACAGGAATTGTGATGAATGAAGTGGAGGTGAATAGTCTATTACAGAACCTTAATGTGAATAAATCTGTGGATTGGATGGTATACCGGCACGGGTCTTGTGTGAAGCGGCTAAAGAATTATCAGTGCCCTTGACCATGTTGTTTAATCTGAGTCTCGGGTCTGGTTTAGTCCTGAAGGTGTGGAAAGAGGGGAAAATAGTTCCACTGCATAAAGGAGGATCCAAGACTACGGTTGCAAATTACCGACCGATCAGCACAGTTGTCAAGGTCTTGGAGAAAGTAGTCAAGGGAAAAATACAGGAATGGATTGATGAATATGCGATATTGTACGGGGGACAGCATGGCTTTGTGAAGGATAGATCATGCCTCAGTAACTTGCTCAAGTTTTATAACACAGTGACGGCTGAACTGGATAAGGGTATTGGGTTTACAGTAATACTGCTGGACCTGGCTAAGGCATTTGACAGGATACCACATGGAATTCTAATCCGTAAACTACAACATATGGGAATGGATATAGGGTTGGTGAGATGGATAGGTGGGTGGTTGATGGAGAGATATCAACCACCTAAACACAGGAGTAGAGATATCTACTCCCGAATAAAGATTTGGACTCTACTCCTGAATAGTTTATTCAGGAGTAGAGTCCAAAAGATGGCCTGTGATTAGTGGTGTGCTGCAGGGTTCTGTTCTTGGACCACTACTTTTCAGTTTGTTCATTAACGATATAGGGCAGGATCTAACAGGAACAGTTCATTTATTTGCTGATGATGCAAAATTGGGTACGGCAATAGTGAATACAGAAGATGTCAAAATCTTGCAGGACGACTTGGATAGATTAGAGTTCTGGGCTAAGGAGAATGGATGTCAATGTCAATTTAATGTGACAAAATGTAAGGTTATGCATTTTGGGGTGAAAAGATTAGCAGCAGTATACCACATTGGTGGAACTGTACTCCAGGAGATTAATGAGGCCAGGGGCTTGGGAGTGTTGGTGGATAGGGAGATGAAGTTTAGGGGGTACATTGCAAAAGTAGCTAAATCAGCTCATCAACTCACTTGGTTGTTGAAAAATACCTTGACGAGCAGAGACAAGCAAGTTATTGTACCTCTGTACTGAGCCTTGATAAGACCTCATCTAAACTACTGTGCCCAGATTTGGTCATCTAGGTTCCTTTTTGATGGGGAGGAGGTGGAGAGGATCCAGAGGCGAGTTACTAAGATGATAGCAAGTCTATGGAATGAACCATATGAGAACAGGTTGAAGATTTATTGGTTGCAGAAATTAGTTGATAGGCGGAAAAGGGGAGATATGATTGAGACATTCAAATTGCTAAAGGGTTTCTATAGGATTAATGCAGAGGATATTTTTGAGATCAGGACTGGTGGTGGGAGAACTAGGGGACACCTATGGAAGCTGGGCAAGAGTGTGGTTAGCAGGGGTATTAGAGCTGGGTTCTTTACTTTTAGA
This sequence comes from Typopeltis vanoorti, assembly GCF_054136105.1. Taxonomy (NCBI): domain Eukaryota; kingdom Metazoa; phylum Arthropoda; class Arachnida; order Uropygi; family Thelyphonidae; genus Typopeltis; species Typopeltis vanoorti. Next base: position 97,870,514 of record NC_143557.1, on the reverse strand, counting down.
GTGGTAAATGAGTGGAATAAGCTGGCAGAGTCTGTTGTGGGTGCTATGACAGTGAGTGAGTTCAAGGCAAGGTATGATAGATACTGTGAGAATGTCATATAGTTGTGTGGACATGATGTTTAGGGCCTCCCTCAATGAGTCTAAGGACTCCCTGGAGTTGCCCGTAGTAATAGTATTAGTAATAATATTGTTGATTGAGTATTTAAGTAAAAAATAATATCCATAGTTAAGCCAATGCATATGTGTGTGCTTTGAAACAGAAGTAGTTTTATATAGCTTATTAGTAAACAGTGCTGCATATTCTCCAAGTTCGTTTAAAATGTTTTCATATAGCTTCTTTTGATATGTACTAAATTTATGTGTGTGTGTGTGTAATTTTCCAGTCATCCTCAGCATTACTTGTTAACATTAAAATCACAGTACAAAAATTCTCAAGCTAGTTATCAATCAATTTGTCATCAGGTGCTCCAGCTGTAAGTAAATTAGGCTAGAAACCATCTGTTTGTTGAATTAAGTTAAACCTCCCAAATTCAGTTTAATGAGAGAGAGAGAGAAAGAATATATAATTTTTGAGTGAATGAAAATGAACACAATAGTCTTCAGATTATGAGAGTTAACAAAAGAAGTATTAGAATGTTACTAGGGTCTGACTGTTATAAAATCTGTCTTCATTTTTTTTTTCTTTTTTTTTTTTAAAAGAAGTCTACGTTATGTATTACTAATTATTATGATCCAAACAAAAAAGAACAGAGAAATGATAGACTTTTATATTCACTTATATTTCTTTTATATTAAATAGACTTAAAATATTCATCTTCCTGATATCATGAAATAATCAAAAAACTAAAACCATATTGTCTGAATGCAAGATAACTTAAGGAGCTATCTTGAGAATACATTCTTCTTAAGATTGCAGCAACAAATTTCATGCAGAATATAGAGCTAAAGTTTAATGCTAATGGAACTAAGTATTCTAGCCACTTCAATGTGGAGTATGCCAAACTTCTGTACGGTGTGCTGTACATTATGAGATACTAGAACAATTTGATATAAAGTTATCTATTCTATGTACAATTGTGATTTTATTTCACATGTTAATTTGTTGTACTATGAGGGTGATCTGAAAAGTTATCGGCCTAACAATGAAAAAAACAAATTTATAATTTCAAGAAGAGGCTAAAGAATTGTCAGTACCCTTGACCATTTTGTTTAATTTGAGTCTCAGGTCTGGGTTAGTCCTGATGAGGTGGAAAAAGGGAAAAATAGTTCCACTGCATAAAGGAGGTTCAAAGACTGCTGTTATAAATTACCGACTCATCTGCATATCAGGAATTGTTGTCAAGGTCTTGGAGAAAATAGTCAAGAGGAAAATACAGGATTGGATAGATGAAAATGGGATACTGTATGGGGCACAGCATGGTTTTGTGAAGGGTAGATCATGCCTCACGTTTTATAACACAGTGACAGCTGAACTGGATAAGGGTAATGGGTTTACAGTGATTCTACTGCACCTTGCTAAGGCCTTTGACAGGATACCACATGGAATTCTAATCAGTAAACTGCAGCATATGGGGATGGATATAGGGTTGGTGAAATGGATAGGAGGGTGGTTGATGGAGATATATCAGAGAGTGGTTTATTCAGGAGTAGAGTCCAAAAGATGGCCTGTGACTAGTGGTATGCCGCAGGGTTCTGTTCTTGGACCACTACTGTTCAATTTGTTCATTAACGATATAAGAAAGGATATGAGAGGAAGTGTTCATTTGTTTGCCGATGATGCAAAGTTAGGCAGAGCAATAGTGAGTGCACAGGATGTCAAAATTTTGCAGGATGATTTGGATAGTTTGGAGGACTGGGCTAAGGAGAATGGATATCAATTTAATCTGGCAAAGTGTAATGTTATGCATTTTGGGGTGAAAAGATTAGCAGCAGTATATCACATTGGTGGAACCGTACTCCAGGAGATTGACGAGGCCAGGGATTTGGGAGTGCTGGTGGATAGGGAGTTGAAGTTTAGGGGGCACATCACAAACATGGCTAAATCAGCTCATCAAATCACTTGGTTGCTGAAAAATACTTTAACAAGCAGAGACGAACAAGTTATTGTTCCTCTGTATCAAACCTTGATAAGACCCCACTAGACTACTGTGCCCAGATATGAGCCAGAGCTTCTTCTTGATTGGGGAGGAGGTGGAGAGGATCCAGAGACGAGTGGCCAAGATGATAGTAGGTCTATGGAATGAACCTTATGAGAACATGTTGAAGATTTGTGGGTTGCAGAAATTGGTTGATAGGCAGAAAAGGGGTGATATGATTGAGACATTCAAATTACTGAAGGGTTTCTATAAGATTAATTCAGAAGATATTTTTGAGAATAGGACTGGTGGTGGGAGGACTAGGGGGCCATACATGGAAGCTGGGCAAGAGTGTGGTTAGCAAGGGTGTTATAGCTAGGTTTTTTTACTTGGAGAGTGGTGAATTAGTGGAATAAGCTGCCAGAGTCTGTTGTGGGTGCCATGACTGTGAATGAGTTCAAGGTGAGGTATGATAGATACTGTGTGAATGTCAAATAGTTGTTCTTGACATGATGTTAGGGCCTCCCTCGATGAGTCTGTTGACTCCTTGGAGTTGCCCGTAATAATAATAATTATTATTATTTTTATTTTTCAACGTAATCTCCCGTAAGACTAATACATTTATTCCAGCGATTGTCCAGCGCTATTATTCCATCCCTGTAGTTGTTCTCAGTAAGATCTGCAAAATACCCTTCTGCAGCTGCAATCACTCTTGATTCGAAGAAAAATGCTCACTAGCGAGTTAGAGTTTTAGTTTTGGGAAGAGATAGAAGTCCGAGGGAACCAAATCTGGGAAACAGGATGGACTTTCCAACAATTCATAGTGCAGATCCCTTAATTTTCTCATTACCAAAACACCTTTGTGGGCAGGTGCACTTTCCTGATGAAAGATGATTTTATTTCTTCTGCAAAATGAGTCTTTTCTCACGAATGTTTTCATGTAGTCTGGTTAAAAGATCGGAATAATATTCCCCAGTTATTGTTTTACCCTTTAGAAGATAATAAACAAAATGCCTTTAGCATCCCAAAGCACCGATGCAATGACCTTTCCTGCTGATGGAACCGACTTTGTCTTCTTTGGTGCTGAACAACCAGCTTCTGTTCCACTGTTTTGACTGCTGTTTGGATTCTGGTGTGTAATGGTGAATCCAAGTCTCATCCATAGTAATAAATTGACGTGCAAAATCAATTTTATTCTTGTTAAAACTGTTGTGAGCAAGCACGGCACCCATCTTGCACAAAACCTTTTCCTTTGCAATTCTTCATGCAAAATATATCTTACACATTCTTTTGAAATGCCTACAGCCTCAGCAATTTCACTTACTTTGACTCGCCATTCATGTCATCCAATACCATATCATGTACTTGATCAGTGATTTCTGGTGTTGTTACACTTTTTTGAACGTCCTTCACATGGATCACCTTTAAGCTGTACAGCCATGTTTAAACATGGCAGCCCATTTCTTAATTGTCGAAAACAAAGGAGAAGAGTGCCCATGAACTTTTATGAACTTCGAATGAATTTCTTTTGGCATTAAACCTTCTTTTACAAAGAATTTTATAACTGCACGATACTCAATTTTATCCATTCAAGGGATAGAAACAGCACTTTTGTTTCAGACAACTGTATAAAACAAACTACTTGATAGAATGACTTGAAATTTCACATGGATGCTTATGACAGATGTACCTACTTAGAAAAAAAAAATCTTGCCGATAGTGTTGCCATCTATGGTTGAGGCTGAGAACTTTTCAGAACACCCTCGTATTGTACAAAATGAGGACCCTTAATTTTGATATTAGATTGTGCTGGATTCCAAGCCACATTGGAATTAAAGGAAATGATATTGCTTTTTTCTTTTTTGCAGAAATGATATTGCAGATGCATCTGCTAGATTAACTCGTTCTTTTTCCATGTTCTGTTTGACAGTCTCTTATATAAACTTTAACTTATAAGATCAAAGCTAATTACCCAATGACAGTCTTCATGGCAAGAAGCACTGACAAACAAATTGCTTGAGATAAAGTACATATCAGCATAAATACAGAACAGATGAAGTTGTTTCTAGGCCCCACATAGGTCATCACTGTCATCTTAGACATTCTTATTTATTGAGGACTGACCCCAACTATGTGGGAAAATGAAACGCGCATCTGACCATTTGTCGTATTCTGGTGGAGCCAGCCAGCACTTCACACAAGAGAGAGGAATGAAATTTTGCTCAACTAGCTGAGTCATATATGCTGAGGCAGATGTTATCAGACTCATACAAATTACATGATGTTTTTAACTTTTTACTGAGAATTAATTTATTTAAAGACTTATTTAAACATCTATTTATTTGATTATGAATTCTATTTTTGTGTAGATACTGAATTGCTTAATTTATAATTTTTTTTTTAATTTGCTTTTTTTATACAGGACATATTATTTGCTAATTTATACCTTCTATATAGCTGTAACCTTGCTTTGATGCAGTATGACCTTTGCTGTCCTTGTTCCAGTAAATCATTAATCAATCAGTCAATCATTCGTACTCTTTCAATAATGTATATTTATATCATACTCTTTCCCCCTCCTCTCTTTTCTGCTTTTGGATCCTCTTTACCACTTTCCTCATCCCCAAGAAATCTAAGCAACCAGATCCGTACACATTAATCCAGGTATGGCTGGATTAATGTGTACAAATCTGGTCATCACTGTCATCATCTGGTCATCACTGGTTACTGAAGAATGTACTGATTAATCAATACATTCTTCAGTAACCAGATAACTCTGAGCTACTTTGGCTACTTTTACAATATGCCCTCTGAACATCAACTCCCTATCCACCAAATCTGTAGATTTTCCACCATTCCTGAATTTGCCTTTGACCAACTTCTTCAGTACCTTTATGATATCACTCCCAAAATACAAATCAGTCTGTAATTTACTACCTATGTCTTGGAGCTTCCATTATGTAGTGGAACTATTTTTTAAAGAGCTTAGTCAGAGATAATTCCAATTCCTTTGCACATTTTCTTAATACACAAGCCAATATTCCATGACTGTATTTGCATTAAGATTCAGAAATATCCAAAGCACCTACACTTCATCTCCCTCTATTCCTGCATCAGTTCCTGACATCTCTCTCTCTCTCTCTCTCTCTCTATCATTTCCACTACTGGATTATATACTCCTGTAGAGTGATCACTCAGCAGCTCAATTATTTCATCTGCTTTTGTCAACTTCCTGCCATCACATTTCAATTAAAATTTTCTTCCATAGTCATTTGTCCCTTTAATCTCCACGTAGGGAAAAGACCTCTTTTCGATTTCCTTTGGTCTGCTCAGCTGTTTCTCTTATAATGTTATTTTGCCTATCTTATCATGCTACTCGCCTTTCTTGCATGTGCGTTATACTGCCCAGGAGCTCACCTTTCTCTTCCTTTATATACCTTCTACAACATTGCCCCCCCCCCTCCCAGCTCTTGCATAATGATACTTATCTATATAACTCCTACGTGATTTTTTTCATCTTGACCGCTGGGTATACAATCTGATACTGATTCCTTAAAAAACCCTTTGAAGAAATCAGTATCAGATTGTATACCCATGCACTGCTAACCTTTTTCCCTTAAGGTAGACTTCACAGGTTGTCATAATCACCTGCCCTGTAATTCCATGTGCACCCCTCCCTGCAAGTTAAAGACTGCATGATCACTCTCCACTCAGAGGCAGTCCATCTGCTTTGCTTGTGGTTAGATCCTAAGATACTGTCACCAGATCCAGCACTCTCAAACTCCAGGTCTCTCCATTACATGCACTTTCAAGTAATTAACTCTTAGTAGGTGCATAAATTCCACTTCCATCCTTCCATGTGATCTCTCTCTCTCCTTTCAGTCTATGTCCTCTTAGTTGAGGCCGAAATAATAATTACTCTGCCTGTGCTTGTTGCACTAATTTGTTGATACATGCCATTTATATCTTCCCTTGCATGCCTGGCCTACAGTAGCAACCAACCAAATATATATTTTTCTATTGGTTTCTATCTCATACCAGATAGTTTCAAACTAACCTTCCACATATCTGTTGACCTACTTTTTGACTGACTCACTTGAAGATGATACATCCTAAAAAAAATTTTTACATGCAATATTGTAGTAATTGTAGTAAACTTCAGATATAGTTGGTATGGGAATCATTATAGTAATTCATAAGTAGCATCTGTATGATTTTGCTGCTCTTCATATCATCATGAATATCAGAATTGAATCATCATCATCAAATTCTTGATATGTATCCTCCAGGGGGGGGGGTATAGAAAGTTATGGCATTACAATATGAAAAGCTTACATTATTACTAACTTTGTATTGACAGATTTTTCCCAAATTAATCGAATTTTTACTGGGACTCCAATATTGCCATATCATATTTTAACTGAATTAATCCACCATAATCTTGCTCTGCCTATGGATCGTTTTCCTGACATCATACACCTGCTTTGCTAATCCTTCCTCTCCCATTCCTGAATTTAGGAATCAGAATTTAGAATTAATATATTCCTGAATGATAACAGTGTCAAGTTTCTTTCTAATATCTTAATTTTTAATATGATTTTGCCATCAATACCAACTGTTTACTTCCCTATTTTTTTTTTTTTTTAGAACTATGTGGTCTCTAGTCTTTGATCAGCTGTTTTACATATCTTAGATCCATAACTTAAAATAAACAAAAACTGTCTTAGTATTTTGACTAATCTCTCTCTCTTACTTATTTCACATAAATTTATTCAGTTAATTTCTTACCATACCATCAATTCCCATATTTAATTTGCCATCTTCACTAAAAAACAAAAAAATTACCCCTGAATATTTGAAATGTTTTACACGTTCTGTAGATTCTCCATTCAGAATGCAGCTGATATATTCAGTATTCCTGAGTATTTTCCCTACTCTTCATTTTTTAACTGCTGATTTTCATGCCAAATTTGCTACAACATCAGTTTAATTAACTAGTTTGCATGCTTGTACTGTATTTTTTTAGGAGTAGAGTATAATATCATCTGCATAAAATAAAGAGCTGAGATTAACATCTCCAATTTTGATATCAGGACTTATTCCAATTTCCTTCATATAACACTATACATATAGATGATGATTAACTGCAGAGTAGGGTTCATCTTTGTCTTACACATGACTTCCTATCAAACTATCATCTTGTATCTTCTTCAATTCTAACTGCTGCATTACATTGTATTGCTCAACATAATGTATCATTTAAACTGTATAATTATTATATGTATAGTTCATACAGCACATTGATCCTCTATCAGGCAATGAATTCCAAGGTCCAACCACCCACCATGCAAAAAAAACAAACTTACTTCTCAACTGCTATACACCAGCTCCTTTTACAACTTCCAGTAACTACTGTATCAAATATTTCTCCTATGTCAATTGAGTAAATATGTCTAAACTGTTCAAATGTGTCAGTCATGTCACTCCTTTGTCTTCCATCAACCAAACTCTGTAGTTTGCATTTCCTCAGATTATCCTCATAACATCATAGAGTCCTGATAGCAGTTTGGTTATTCTCATCTGTACCCTCTGCATGGTTAACTTATCCTCTTCAAATCCCAGTGACCAGATCTAAGCACAGTAATCTAGATGTGGCCTGACCATGATTTTATAAAATGGAATCACAACTCTTAGTGTGATTTTGGGTTACCTTCTCCACCTTTCCAATACGCTGTTTGGAAAGAAGTCAGTGGACATCCCCCATGGGCAAAGTGCATCTTGCCATGTAACAAGTCACATGTTTGTAGCCAGTATAAATTGGAGGAATATGATACTCCCAAGTCAGTGCAACTGTATCTGAGTGAAATGGCTGCAAGAAGGGAACTGACAGAGTTTGAAAGAGGCATTGTGATAGGAGACATGTTGTAGGCCTATTGTTCAGCAAATTTTTGACAGATTGGCCATTCCAGTCAACAATCAGTGATACCATACTGAGATGGAAGTGCAGGGAGTCAACTGCAAGTGCCACCCACAGTGGATGACCCACCACACTCACCAAATGTGATTGCAGGGTGCTCTGAAGGATGATATATAAAAAAATGGCATTCATCGACTGACACATTGAATGCAGAACTCTGGGCATTGACTGGAACATAAATCTGAATAAAGACATTCAGAACTGAGGCTCACAATATGGATGGTAGGACCACAATATGCAAACCCACATTACCTGAATCAACATGTAGCATCATCTTCAGTGCTGCAAAGAGGAGCATGTACAGTGGAATGTGGAAGCTTGGAAAGCTGTATTATGGATCGATGATGCTCTTATCCAAATGTCTTCCTCTCTTCTACAATTTTTCTTAACTACTTCTCAAGTATACTTGCATCAAACTTGCCTGGAATGCTTGGTAAGAAAAGTTCTGTGTAATAGTTTTATTTCCCTTTTTATAGATGGGTTTACTATGGAAAAACTCCATTTAGAATTTGATCCACTGCCCATATTTTTTGAATTATGCATATTTCAGCATTTCTAATTGAATATCATCTACTCTAGCTGCCATCCCCATTCAGATTTTTTTATAGCTTTTGTTTCTACCTCAGTTGATGTGTACTTCTTACTGCATTCTATTTGAATATTGTCTACCATCATTCTGTCATTTTTATTTCATTTAGCAATCTATCAAAGTAAATACTCCAAGCATCGGTTAGGATATCTTCATTTTTTTTAATGCCACATTTTTCATCTTTGATTACTCTATTTGTAAGCTTTTTTTTTTTTTTTAGTTAGCCTCTAGTACATGTTGCCAAATTTGTGATTATTTTGCAACAGTATATCGCCCATGTCGAGATAATGCAGTAATAAAAGAGACAAGGGCTGATATGGAAATAGAGATAGATTAACTGGAAATGCATAGGATATTACAGAACCTTGATGTGAATATAGCTGTAAGATTAAATAGTATATCAACGAGTATTTGTGAGAAGGTGTTAGAGAAGTGCTAGTGATTTTGACCTCCATCGTTTAATTTAAATCTCAGCTCTGGGTTGAAAAGAGGGGAGAAATGTTCAGTTGCATGAAGGAGCAAGTTTCAAGATTGAGGTAGCAAGTTATTGACTGATTAGCATCGCAAGAGTGGTGGTTAAGGTATTGGAGAAGTTGGTTAAGGGAAAAATCCAAAAATCCAGGGGGAGCATGGTTTTGTGAAGGGTAAATGGTTATGTCTCAGCTTACTTTTTATAATAAGGTTAAGCTGAGTTGGATAAAGTCAGTGACTACCAGATAATTATGCATATTTCAGTATTTCTGATTGAAAATCATCGTTGATTACTAGACTTTGCAAAGACTTTGGTTAAGGGAAAAATCCAGGGGGAAGCATGGTTTTGTGAAGGGTAAATGGTCATGCCTCAGCTTACTTTTTATAATAAGATTGAGCTCAGCTTATAATAAGCTGAGTTGGATAAAGTCAATGACTACCAGGTAATTATGCATATTTCAGTATTTCTGATTGAATATCATTGTTGAATACTAGACTTTGCAAAGACTTTTGACAAAGATACTGCATGGAATTTTGATACGTAAATTTCAACTAATTGGGATGGATATGAAGTTGGTAATATGGATGAGAGGGCAGCTGATGGAGAAATACCACACAGTGGGTTTACTCAGGAGTAGAAACCAGTAGAAGACCTTGACTCTGTACTTGGGCCACTACTGTTTAATTTGTACACTAATGCTATAGGAAATTATCTGAGGGGAAATATTCAGTTGTTTGCCAATGATGCAAGATTGTGTAGAATAGTGTTAAGAAGATTATTTGAAATTTTGCAGAATGATTTATGGCATAGGCGATATGGCCACAGGAGAACAGATATCAGTTTAATGTGGCGAAGTGTAAGGTTATGTATTTTGAGATGAAAAGATTACTAGCTGTGTACCACATTAATGGAACTGTACTCTAGGAAATTGATGAAGCCAAAGATATTTAGGGACATTGGTGGTTAGGGAGTTGAAATTTAGATAGCATATTGCAAAAGTGGCAAAAACAGCTCATAGGATTAATTGGTTATTGAAGATTGCAATAAGGAAATTATCATTCTTCTTTATAAGGCTTATATGTATCTAGATTATTTGCACGTCTAGTTACTTTGGTTTCTTAGGGATAAGAAAGTGTTTATTTTTATTTTTTATTTCGATTCCATACACAAGAGGTCAAGAGACCTATAAGCGCATCAGTTTCGTGTGTGTAGGGTGCAGATGAGGACTGAGATAGAAGTATATTGCTTTTTTTTTTGTTGTAATTGTTTGGGAATACTTTATTCATGAAGAAGACTGTTCCAGAGAAGAGAGGTGGATGGAATAAAACAGGAAGAGGATTAGCAGGTTTGATGTGTTTGCAGTTACACAGTAAAAGGATGCTGGGCAGCTGCTGTTCTTGTATTAACAGGTGCAATTGAAAGTTAAGGAAAGATAGCTGTTAATTCACTGGAGCAGTGACCATGGAAGTACTTCTAGAATAGACACAGTACTGAAACACTGCATCTGTGAGATAGAGATTGAAGTGAATCTATAAGAGAGGGATCATCAGTGAGGCCTATTTTCTCACCTCTGGACAGCATCAAGGATTTTAAGCGAAGTTTTAGGTGCATCATCCCAAACATGTGAGCAGTATTCTAAACATGTGCAGATTTGAGATTTGTATATAGTTAGGAGTTGGTTGAGTGTAAAATAGCCTTGTGAAAGAAAGAGAATGCCTGGTTTCTTGGATGCTGAGGAGGCTATTGATGTGATGGGTTTATGCCAGGAGAGACTGGAAGTAAATGTTAGTCCAAGCAGAGAGAGAGAGAGAGATCTGATCTTGTCTGGTGATTTGTGTGTTACTAAAGGTAAGGGTAGATGAGTTGAGGTCTCTTTTCTGAGAGGAAAGGCAAGACTGTGTTTTAGTGGCATTGAACATGACAAGGTTGTCCTCACTCCATTGAAGATTAGTAAGAAGCCAATGTTTAAGGCACTGGTTGTAGATGATCTGTTGCCTGGGACGTCAGAGTACTGCATGGTTTGTTGAATGAGTAGGATAAGTGGAGAGTACTATGATCAGCAAAGCTGTGGATAGGATTAATGGTGATTGCGAGTAGGTCATTTATGAAGAAGAGAGTAGGTGATAGGGCAGAGCCTTGAGGCACTCAAGCATCAATAGTGAAGCTCAAAAAGAGGGAGCCATCTATCATGACTCACAAAGAATGAATAGAATGAAAGCTGGCTACCTAATTACAGAGGGTGGCAGGGAGATCAAAGGATGATAATTTGTTAAGTAGGCTACGATGCCACATGCAATCAAAGGCTTTGGAAATGTCAAGGGCAAGAGCACAAAGTTTCTCCAAACATTTCCATGACACATGTCCAGTGGTGAGTGATATAAGCTAAGAGGTCAGCTGTGGATCTTTTGATTGGTAGAATTCATACTGGTGGTCACTGGTTAATTGGCAGGCTTCTAAGTAGTGGAGAAGTTGGCTATGCTGTTGATTACTTTCTCCATTATTTTGCAGAACAGTGAGGTAATGGCAATTGGTTAGTAGTTTGATGATTGATTTCCATCACTCTTTTTTTTTTAGGAATAGGATGATGGGTATGAAATTGTTTCCATGCATTGGGATAAATAGGTTTGATTTGATTTTTTTATTTTTATGGCACAAAGACATACTGCACCAGGATATGGGTTATAGAAGTATATATGGTAAATGGCTAGTAGGACAATCACAAACATCCATGCCCTTGGTGGGATTCGAACTTGCAGCCTCTTGGCTGGAGAGTGGATACACTAACCACTCGCCCAACCAGGCTGGTAGGATAAATAGGTGGAGAGGATTCAGAAGCAAGTGACCAAAATGTTGGCTGGCTTATAGAATGCTCCTTATAAGGATAGATTGAAGATTGTTTTTTAAGAGATACTTGTGCCATGAGAGATTTCTTGAATTAGCACAAAAAATAGTATTACTTATCCCTTGTGTTTTTTTGTGTTCAGGTTGAAGATTTGTGGTTTTAAGAAATTGGTTCATAGGCAGAAAAGGGACATTATGATAGATTACAAATTACTGAAAGATTTTTATAGGATTGATATATAGAGAAAATTTTTCAGTGCAGATATGGGAGCAAACTAGTGGTCATTCTTGAAAATTAGTATGAGAATGTATTTAGCAAGGGTGTGAGAACTAGATTTTTTGCTTGGAGAGTGGTGAAATTACAGGATGTTATATTAATGAATGAGTTCAAAGCAAAGTATGATGGATATCATGCAGATGTTGGTTAGCGCATGGCATAATGTGTCGTTCCTCCCTTGATAAGTCTGTGGACTGAATATTTATCTTCTGTATTCTTTTCAAAGTTTTCTTATTACTTTTGTCTAGCTACTTTTACACTGTGCTTCCTGAGCCCACCATGGAGTTCCCAGTTTTCTATCCTTGCAAATAACCACCACATGCATCCTGTCTAAATCAGTCAATGTTTTCTTCACAGTTTGCCACTGAGTCTCCAAGGTTTGTTTCTTGTTTTCAAAATCTTTCATTTTTTTTTCCCAATAATATTCATATGTTAAAGGCTACAGTTCACCTCTGAAAATTGTTTATTGATCAATGTTGATTTTTTAAAAACTTTTGTGTGTGTGTGTGTGTGTGTGTGTGTGTGTGTGTGTGTGTGTGTGTGTGTGTGTGTGTGTGTGTGTGTGTGTGTGTGTGTGTGTGTGCAGTACCGTCGACAGAGTGTAGCATAGAAGCAGCCTGCCTCACAGTGCCGATTAATTAAAGGCACTCATTTAGCCATATTGCAGTAGGTGACATATTAGGACAAGATATTTTACATCTGATGTAGATGCAATAGATTTATTTGAAAAATTAAAAATTCTCTCAAAAATAATACAAGAGAAAAGTGGTCTTCACCATATTTTATCACACACACACACACACACACACACATATATATAACAAAATCTTGTAGAAATTTATCCCAGCGTAACCACCGCCCTAAGGATATTGTTAACAATTCCTGTTAGTGTAACAAGTGCAGAAAAAAGTTTTTCCAATCTTGAACTGATTAAAAATTATTTGTGAACAGCAATGACCCAAGAAAGATTGATTGGTCTAGCAACTATATCGATAGAGGCAGACATATCTTATAATTTAAATTTAGAAGAGCTTATAAACAGTTTTATTGTGCAATATCCTCATAGAGCAAATATTTAATTAATATTATTATATAATTGTTTTGCATTAATGTTTCTCTTGTAATAAAAACAAAATAACAATTGGAGATTTTTTTATATTTATGTCTTATAATCCATCAGGGGTGATATTTAATTGTTTGCCTCAGGGTGCAATTTAATCTGGCGACGGCCCTGTATATATGTTTTTTAAATATGATATTCATTTTTATCCCCCCCCCCCAAAAAAAATAGTGATTACTTCCTGTTTTAAATACTTCATATACTCTTGTGTCCTGAACCAGCATGAAGATGTTGCTATTTACAATAACATAGTCAGTGAGACTTCTTATTTCTTCTGTCTTACCACCATGTGAATTATGCATATCCAACACATGATCTAACATTCATGTTGAATCAAGGTTGAATTAGATATATCATGACAATGATGACTAATTGCATATTGTGAACAGAAGTCCAGCAACTACTTACTATTGTTATTAGCTTTGCAATTTTCCCAGCACATTTCTGTATGTTTATTATTCCTTTTCCACTCTACTATTTAGATTGTTAACAAAGACTAACTGCTGCATTCTCTAAATACTTGAAAAATTGCTCTGCTTCTTCCTTAGTACAACCTCTGAGATCCTAGGCAGAAAAAAAGTCTAATTCTCTGTTTTCATTTTTGTCTACATCAAGTAGATAATCTTCATGTTTACTGTTGAATAGTATAGCTACTCCTTTCTTTCCCTGATCATTATTACTTGAATATAACATACTTGTAGTTATTATTATTTTTCTATATGGCTCCCACCCACAAAAGGTTTTTCTGTAAACCTATAGTATATTAGTACCCATGGGTGGACTAAGAATTTTTTTTCTATTTTTATCAATTTTATATATTTTTTGTATTTTTTATTTACTTTGTACATAATCTGGAAATCATGCTCTAGAGACCAAACATGGATCTTTTTTCAAGCTACTTGAGGCTTCCATTAAGCAAGGTGGGTGATCTTAAACCTGTTGATGAAATTCATTTACCACCTAAAGACAATCACAAGCATCCATGCCCACAGTAGGATTTGAATTGTGGCCTATTTGTTGGTTGGAGAGCAGATATGCTAACCACTCTGCCAATTATGTCATTGTGGTACTTCTCAAATTATTTTTTGTTTATATTTCTTATGTCCATTCTGCTTGAATTCTACTGATGTCAAGTTTGAGGTTGAGTCAAAATTACATTATAATTAAATGTGAAATATTTGTATTTGAATTATATTTTGATTATTTTATTTATGAAACTAATCTGATTATATTTGAATCTAGTTTTTATTTATTACGTAAAATCTAGGAAGCAGAACAACTAGGATTTACAGCTGATGACATACAGGTAGCTCTCAACAATTGTGGTAAACAAAATCCAGTTGATTGGCTTCAAGAGAACTGGAAACCAATGATCGAAACAGTAATTACTTTAGCCACTAATTATGGGCATGACAAAGTCGAAAACGATATTGGAATTATATCCAGCGATGAAGCAAGAGATGCATTACGTCTCCATAAAGGCAATATCTGGGCATCTGTGACAGAATGTGTGGAGAGTAGGCAGAGGAAGGTAAATTTAGAAATTTTGTACAAAATTCACATTAAATATAACAAGAGGTAGAACTTAAAACTTTTAACACTTAATATATTATTTTCTAGACACAAAATATATATCGAGTTTGACAAATACTTAAGTGAATAAATAACTTCTGAAATTATCATATCTGCTATTACCTTTGGATTCTTACATGGTGCTATATTTAAAGTTTTAAAGCATTCAGGCAAAACAAGTACTTTCACCAAAATCATATGATTATAGAGTAAAAATTCATGAAAATTTGCTGCATTTTTATTATTTTTTTTTTGCTGTTATTTCAGTTTATCATCATTGTAAAAAATTAGTAAAAATTCCTATTACTGTTGATATTACTTTGTATAATGAAATCTATTATTACACTTAAAAGGACTGGGGAAAAGTGAATATCAGTATGCATCCTAAGACTTAATGGTATTTTAACACAGTCCTGAATTTAGAATAAAATAAATAGTGTCACTTTTGTGACTTAATTGTTCTAGAAAAATTGTTGTTAATTGAATTGTCAGCCTGGTTGGCTGAGTGGTTAGCATATCTGCTCTCCAACCAAAAGGCTGCAGGTTCGAATCCTGCCGTGGGCTTGGATGTTTGTGATTGTCTGTGAAAATACTGGTGGGCGGTAGATGGCGTTGGTGTGGATGATGATGATGGTAGTTGTGGTTCGTTGTAGTTGGTGGATTGAGTGGTGGAGACAGAGAGTTGTAGAGTTTAGGTGCCCTTCCTCGATGAATCTTTGGACTCCTTGGAGGTGTCATGTAATAATAATGATAATAATTGAACCATCTGTAAATTGACAAACCCCAAACTGTAAAACACTAAATTTGCATAGGCTGAGTGTCATGAATCAAGTTTACATTGTTTTTTACAAGTTCAGATTGCTTGAAAATGCAATTTGAACTATATAATCCACACCAGAAATGGCATTTAAATTAATGAAATAATGAACAAACATATTTATTTAATCATACAAAAAGTGAGTATGTTATAGGAGTTACTGTTTAGAGTTTCTTAAAAACAAAATCTACTACCTAGTTTCTTTTCAACTTTTTTTTCCTCAATAAATTTCACTATAGCATCAAAAACAACTGAATTTTTCTGAGTGGAGCCTTTTAATAGCTTCTAAGTTTTTGGAATATAAAGGGAAGGAATAGAATTAAGTATTTTAATATCATCTTCAGTAGTTGCTTGCTCTGCCATTGATTTCAGCATGAGGGATTTCATATGATGGAGTGGTGTGTGTGTGCGTGTGTGTGTGTGTGTGTGTGTGTGTGTGTGTGTGTGTGTGTGTGTGTGTGTGTGTGTGTGTGTGCGTGCGTGCGTGCATGTTCTATATACTAATTACCAAGAGCGAATGGTTTATGGTATGAAAGTAAGAGTGTCAGAAATGTTTCATGTTGCAAGTGCAAGAAATGTGAGCCATGCAGAAAATGAGAGAATCAAGCAACTAGTATTAATGGTATAATGCAAGATAGTGAAACTGTTATAGAGAATGTGCAAGGAGTGAACAATAGTGTGCAAAATATGAATGAGAGCATGAAAGAAGTGGTGGAAGGTAATGTGGATAATGAAGTCACTATCAAGAGTGAAACAACATGCTTACATGGCATTTTTCACAAGGTAGAGCATGAGCCAGAGAGACTGAAGAAATTTTTGTCATGTGGTCCATCAGGAAGGAGAATAAAGGAAAAAGTGAATGAGAAAAGTATGGAAATGTAATAAAACTGGGAGTAATGGGAAGGTATTGTATGGAAATTCGATCATAAGAGGTATACTTAATGAGGAAGTGACAAAAGCATGTTTCCCGGACATGAAGATCAGTGATGTTAGTTTGCTGAGGGAAGGAAATGGACCTCTTCCTTTTCCTTCCCTCAGCAAACTAATATCACTGTAAACTAACAACACCAAAAAGTAACTTGTAAGAATAAACAAGAGAAAGAGCCTAAACAGATAATTTTTTAAGCAGTTCTATGATAAGGGGAGTACTTCACAAAAGCACTGCAAAATCTTGTTCCCTGGTACGAAAATTAATAATATTAGTAATGCTTTTAGACCAACATTCCAACATTTGGTTGGAACCAATAACCTGAGAGGTGAAAAATATTGTATATGAAAGAATTATTGGAAGAAGGTGAAGTTTGCAAGTCTGCAGCCACACTATGATAGAGGCAAACTGAGGAGGATGATAATAGTTAATGAATCAACATGCAAGTTATACAGAAAGAATGATGTAGAGTTTGATGGACATAAAGATTTGTACAATGCTAATGAACCGTACTTAAATGGATTTGGTGTTAGAGTGAGAGTGTGGAAGCACAAAGTTAGAAAAACTAATGCAGATCTAGTCTCTCAAACAAAAATATTGAATAAGGTAGTTAAATAAGGATGTAAAAGTGGTTGTAGGCCTACAGGGATGTTGCCGTTTCTACATACTAACATTGCAAATATCAGGAGCAAGAGGGAGGACTTTGTGTATTGGTCAGTGCAACCTCGCAAATTACATGTTTTAGTGAGACTTGGCTAACAGCAGATGTAGTTACAGTGATAAAATGTGAGAGATTTAGTATTTTCGGGGAGGATAAAGTACACAAGATGGGGGGGGGGGAGGCATACTGTTGATGATAGCAAATGAACTGCAGCCAGCAAGAGTAGAAGTCAGTCATGCAGATGGTAGTTTTTTTTTGAGTCAATCTGCTGTGAGATTGAGGCCAATAGGACAAAATTTAAAATTGGTTGCTGCTATAGGACAGAGGATGCTAGGGATGATGTGGAAGATCATGAGCAGATTAGTACAGTGAGTGCAGGATGAGTAATTATTATGGGGGACTTCAACTTCAGAGACATAGATTGGAAGGAGGAAAGATCATATAGCAGGAAAGAAATGGAATTTATACACTTACTGAGAGATAATTACTTGTAGCAGAATGTGACAGAGGGCACTTGGGGTATAAGAGTATTGGATCTTGTTATAAGATTTGAAGACCTTTTCATAACTAAGGTGGCTATTGCCTCTGATTGGGGAAATGATTATGCAGTCTTGACTTGGGAGATTGTAAACATGAGGAATATTCTATCAAGAAGGAGTATTTGTGGAACTATAAGGCAGGTGATTATGATATGCTTAGGAAGAAACTTAAATCTGTACCATAATATAACGATCTGCAAGGGCAGAATGTTCATAGTGCATAAGACATAGTCAAGGGTTGGAGGAAGCAATATCACACAGTATACACAAAGTCAGGAGGGTAAATCGGGCAGGAGTTAAGCTCCTGTCCAATAACCTCTGTAATCCTCATTACCTCAAACTCTTCATAACAGACACTCCTGATATCACTTTGAGCACTCATCTTTGGACCCTCTAGTGTTTCTACATCATAATAAAAACTAGGTGACCAAATTGAGCACAATAGTCCATGTGTTGTCTGTGTACTTTTTTATCATATCAGCAATATGATGTGCAGTCTTTGCAACACTTGTTGTGGGCTCTCGGAACTGTCTACCATCACTCCAAGATCTCAAATCTCATCCACTTCCTGAAGTACAGCTCCACCAATACAGTACGTAGCCTTATATCTCTGTATCCCAAAGGGTAACACCCCTTGCATTTATTAATATTAAAACTATATCTCCACTCATTTGTCCAAGATAAAAGTCTATTCAAATATTCCTGTAGAGAATTAACATCAGCACTACTCCTGAGAATTGTACCTAACTTTGCATAAGTGGCAGCCATTTGAAGACCCTCAGTCAATTTACGTGAAATATCATTAACAAATAAGATAAACAGTAGGAAGGGCCCCGAGAACAGAACCATAAGATACACCACTGGTCACCTTCCCTTTCTGAGACACTGCTCCATCACGGACAACTTGTTGGTATCTTTCGGAAAACCAGTGGCACTGCTAAAAGTTGCCTTCTAAGTTTGTCATAATCACTTGCTTTGTAGTTCCACATAAACCCTTTCTTGACTGAAATTTCCACATGTTGAGCAATCTATCAGTTCAAGACATAGGATTAAAAGAGCCATCCATAACTAAGTGATAACATTACTTCTAATTGGTGAAAGTGACCATGCAGTCTTGACTTGCTCTGGGTGATTGTAAAACATGAGGAATATTCTATCAAGAAGGGGTGTTTGCGGAACTATAAGGCAGGGGATTATGATATGCTTAGGAAGATCAGATCATAAATCTATTTCTTTCTGATGCCATTTCTGTTCAAACAAATTTGTGTGAGTATCCTCAGCTTTGGCAAGAAATAAAATTACCACCCATTGCTTTTCCTTCTTCATATTTAGTCGAGAAAAGATTCAGTGTCGTGTTGCAGTTGTTAGCTAAACAGTGAAATAGATTGCAAATAAGTGAAAGAGGAGATTTGAGACTTCGTTTGTCGAACATTGAACCTGATATTGAAAAATTAGCAGGATCTCATCAGGCTCAGGGAAGTCATTAATGATTGGCTTATTAAATACAGTAATTTTACATCTTTTTTGAGTAAAAATTAATTTATATCAAAATCATTAATTTTTAATTAAATATCAGTTCAAATATGTTGATAGTAATTTAGGTTTGCCTAATAATATATTATAATTATCTTATTGAGTCATTAACCTAGTGTAAAATTCATTAGGGGACACCAGGCCATACAAATAGTTGAAAGGGAGTGCCAGGTAAAAAAAAAGATTAAGAACCACTCATTTAGAGGAAGCAGTATTAAACTGTACACCTCGGGTAAGGAGGGTTAATCAGGTAGAAGTTAGATGAATGAATAATATTATTAAGTACGAGCTGCAGAAGAAGAAAATGCTGTGGAGGATATATAAAGAGGAAAGGTGACCAGCAAACTCACGAAGAGTACAAAGTTCAGGCAAGTAAGGTGACCAGCATAGCTAGGAAGGCAAAATCAGATTATGAGAAGAATCTAGCTGAGCAGGCCAAAGGTAATCCCAAAGAGTTCTTTCATTATATGGCAAGTAAGAGGAAGAATGACTATGGAAGATTAACCATAATGAGTGATGATGGTCATGGGAAGACAGAAGCAGATAAAATACTTGAGTTACTGAGTGACTACTTTGCAAGAATATATCATTGTAGTGAGGTTACTGCTTTAACATTTGTGACAGACACTAATGTGAGAACAGAGGTAGCTGAATTGGAGATTCTTAGGATATTGAAGAATCTCAATGTAAATACAGCTGTGGGATTACATGGAATATCAGCTAGGGTTTTTGCAAGAATGTGCAATGGGGCCTGCAGTGCCTTTGGCTAGGCTCTTTAATTTAAGTCTCAGCTCTAGTAGAGTTCCAAGGGAAAGAGGGCAAAATATAGGTATGCCATGCTTAATGCAGGATTTGATTAACGCATCAAAATGAGTACAACAATCCCTTTATTTATGCAGCAAGAATTTTAATTAACATACCTTTAAATTTACCATGCAAAAACATGCAAGCCTCAAGGAGTGTTTCCTGGCCAAGAGAAAGAAAGTCATGATCATGAAGACATCATCCCTCCCACAGGAAATAACTTAAATTTCAAAGCTCTTTTGCTTTTAGATAATGCACCTGGTCATCCAAATTCTATTAATGATCTGTGTGAAAATGTGAAAGTTTTATTTTTTCCACCAAATACATCATTGCTACAACCTGTGGATGTCATTACAATTTTCAAAGCCTATTTTCTTAAAAAGACAGTAGAAACAACAAAGGGAGAAAATGCTATGCTCCAAGAATTTTGGAGAAATTTTAACATTAAACATGCAATTGAAAACATTCATGACTCATGGGAGCAAGTGTCTTCTAACTGCATAAGAGCTGTTTGGAAAAACCTTTTGCCAGAATGTGCTAATGACTTAGGTGGTTTTCAAAATCCTGAACAATGTGGTTGAAGAAATCATTGCCATTGGTGAAGACCTTGGCTTCGATGGTGTCATGCAGAAGATGTTAAAGAATTATTGCATTCAAATTCAAAAGATTTGAGTGACAATGATCTTGAAATTGAAAAACAGCATGCATACAAAGAGAACGAACAAATGGAATGTGAAGATGAGGTTCAAAAGGAGATAACAATCAAAGACTGGATGGAATATTTCGCAGTTTAGAATCACTTAAGCAGCAAGTAATGGATATGAATTCAGATGTTAATCGAAGAATGCTTGTTTTTGCCAAGGTCTAGAGAGTCATTTTGCTTGTTAGGTCTAACACAAACCTTAGGTCTCCGTTTGACTTTTCAACCAGAATGACGGGGCTGTTCCAACAGGAATTTGATCTCTCAATGATTCCCACCTTTTCATATGCCATTAATAATTTCTCCAATTTGTCCAGGTGTTTCAAAGGTGTCTGGTACTGCTTAACATATATCGGTGTCTCTAAAGTGACTTGCACCGTATGTTCAACCACGTTTGTGCATGATAAGAAGGTGATTCCCTCAGTGAATACCTGGGGATATCTCTTATACACTAGTTGAAAAAATTCTTGGAGTTCCTCCTTAACGGGATCGGAGTCATTCAACTTCAGAGCATTGTACACAAGTCTCTCTCTCCACCCATCTTGATCTCCCCCCCCCACCACCATTATCCTCCCCAACCGACCTATTTACACTTATTTTGCTTACATTGTCGGGAGCGAGTTTAGGTTTGAAAGTTCTCCCACAGAGTGACAGTGATTGGTTAACAAACTTGCACACAAATTGGTTTCTTCTCAAGAAGTCCAATCCCAGCACAGTTTGGTGGTCCGGGCCCGAGATATCAGGGAGAACTATCAATCCGTGCATAACGCTTATGGGGAAACAAGGCATCGAAATGTTTACATTAATTTTTGTGGTGGAACAAAGTTCAACTCTGGCAATTCCCATGATTTTGTGAGGTTGTTGAAGTTCAACCAAGCTATCATTACTCAGGGTGCCTAGTTTTTTGAATAGCGAATGAGGGATGACCGAAATATGTGCTCCAGTGTCTAAGAGGAAATTGCAAGGGATATTCTCTATGAAACCTTCAACCAAGGTGAGGTTCTTTTCACCTTGCATCTCTGTGGGGCTCACGCACTGCATCTTGCAGAGCTTTCCCTCAGTGTTGATTTTTGGAACCAACTGATGCTTTGATTCGATTTTGGGGTTCCCCTCTTCTAAGACTTCTAATATTAAATTTCTTAGATCAGTGATCTGTGCCATGTCCTTCAATATTCTCTCTCTTTCTTTGACTACCTCATAGCATTTATCGAGGCTTTCTACTTCTTTCTGGAGTGACTTTCTTGCAGTTCAGGGTAGAGGCCTGTTCGAAATTGTTGGAGCACTACCCACTCAAGGTGGTCTCAATCCTCTGGTGAGGTTCTCATTTCTCGGGTGAGAGTCAATATTCTATTGAGAAAAGTATTGACTCATCCCCTTTTCCTTGGAAGCACTTGTAGTACTTGAACAATTCCTCCCTTCTTGGAGAATTCAGAGATCAGAATTTCCTTGAATTGTTCATATCTCAGGGTTCTTCTTAGGATGGGTTGCGAGCAAAGAATTGTCTTCGCTTTCCCTATTAGCCTTCCACGTATGAGCATGAGGCGTTGTATATCACTCCATTGGCCCATTCCTCTGAGCTCCTTGATGTGTTTAAAGAATGTGTGCACACAATCATCTCCCTCTCCAGAGAATTGTGGGAACACATGTAGGGGATCAATTGTTGCAAAAAACTTGAGTCATCTAAATCTGAGCTTGATGGTTGAGACATACCTGCATTCATCTTACAAACTTAAAATTTCCTTTTTCCACACTCTTTGATATTCCAACAAATGCCTGATTGCCTTATATGAATCCAAAACCAAATTATAGTGATTATTCCCTATTAACCTTAATTTTAAGGGCCCCTAATCACATCTTGTCGTCTGCGCCATTGTTATATCGATGTTTCTATATTCTATACATGATTTACTTTATGATTTATGCTTAATTTGTTGTTTACTTAAATCTATCCTTTCTTACCTAAAACTTTATACAATCAACATCCTACCTGCTGCTCTATTGTTATATATTTAGCTTTCGTTATTTATTCTTTCTTCTCTTACTTTAATCTCATTCTTATATCTAGGATTGTTTCCTCTTCAGATACTGGTGAATTTATATTTTGTTGCGCCAGCCAGTATCCTATAGTAGAAAAGATCCTTACTCAGGGAGACAATACTAGATTCTTAGCTTTCTTACACAATATCTTATTTAAACTTCCATATAGATTCAGATTATTGCAGTCGTGACCTAAATCTATTATTATATTCACTCTCTAAATCCTTCCCGCCAAAATAGGTTCTATTTTTATAAGTGGTAAGTTGGAATCGTAATCAGGTATGACTCAGGTTCAGGTAAATATGACATGTTTATTGGAATATCTAAAACGCAATACAAAATTCATATACTCAATTATGCTCAATACTAAATAAAATTCGAACTAAGAGATTAACACATTCTAAACTAATTAAATCTTATAAGGAATGCTAAACACAGTAACTGCACATTGGGATATATGGCAAATGATATGAAGTTATGCTAAATATCTTTCAGTAGTATTACTCGCAAGAGAAAACTAACAAACATTCAAATGTTACTGGGATACTAAATTCTACTATTCTTATCGCATCAAGTTATTCCTATCACATACAAAATTACAAAAGATCTCTTCCAAACAGTTCTTACTCTTGAAGGAGGTTAACATTCTAAATAGAGACTGTCCACAGAGTTCTTTAGAATACAGTTCTTAATTTCACATTCGTAAACAATCTTCTCTCTTCTAATGAACTTTCACACAAAATTAGAGTAATTGCACCTTACCCAGCTTTTTCCGCGTCATTCTGCACCACATGTATGTCTGGATACTTCTCATCTGTTGACTGACCATACGGCAATGTAGGGGTTACGCAATCTTCATTCCTTCTGCCGAAAAACTGACTCAAATCTTTGCATTTCCGGAACAACTCGATGGGACTTTTCAGAGACAGCTTGATTCTGCTAGCACTGGCACTTTTACCTTCAGCTTAGCATAGAATCCTACTTCATTTTTAAGAATGCTCGCTGTCCAACATCTTATCACAGACTTCACCCCCCCCCCCCTTACACGGAGCTGCCCGCTAACTTCCGAACCACCAAAACAGGAAACAATACGACGAGAGAGTCCCGATACAGGCTCAACCCCTTATATTCTTCTATAGAGCGCCCTCTTTTCTCAGTCCCCTTTTTGCACACGGCCCTTATCTTTTCACCCCTTTGGGGTTCATGCTTCTCTTTTACGACGCTGTTATACTTGGATTCACAGAAAACATGGCAACGTAATTTTCCGAGTAAACTATAGCCGCTAGCATTATGCTGTACACGTGTAGCTTTATGCCTTCCAGGAATTATTACTTAGCAACTTTTTAGATGACTCACAGTAAATATTACATAGCTTAAGTGAGGCTTAAATTTAAATCAGATTATCTCTCTTTTTTTAGACATACTTTAAAATGAAATCTTAATATAATCACATCAGCCTAAATATAATGCACATGAAATAAAGAATACAAATTTCACATAAAGTGAAGAAGTTTCACTTTTAATTACAGATGATGTGCAGGTCAGCAAGTTTTATATGTTAGATTCCAAATGAATAATTTCTTTCCAAGATTCCTTCATTTAGGATCTAACACCTGGAAGTTGAATAAAGATGTGGTTAGTAGGGATGTGATGACTAGAAATTTTGCTTGGAGAATTCTGAACGAGTGGAATGGGTTTCCAGAGTCAGTTGTGAGCACGTTATTTGTTAATGGGTTCAAGGAGAGGTTATGATAGATTTTATGGATAGATTGGGTCTCCTGTAATGAGTCTTCAGACTCCATGGAAGAACCTGTATAATAATAATAATATAGATAGATCTTCTTCTCGTAGGAAGGCTTATATGTTGGTTATACATGATTTTTAATTAACTTCAGGAATTCACAACTAGAATATAAATTAAACTTTAATATATATTTCCAATATTTCGGCAATGTCATGTTGCCATCTTCAAAGCAACTTAAAATAAACATGTGCACACAGGCACTACACACAGTAAGAAGCGAGGAAGCTATTGTTTCTCCTAAAAGTTCTGATGGGTCCCCCCTAGCAGACTATGTAGGTATTCTCGGGCATTGGGCTGAAGGTCTCCTGATGTACGTCTCCCAAATTTGGGGCAGTCTCATGCAACCAAATTTGTTGAGGTTTGGCATGTTTCTTAGGACTAAGGCTATTTCCATGAAAAGTCTTTCAAATTTGAACTTGCTACGGTGTAGCATGTTCAAATTTGAAATTATTTTGGCTTTCTTCCACCGTATTCTGTGGCATGTACCCAGAGCATGGTCTGCAAGACCAGAGTAGCTATACTGGTGAAAACGGATGTAGTCCTTGTGTTCTGATATTCGCTGTCATGCCTGTTTGGCCAAAATAGGACAGCTTACAGCTGCAAGGGACCTAGTATACATCAGGTAGGTCTAGGACAGTGGTGTTCAACCTTTTTTACTACGCGAGCTACCTTTCTACAAAAAGTTATTCGACGATCTGCTCTCTTATATAGAACTCGTTCCCCCAACCTGATATCTGATTACTCACAAATAAACAACTAAAAAAATACACAGCTAAAAACTTTATTTGTGTATTTAAAAATTTATTTATCACTTTTAATTATTTTAATAGAACAAATATTTTAATACAACAAAAAAAAAAAATATATATATTGTAATAAAATATTTATTTCTCTATTTTGGAAAACCAAAGTTAGAAAAAACAACAGATTGGTTATAAACTCACAAGTTACAGGAAATGCTGGTTGATTCAAAAAAAAAAAAAAAAAAAAAAAAAAAAAAAACATTAATGTGAAATTTGGCATTGTTTGGACCTCGCAATATTTTCATAGTCAAGTTGATATGAAGAAGTGGCCAATCGCAGACAATCATCCAAATGATCATTTGTAATTATTTGGTTTCTTAATTGATTTTTTATGACAGTTATATTTGAAAAAGTGGATTCTGACGAGTATGTCGATCCGAAACATGACAGAATTTTTCATGCAATATCAGTTAATATTGGGAATTTTTCATGTGCATACTTCCAAATGACTTTATTGTTTATTGATTTTACATGTAAACTATTCTGAATGTTTATTATCTCAAGTTCTACTTCAAGTTGGTTTATATCAAACAGCCCACTAATTTTATTTGAAATTTCTGTTATGTTCAAGTTTTCTTGAAATGGATTATTGATAAAAGATACAATCATTTCAGTTTTATTAAAATGTTTAAATCTTGAATTTATTTCTTCCTCAACTAATTCTATTTCATGAATAAATTCTTTTAAATTATAGCGAAGCATTTCTTAATTTTGTTCAAAAAAGTTTAATAAATATGGGAGATGTCTTAATTTGTGGTCATTTATATTTTTCTTTAATAAAAGTAAGTATTGTTGGACCGTTTTTATTGAACTTAACATGCCAATTAAATTTTTATCTCTACCTTGTAACTCTAAATCTAAATTGCTTAATTTCATACAGAAATCTACTAAAAATAATAAGTGTAACAACCATCTTTTATCACTCAATTGTGGATAAATATCTCATTTTTCATCAAGAAAATTTTTTATATCATGACTTCTGCTGAGCCAGCAAACATTATTGTACAACAGAAGTTCCCTATCATCATATGCCTGTAATTTAAATAACCACCGTTGCAGGGCTTTTCCTCGAACAGAATTTACAATTTTAAATGTAATATCCAAAACATCTTTTGTGTTTAATCTTTTACTACACAGTACTTGTTGGTGAATAATTCAGTGGTACGTTAAAAAATCTGGGGGCTAGTGGATAAATTTTTATCAATAGCAATGGCAGATATCATTTCCAAAGTGAAAAAATAAAAATGTTTGTATAAAGTGGATGACTAATGAAATCAACCAGGAACTGAAGATGAAAAAGAGGTTGTGGAAAAAAATATGGAGACAGGTGGAGAGCAGTTGCACGAAGAAAGAATATAAGACTCATGCCAAGAAAATGACTGGTATAGTAACAAAGACAAAAATGGAATATGATGAGAGAGAGATTGATTAACTCACAGTCCAAGGAAAATTATTATTATTATTATTTAGGCCTGCAAGGAGTCAAAAGATTCATCATGGGAGGTCCTTCCTAGGAAACACAAGTCTATCAACTCATTGTGGGAGGTCCCTCCTAGGAAACACAAAGTCTATCATACCACTCCTTAAATGCATTGACTATTCTCGCTCTCAAAACTCCATCAGGCAATGCATTCCACAGTTCAACTACCCTCCATACAAAGAAACTATTCCTCAACCCTCTTGCTCACAGTTTCCTTTCATAACTTCTAGGGATGCCCCCCCACCTTGTCATGACTCCTTCCCTCTGTTCAACCAAACAAAAGAACTCCCCAGTGTCAACCCTGTAACCACCTCTTAACAGTTTAAAAGTCTCAATCATATCACCTCTCCTTCTTCTATCCACCAAACTATGCAGTCCACATTCCCTCAGCTGATCCTCATAACTAACATTGTACACTCCTGAAACTGTCTTTGTTATCTGCCTTTGTACCCTTTCCACAGTTAATTTATCCCCTTCAAATCCTGGGGACCAAATCTGAGAACAATAGTCTAAGTGTGGTCTGATCAGGATCTTATACAATGGAATGATAACTCTTTTATCTCCGCAGGTCAGAGTCCTCATTATTGCTATATATATATATATATAAGCGCATTTGCAATCTTCTGTGTTACCTTCACCACTTTTGTGATGTTCCTTGAATTTCAGGTTTCTATCAATCATCAACCCCAGATCTCTTGTCTCCCCTACTTCCTCCAGTATAGCTCTTCCAATAGAGTATGCAGCGTTCCATCGATGTGTCCCAAACCTCAAGACCTTACATTTTGCTACATTAAACCAACACCTCCCCATTCATTTGTCCATCTATCTAGCTTATTCAAATCCTCTTGCAGGACTACCACCATCTGCACTATTACTAATAATCCTTCCCAGCTTCACATCGTCGGCAAACAACTGAATATCCCCCCTGCAATCCACTGACAATGTCCTTGATATAAAGGTTAAATAATATAGGTCCCAGTACTGAGCCCAGAGGGACTCCACTTGTAAACCTCTGCCTCCTTCCAAAGGAATTCTTTCATTATGTGGTCAGTGCAGAATGATGGGAAGGATTGAAGGCTTAGAATTGCATGAGGAGAATGTGTTTCAAATAGTTCTCTAGAAATCAGTAAGCTGAGATTAGATGGGATTTCACTGTAGATTTTGAAAGAATGTACTAAGGGACTGACAATTCCATTAGCCTAGCTGTTCAAGGAAAGTTAGCTACTGGAAAAGTGCTCATTGAGTGGAAGGAAGATAAGAGGGTGGACAAATGAATAAGGGGAGGGGGTATCAATTTAATGCAGCTAAATGTGAGGTCATGAAATTTAGGATCTACAGAAGGGAGACTGAATGCTCTGTTTGTGGATCCCTATTAAAGGATGTGGATAAGACAAAAGATCTTGGAATGATTGTTGATAAAAATATTATAAAAAAGTTATAAAGGGTGAGGGCAACCCAAAGGATTGCTGCAATGCTAAGATGGACTTATTATTATTATTATTATGTGACACCTCCAAGGAGTCAAAACTTATCGAGGAAGGGCACCTACTCTCCATCTCCACTACTAATCCACCAACTACAGGGATTTGCCACTACCATCATCATCCACACCAATTCCATCTAGTGTCCACCACCAGTATTTTGTTTGTGCCCACCACCACCACTCTCCTATCTCTTCTTCCATTGTATAAAATGGAAGTAGAATTTTATACAATGGTGATTCCATTGTATAAAAACCCTGATCAGGCCACATCTGGACTATTTGCCTGGATCTGATCACCAGGATTTAAAGAGGATACAGAGGCAAATAACCAAAATGATATTACGACTCTACAATTTTAGTTATGAGGATAGACTGAGGACATGCAAATCACAAAGTTTGGTTGATTAAAGATAAAGGGATGACATGATTGAGACATTTGAACTTTTGAGAGGTATTTATATGCAGGAGGTGGGGAGAGGTCATATAATAGAATAAGGACAAGATGGTATCCTTGGTAGTTGCAAAAGGAGGTGATGATTAGGATTGTGGTTTTTTTTTGCATGGAGGGTCATTGAACCATGGAATTCCTTTCCTAATAGATTGGTGTATATGCAGATGGTAAATAGGTGAATTGTTATTCCAAACCTTCATGGCTGGATCTCTGGAGGTTTCAGAATAATAATAATCGTTAGTTTGTAAATGACACAAAGTTCGACACAACTGCTTATCTGCATTCACTCTTACAGTATCATTAACATTGAAATTAATGGTAATGATATTGGGAGAGGTCAAAGTTTAAGTTAAACAACAGTAGCCCCTAAAACAGCCCTACCCAGTTACATTACAAGTGACTTTCCTCTTCCTGGACACTGCTTCCTAATACATAACTTATTGATACCTGTCAGGGAGCTAATCTCACTATTTTTTTTTTTCTAACCATACCAATTCCACTTGAATTACAGCATGTTGTATAGTAATCTAATAAAAGAATTGGTTTGAAGAATCTATATATTGCATTGTTTATGCATCTCCCTTATTCAGTGCATTGGTTATTATTGTAATAAGTAAGTAGATTGCTAAAACTGACTTGGCTTTAACAGATCCATGCTCACCATCACAGAGAATGCTTATCAGATATTTCTGGATCCTAGTTCTCACCAACTTCTTCAACAGTTAGCATCATAGTAATAAAAAAATTCCAGTCTTTTAAGACTTGAGCAATTTTTTTTCTGTAATATTTGGTAATATTTAACTTCTTTCTTCCATTTATATACAATTTGTTTCCCCCCATCCCCCCAAAAATTATTTTGCTTTTTACAAGCATGTTTTTGAATAATAATAATGAGAAAGGGTAGAAAACCAAGCCAATACTTTGAAGTGTTATGTCTTAAAGTTTATTATTGTTATTATCATCACTACTATGACTACTACACAGGCATCTTCAGGGAATCAAAAGACTCATCACAGGAGGCTTACACTAACCATTATTATTCTCATATCATTATTATAATATGTGATATTCACATATCACATATTATTCACCTTTCATATTCATTATATGTTATACCCCTCTTAAACTCCCTCCTACTCATTAAAATATACATAAACAGTTTTTCTTCCCAAAAGATTGAAAGACTATTGACCTTAACAGCATGCATTAATAAAAGGATTTAGGAAGCAAAAATTTAAAAAAAAAGTTTCCTTTTATTTCATTAAAAGAATTGAGGTTGTAATTTCTCACAAATGTTGATTTTGTGGAAGTTCAAGACTTTAAAAAAAAAAAATAATAAGTTTTTGATATATATATTATTATTCGTGATACCTCCAAGGAGTCCGAAGACTCATCGCAGGAGGACACCTAGTGTACAACTCTCAGTCTTCACCACTACCAAACCTCTACTACCAATCAGCACCATCCACCGCCCACCACAACAAGTATCTTTTGTCTGTAAATTGTGTGTGTTCTGAAGGGCCGATTTGTCTGTATGCAGGATGAAAAATCTGAGTTTCGGGGAGAAAAAACCCTGCTACCTCCGTATGAGATCGGCTAACTCACCTTCAATTGAAAAAGTCCATATAAAGATTCCTCCCGTCACGACGGGAATCGAACTCAGGCCTTTTCCAATCGAAGAGTGCAAAGTACCATCGTTCTTCCAATTGTGCTACGGAGGCGCATATATATATATATATATATATATAAATAAATAAATAAATAAAATAAATAAATAAAAGGTACCTGAGGCAAATAAGGCCCACTTTATTTAAAATTTGAATAAGTTAGACAATTATTTAGATTAATTGAAACAACAGTGTTCATATTAAAGTTTGTATTATCACTAATTAAAAAAACACAAATAAGAACAATTCTTGCAATAATTTATATTTTAACCAAGTCTTTAAAAAACACCTTGTGTGGGCCTTATTAAACCATAGTAGTTTAAAAAGCCCTTGAACAAAATTAAATATTTAAAAAATAATATAACAATTATTATTAATTTTAATCATAATTATTAGCTTAAGAACAGTCATAAGGGCATACAAATATGCCACATTCTTCTTTGGTGAGACCAACACACTTTTCATGGTACCATTTAAGACACCATGTGCATTGCCTCATATCAGCAACCTTTTCTTCTCTGCATCCATGGCAATACCACCTCTCTTTTGACACTCTGTTTGTTCCTTTATTTATTTATTTTTTTAGTTCTTCCCATTTTTTAGTGGCAGCCCTCTCTTTCTTACTATCCTTTTCTTTGAAAAGATCTTTGGTCACTCTCTGGCCCTTATAATTTAACTCTTTTCTTCATGGTGTTGCCTTTACAACTGCATAATTTGGCGTTGCCGTTAACTCCTGAAATGATGACTTCAAAGAGTTCTTTGTTTTTAGATTTGCCAATGGAATATCATCATCAGAGTTATCTGAATCACAAGATGGAGGATTAGGACATGTTCTTACAGGTACTGTTTCTGATGCGGCCTCCTCATTGCTAGAATCCGAAGATGTTGAGAAGTGGAGTCGAAATGGACGATGTTGATGTCTTGGCTGATAGACATAAGACTTGGGCTCGGTGTTAGAAAAGTTGGAGTTGTAGATAATTGGACGCTTGCTAACATTCAACCTGGAAGTAGTTGGAATTGGTGAAATATCTTGAGGATCCTCTTCAGCTCTCACACTTTGAGATTGCGGCTCAGAAATTTCAGTTAATACAGATGGTGCAAATGCTTCCTCATTAATGCTGTCAGGGTTAAATGGATACAGGCCCGTTGCTCTGAATCCACTGATGATATTACTGTGGGTCATACACTTTGACCAGACTTTACTGAGAATTATATTAAAACATGCTTTGGTCAGTCTTCTATGAGGGTTTTGGTACATGAACATCATGAGTTCTTGATCTCAATGATGCTCGAATGATCGGTAGACAGCTTTGTCTGGAGGCTGTAGTTTGTGAGTGGTGTTTGAAGGAAGGCAGTACAGCAAAATATTATTATTCTCTGCAGCGTCAACTATGAAATAATCTAAGTGCGATGACGTCCCATCAAAAATCAGGAGTCATTTTCCAGGAGCTTTATTTTTTCCATGATGGTTAATGAAGTCAATGAATAACGTTGTAGTCATGCTCCCCTTTGGTACCATTCTTACTAAACTTCCAGGAAGTAAATTATCATTGAACTCAGGCTTGTGCCTTTTACCTTTGAAGACAATCATAGGGGGAATAGTAGACCCTATTGCATTTACACAACCAACAACAGTGACATTCTCGGCATGTTCTGAAGCGACCATATGTACTCTTCGAGTACTTTTTTGCACTAAGACTGCCTACTGATTATGTATTGTAAGATGACATCCCTTCTCATCCATGTTGTAGAGGCATTCTGGATGATTATTAATGTCCAACTCTCATAAAGCTTCTCGACTACATCAAAGTGCTGCTTTGCTATGGCTTTATTTAGTTTTTGAGCTCGAGCAGGATTCAAAAATTGGGCTTTACGTTTAGAAATTGTTGGGTTTCTCTTTAAAAATAACTTCAACCAATCTTTTCCTGCAAGGCCACTTTCTTTATTGAAGTTATTTCTAATTTCATTTTGTTCACAAAATATAAAAGTTTGCCTGTGTATAGCTTTTGGAGTTAAAGGGACGCCAATTAAAGCAAACTTTACTATTCTTTCTACCAAGTTCTTCTCCTGTTCTTTTATTAGCACAGTATTTCTTCCTAATCTTTTTGTCATCGTCTTTGTCTTTAAATGATTCCTTCCTCAATGTTCTTCTAGGTACTCCATAGCATTCTGATGCTGCACGTTGTGATAGTTGTCCTCTTTGCACAGCTTTCATATCTTCTTCTAGTCTTTCATCAGTTCAAAAACCCCATTTCTTCTTAACTTCTGATATTTTCAGAGGCCTTTAGCAAAAAAATAAGTAACTAAGTTATTATGAGCAATCACCAAAAAATAAAATCGTAAATTATAGCAGTTTAATAAGGCCCATCAATAAATTTACTGGGCCTTATTAACTGCCGCAAACTAGATTAGATCACATCTATTTTCACATAAAATATGAATTCAAATCAATTAAAACATTTCTTATCATAAAACTGAATGTTGAAAGAACAATTTAAATATAAAAACAATGCAAAAATAACAATATTTTTAATTAAAACTTATGAATTATTGCAGCATAATATTATTAAACGGGAGGACACAACCACTTCCCACAAAGGTCTAGGTCAAATTGACACAATACAGTTGCTAGACAGTATGGAGCCACTGATTTGCTATTGCTTATTGCATCCTCTGTGTGTGTGTGTGTGTGTGTGTGTGTGTGTGCGTGTGTGTGTGCGTGCGTGCGTGCGCGCGCGCGCGTGTGTGTGCGCATGTGTAAGAAACCAAACCGGTGCAACTTACCTTAAATGTGATTTTTTTTAAATGGGCTTTATTAGACACTGGGCCTTATTTGCCTCAGGTAACTTATATATGCTGGCCTGGTTGGCCGAGTAGTTAGCGTATCTGCTCTGCAGCCAATAGGCTGCACGTTCGAATCCCGCTTGCCATGGATGTTTGTGATTGCCTTCCACCTTCATACGTTCCTTCACCCAAGTATAGATATACTCTCCCAATATGGACTGGGTCACCATGGGAGTAGTAGACCCAAACCTCTTGCAATGGGAGAGGCTTTCACCCTACAGTGGGTAGAAAAATAGGCTGTTCATCATCATAATCATCACCTTATATATATATATATATAACAGAGTGAGAGAAAGAGAATGAAATTATCAAGATCACACTTCTGAATATTTATATTAACTGACAAAGTACTTTTTCCAGTGTGGGAAACAAGGAACAATGTCATATAAATTATATGAAATGGTGTTTCTGTTTTATAGTTGTGAATTGGTAATTTTTTTCTAGACTAAGGCAAATGTATATGTTTTCAAGAGCTTGAAATGTTAATTAACTAAATCTATATATTTCCCTCTTTTGCAGTTTTTAGAACTGAGTGCTCGAGGCAGCTTTTCTCGTAAGGAAATTGTTGCATCTCTTACTGCTAACCAGGGTAATGTAGAAATGGCTTATGCTGAATTGACAAAAGCTACACTTAAACCTTTTCTCATGCGCATCTGGGGACCTGGAGAAGGGGTAGAAAACCAAGATGGAGCACTTCCTCGATCTCATTTATATAAAATAAATAGCCTAGATAAGACTCCTAATCAGAGTAAAATGGGTTTTCAGAGTCCAGATTACAGTGATGGAAAAGAGGACCTGCAGGGATTTCAAACACCTTTAACAGATGATAGAAGTGATTTTCAGTATGATGATCAGGAAACATGGGATGATGATGATGATGATGATAACATTCCTTGGAATGATGGTGATGAAACCCAGGATACATTTGAAGAATATAAAGAGGAGATACAAAATGATTTTCAGAAACCTGATATTTTATTAAAGACAGTTGAGGAACATAATTCTAAAAGTGATTCTCAAACATATCCTCAGGAAAGTATCTCCACAGAAAAAATTCAAGATACACCTGTTGCAACTTCCCTAACTGACAATCTTTATGGACACAATTATGATAAAACTTTATTTCCTACAGCACCTTCAGATAATCAGAAAGATATATTTGTTCCTCTTCAGTACACATCATCAGAAGACTTAAGCAAAGAAACATCTGAAAATCAAAATCAACGAAGAACATCAACAGGATTCTTGAGTAAACTTGCTGCACTTAGAAAGGAGGGAAAAATTAAAATGGGAAAAAAACTTGACCCTACTGAAGATAATTGCAACTATTTTAATTATGGCATGGGGGAACAAAATGAGAATTCGGATAATAGTGTGAGCTATATGCAAGATAATAAAATGAAAGTAGAAGTACAAACAGAAGGCAAAAATGACACATCTGTAGCAGAATTTCCAAAGAAAGGTAGTCCTGTTGATATAATAAAAAAAACATTTACAGCTGTGAAGGACACTGTTATTAATAAGTTGGGTGTTGGAACATCTGCAGCTACATTTATTGTTAACCCTGAAGAATTGAAAGAAGAACAATCTAAAGTAAATCATTGTCATGCCCAGTTAAAATCAAACAAAACGAGCATGAAAATTTCAACAAATGAAATGCATCCTGAAAGCTCATTGACTAATGCATCGGAGTCGCAAGAAATTGAGGAATGGAAAACATTTGAGACAACTTCACAGACAATAGAAAAAGAAGCAAAAATAGAGGCTAAGCATGTGCCTCATAACCTTCAATTAGAAATGTCATTGTTAGAGGAAAATGCAGAACAGACATCTAGTTTAGTGGAAATAACTGATAATGTCGAAAATCAAAAGCCCATGATATCTGTAGAGGTAAAACCATTTTCCTTAATTAAGGAATCTACCCAAATTAGATCTCCAAATGAACCAAACTTGAAAGCAAAAGTAGCAGTTCCTTCTAAGAGAGAAGAAGAATCTGCTGAACTCAAACATGAAAGTCAGAAGTTTAAAGATCCTGCAGAAGAATTAAAAGCTAATAAAACCTTTGAGGTATCCAAAATAAAAGAAACTGATGTGAATGATTCATTTCAGGAAAGCAAAATTCAAATTTCAGAAAAAAAAAAGGGCAAAATGACAATTGTGAAACATAAGGAAATTCTTATGGATGATAGAAAGCAGAATGATGTGAAAGAAACTATAGCACATAGTTTAGGAAATGAAGGGGAAAGTTTACTCAGTCTAGGGACCCATAATCCAGTTTTGGAAAGAGTTGAAAGTCCAGTCAAAGCAGGAACACAAAGTCCAGTTTTGGAAAGAATTGAAAGTCCGGTTAAAGCAGTAACACAAAGCCCAGTTTTGGAAAGAATTGAAAGTCCAGTCAAAGCAGGAATGCAGAGCCCAGTTTTGGAAAGAATTGAAAGTCCAGTTAAAGCAGTAACACAAAGCCCAGTTTTGGAAAGAATTGAAAGTCCAGTCAAAGCAGGAATGCAGAGCCTAGTTTTGGAGAGAATCGAAAGTCCAGTTAAAGCAGTAACACAAAGTCCAGTTTTGGAAAGAATTGAAAATCCAGTTAAAGCAGGAACACAAAGTCCAGTCTTGGAAAGATTGCATAGTTCAGTCAAAACAGAAACACAAAGCCCAGTTTTGGAAAGAATTGAAAGTCCAGTCAAAGCAGGAACACAAAGCCCAGTTTTGGAAAGAATTGAAAGTCCAGTCAAAGCAGGAACACAGAGCCCAGTTTTGGAAAGAATTGAAAGTCCAGTCTTGGAAAGATTGCATAGTTCAGTCAAAACAGAAACCCAAAATTCAGAGTTAAAAGTTAAAACTAACAGTCAGTTTCAATCTTACAGTTCAAAAAGAACAGAGGTATCTGTTGTTGATAAAACTGACATTCAGGCATCAGCGGTGGATAAAGACAAAACGAAAAAACTATCAGTGAGTGATGAAAAACCATTAGAAATTACAAACTTATCAAAAAAAATTACTTCATCATTAAATAAACAAACTGAACATATTTCCAGTGAAAATGATCCTCCTGCACAACAAACCACCCAAGTTATGAGCAACACGAAAATAAATACACATCATGATAAGAAAATAGAACTAGCAAAAACGATTCCTGATAATAACCAGTTAGATTCAAAAAAATTAAAACAAAATAGACAACTAAAGAAAATTTCCGAAAGTTTATCTGATTCTAGTATTGGAAGTAATAGTGGTAGCAGTAAAGAGCTTCCAGCCACATCAAGTTCCAAATACACAAGAGAAGAAAGCAGTGACAGTCTCAGTAGTAAAAGCAGCACTAGCAGCAGTACAAGAGAACTTTCACTTTATTCAAGTCCAAAACCATATATTAGACAAGAAAGCAGTGACAGCATTGGGAGTAATAAAAGTAGCATTAGTACAGAAGAATTTCCAGTTAATTCCAGTCCAGAGCTGTACATACGACAAGAAAGCAGTGACAGCATTGGGAGTAATAAAAGTAGCATTAGTACAGCAGAATTTCCAGTTAATTCCAGTCCAGAGCTGTACATACGACAAGAAAGTACCGATAGTTTAAGTAGTGATTGCAGTAATACTGGCAGCATGGGAGAACTTGCAGTATTGAAACAAAAGAGCAGTGAAAGAAGTAGTACTCAGGAACTTGCTGAAATCACACACTCAAAATCTGAAAATAGCAAGAGTTCAGATAAGCTGGAAACTTTAAAAGGGACTGTGGTTAGTGAACACAAAACTGATGTGAGAACTGTAGGTGATATTTTAGATAAACAGAGTAAATCTCAGTCATCTCCAAATAAAAAATCCATAGCTGTAAAAGAAACAAATGGTAATGCTGCTTCAGTTCAAAGTGTTACTAGTCCGTCGACTAGAGATTTCACAAAACAAAATAATTCTGCAAAAGTACATCATTCAGGAAGTAATACATGTACTGAGAAAGAAAATAAAAAAAATATTAAGGAAACATTCACTATGCAGAGTTCAGTTAACAAACGGTCTGAAAGTCCTCTTATAAGAAGTCAGAGTCCATTTACAAAATTTAGAACAGCTAGTCCAGCAAGATCACAAAGTCCATTTGGAAGAATGACTTTTAATGCAACAAAAGAAGCCATTGCTTTGGAACGTAATAAGGAGGTTTCCAAAACTGTTAACGTAGAAAAAGATTCATCCCTGTCATCATTGCCTGTACGCTCAAGTCCCAAACCATGGCTTACCAAAAGGAGAAAAAGCATCAAAGAACAGTTAGCTTTTGAGGTAAGCTGTTCTAAATTGTTTCCATATGATATTAAAAAAATATTACATCATTTTTAATATTGAATTGATTCATTATGATTGCTAAAGCTGTTTTATAAAAGATCCAAAATTTGGACATTTAAGCTAAATATAAGGTGTGACAATTAAATTCATGAGTTAAGAAGTGATAAATAATTTAACTAGTATATAATAGGGAGATGACATTTAGGGGGCACGTTGCGAAAGTAGCTAAATCAGCTCATCAACTCACTTGGTTGTTGAAAAATACCTTGACGAGCAGAGACAAGCAAGTTATTGTACCTCTGTACCGAGCCCTGATAAGACCTCATCTCGACTACTGTGCCCAGATTTGGTCACCTCGGTTCCTTCTTGATGGGGAGGAGGTGGAGAGGATCCAGAGGCGAGTGACTAAGATGATAGCAGGTCTATGGAATGAACCATATGAGAACAGGTTGAAGATTTGTGGGTTGCAGAAACTAGTTGATAGGCGGAAAAGGGGAGATATGATTGAGACATTCAAATTGCTAAAAGGATTCTATAGGATTAATTCAGATGATATTTTTGAGATCAGGACTGGTGGTGGGAGAACTAGGGGGACACCCATGGAAGCTGGGCAAGAGCATGGTTAGCAGGGGTGTTAGAGCTGGGTTCTTTACTTTTAGAGTGGTAAATGAGTGGAATAAGCTGCCAGAGTCTGTTGTGGGTGCTATGACAGTGAGCGAGCTCAAGGCAAGGTATGAGAGATACTGTGAGAATGTTGTACAGTTGTGTGAACAGCAAAATAAGGTTTTGTGATCATCAACTTGATTTTTTCTCTTTCCTTCATTTCTCTTGTTACATTTATTTCAATGGTGTAAAGTCATTTAGACCATTCAAATAAACATAGTTTAAAAAATAAAAAAATAGTTCTGCGAGTTGATCGAACCACCAGTGTGTGTGTGATGGTATACATTTTTCAGTTATATGTATCAGTAAAAATTTGCAAACAGCTTCAGACACCTCTGTTGTGACAGAGCATTATTGGAGAACAGATGTTTTCGAATATATAGCAAGATTATTATTAGTGTTATATGGATATCTCCATGGAGTTAGAAAACTCATTTTGGGAGATCCACACTAATCTTTATGCACACAATTACCTATCATATCTCTCTTTAAACTTCTTCACTGTCATGACACTTGCAACTAATTCTAGCAACTCATTCCACTCATTCACAACTCTCCAGGCCAAAAAAAAATCTATCTATGCACTTACTAACAACATTCTTACACAATTCATATTTACGAATTTAGGGACACAAAACACACTTTAATAATCATGTTGAAATGATTATTTTACTTATTATTAAAAATAAAATAAAGCTTGACGTTTCGACCCCTGTATTGAGGTCATCATTAGGGAGATACATGTGTATAGGAAACCAAGCTACATGCTCTTGCACTCGATAAAGGTAAATTAAATCTACACTGTTAATTGATCTTTTTCTTAGCCTGACCTCTAGTAATAAAAATAAATAAATAAAATAAATAAAAAAACTGCAATAACTCTGCTAGTCCTCCTGTACTAAGATTCTTCTGGATTTGTACAGTTCAGATTGTTATACTACGATTTCTTCTCGACTTGTACAGTTCAAGTTGTATTGTTCAAGTCTTCTTGTACTGAGATTTTTCTTTGGCTTGTTCTGGTTACTATAAAGGTTGCAAATGGATCCTCCACATTCTTGGAATGGTTAGACCATCGTTTTTGTTCAAATTTGGATTATGTTTCAGCATTTCACATGCTTCCTTAAATTTCCTCTCAAACCAGGTTTTGGGGCAATGTAGAGACTTGGTGCCTTTCCAATCAATTCTGTGGTATGTTTGGAGTGTGTGGTCAGAAAGGCCGGTTCTTCCAAAATGGAGGTATTTAATGTGTCGTTTGTGTTCATCCTTCCTAATCAGGATGGTTCGCCCTGTTTCTCTTACGTATGGTAGGTTACATGTGCATTGTATTTTGTAAACCCCTGGGTGGGCTAGGTATGGAAGGGGATCTTTGGAAGAACTGAGTAGGTGTCTAGCCCGTCCAGGGGGGGTTTACAAAATACAATGCACATGTAACCTACCATACGTAGGGGGAAACAGGGCGAACCATCCCAATTAGGAAGGATGAACACAAACGACACATTAAATACCTCCATTTTGGAAAAACCGGCCTTTCTGACCACACACTCCAAACATACCACAGAATTGATTGGAAAGGTACCGAGTCCCTACACCCACACCAAAACCTTGTTCAAGAGGAAATTTAAAGCATGTAAAATGCTTAAACATAATCCAAATCTGAACAAAAATGATGGTCTAACCATTCCAAGAATGTGGAAGACCCATTTGCAACCTTTAGCGACCAGAACAAGCCAAAGAAAAATCTCAATACAAGAAGTCGTGAAGTTTTTTTTGTTTTTTTATCACTAGAGGTCAGGATAAAAAAAAGCTCAATTAACAGCATAGATTTAATTTACCTCCTTTATAGTGTGCAAGAGCATGTAGCTTGGTTTCCTATACACATGTATCTTTCTGATGATGACCTCAATACAGGGGTCGAAATGTCAAGTGTTATTTTATTTTTAATAATAAGTAAAATAATCATTTCAACACGTGTGTCCCTAAATTTGTAAATATGAATGCTGATCACCGTGTAACCTTAAAAGAAAGATTCTTACACAATTCCAGGGGTGACTCCTAATTTTCTCACTTTTTTGTCATCTATTTAAAAATCACCTTTTTATTTCAATCTTACAGAACCTCTTTAATAACTTATAAGTTTCTATCACATCACCTCTTTTCTGCCTAGCAACTAAACTTTGCAGCACACATGCACCTTCAACCTAGACTAATAGAAAGCATTCCACAGACCTGTCACCAGCTTGGACACTTGTCTTTGAATCCTATGCATGACTTTATCTACAAAAACCTAGGTAACCAAATCAATGCACAGTAGTCAAGATATAGCCAAATCATAGCCTTATAAAGAGGGATAATAGCCTCCCTATCTTAACTCAGTAGTGTGTATTTTTTTTTCAACATCCAAGTAATCCTTCGAAAAACTTTCACAATATGTCTTCTGAACTTGAGCTGTCTGTCCACCATTACTTCCAAGTCCTTAGTCTCATCAATTTCCTGCAATCCAGTGCTATCAATGTGATACACAGTATATAATATAACCTTTTCAACCCAAATTGCTTAACCTTACATTTTGCAACATTAAATTGATAACCATTATCCTTTGCCCACAATGTCAATGGATTTAAATCATCTTGCAAATATATCTACATCATCTTTATCAACTATTACCCTATCCAGTTTTGCATCATCAGAAAATAAGATGTTTTCATTTGATATTGAAAAGAAACAGTGATTTGAGAACCTCAATAAAATAATTGTATTTTGATAAGTGATGCCAATAGTATATCCTTCAGTCTTAAAATTATCTTTCAGAGCTGCAAGAAATTAGACATATTAATTAGAGCACAAATGGTTTTATTTTATTTTGTATAATTTTATATTACAATTTCTTTGCTATTAGCTCCATATAATATTATTTATAATTAATTATAACATCCGATGACATTGATTTTGTTATTGGATGTTATGTTATACTTACATCCATCTCTATTCATTCTTTTCCATTTATACATGGTAAGATTTAACCTTGGCACATAAAAACCATATGCTGGAACTTGATTTTATACATTCTGGTAGAGATCTATGAGGAGAAATAAATGTATGATGTACAATTTTGGCTATTTTCATATGTATTCTCATTCATGTGTATTCCTTATCATTGAACAAGACTCCTCAATCAACATCCTGTAAGGGTTTTTATGTTAGATTAAATAGCTTATAAATTTTATATTTACTTGTATTTATTTGTATATGTGTTAAAATATAGCATTTCAAAATATAACTTTTTTCCAACACATCAGGGTTCTTTGTTACAAGCATGACAAAACGTAAGTTTGGCAAAGTAATGTTTAATTATAAAAAAAATATTAAAAAATGGTATTTTGGAAAATGTTATGTTATTTACTGTATTTATAATAAGCAAGAAAATTTTAAAAAATTAAATACAAACACATTTAAAACTTATAACTCAATTTTTCTTTGTGTGCACCTTCATGCATGTCTCTCTCTCATTTTGAAACCAATGATAGTCTCTTGTAGATAAGCTTGTATGTTGGTTACACATAGCTTTTAATTTTTCAGGAAATGACAATGTATACTAGAATATTAAAAGCTATGTGTATATTAAAAGCCATATATATAATATGTGCATGCAGGCAATAACACTAAGCAAATGAGGTTGAATAAAGACAACAGAAGTCAGGCCTAGAGTCCTAAATGGTACCCCCAGTGGGCTAAATTGGGTTGCTTGGCCTTGGGCTGATGATCTTATAATGTATGCTTCCCAAATTTGGGGCGGTCTCATGCATCCAAATTTGTTGAGATTTGGAAAGTTTTTCATAGCTGAAACAGATTCAATGAATAGTCTTTCATACTTGTATTTGCTGTGATATAATAGTGGCCTTTTTCTATCATATCCTGTGGTGGGTGTCTAAAGCATGGTCAGCAAGTCCTGAGTGGCTGTATTGGTGGAACCAGATGTAATCCTTGTGTTTGTATATCTGATATTGACTGATATGCAGTTGCAAACTCCTACTACTGCCAAACAAGCAGGACAGTCAATATCAGGACGATATTTACTCTTTGCATCTCCACTCCAGATCTGTACAACTCCTTTGCCATCATCAGTAACACTCCTCTCTCTCCCTTTTTGTCTTATTTGTCTTCACAAAAGACTACATATCCCTCAATCTCTGTTCCTGTCAGAATGTCATCCTCATTCAACCATGTCTCACTTATGCCAACAATTTTCGGGCAAATGAACTCTATCAGTGGTACAATTTCATTCTTCTTCTTTCAAATACTTCTATGATTTGTAAACATATCCACTGGTTCATTTCCGTTCCTGTAACAGGTCCCACTAATCCCACTTCTCAGATATGAATCCTCCACACTCAAACCAGACAAAGCACTTACAACTGACTCTGGCAATCCATTCCACTTTTCCTGTCTTGTCTGCATTAGTTAATCCACTGATCTTGTTAAATTTTTCCAAAATACCGAAAAAGGTATATATAGGATCATCATCCTTCAAAATGCCCACTACATCATCAGCATATGCTAATATCTTATTTTCCTTCATAATTGAAGGAACTGTTATTCCATGCACAGCATGTGTGTTGTCGACTTCCTGTAAGAAAGGTTCAAGAACCAATGCAAAGAGCAGTGGACTAAGAGGGCAACCTAGCTTGACTCCTTTTCGAATTTTGATTGGGTCTGACAGGAACCCATTAACTAGGAGGAGGGTAGTTGAATTAGCATAAGCTCCTTTGATAATGGATAGCAGCTTTTTACCTACACTAATTTGCTGGAGGATCTGGAACAGAAAGGAATGCTGGACATTATCAAATTCTTGAGTAAGGTCTACTGATAGCACTGCCATCAACTGCTTTTTCATATTAACTATGCAGATTAGACCACTTAACAGAAATAGATTAAATTCTACTGTTTGGCCTGGAATTCCATATATCTATGTGAATTTGATTATGTATCTCATTCCCACTTTCAGCCTGTTATTGATAATGTGGAAATATATCTTGTAGTCAGTATTAGAAATAGGTCTCCAGCTGCTGATTAAGGTGTGATCTCTATTGGGTTTTGGAATGAGGAGGGTATGACTTGCTACAAATTCACTTGGTATGTGTCCTGATGTGAGAAAAGAATTAAATACTATAACTAGAATGGGAAGAATAAAATCCCAGGCCTTGCAGTTAAGTTCTATCCCTAGATCATCAGGTCCTGGGGATTTTCTTGTCTGGCATTCTTTATAGGCTGTAAGTTACAATGCTCTAATGGATCTGTCAAGCCCATCTTGGATATGAATAGGAAAGCCATTAATGTTCCAAGAGTTATAATTTCTATTGTCGTCAACACAGCTTTGAGTGATAGCCCTTTCTTTGCAGAATTTAGTGAATTGTCTATTGAAGAATGCAGCTGAAGGGCTATCTGCTAAGTGCTGCTGTATTCTTATCTTAAAATATACTTGTTTCTTTCTTTCTTCTTCTTCTATCTGTTAATGTTTCTAGTGAT
The DNA here is from genome assembly GCF_054136105.1 of Typopeltis vanoorti. Lineage (NCBI taxonomy): Eukaryota > Metazoa > Arthropoda > Arachnida > Uropygi > Thelyphonidae > Typopeltis > Typopeltis vanoorti. The sequence continues at coordinate 97,826,582 of NC_143557.1, read as the reverse complement.
GTTGTATACATTCTATACCATTGCGTTGGTTTGTTACGAATGAGATTCTCTCTTTATACAGATCTTTCTGCTTTTTTCTTTTGAGGAAAGCCTGTTCCTTTTCCCCATTTCATCATGTTCTGTTTTACTGCTTATTTGAATTTTAACCACATATCCCATTTTCAGGTAACATTATTCCAATTTGAATAGAGGATCTGGAATTTGGTTGAAAAGATCAACAGAAAATTTAGTGGAAGTCTCCTTCGTCCAGAACTGATCTCTACTTGTTCCATGCAGTAGAACTGGATTATGATCTGACTTGTTGATGTCAAGATGTTTTATTTCAATTATCCTATATATAAGGAAAGAAGCGATATAAATTTGATCAAGACTGATACCAATACCTTGATTTATGTATGTGTAAGCCTGTATGCGAATGTATATTTATGAATGAATCCTCCATTATGTCTACCAGTTGAGCATTGTTGAGACATGTTTTTAATGTGCATATCCCACTTTACCACTCCTGGGGTGTCCTCCTGTTTTGTCTAATGTGGAGTTATCAATACACTTCCAGTCTCCAGCTGCTATGATGTACTAGGCATTGTATAAATATTACTCCAATTCCTGGTAGAATTTTTGTTTAACTGATCCATTGGATGGAACATAAACATTTATAAACCTTATTATACATCCACAGTATTTCCAGTCTGTTGTCAAGATTCTCCCCTTGTGCATCCATTTGGATATTACAGAATGACCCAAATGGGGGGCCAAGAATAAGAACAACAATTCCACCCCTGTTAAAGCTTCCAAAGCTCCAATAGGAAAGAAGTGGATATCTGTCTGTTATAAAGTTTTTATATCTGCAGAAGTATGTTTCTTGGAGACACAAAAACCTGATATTATGGCATAGCATAAGTTTCCATATAGTTTCTTTTTAATTTGCCTGTGGAATCCTCATACATTTAATGTGGTAATGCAGAAAGAAGATGCTATGATTTTCCACCTTACCGGCCATTATGGATTAAATATGCATCCTCATATGCTTCGTATCCATCATATATTTCAATGTAATATCAATGGTATTACAATTTTAATATACACTTCGCATCCATGATAACCTTGACGTCTATAGACGTCTTGGCCAATAGTGTGGTTAATGAAGTGTCACTGGTAAGTCTTTAACTTCCAAATTTTGGTGAACCTGATGAGGTCTTCAATCTGTGAAGGAGCAATTGTGTAGCCTGTTTCTCGTAAACTATTTTCCAGTTTTTTACAGTTGCATTCCATTATTTCAATTTCATGCCTATTGTTCTTGATTTGGAAGCTAGTTATTTTCTTTTCATGTAGATGATAATTGTATTGAAAAACTTTGATTCAGTAAACTTTATTATTTTATCTTTAATTGTATCTCTAATTTTATCTTTAATTGCATGAGATGGTTCTTCATAGTCCATAAACTCTTCTGAGCCTGAAGAGGTTTCATTTGATGATCCACAACCTTCCCCATCTTTACATTTTTTATTAGTTCATTTTTCTTTTTGAGTTCCTTTTTTTTAAAAATTTTTTTTTCCTCAATTTCTTTTATTAATTCATCTTTCCTTTTTGATGATCTCGTCTACATATCAACTTCTTTCAGTTGTCTTACTTGCTTTTCTGTTTCTTCTCCAGTTTCTCCTTGTAGAACAATTTCAAGTTTTTGTATTTTGTCTTGTATCTGTTCAGTTGTTATACTAGGGTCATTATTGGTAATTTCAGTTGATGTTGTTGCATCCATATTTGACTATGAAACTGGCTCCTGAAGATCTGGAATTTTTGGGATAATTTCTAGCTGATTTGGTGGCTCACTTTTCGTGATTTTACCAAGTGTAGTTTGTTTAAAAGTGTCATCTTTACTAGACTGAATTGAAAGATCCAGGAACTCTTCATTATGCATCTCTGATATATATATACTGTGTAAAAAAAAAAATCAGCTAACGCCTTTTTATTCCTGTATACGGGGAGTAGGTGAGATCATTTAGCCCTATCTAACTTTTGGAGACTGAGTGGGCAGTTCAATCTCTACTGGTACCAATCAAAGATAGATGGCCCAAGGCTATCACTAATTAAGCAGTACACAGTGAAGAGAGAGAGATGGCTCAAATGTGCCACCATCTCGTGGTCCCTAACCCTAATACAATATATTTAATGTCTGAAATAATGTGGGTACTACGGTCGATTTTCTTGAGTTTACGGGATGAAAAACCTGAGTTTCCGGGAGGAAAAACCCGCTTGCCCGTGCCAGAGATCGACTAACTCGGGAACCGGTCGAAAAAAGGCTTAGAAAAATTTCCTCTAGTCGCCGACTAGACTTGGTACCAAGTCTTTCTTTGTGCAGCCAAGCGCCATGGTGTGCAAATGCCACATCCACTGAGCTACACAGGCTTTCATATACTGTGTGTATACACACACACACACACACACACACACACACACACACACACACACACACACACACACACACACACACACACACACGGTGTTCTAATTGGCTCTACCAGTGCTCCCACTCTTTCAGCGAAAGTTCTAAAAAGGACAGATATTAATGCAGTGTTCAGAACTATCACATTTCTGCCAGGGTTTGAGACACTGATTAGTGATATGTCCGATCTCCATGCAGTTGAAACATTTAGATTTGGGATAGTTACCATCCAAATGATTGTATGAACCGCAACACAGGCACTTCCTTGGTACTCCGGGATAGTTTACCATAACTCAGGTTGTACCAATGTTGACAAAATTTGGTATGGGTGTCTTCATATCCATTGTGAGTGGCATCATCAGAAAACCAGTTTGGATCTTCACCTGATAAACCCTTTTGTATGTTACTAATCCTACCCCATTTCGAGAATTTCTGTATAAGAATTTCAGTACTGTTCTCTATATATTCCATTGGAAATCTTTTGATTTTTACTGTTTTTACCTGGCTCCCAACCATTATAGGAATAACTATGCTGCCTTCAAAAGTAAAACCCTGTAATAGTTTATCCCTTGTTTCCACATCTTTAACTACAATTAAATATTTCCCTCCACCGTACGGGGTGAAAGAATGAAGGGTGAGGAGTATGTTGGTAAACGAGTGGAGTATATGGAGCTGAAGGAAAGGAGGAAAAGAGGCAGGCCCAAGCTCAGGTGGAGGGATAAGATGACAGAGGATCTTAGGGAGAAAGGATGGAGTCCGAAGGATGCTCTGGACCGGAGAACTTGGAAGAGGAAGGTTAAAGATTGGTGCGCTGACCCCGTTTAACATGGGATAAGGCAGAGTGAAAGAAGAAGAATATGATAGTTCTAGAACATCCCATAGGTACCAATAAAATACTGGGTTTTGAGATCTAGTGAATAGGTGATGCCTTCCTATGTGTTCCCATGTTATAAGATATAGTTAAGATACAATAAGTATCTTAACGATAATTATAAGCTATAGTTAAGATAAGTAGTACCCATATTAGAAGTTTAATGGAAGGAAAAAGCACTGTGAAAGGATTAAAAATATTTAATTCTTCTAGTATTTCATCTCAGTTACAGACACCCTCTGTGGGCACCTGTTAGCTGCCTAGGATGTAAATTAGGATCTCAAAGTAATCAGCACCAACTTTCTCATTTAAAACCTTAGTCACCTGCTTAGTTTCTTTGCATCCTGAAATTTCAATTCCTAGAGTTCACACCCTTGGAGGAATTGATACCATTATCTTAGGTGGGGAAAAAGACTAAAACGTCTGCATTTGATTTTAAGAGAGGAAAGAAACCTTTCAGTCATATCACTGAGAATTAAATAATCCTGTGATATAGAAATAATTATACACCACCAGCAAACACTCTGTTTGAGTTACTATAGAATGGTGGCCATGATACTGCCAAAAGTAATCCCATAATGCAGATATTAACTGCACTACCAGCAATCTTAATATTTACTTTAAAAAAAAAAAAAACAGTGCTAGTGGGGGGGCGCAAAACTACCAAAGTACTTATCTTACTGAAATGAGGTTGCATCAGTGGGAGCCAGACTCAGAAGTGATACCAAGGTTGAAGTAATGCAGAAGTCATAGTCAAAAGTAGTCAAAAGGTGTCACAACGTATTGTAAGCAAACAAAGTTTGCACCTGAAGTAATTTCAAGACCTGGGAACTCGTATATACAAGCTACTGACTTCACATCACTTGTCTTAGTATCCCATAATGCAAAGCACATATCCTTACGGACACATATATAATGCTATGCATTATGAGAAGGGTCGCTACCCAGATCGGTTTTGACCTTTATTGATATGTGCATTGCATCATGGGATACTAAGGCAAGTGATGCATTAGCTTTTATATACGAGTTATCCAGTCCTGAAATTACTTCAGGTGCAAACTTTGTTTGCTTACACTTGAGATACTGATTGGTCTGTAATTTGCTTATGGAAATAATTCCCTTCCTTATGGAAGGGAATTATTTTGCCCTCTTCCTTGGAACTCTACCAGAGCTTGAGACTTAAAGAGCTTAGTCAAAGGCATTGCTAGTTCCCTTGCACATTCCCCCAAAACCCTGGCTGATATGCATGTAATCTCACAGCTGTATTTACACTGAGATTCTGCAGTATCCTAAGAACCTCCAATTCATCCACCTCTGTTCTCACATCAGTGTTTGTCACATAGGTTAAAACAGTACCCTCACTAGGATAATATACCTTTGGAAGTGGTCACTCAGTAACTCAACTATTTTATCTGCTTCTGTCTCCTCGTGACCGTCATCACACATTAAAGTTGATCTTCCATAATCATTCTTCCTCTTACTTGCCATGTAATGAAAGAACTCTTTTGGATTTCTTTTGCCTGCTCAGCTAGATTCTTCTCATACTCTGATGGTCACCTTTCTTGCCTGTATATAAAGAGAAAGACTTACAAGCCTTTCTCTTTATATACCCTTCACAGCATTTTCTTCTTCTTCTGCAGCTCGTGTCTAATATTATTCATCCATCTAACGTCTACCTGATTAACCCTCCTTATCCTAGGTATACAGTTTAATATTGCATCCACTAGATGACCCTCAACTGTATCCCAGGCACTACTAACATCCTTACCCTGCAGTGTTTTATGCCATGGTACAGATTTAAGCTTCTGACTATGCAATGAATAATCACCTGTCTTGTAGTTACACAAATACCCCTTCTTGATATAATATTCCTTATGTTTTACAATATCCCAAGTCAAGACTGCATGGTCAGTTTCACTAATTGGAGGCAATGTTGTCACCTTGGTCATGGATAGCTCTTCTTATCCTATGACCAGGTCCAGTACTCTCCCACCCTAGTCCCTTCCTTCAAATACTGCATTAAGTAATTATCTCTTAGCAGGTTTGTAAATTCTATTTCCTTCCTGGCATGTGATCTTTCTTCCTTCCCATCTATATCTCCATATTTGAAGTTCCCCCATAATAATCACTTGACTTGTACTCATTTGGCAATGCATGTCTTCCAGATCATCTGTGGAACTCCCTGGCCTATAGCAACAAACCAACTGTGTTTTGTCTTACTGACCTTAATTTCACACTAGATTGCTTAAAACCAACTGCCACCCTTGCATCTGTTCTCCTGTTCTTTTTGGTTGGAATTCATCTGCTGTCTTCAGCAGTACTCCTCCCTTCCCCCCATCCTATATTCTCTATCTGTCCTGAAAATACTAAACCCTTCACATTCAATTCCTGTAACTACATCATCATCAGCTATAAATTAAAGATACTAAGAAATTATATACTTGGTTTAATCCTTTATCCAAGTGTAAGCAAACAAAGTTTGCACCTGAAGTATTTTCAGGACTGGGGCAACTCATGGTAAAGGTGGTAGCACTTCACATCACTTGCCTTAGTATCCCATAATCAAAGCACATCTCCTTGCAGACATGTATAATGTACACTACCCAGACCGGTTTCAACCTTTATTGAGGTCTCTTCGGTGGGAGCCAGACCCAGAGGCAATACTAAGGTTGAAGTAATGCAGAAGTCATATTTTCATATACGGGTTGCCAAAAGGTGTCACACTTATTATTAAAATATGCCCCAATTAAAGTTGCCCCAGTTCTGAAAATAGTTCAGGCACAAACTTGTTTGCTTACACTTGAATAAAGGATTAAACCAGGTATAATTTCTTGGTATTTTCACTTGGTTATAGTATAACCAAGTGAAAAAACTTACTACATCATCTGCTGTTAGCCAATTCTGATTAATGCTTATAACTTTTGGTGAGGTTGCACTAATCACTGCCCAAAACTCCTCCCTCTTGTTCTTGATACTTCTGGCATTAGTATATAGAAACTGCAACATACCTTTAGTCCCCCTACCTACATTTACACTCTAAATTGATTACCCTAGTCAATATTTTTGCTTGAGAGACTAAATTCTTCACTTAGTCAGTCTCACACTCACTTGCTTCATGGATGCCTTCACAGAAACTCACTTACTTCCATCCTAATTGCTTAAATTTTCCTGAATTTGCACTTCAGCATGCTCAGTGAACAAAGCTCTCTCTCCAGACACCTAACACCAAAGCCATTTAGATGCAGTCTGTCAGCATTGTACAAATCCTTCTTTCCATCAAACAGAGACCACAGATCCACAGATTCTATATAATTTCTTTTCACACTTTCACAATCTATGTATGAACTTATTGGCTATCAATGCCCCTCCCCCTCCTCAGTTCACGTCTGACTTACAGTCTTCACCTTCTCGCTCTTTAGTTTTGCCTCTTCTAACAATTCCTTTGCATCCTCCCTCATAGAATACTTCTCACCTCTCAAATCATTGGTACCAACCAAGACAATCACTTCCTTCAGCTAACCTTCTTGCATCCAGATTGCATGACTAACATCATGAATTTTTGCACCTGGGAAACAATATTTTGTCATATTTCCCTTAAGTACTCCCCTGATCATTGAGTCTCCGTACATAATTTTCTCCTTAACTTGTTTTTCATGTTTGTTTGGTTGCTCTTTAAAAAAAATAATATTTCTTCTGAAATATTATTTTTGTAATAATGAGGAAACAGTCTCTCTGAGTGATATGTGCATAAAGTATTTGATGTTTGCTATGGGTGAATATTTTTCTTAGACATTTTTGAGGAGTGAAATCAATTAAGGCAGTGCAGCTGTCATAATTGAGCTCTCTTGTGACACCTAGGAACTAAAGACTTAGTTTGAATGATGAATAATGCTCATGTTTGCTGCATAGAAGTAATTATCTTTTGAAGATAATGATTTATATTATTGTATGAAAACCAAAAATCAATTCTGCTGAAATATTGATCATACAAAACCAAAACTCTTCATAACATAAACATACAAAATATTTGAAGAGTAATTCAGGCATACAGGTCCTTCAATCTATACATCTATTTTAAAAATATAATTTTTATAAATAAAGGGTCTTAAACACATGATTATGCAGCGATGGATGAAATGTGTACTGTAGCTGTTGGTCATCAGTTTTTTGACTGTGAATAGAATTTGCAGAAGTTCATGGCAATTGTTGCTCATTGCACACACATACACAAATCTCCTGCCAACAAATCTCCTCCCAATCTCCTGCACGCAGCTTGTGTCACACCTTAAATTTGCTAAATTATCTATATATATGAGAGGAAAAGAAAGGTGGAATATCCTGTATTTCTATTATTCAAAACCTCACTTTGTCAGTATTTGTTTGGTACTGTATATCTACATTTTTCGAAGTTATGAATTTTACTGTTTTTATTTCCTTCCTATCACCATATTTCCTAGGAAAAAGTATTCAGCAAATGAAAAGAACAAATATTTTTAAAGTAATAAGAACCATTAACATAGTCAATTTTTGTTAGAGTGTTTTGAGATAAGAAAGTGTTTTTCATACATAAACTGTTATAATATTGCATTTATTTCAATACTCTGTCTGCTGTTTATTTTATGTCAAGGTTTTAAATTTTATATTATGTTTTAAATATGCAGTTAATGAATGTGATTTTTTTTTTATAGAGAAGAGTAAGAGGGCTAGTAACAGATAAAAAATGTAGCAGCTTTAAGAAAGCAGAAATTGTGGTTCAGCTGTTGGACATGGAATTTGATGAACAGGAAGCAATATATGCAGCTCAAGAGTGTTCAAATCTAGAACAGGCAATTAGTTTTCTTCAACAAGAATGTGAGCTTTGTGCTGGAATGTATCCCATTGGAAAGGCAAGTGATATTATTATTATAAGATGTTGTCTGTATAGCCCTGTGGAATTAGCTTTTGCATCTATAGTGCTAGGCCACATGGAGAAAGACCATAGGTTCAATTATATGTATAGAAAGACTTAGGTGTCGTTGATAATTCATAATAATAATAAATTTAGTTTAATCCTTTACCCAAGTGTAGGCAAACAAAGTTTGTGCCAGAAGTAGTTCAGGACTGAGGCAACTCGTAGCAAAGGTGGACCAAGCTCTCATCACTCCTTGTCTCAGTATCTCCCATAATGCAAAGCATTAAGGGAAGGGCCACTACCCAGACTGGTTTCGACCTTTATTGAGGTCTCGTCAGTGGGTGGCAGACCCAGAAGTGGTGATACTAAGGCAGAAGCAATGGAGAGGTCATATTTACTTATACGAGTTGCCAAAAGGTGTACCATCTTATTATTAATTTATATGAAGACATCCCACCCCCTAGAAATAAACAGGCTAAAGTCAAGGCACCCTCCAATCTTATCTTAACAGCAAAAAACCTTTCAGAGACAAGTTTCAACATGAAGGAGAAGTGGAAAGAGTCCTGGTGTAACACTTCAACAGGGATCTTCCATGAATTAGTGGATCCAACACAGATCCCTTCGGGTTTTGACCTATCTTGGAAAACTTGGTCTGCCCTTAACTGAATCCGCACCGACCATTGCAGATGTGCAGACCACCTTTACAAATGGAGCATGATTGCCTCACCCAGGTGCGACTGTGGATCACCCTGCCAGACAATTAATCATATCACAGCAGAATGTATCCAACATGCATACAGTGGAAACCTGTCAGAATTCATCCATGTACACCAAGTGCAGTCGACTGGATAATCAACCTAGACATTCAGTTGTAGCCTATTCTTGAGTGTCTCTTTTATGACTGTATTATATCTTATTATTGTACATATGTCTATTACTATGTCCATATATATATTAAGGATTAATGTAATGTAACTTTTCATGTCTGAGCCATATGTTAAATAAATTAATTTACTCTAGATTTAGAGAAAGATGTTGGAAGTTTATTTTCCACTTGGTTAGACTATAATAAATTTAGTTTAAGTTTAATGCTTTTCCCAAGTGTAGGCAAACAAAGTTTGCACCTGAAGTAGTTCAGGACAGAGTCAACTCGTAGCAAAGGTGGACCAAGCTCTCATCTTGATCCACCTTTGCTACGAGTTGCCTCAGTCCTGAACTACTTCAGGTGCAAACTTTGTTTGCCTACACTTGGGTAAAGGATTAAACTAAATTTATTATAGTCTAACCAAGTGGAAAATAAACTTCCAACGTTTACTCTAAATCCAGAGTAAATTAATAATAAGGTGGTACACCTTTTGGCAACTCGTATAAGTAAATATGACCTTTCCATTGCTTCTGCCTTAGTATCACCACTTCTGGGTCTGCCTCCCACTGACGAGACCTCAATAAAGGTCGAAACCGGTCTGGGTAGTGGTCCTTCCCTTAATGCATAGCATTATACATGTCTGCAAGGAGATGTGCTTTGCATTATGGGAGATACTGAGACAAGGAGTGATGAGAGCTTGGTCCACCTTTGTTACGAGTTGCCTCAGTCCTGAACTACTTCAGGCGTAAACTTTGTTTGCCTACACTTGGGTAAAGGATTAAACTAAATTTATTATAGTCTAACCAAGTGGAAAATAAACTTCCAACGTTTACTCTAAATCCAGAGTAAATTAATAATAAGGTGGTACACCTTTTGGCAACTCGTATAAGTAAATATGACCTCTCCATTGCTTCTTCCTTTAGTATCACCACTTCTGGGTCTGCCTCCCACTGACAAGACCTCAATAAAGGTCAAAACCGGTCTGGGTAGTGGTCCTTCCCTTAATGCATAGCATTATACATGTCTGCAAGGAGATGTGCTTTGCATTATGGGAGATACTGAGACAAGGAGTGATGAGAGCTTGGTCCACCTTTGTTACGAGTTGCCTCAGTCCTGAACTACTTCAGGCGTAAACTTTGTTTGCCTACACTTGGGTAAAGGATTAAACTAAATTTATTATAATCTAACCAAGTGGAAAATAAACTTCCAATTCATAATAATGTTTTATTTTATAGTATGCATAACACCAAGAGAGGGAAAAAATATATTTATTAAGCTCACTAACATTTTGCTAACTTTTTAACTAGCATCATCAGAGAACAATTATAACTGGGATAGGTGCACAGCATTAAAATATATAATTGAGGAAAACAATTTAAATTGTAACTGACAACATAACTAATTCTGCTCTGATGATGTTGGTTAGAAAACCAGTGAAATATTAGTGAGTTTGATGAATATATTTTTTTCTTCTTTTGATGCTGTGTAACTATAAAGCATTATTATGAAGGTTCAATTATAGTTGCCAACTAGAGGAACTTTTTCTAATCCCTTTTTCAGACAGTTATTGAGGTAGTTAATCTTTAACACAGCTGAGTAGGATTTTTAATTTTGAAAACGTGTTTTTAACTCTAAATCTCAAAAAATTGACTATAGAACTCGCACTGTTATAGACAAAAATGTGAGTTAGAATAAAGTGCCACCTGATAGGGACAATTGCCTACCATTCTCCCCCCCACCCCCACCCTCCTGCCCCACCTCCTCCTCCTCCTGAAAACCATTTTTGGTCCTCCATGGTTCAGTGTTTGGTATTCCACATAAATTTAATCAACTGGATTTCCAGCCATGTCAGCTTTGTTTATTTTGTTGTATGTTTCCATGTTTAATTTTTCCATCTTCACTAAAAACTGTGCCCAAATACCTGAAATATTTTTACTTTTTTTTAAAGATTCTCAGTTGAGAACCTTAGAACAAGTAAAATGCAGATGAAGTTTTCTTTGTTCCTCCCTATTTTCATAGTTTTTGTCTTTTTATTGCTGGTTTTCTTGCCAAATTTGTTACCACTGTTATTCCATTTAGTTAGAGAATCTGGGAGACTTGTATTGTTTTTAGAAGTATATCATCATCTGCAATAAAGGAGAGAGAGAGCTAAGTTTGATATCTCCAATTATAATATCAGGTTTAATGTCACTTTCTTTCATAATGCGGTCCATATAGATCAGTGTTTCTCAGTTCGCGCGGTTAGCCTAGTGGCTGTGCTCTTCGCAACCATATGACTGGGGAAGGAGTGTCCCAGGTTTGATTCTCGTCGAAGACGTGAGGAATTTGAGGATCTTCCTCAGCCATAGCCAAGTTAGCCAGTCTTGGGCGTGGGCAGTAGAGTTTTTTCCACCAGTTTATCTGGCGTTTTTCATCCTGCAAAGCAGGCAAACCGGCCCTGTGAACACATATGGATCTACAGCCATAAATACCTAACCCCCCATGAGGGGGCCAACTCGCCCCAATAGGGACGGGGAAGTGTTTCTCAACCGTTCTAAGCCCAAGGTAAAATGCCTAAAACAATTCTACGAACCACTAAGTTACAGAGGTGTAGCTGGGGGGGGGGCACGTTTTTGGCATTTAAGAAATCTTGCCATAGCAACTGAGTGATGAAATAGACTTTGACAATGTCATCAACGATTTTGCGAACAGAAAAGCAAAAAAATAATATTTTAGAATGTTGGAATTAAAGTTTTACTTCAAAAATAAACATTGTGTTTTTAATTTATTTCTACTCTATCTGCCTTTTTTGCATTTCAGGCGTTTGACAGTTTTTAACCTGTAGTATTAATATATATTTCTGATTGAATTTCCATGAATATTTTCTACTAATGTTCTCTCACTGCTTGTTTCATTTAAAAGTATTTCAAAGTTATTACTCCAGACATCTAGAATATCCTTATCTTTAGTTTTCATATTACCCATTATCATCTTTATTTCCTTTTATAGTTATCTTTTGTTCATTTCTAAGTTTTAAATAGCCTCCAGGAGACTAGTTTTCAGGAGGAGAGGGGAGAGAGAGAAAATTTTAAATAGAATGTTTTGCCACCTTCCTCATATTTATCTTCTATATCCTTATTGAAGACTTCCTGTGACTTTTATTTAGCTACTTTTATGCATAGCTTAGCTCTTTTGCATTTTTATCTCTATTCTTTTAGAGCATCTACCAACTTATTTGCTAGGAGCTTTTGGTATGCTTTGTTCTTTTCCAGAAGGCTGCTTCTTTAACTTCTTATGTCTACCATGGTGTTCTTATACTTACTATCAACTTCACCACATGCCTTCCTAATTTGAACAATGTTTTAATGAGTTAAGGTTTCCATCGCTTGATATATTTTTGTTTTTCTGTCTGGCAAATACCACATGTAACTTTTGGTATGAAACTGTTGTTTAATAACTAGTTTCCTACAACACTTTCATGTACTTCTTCAGATTAAAACACAAATAGAAAAATAAAGGTATTCACAGGGGGATTTGTGAATTAATAATTATCATTATTCAAATTAAACGTCAACTAAATGTTTAAAATAATAGTGAGATTTCAGATCCATTGCTCACTGTTGTAATGTACTGTATAACATCTCTCATAGCCTAATTCATTAATGTGCAAGTCTTTTTTTATGTATAGGCTTCATGTAGTTGACTTAAGGTGAGACATTGGATTTTATTATATTAAGTAGGAAGACATTGTATAATTTTGCTCACTTCTTTAAATCTATGTACATAACAGTTGAATTCTATGTATGGCAGTTAGTGAGTTGATAATTTACTTGATGTTTAATGTAAGTAAAAAAAATAGTAATGTAAGTGTTAATGTAAGTAAATGTATATTGCTCTGGAATATTTGATGGCCATTTAATATGCTATTAATACTTATGTGATTGTATCCATTTTTAAGGAGATTGAATATTGTAATGTCCCTATCTTTCAGAGTTATAATTATGCCCTGTTTTTCACTGGGTGGAGTGGGAGGGTGGGGAGTGATGCAGCATATAGATGTTGCAGTATTCAAGCTGAGGGTTTCTGTGGAAGTTGAAAATTCATGTAAGTCAAATGATGCATATTTGACAAATATGTTCATTTCAAAGGATAATTAAAGCTACAAGTTTATGAAAAGAAAACTTTGAGAAAAGAAAGTTATTATTATTGTACAGGGACCTATGTGGGGTCCTTAGACTCATCATGGGAGAAGAGCCAAACTATCACCCCAATATCTATTGTATCTCTCCTTGAAACTTCCAGATATAACCTCTTGTTCAGCCCCTTTAGCTAAGTGCTGAAATATTTCCCCAACATCAATCTTATAAAATCCTTTAAGTAACTTAAATGTTTCTCTAATATCACCCTTTTTTTTGCCTTTCAACTGTTTGCAATCCACAAACCTCAGTCTATCTTCATAGGAAGCATTCCACAGACCACTCACCATCTTGGTCACTCATTTCCAGATTTTCTTCGCCAGTTTCTTATCCCCAAGAAATCCATGTGACTAGATCAGAGCATGGTAATCCAGATGTGATCATATCAAGGCTGTATAAAGAGGAATGATAACTCCCTTAACTCTACTTGCTAGTGTGTTCTTCAATAACCAATTAATCTTGTGATCTACTATGGCTACTTTAGCAATATGCTCTCTAAACTTCATTTCTAATATCATTGTCTACTACTATCCCCAAATCCTTGGCTTCATCACTTTCTTGAAGTATAGTTCCTTCAGTGTTGTACACAGTTGTAATCTTTGTATCTCAAAATGCATAACTTGACACTTTTCCAGATTATGTTGACATCCATTATGTTTTTCCCATACTGTCAGCCTATTTAAGTCATCCTGCAAAACATTCTGCATCACCTTGTTTAACTATTACCCTTCTCCACTTTGCATCATCAGTCAGCTAACAACTGAATATCTCCCTTCAAATTATTTTGTACATTTATGTACAAATTAAACAGCATTGGTCCAAGCACAGAACCCTGCAACACACCACCAATCATATGCCTTCTCCTGTATTCTGCATTTCCATATGCTATTTTTTTGGTATCAGTCCATCAGCCATACTTTTATTTTTATCACCACTTTCATATCCATCCTAATTTGTTGCAGTTTGCATAACAGAGTTCCATGTGATATCCTGTTAAATACCTTTGCAAAATTCAGCAGTATTATTGTGTAGTCATTCCCTTTATCCAACTCAGCTGTCGCTCTATACAGCATGACCAACCCTTTACAAAGTCATGCTGCTCTTCATAGAGAATCATATTCTTATCCACCTTCCTGAATTCTCTTTTTGACCAACTTTTTCCAGTACTTTTACCACCACTCCTGAGATACTGATTGGTATATAATTTGCTGCTGTAGACTTAGATCCTCCTTTATGGAAAGGAATTATTTTGCCCTCCTTCCAGTCTTGGGACTTTGCCAGAGCTGAGACTTAAATTAAACAACCTAGTCAAAGGATCGGCAGTTCATCTGCACATTCTCTTAAAATGCGAGCTGATATCTCATCCAATCCCACAGCTGTATTTGCATTCAGATTCTGCAGCATCCTAAGTATCTCCAATTCATCACACTCTATTTTCACATCAATCTCGATCACCTCTGTCATAACACTGTTTTCACTTGGATGATATACCCCAAAATGGTCATTTAGTAGCTCAACAAGTTCATCTGCCTCTGCTACCTCTCTGCCATCTGCACTCATTAAAGTTATCCTTCCTCCTGATTGCCACATAATGAAAAAAATCTTTGTGATTTCATTTTGCCTTCTTAGCTAACTTCCTCTCATAATCTGATTTAGCCTTCCTCACCATGCTGATCACCTTTCTTGCATAAATCTTGCCTTTTTCATGAGCTTGCTGGTCACCTTTCTCCTTATATACTCTGCACTTTTTTTTACAGCCCTAGCTTAATGATATTACTCATTCATCTTCTAACTCATACCTGATGTACCCTCCTGACCTTGGATATACATTGTGATATTGCTTCCTCCAGATATCCCTTGACTATGTCAGCTTTTTTTTTTCCTCTCAATCTATGTCTCCATTCACTGTGAACATCCTTCCTTTGCAGATCTTTATGCCATAGTACTACTTCAAGTTGCCTCCTAAGTGTATCATTATCACCTGCCTTGTAGTCCCATAAATACTGCTTCTTAACTAGAATTTTCACATGTTCTGCTACCTCCCAAATCAAGATTATATTTTTCCAATAGGAGGTAATGTAGCTTCCAAGAAAACCTGTCCATAACTAAGATGATTAACTTAGTTATGGACAGATCTTCTGATCCTATAACAAGAATCAACACTCTCATATCCCGAGTCTCTCTTCATCACATTCTGCTTCAAGTAATTATGTCTTAGTTGTTGTATAAATTCCATTTTCTTCTTGCCATGTGATCTTTTCTCCTTTCAATCTATGTCTCCAAAGTCCTTCATAATAATTACTCAGCTTGCACTCATTGTACTAATCTTCTGGTGCATGCCTCCCACATCATCCCTGGTATCCCCTGCCCTATAGTAGCAACCAGTTTTATAATTTATCTATTAGCCTAAATCTCACACCATATTGACTCAAAGTACCATCTGCCCTACTGATTCCTACTCTTGTCCGAAAGTTGACTCACTATTCCTGTCACATATATAAATATTGAAGGATATATAATTAAGGAAACTAATACAAATAGCATTAACTATTCATTATAAATATGTAATATTACATACAGTTTGTACTATACGGTATATGTAAAATCATTACTACTGCAGCTTTTTTTTTCCCTCTCTTCTCCTCCTCATAAATAAGTTTATAGCATGCAGTAGTATATTAGTTTTTTTCTTGTATGAACATAAGATTTATCAGCATTCATTGTTGCATTTTTCAATCTGAATTGCCAATAATTTTTTCATATCTTCTATGAATATGTTTCTTTTCTTGAGGGTGATCATTGATTGCATTGGCCTAACTTTTCATGTGCTGCATAATCTGAACTTTATCTTTTATAATAGTTCAAACAGTCTGTTCATTTATTTCATAAGCATGTACAATGCCTACAAACCTATTACCTTTTCATGTCATTTAATAGTATCTACTTTAGTGTCCATTGTGTGTAATGTGCCTCTTATTCCACTGTGAGTACATGTATTTATTATACATGTATGAGGCAACTTTTGTTCAAGGTAGAAACGAGCATGATGGAGATGACACTATTAGCCATGCATCATCTTGCTAGAAAAGTCCTTTAGTATGTTCAAAGTGGCACTTGATAGAGGACATTGGTAGTGTAAATCAGATTATTGCCACATATTTATGAATCTATGTAATTTGAATCTGTGTAAGTTGGGGACTTACTATACTAGAATACCAGTTTGAAAGAACACAAGAATAGCAGAAAGGCAAATTGCAATGAGCATTGTTAAAACAGGCTAAGACTTAAAACAGAAGAAAAATATTGCCTTCCCCTTTTTTTACAGTATATTTATTATTGTTATCATCAGCAGACCTCCATGGAATCGAAAGACTCATCATGGGAAGTCCCACTGTCATACACATACCTTATCGTACTATGCCTTAAATGCAATATATTATTATTATTATCCAGGCCTCCATGGAGTCAAAAGACTTATCGTGGGAGGTCCTTCCTAAGAAACACAAAGTCTATCAAGACTCATCGAGGGGAGGTGTCCCTAAGAAACACAAAGTCTATCATACCACAACTTAAACTCATCGACCGTTCTTGCTCTCACCACTCGATCAAGCAATGCATTCCATGGTTCAACCGCCCTCCATGCAAAGAAACCACTCCTCACCTTCTTATTCCAAATATCCATCACTCTCCATGCAGAGAGCTTACTCCCCATTCTCTTGCTCACATCCTACTTATTTAGCCTCAAGAGATGGCCTCTTGTTCACATTCTCCTCCTGCTTTCCACTGGACTTGAAATCACATTTCTTCAATCTGTCTTCATACTCAACATTCTAGAGACAAAAAATCATGTATCCTGAATCAGTCATCTCTGGACCCTTTCCGATATCTCTTCATCCTTTTGAAAACCAGGTAGTTAAATTTGTGCACAGTAATCATATACAGCCTGATTAAAGATGTATGGAAGTTAAAGTAAGTTTCATAGCTTACACATGTAACAAAAATTATATTCAAATTAACTGGAAAATTTATTCAAAAACTCCAATATATTTCATTCCAAGTTATGTGGACATCGTCAAGAGATAGAACTGCCTTGTATCTCTTTCACAGCTGAAGTATATGATATTATACTATTGGAGTTCAAAGGAAAAATTGTAAGTTGTGTAGATAAAAAAAAATGAATATATATATATATATTAATTAATTATTGTTTATTAATTATATTTATAATTATTTATAATAATTATTATTAATTTAAAAAAAAAACTTATGAACAATTAATAGTGATCACTTCCTAAAACGTGGTTATTGGTATACAGTCTGTCAGTTCAGGTTTGGAGAATTTCTTAACATTTCACATGTTATTATTATTTTGCTAACCTTCATGGAGTCAACAGACTAATCTTGGTAGGTCAACTCAATCAGCAACATGTGTACCATAATGAGCTTTGAAGTAATCTACACTACCCAATTCACAATGCACTCAGGCAATAGATTCTACTTACTAACAACTCTCCATGTAAAAAATCTACTCCTCACATCTTTCTTCACCTGATTTTTATACAACTTCTAGGAATGGCCTCTCATTCTTCCCACTTAACATCCACTCTTTTCACAATTTCTTCTTTATTAATCTGATAGAATCCCTTAACTAGCTTGAAGGTCTCTATCTTTCCTTCTATCCACCAACCTCTGTAATCCATATTCTCTCAAATGCTTTTCATAACCAGCACTCCAGAGTTTTGATATCACTTTGGTTATTCATCTTTGGATCCTGACTAGAGTTCCCACATTACAGTGAAAACTAGGTAACCAAATCTGAGCACAATAGTCCATATGTGGTCTGACCAGTGCCTTATATAGAGGCACCACCACCACCTCCTCCTCCTTATTCTAAATTTCATTGTACCTTTTATCACAGCAGCAATATGATCTGCAGTCTTTACAACACTTGCGATGTGCCTTTGGAACTTCAGTCTACTGTCTATCATCACTCCAAGATCCCAAATCTCATCCACTTCCTGAATTACAGCTCCACCTGTACAGTATGCAGCTTTATATCTCTGTATCCCAAAGGGTAACACCTTGCATTTATTAATATTAAAACTGCAGCCCCACTCATTTGTCCAAGCTAAAAATCTATTCAACTCTCCCTGTAGAGAATTAACATCAGCCATTCTGCCAAAGTTCTCTTCATCGGCAAACATTTGAAGATTCCCAGTTAATCCACATGAAATATCATTAACAAATAAGTTAAACAGTAGGGGCCCGAGAACCAAACCCTTAGGCACACCACTGGTCACTTTTCTTTTCTGAGACACTGCTCCATCATAAACAACTTACTGGTATCATTCAGAGAGCCAGTCTCTGATCCATCTAATCAATATACTATCTATTTCTATCCTCTGTTATGTGGTAATGTATCAAATGCTTTTGCAAAGTCCAAGAATATCACTGTATATGATTCTCCCTTATCCAGCACAATTGTCACCTAATCATAAAACTTAAGCAGATTTCTAAAAGAAGACCTGCCCATCATGGAGAATGGGCAGAATTTTATATCCATCAACCCAATCTTCTATTCTATTTCTAATTAATTTTTTCCAATACTTTGATCGCAACTGCAGATATATAGACGGTCTGTAATTGGAAATAAACTACTGTTCCTAAACCATCCTTGTGGAGGGGTATTATTTTGCCTTCTTTCAACTCCTTAGAAACCTTCCCCACTGCATGACGTTCATTAAATAACCAGGACACAGGCATTCCTTACTCTTTTGCACAATCTTTAAAAATACATGATGGTATGTAATCTATTCCCACAGCCTTATTAACATCTAACCCAAACTACACTTGATACATCCCTTCTAGTATACACTGATGAAGTGTTCATTAAATACTTCCACTATGTCATTTGCAATGGTTACCTGCTACCATAACTATCCACCAGTATCAATCTGCCATAAATATTTTTTTCTCTTGCTTGCTACATAGCATAAACCTCCCTTGGATTAGCTTTGGCCTGATGGCCAATCTCCTCTCATATTCTACTTTTTCACCACCATATTTATCACTTTTCGGGCCTGCACTTTATATTCTTCATTCATCTGTTCATTGTAAACTATCTTGTGCTTCCTCCATGAGAACTTCTTTTGTTACACTGCTTGATTTCACAGTTCATCTCACTCCTACTCTATTTATTCACTTAACTCTTCGTTTTTTTTTTTTTTTAATGTTGTGCCCATATACGAGAGGTTGGCTGGTCAACCTATATGGGTAGTGGGTTGGGAAAGGAGAAACTTGTTTACATTTGATTTAAAAGCCTGTATGTTGTATTCCTTAGGAAATACGTCAGGGGGAGAGTATTCCACAGTACCCCAGTAGCAGGGATGAAGGAGGAGGAGGAAAAGAAACTTGTTCTGTGGGTTTCAAGGTGTACTGTGAAAGGATGTTGGGCGGTAGCTGTACCTGTTTCAATGGGCTTAGTACAAAGTGGGGGGAATTATTGATGCTGTTTCGGATGAACATTTTCCATGGAAATATTTATAGAATATACAAATCACACAGACCAAGCATCTATGTGAAAGTGAGGGGAGTGAGTTGGTGAGAGGTGGGTCATTTATCAATCTAATTGCTCTCCTCTGTATTGAGTCAAGCATTTTGAGGGAGCTTTTAGGAGCCCTACTCCAAATGTGAGAGTGGGGCTCCTACACTGGTATGTTTTCATGCCAGTGAAGATTACTTTGGTGATATGTTTGGTGCATATGTTTGGACTGGAAGATCGGAAACAATAATCCAACCATGGGAATGTAGCATAATAGTCTCGGAGACTGTCCCATTTCGCACTGTTATAATGCCAAACTACTCTTATTTGGGAGGGACTGTGTAAGCATTGTTGCATGGGGAAGGGGGTGAGCACTAGGTTGTGGTCAGAATTACCCAGGGGGCTCACTACATATTTGGAGGGGTCATTAGTAAGGAAGAGATCTAGGATATTTGGGGAGTGGTTTGGGTTATCTGGTATTCTGGTTGGCTTTTGAACAATTTGTTTAAGGTCATTAGTGATGGCAAATGTTTCAGCATCTCTGCCTGCAGGATCTGTACATTTGGAAGAGGATAGCCAATTGGTGTTATGGACATTAAAATCACCCAGGAGGATGATTTTGCTGTTAGGAGAGTGGGACTGGAGAAAATCAACTTTTAGGGAGAGGAAATGAAAGAGCTCAGAATAATTGGTGGTATTAGGAGAGCGATAGAGACAGCACATGAATTTGACTGTGTGTGGAGGAGGGATAGCTTTAGCCAAAGAAGGTCGAAGTTGGGTGATTCTAGGTTAGGTGCTCTCTGGCAGGTTATGTCAGAGCAGATATATGCACAGACGCCACCCTTGGGTTGAAAGGAGTTAAATAGTGTATAGTTAGGGAGATTGAGATGGATAGTGCTGGGGGAAGGTGAGATTTGAGTTTCTGTTAAAAAGAGTATGTGGGGTTTGGCAGACTGCAGATGGTAGTGGACGCTATTAAGGTTGGAATTGAGGCAACGAATGTTGGTGAAGTGGATATGCAAGGTTCTGTGAGGCATGGATTTGACCGCAAGGGTCTTGCACGTTTCCTATGTAGTGTCTGCATACAGGTCTCCTTGGTGGCTAATAGTGGAATCACTTGATCATCCAACTGTTGTCTCCATTTTGGCGTTTTTCTTCTAGTTGTCTTTGGAGCTGGCATCTTTGTTCTCTCTGGGCAAAGGTTAAATCAGGTCGATCACGTATGCACGAATGGGGAAAAATGTCCTTTAGCTTGTTGTTTATCGGCATTATAAATTTGGATGTGTTTGTTAGTGTGTCGCAGATCACTTTCATGAGACATGGAAAGTTCGTTCCATCCTTTCTTTTGTTTATGGCTCCAAAACGATGCCATTTAACAATAATTTTGGGATCGAAATTGCATTCTCCTTCTAGATTGCCGACATCTTCTTTTAAGGATTCATCATTTTCCATCAGAAAGTTCATGCAGTTATGCATTGCTTGTGTTAGATACTGCCTTACCATTTTCCATGCACTGTCAAAATTTTTTCTACATATTTCATCAACACAATGTATTGATCCTTTCTTTTTAGCTTACACGGTAATCCGAATGCATTTTTGAAAATTATGGAGACAACTACCATATTTGAATAAAAACTTTAGCTTAATATAACTAAAATCTACATTCGAGGTTTTGACCTTTATGTCAAGGTCATCTTCTGGAGCATACAACTACACACAGAAAACAAGCTACACTACAATCAAACTGGTTTGTTAAAGACACTGACCAACCGCTACAACAATTGTTGGCCTGACCTCTGGTGAAAAAAAAAAAAAAAAAAAAAATTATACATCAATGCTAGAGTCCTATTATTAGTGTTATCTGTTGGTTGTAGAAATACATTGGGCACAACAACAAGTATCTATCTATATACATATATTAACATCATGCACATTCCAGCCAGTTGGTATGGAATGGTTTCTAATACTAGCTGAAGATTGGTTAGAGTCCTGACTTATGCTGGATCTTATATATTAGGTAGGCTGAATGTGTGCCATCCAGATCCTTGGAATTTTCATGCCATCTTTATTGTTGATATTTGGGTGGTTTATCAGGATTTCGCAGGCTTCCTTAAATTTCCTTTCGTACCAGGTTTTTGTGCGGTGTGAAGAGCGGGTGCTTTTCCAGTTGATTTGGTGTAGGGTGTTGAGTGCGTGGTCTGAGAGGCCTGCTTCACCATAATGGTTATATTTAATGTGTCTAATGTGTTCTTTCTTGCGTATAGGGATTGTCCATCCTGTTTCACCAATGTACGGTAAGTTACAGGTGCAGCAGATGCAATAGACTCCAGGATGTGCTAATGGGAGGAGAGGATCCTTAGAGGAGTTGAATATGGTTTTAAGTTTAGTGGATGGTTTAAAGGTGGCATTGAGGTTGTAAGATTCTGTTGATTTTTTCCGATAACCCTTTAGCATGTATGGGATGGCTATGGTTTTACTGTAATCTAGATTCGTTTTTATTGTTGTTTTATAGAGTATTTTATTAATAGTATTTTTGTTATAGCCATTATTTATGAATGTGTTGCTGATGATTTTTAGTTCTTGTTTCAAGGCTTGCTGGTTAGAGCAAATTGTTGTAGCTCTGTTTTTAAGGGTGTTAATGACTCCATATTTTTGTGATGGGTGGTGGTATGAATTAGCATGTATGTATTGGCCAGTGTGTGTCGGTTTTTGGTAGACTGTGAAGGATAGACTGCCTGAAGGAAGACGTGTGACTAGTGTGTCTAGTGTGACTAGTGTTTGTCGCTGCGATCTGGCCGCACGGCGACAAATGCTAAACACATTCCTTAGCCACCTGAACAAACAACACAAACGCCTACAATTTACCATCGAAATCGAAAACCAAAATTTGCTCCCATTCCTAGACACACTAGTCACACATCTTCCTTCAGGCAGTCTATCCTTCACAGTCTACCAAAAACCGACACACACTGGCCAATACATACATGCTAATTCATACCACCACCCATCACAAAAATATGGAGTCATTAACACCCTTAAAAACAGAGCTACAACAATTTGCTCTAACCAGCAAGCCTTGAAACAAGAACTAAAAATCATCAGCAACACATTCATAAATAATGGCTATAACAAAAATACTATTAATAAAATACTCTATAAAACAACAATAAAAACGAATCTAGATTACAGTAAAACCATAGCCATCCCATACATGCTAAAGGGTTATCGGAAAAAATCAACAGAATCTTACAACCTCAATGCCACCTTTAAACCATCCACTAAACTTAAAACCATATTCAACTCCTCTAAGGATCCTCTCCTCCCATTAGCACATCCTGGAGTCTATTGCATCCGCTGCACCTGTAACTTACTGTACATTGGTGAAACGGGACAGACAATCCCTATATGCAAGAAAGAACACATTATGCACATTAAATATAACCATTACGTGAAGCAGGCCTCTCAGACCACGCACTCAACACCCTACACCAAATCAACTGGAAAAGCACCCGCTCTTCACACCGTATAAAAACCTGGTACGAAAGGAAATTTAAGGAAGCCTGCGAAATCCTGATATACCACCCAAATATCAACAACAAAGATGGCATGAAAATTCCAAGGATCTGGATGGCACGCATTCAGCCTACCTAATATATAAGATCCAGCATAAGTCAGGACTCTAACCAATCTTCAGCTAGTATTAGAAACCATTCCATACCAACTGGCTGGAATGTACATGATGTTAATATATGTATATAGATAGATAGATACTTGTTGTTGTGCCCAATGTATTTCTACAACCAACAGATAACACTAATAATAGGACTGTAGTGTTGATGTATACTTTTTTTTTTTTTTTTTTTTTCACCAGAGGTCAGGCCAACAATTGTTATAGCAGTTGGTCAGTGTCTTTAATAAACCAGTTTGATTGTAGTGTAGCTTGTTTTCTGTGTATAGTTGTATGCTCCAGAAGATGACCTTGACATAAAGGTCGAAACGTCAAATGTAGATTTTAGTTATATTAAATTAAAGTTTTTATTCAAACATGGTAGTTGTCTCCATAATTTTCAAAAATCCAATGTATTGATGCTAGTTCACCACGAAGATTCGTATAATCATCCACTTTATAGTTCCACTTATACACTTATTGATAACAAAATACCTAATACTTCCTTCTAAATAAATACCTAACGATCACTTTCAGCAACAGGTGACAGTGTTGATAGCTGATCCACAACCACATCCTGTGAAGATATCACCAAATCTAACACTGAGAAACTTTGTGTTGCTTCTGTCACATGTTGCTTTAGATAGTTATCCTGTAAAAACTCAGCAAATTTTCTCTCCTGGTTACTATATGCTATCTGTTCTTTCCAGTCCACATTCCTATAATTAAAATCTCCCATTAAGATCTTCCTTTTGCTTGCCCAACTAATTTGTCTAAACATTTCACAATCAGTACTCTCCACATTTTCTGGTGTATAATAGAATCCTATTAGATATGCTATTCTTTTGATCTTAACTTCATAGCAGACAACTTCAAAATCTTCACACGTGCTAATATTTTCCACTTTGACTCTTGAAGGACACAATACTCTGCTAATATTCACAATACTCTCACTCCTCTGTTTATCTTCATATCCTGAAAATTCTATATCCTACCATTTCCAGTCAGCCAGTTGAGACCACACTGATTATAAATAGAGATGAGAGTAGTGTGAGAGTGAGAATCACAAAACTGGAATGCAAATGGGACAAGGAAATGGAGATGGGAGGGGAGCCAAAGAGGTCAGGAAGGATCTGGGAATGACTGTCAACAAGATATGGAATTTTAGGCGGTCACATTTGTAAAATTATAACAACATCACAATAGATTATGGCAATGATGAGGTGGGGACCTTAATATTCAGAAGCAAAGAGTAAGTTATGGTTCCCTTGTGCAAGGCTTTAATCAGCCTGCACACTAAGGGATGAAGACATAATAGAGATGATCCAGAGAAAGTTCATAAGTCAGTGTCCAGTCTATGGAATATGGAATATTAGGACAAAGTGAGGAAATGCAACTTGCAGAAACATGAATAGAAGAAGGAAAGGGGATATGATCGAGACATATAAGTTGATGAAGAGTTGTTACCAGATTAATGTGGGAGAGATATTTCATGGAGTAGAGAAAGAGAGAGACAAGGCTAGAACAAGAAGCCATCCTTGTAAACTGTATAAAGAGGGCATGAGCAAGGGAGTGAGGAGTAGGTTCTTTGCGGTTTAAGGCATGATTCAATGATCTTTTTTTTTTGCATGAAAATTGGGAAATTCTGTAATGAGACCTTTGACTCCATGGAGGTCTAATGTTATAATAATAATCTGACAGGTAACAGAGAGTGATCTATGAAGGAGCTAAATCTAAAACAATGAAGTTAACTATTGGAGTACCACATGGTTCTTTGAAGTACCACATGGTTCTGTCCTTGAGCCACTTATGTTTAACTTGTATATTAATGGCATTGGGGAGGGGAAACATTCTTTTATATTCAGATGATACTAAATTGGGTGGGGGGGGGGGTCAGATGATTAGGTTGAAACTAACTCTTTAGCAAATGTCCATTTATGTCAGTTTAATTATTAATTGCAAGGTTATACATTTTGGACTGCAATCATTGCAGATTGAGTACATTAACGGAAATATTATCAAGATTTAGGGATAATATGATAAGATTGCATCAAGACTTAGGGATAATATGGACAATCAGTTAAAAGTTTACATGCCACTTTGTCAGAGTGGTGAGATAATTGCAATATTGAAGAGAGCACTAATTTGCAGGAATAAGGAAATTATTCTCTCACATTACAAAGCCTTATTCAGACCACATCTGAACTACTGTGCTGAGATATGGTCACCTCGGTTCTATTGAGAGAAGCAAACCATAAAAAAAAGGTTCAGCACTGGCCAACCAAAATTATTATTGATGTTATTATTATTATTATTATTATTATCTGAGACCTCCAGGGAGTTAAGGAAACTTAGTCAAGAGAGGCTATACATCACCCAAACAGCTGTCATGTCTTCCTTTAAACTCTTTCATGCTAAATGCACTCACTACTCTTTGAGAGAAAAATATAGCTCTTACCCCTTTCTTGCAAACAAACTTAACTTCCATACATGCCCCATGTTCTCTCTCCACTTTCCTTGTAATGAAAAATTTCATCAGACAATATTTTATAACACCCATTCAGAAGTTTATAGACCTCTGTCATCTCATCCCCCCCCCACTTTCTTCTATCTACCAGAATCTATAGTCCACATAATCTGAATTCCATAATCCCGATATAAACTTTGAAACTCTTTTTTTGCACCCTTTCCACAGCTTCTTTATCTCTTTGGAACTGAAGAGACCGAATTTGCACATTGTAATCTAGGTATTATCAAGCCCCTGTAAAGAGGCAAAAGTACTTTTTAATCTTACATGCTTATACATTTTGGACTGCAGTCATTGCAGATTGAGTATTACATTAACAGAAATTTGTTGGATCAAGACTTAGGGATAATATGGACAATCAGTTAAAAGTTTACATGCCACTTTGTCAGAGTGGTGAGATAATTGCAATTATCTCACCACTTATCTTACATGTCAAGGTTCAACATAGCAATTATCTTCTAAGTTATAATAAATTTAGTTTAATCCTTTATCCAAGTGTAAGCAAACAAAGTTTGTGCCTGAAGCATGTTCAGGACTGAGGCAACTCGTGGTAAAGGTGAACCAAGCTCTCATCACTCCTAGTCTTAGTATCTCCCAAAATGCAAAGCACAACTCCTTGCGGACATGTATAATGCTATGCATTAAGGGAAAGGCCACTACCCAGACCAGTTTCAACATTTATTGAGGTCTCGTCACTGAGGGCCATTGTTTTATTTGCCCAAATTTTCTGCATATTCAAATCATTCTGCAGGAGCTGGATAACAGTAGCATCCATAATCCACGATGAGTCTTTTGACTCCATGGAAGCCTGAATAATAATAATCCTGAGATAAATAACCCAGAGATCTTGATCAGACCGCATTTGGACTATTGTTCTCAGATTTGGTCCCCAGGATTTGAGGGGGGATAAATTAACTGTGGAAAGGGTACAAAGGTGGATAACAAAGATGGTTTCAGGACTGTACAATGATAGTTATGAGGATCGGCTGAGGGAATGTGGACTGCAGAGTTTGGTGGATAGAAGGAGAGGTGATATGATTGAGACTTTTAAACTGTTGAGAGGTGGTTACAGGGTTGACACTGGGGAGTTCTTTCGCTTGGTTGAACAGTGGGAAGGAGTGATGACAAGAGGCCATCCCTGGAAGTTACGAAAGGAAACTGTGAGCAAGAAGGTGAGGAGTGGTTTCTTTGCATGGAGGGTTGTTGAACCATGGAATGCGTTACCTGATGGAGTGATGAGAGCGAGAACGGTCAATGAGTTTAGGGAGTGGTATGATAGACTTTGTGTTTCTTAGGGGGGGAGACCTCCCCTCGATGAGTCCTGATAGACTTTGTGTTTCTTAAGAAGACATGATGAGTCTTTTGACTCCATGGAGGCCTGAATAATAATAATAAATAATGTTGAGGTCTCTTCAGTGGGAGCCATTGTTTTATTTGCCCATATTTTATGCGTATTCAAATCATTTTGCGGGAGCTGTATAAGAGTAGCATCCATAATTCACGATGAGTCTTTTGACTCCATGGAGGTCTGAATAATAATAATAATAATAACCCTGAGATAAATAATGTTGGATTCAATATCCACTTAGTTTGTATAATAATAACCCTGCTAATGTAATATACTGTTTGAAATGGTAGATGGCTTTGGTGTAGGTGATGAAGGTGGAGACAGAAAGTTGCAGAGCCCTCCCTCGATGAGTCTTTGGAATCCCTGGTGGTGTTATATAATAATAATAATAATAAATCTTATTGACAATGAATTGTTTTATTTGCCCAAATTTTCTGCCTATTCAAATCATTCTGGATTCAAGAACTGGATAACAGTAGCATCCATAATTGCCCTACCTATTTTTTCACCATCAGCAAATTTTAGCACCTCCTGTTAGATAATTTTTAATGTCATTAATGTACAGATCGAACAAGAATGGTCCAAGGACCAAAGCATGGGATACACCACTGGTTACCTTAAATCTGACAGATTCACACCCATTGTACCACTTTCTGATAACTGTCTGTCAACCATCCAGTTATCAAGTCAAGAGTTTGTATTCCAAATCCATATTCTTCATATAATAAATTTAGTTTAATCCTTTATCCAAGTGTGAGCAAACAAAGTTTGCGCCTGAAAGTATCTTCAGGACTGGGTTAAGGTGGTACACACCAGGGCAACTCGTTGCAAAGGTGGAGCAAGCTACCAACACTCCTAACCTAGTATCTCCTATAATGCCAAAACACATCTCCTTGCGGATATGTCTATTGTTATGCATAAAGGGAAGGGCCACTACCCAGACCGGTTTCGACCTTTATTGAGGTCTCTTCAGTGGGAGCCAGGCCCAAGTCGAGATATCAGGCCGAAGTATTTGCAGGTCATCTCCACCTATAGGAATTGCCAATTGGTGTGCCACCCTTTTTTAATAAATTACTCTGGATTTAGAGAAAGATGTTGAAAGTTTATTTTCCACTTGGTTAGAGTATAATAAATTTAGTTTAATCCTTTATCCAAGTGTGAGCAAACAAAGTTTGCGCCTGAAAGTATCTTCAGGACTGGTTTAAGGTGGTACACACTAGGGCAACTCGTTGCAAAGGTGGAGCAAGCTACCAACACTCCTAACCTAGTATCTCCTATAATGCAAAACACATCTCCTTGCGGATATGTCTATTGTTATGCATAAAGGGAAGGGCCACTACCCAGACCGGTTTCGACCTTTATTGAGGTCTCTTCAGTGGGAGCCAGGCCCAAGTCGAGATATCAGGCCGAAGTATTTGCAGGTCATCTCCACCTATAGGAATTGCCAATTGGTGTGCCACCCTTTTTTAATAAATTACTCTGGATTTAGAGAAAGATGTTGAAAGTTTATTTTCCACCTATAGGTGGAGATGACCTGCAAATACTTCGGCCTGATATCTCGACTTGGGCCTGGCTCCCACTGAAGAGACCTCAATAAAGGTCGAAACCGGTCTGGGTAGTGGCCCTTCCCTTTATGCATAACAATAGACATATCCGCAAGGAGATGTGTTTTGCATTATAGGAGATACTAGGTTAGGAGTGTTGGTAGCTTGCTCCACCTTTGCAACGAGTTGCCCTGGTGTGTACCACCTTAACCCAGTCCTGAAGATACTTTCAGGCGCAAACTTTGTTTGCTCACACTTGGATAAAGGATTAAACTAAATTTATTATACTCTAACCAAGTGGAAAATAAACTTTCAACATCTTTCTCTAAATCCAGAGTAATTTATTAAAAAAGGGTGGCACACCAATTGGCAATTCCTATAGGTGGAGATGACCTGCAAATACTTCGGCCTGATATCTCGACTTGGGCCTGGCTCCCACTGAAGAGACCTCAATAAAGGTCGAAACCGGTCTGGGTAGTGGCCCTTCCCTTTATGCATAACAATAGACATATCCGCAAGGAGATGTGTTTTGCATTATAGGAGATACTAGGTTAGGAGTGTTGGTAGCTTGCTCCACCTTTGCAACGAGTTGCCCTGGTGTGTACCACCTTAACCCAGTCCTGAAGATACTTTCAGGCGCAAACTTTGTTTGCTCACACTTGGATAAAGGATTAAACTAAATTTATTATACTCTAACCAAGTGGAAAATAAACTTTCAACATCTTTCTCTAAATCCAGAGTAATTTATTAAAAAAGGGTGGCACACCAATTGGCAATTCCTATAGGTGGAGATGACCTGCAAATACTTCGGCCTGATATCTCGACTTGGGCCTGGCTCCCACTGAAGAGACCTCAATAAAGGTCGAAACCGGTCTGGGTAGTGGCCCTTCCCTTTATGCATAACAATAGACATATCCGCAAGGAGATGTGTTTTGCATTATAGGAGATACTAGGTTAGGAGTGTTGGTAGCTTGCTCCACCTTTGCAACGAGTTGCCCTGGTGTGTACCACCTTAACCCAGTCCTGAAGATACTTTCAGGCGCAAACTTTGTTTGCTCACACTTGGATAAAGGATTAAACTAAATTTATTATACTCTAACCAAGTGGAAAATAAACTTTCAACATCTTTCTCTAAATCCAGAGTAATTTATTAAAAAAGGGTGGCACACCAATTGGCAATTCCTATAGGTGGAGATGACCTGCAAATACTTCGGCCTGATATCTCGACTTGGGCCTGGCTCCCACTGAAGAGACCTCAATAAAGGTCGAAACCGGTCTGGGTAGTGGCCCTTCCCTTTATGCATAACAATAGACATATCCGCAAGGAGATGTGTTTTGCATTATAGGAGATACTAGGTTAGGAGTGTTGGTAGCTTGCTCCACCTTTGCAACGAGTTGCCCTGGTGTGTACCACCTTAACCCAGTCCTGAAGATACTTTCAGGCGCAAACTTTGTTTGCTCACACTTGGATAAAGGATTAAACTAAATTTATTATACTCTAACCAAGTGGAAAATAAACTTTCACCATATTCTTCAGTTTATGGTATGTCCTTTCATGTGGTATCCTATTAAATGCCTTAGCAAAATCCAACACTATCATAGGGATATTCATTCCTTTTATCAAACTCAGCTATAACACTATTATAAAATATGAGCAAATTGCTAAAATATAACCTAACCTCCCTTTAGAAACACATGTTGTTTCTTGCAGAGTAAAGCATGTCCTTCAAGCCATTTCTGTATGCGATTTCTTACTAACTTCTCTAAAATCTTCACCATCACACCAAAAATACTGCTAGGTAAATAGTTAGACACATCAGTTTTTTGCACCACTCTTGTACAACAGAATTATCACACATTCTTTTCATTCCTATGGTTTCTTTCCTGAGCTGAGACTTGAGTTCTACAAACATGTGAAAGGCCTAATTATATCTTTCTTGTGGAACCTTGCATAGGGAAATAGAATGGAGGAGTGTAGCCTTCAAAGTTTGAGAAATAGAAAAAAGAGATTATTATTATTATTACATGACGCCTCCAGGGAGTCCAAAGACTCATCGAGGGAGGGCACCTACTCTCCATCTCCACCACTCAGTTTACCAACTACAACGAACCACAACTACTATCATCATCTACACCAACACCATCTACTGCCCAACCACCACTAGTATTTTTAAAGACAATCGCAAACATCCATACTCAAAGCTGGATTCGAACCCTCAGCTTTTTGGTTGGAGAGTGGATACGCTAACCACTCGGCCAACCAAATGAGATATGATAAAAACATAAAAGCTAGTATGTGGTTCTAACAATATAGAAGGGGAAATTTTCCACTCATGGCAGGTGGAGATAGCGTGGTGTAATCTCTGGAAGCTGAGTAAGGTTATGTAGCCAGAAAAAATGTGAGGTCCAGTTTCCTTTCCTGGCACATAATGAGTGAATGAAATAAGCTGCCAATGAACATTGTGAGTGCATCTTATAATATACCACCTGCACAGTACATATAATAAACTGTGTAGGTGGTATGGTGTGCAGTTTGTAGAAGTACAGAGTGACTGATGAAAGAATTATGTAAGATTGATGATTGCACTTAAATTGATTCAGAGTTGGCATAAAAAATTTTTGTTCAGCAAGACATTGGAAATGCAGTGTGTGTGTGTGTGTGTGTACACATACCCTGTAAAAATCTCACATAATTATTTTGCTTAGTGTGTTTTTTACAGTATTATATATACTGGGTTTTTTTGTTATATGATAAAGTGAATATATATATTTATTATTACAGTATTATTATTATTTAGATGGGCATCCATAGAATTAAAAGATTCATTGTGGGAGACCCACACTATCCATTAAAACAATACCTATACTTATTCACTGTTGGGGTGCTCACAACCACTTCTGGCAATCATTCCACTCATTCACCACTCTACAAGTAAAGAACCTAGTCCTCATACCCTTAGACAACTTCCAAGTGTGATCCTTTGTTTTCTTCCTGTTCCCCATCTATTGAAAAATTTCTTTTTTAAATCTTTTAGAATCCCTTTAGTAACTTATAAGTTTCTATCATATTCTCTCTCTTAAACCTGTTAGCTAAAATCTGCAACTCATAGGGAACATTATACAGACCTGTCACAAGCTTAGTCATTCATCTCTGAATCCTCTCCACCACCTCCTGGTCCTTCCCTAGCAGTGCAGGTAACCAAATCTGTGCACAGTAGTCAAATTACATCCTTAGAAAGAGGGATAATAGCCTCCCTAACTTTACTTGTCAATGTGTTATTTGACATCCAAGTAATACTCTGAGCTATTTTGCCAACTCTTGCAATATGTCCTCTGAATTTCAAATCTAACCACCATCACCCCCAAATCCCTAACCTCATCAATTTCCTGTAATATGGTATCATCAGTATATGATATGAACTATGTAACCCTTTAATCTCAAAGTGCTTTACTTTACTTTACTTTACTTTACATTTTACAACCATTGTCCTTTGCTCACACTACTAATTTATCCTGCAAGATATCTGTCTCACTTTTTTCATTTTATATTATATATATATATCCAGGCCTCCATGGAGTCAAAAGACTCAGCACGGGAGGTCCCTCCTAGGAAACACAAAGTCTATCATACCACTCCTTAAACTCATTGACCGTTCGCGCTCTCACCACTCTATCAGGCAATGCATTCCATGTTTCAACCACCCTTCATGCAAAGAAACCACTCCTCACCCTCTTAAGAGCTCACAGCTTCCTTAACTTCCAGGGAGATGCCCCCTTGTCATTGCTATTTCACCAAGCGAAAGAACTCCCAAGTGTCTACCCTGTAACTGCCTCTCAACAGTTTAAAAGTCTCGATCATATCACCTCTCCTTCATCTATCCACCAAACTCTGCAGTCCACATTCCCTCAGCCAATCCTCATAACTAAGATTGTACAGTCCTGAAACCATCTTTGTTATTTGCCTCTGTACCCTTTTCAGTTAATTTATCTCCTTCATATCTTGGGGACCAAATCTGAGAACAATAGTCTAAGTGTGGTCTGATCAGGGTCTTATACAAGGGAATGATAACTCTCTTATCTCTGCAGGTTGGCGTCCTTCTCAGTATTGCAGCAGTCTTCTGTGTTACCTTCACTACCTTTGCAATGTCCCCCGAATTTCATGTTTCTACCAATCATCAACCCCAGATCTCTTGTCTTCCCTACTTCTTCCAGTACAACTCCTCCCATAGAGTATGCAGCATCCCATCGATGTTTCTCAAACCTCAAGACCTTACATTTTGTTGCATTAAACCGACACCCCCCCCCATTCATTTGCGCATCTGTCTAGCTTATTCAAATCCTCTTGCAGAGCTACCACATCTGCACTATTACTCATAACCCTTCCCAGCTTCACATCATCTGCAAACAACTGAATATCCCCTTGCAATCCACTGACAATGTCATTGATATAAAGGTTAAACAATATAGGTCCCAGTACTGAGCTCTGTGGAACCACACTTGTAACCTTCTACCTCTTTGATATTGCTCCACCATACACAACTCTCTGATACCTATCAGACAGCTAATCCTGAATCCAGTTGACCAATCTGACATCCAGACCCATGTGCTGCAACTTGAATATCAGCATATCATGTGGCATCCTGTCAAATGCCTTTGCTAGGTCTAGTAAAATGGCAGTATATACCTTTCCCTCATCTATTGCTCTTGTTACTTTATTATAAAAGGCTAGCATATTACTAAAACAAGAGTGCTCCTTAACAAATCCATGTTGATACTCATAGATAACATTACCCTCATCTACCCAATGATGTATACGGTCCCTCACTAATTTCTCCAAGATCTTAACAACTACTAATGACACACAAACAGCATATAATTAAATACTTCCAGTCTGCTACTGCCCTTATGCAATGGCACTATCTTACTTTCCTTCCATTCCCTGGGCACCTTTCCTGTAGCCAGACTTTCATTGAAAAGCCAGGTCAAAGGAGCTGTCAGTTCTTAGCACATTCTCTCAAACCCATGGTGAAATACCATCCAGTCCCACTGCTTTACTGGCATCCAGAGTACTCAATATTTGGGACATACTCTCCTCCTGCACCTCTAAACCTCGAACCTATTGAAACACTCCAATAAAGTGTTCATTGAACAATTCCACTATGTTCTCTGCATCAGTCACTCTATTCCCATTTCTGTCCCACAATGTCATTCTTCCACAATCATTTCTCCTCCTACCTAGCCACATAGCTAATATTGTTTGTCATCCACTTTACACCAAATTATGTCCTTTTCATCACTTTTGTAATAAAGCTTACTATTGCTGCTAACAAATATTCCTTCACAATTTCCCAAGCACTAATGATATCCTGGCCTTCCAATTCCTCCCTCCATGAAACTTCCCCAAGTTGATATCTAAGACTATCTATATTATAATAGTGTTCTTGTGTTATACACTGTTCTAATGTACAAGCACTGTAGTAATAATGGCAACCATGTTATCACCAAAATTTTGCTTTAAATCTCAGTTAGGTGTGCATTAATTATGAATATTTTGAGTAGCTGTTGCTGGGTGCTAGCAGGCAACCAAGTAGGAAAAGCAAGGAAGAATGAGAGCCGGAAAGGAGCAACAAACTACTAAGTTAAAAAATCTGTAATCCTGAAAGAGTTTTTATATGCATCTTTAGCATTGAAAGTTTTTCTACTTAGTTATAAATTAAATTAAAGACGCCAAGAATTTATATTCTTGGTATATATCCTTTATTTAAGTGTAAGCAAACAAAGTTTACATGTGAAGTATTGTCATGACTAAGCTACTTCTATATAGAGGCTAATGACTTCCCATTAATTCCCTTAGTATCCCACAATGCAAAGCAAACATCCTTTTGGGTGCGTATAATGCTAAGCATTATGGAAGGGTCACTACCAAGACTGTTTCAACCTTTACTCTGAGGTACTGTTTCAGGTACAGGAGGTACTTCTCTCCAAAAACTGAGTAATCTACAAGATCACTTGAAAATTTCACTGAATAACCCCAAAAGGATCACTCTTAAACTAATCATACTCTCAATGGTGGCTCTACTCAGTGACATACAAAAACCTGCTACCAAGCATAACTGCTCTATTCCCAGAATCATGCTCGAAGGCAAACATAATTAAAATGTCCTCAGTGGGAGCCAGACCCAGAAGAGATACCAAGGTTGAAATAATGCAGAAATCATATATTTCCCATATACAAGTAGTGAAAAGGTTTCACCCTTATTATTGAAATACTTTGGATCAGAGCTGAAAGTTTTTCCACTTCATTATAAATTAAATGAAAGATTCCAAGAAATTATATTCTTGGTTTGTCCTTTATCAAAGGGTAAGCAAACAAAGTTCGTGTATGAAGTATTTTCAAGATTAAGTCATTAGCCTCTATATACAAGTAGCGTAGTCTTGAAAATACTTCTCCTGCAAACTTTGTTTACTTACACTTCGATAAAGGATAAACCAAGAATATAATTTCTTGGACTCTTTAATTTAATTCATCTTTATCCACTTTCCAATGAAGAGCTCTGAAGCTAATATTGAAGGATAGTATAATGTATGAAACCTTCGTATATTAGTGATAATGTTACATGCTTAATGTGAAGCAAGTGGTATAGGTTCCATGGAGCATGGTCGAATCTGCAGTCAAGTTCTTTTATTAGAAGTACATTTGGAACTGCTCAGTTAAATGTATTTCTATTGAATCATCATATGAAGAATACACGTAAATCTAATATTGACAGTTGGAAGAAATGTGGTGTGATCACTAGCAAGAGGTGGACTGAGACAATTCACATGATGAAAAATGAAGATGTTAGTTTTTTGGAACATAATACTCATTGTGAATTTTGTGTTAGGATTTACAGGGTGCAAATGCATAATTAGAGTTTTCTTTAATGAATGCATTTTGGACTGATGAAAGGAACCAGATGTCTGTTGATACCATACATGCAATATTAATAACAAAGTACATTTTAAAGAGATTTCTTGTATGGACTTTTACAGTTTTATAAAGGAATAGCCAAAGCTGTTGGGAAAAATTTAGTCATCTAAAAAATATGACAAAGATATTAGGAGTGTATATCCTGAAACCACCTCTTCAATAGAGATTTGTGTAATTTGACAATGTTAATTTTAATCAAGCCAAACCATCATGGCTAATTGTTGGAAGATTTTCCACATTGTTATACTATAAATTAAAGATGACATGAAATTATATTCTTGGTTTAATCCTTTATCCAAGTGTAAGCAAACAAAGTTTGCACTTGAAGTATTTTCAGGACTGGGAAAATAAAGGCCTCTCACTAATCATCACACCACATTTATTCCAACTGTCAATCTTAGATTCACGTATATTCTTCACATAATGATCCATTTCATTAAATAATTCATCTTCATCTATTACTTTTAGTACGTTGATTTCAATTTTGTATATGTTTTGGAGGGTATCATAGAAATTGTTGACAATTTCAATAAATCCATTATCTCTGATGATATCATCCTTTATCAGTTGGTTTTTGCAGTCCAGGACAATATATATAAAAAAATATTACACCTTTCTATTGAGCATTTGTGGGGGCAGTTCTTTTGCCACTTTATTGTTGCAAATGTCCTCTCATTCAATCTTTTTGATAATATTATTACACATTTTTAAGTTGGTTGTTAATGACCTTGAATTAGAGAAAGAAGTGTGTAATAATCAAGAGATTATTAAAAAATTCCTCAAGAGCTTGGGTCTTTTATCTTGTGATAGAAGATATGACTTGAAACCATCAAATTTGGATCATTCTTTCTACCAGGTAGCATGGAAAGCCATCTCATCTTCACATTTCCTAAATGTTTCTTGTATTACACTTCAAACTTGCAGAAGGATTTCGGTGCCTCGTTTCTAACAATGAAAACACGAAAATCTTAAAATACTCAGTTAATAGCTGATTCCCAGCAATTGGGCAGCATATCTGCACTTATTTGCAAAGCATTTAGCACAACATTTGCAGCACAGCTTACTCACCAATGTTCATTTTCATGTTCTTGCTTAACTTATGAGACATTATTATTTCCTTTTCTTGCACCTCAGAAGTTGGTATTGCAGTTGTAACCACAAAATTCTATTATCTTGTTGGTTAATTTCTCTTTTTCCAGTATGTACAGACATATTGTAGAATGTGACCACTAAGTGTAATGTGATCCACTAAGTGCTAGAAGTGTAAGAAACAAGGAAAATGAAATGGTTGTTGCATTAATTGAGTCTGTTCACACAAAAATTGTTGGAATAAGTGAGACATGATTGGATGAGGATAACATCCTGACAGGAATAGAGATGGAAGGGTATGGTGTGTTTTGTGAGGATAGAATGGGAAAGGGAATGCTATTGATGATAGAGAAACAGTTATATCCATACAAAGTAGAGATGAAAGAGGGAAATAGTGCCAGTGGTTTTGAGGCAGTATGGTGTGAGATAGAGGTGAGTAGTTGGATGTTGTTGTTAGTGACCATTAAATGTATAATCAAATTAGCCAAGCAAATAAGAAAAGGGTGATCCTTATGGGTGATTTTAATTATGGTAGACTAGGATGATGAAATAGCAACTGGAACTAAAGAAAATGAGTTTCTTGAGTTTTGAAGCATGACTACCTCAGGCAGCATGTAACAGAGGGCACACGAGGATTGAAGGTCTTGGATTTGATCATCTCATCAGAGGATATAATTTTAAATGAGGTGTCAAATCACCCTTCAGTTGTTGAGAGTGACCATGAAGCGATTCCCTGGGTATATGTGGAGCTCAGGAAACAGACTGCAGGTGTAGCATAGAATGAGGAGTTAGTTGGAAAAGATATCAATGCAGCTTAGGGGATATTCAAGAACTATCTAGTAGAAGCAATGTCTAAATGTTGTTATTATTATTATTATCAACATATGGCCATTGAGTCAGAGACTCATCGTGGGAGATACTCACTATTGCATACAATGCTCATCCAACCACATCTTAAACTGATTCAATGTGTCCACCACACATCAGGCAATGCATTCCACTCACCAACTACCCTCCATGCAAAGAACCTGCTGCTCACACCCTCCTTATGCAGTTTCAGCAATGGCCTCTTGTTCTGCTCTCCTCTCTCATTCTATGAAAAATATCTTCCATGTCTACCTGATAACGACCCCTGACCAGCTTATATATGTCTCAATCATGTTCCCCCTCTTCCTCCTATTCACGAGGCTCTGCAACTTACATTCTCTCAATCTGTCCTCGTACTCCACATTCCAAAGACCACTGACTACCTTTGTGAATCTTCTCTCTACCCTTTCCAACATAACCTCGTCACTGTGAAAACCTGGCGACCAAATCTGTGCACAATAATCCATATGAGGCCTGATCAAGGCCTTATACAATGGAATCATAACCTCTCTATTTCTGCCTGTCAGGGTTCTCTGCATCATTGCCATTATTCGATGTGATGTCTTCACAACTTGTGCAATGTGGCCCCTGAATTTCAGGTCCTTGTCCACCATCGCTCCTAGATCTCTCCTCTCTACTTCTGTAAAAGTTTCCCCAACAAGTGTATACTTTGCATCCCATCGTTGCTCACCAAATCTCAAAACCTTACATTGCAACATTAAACTGATAGTTCCACTTACCTACCCATTCATGCAATCTATTCAAGTCCTCTTGTAAGGCATTAACATCAGCCTGACTGTGCATTGCTCTCCCCAGTTTTGCATCATCTGCAAACAGCTGGATATAACTAGTTAAACCCAACCCAATATCATTAACATACAAATTGAACAACAATAGCCCCAAAACTGACCCCTGCGGCACACTCTGGCACTGAATTAAACTCCTCCTGCGAAATGAACACCTTTTATCTCATTGTTTATGAGGGGCCCTCAACAAACCCCAATCAAATTCAGAAACCAGATTATCATCAACAGAGTACCAAAGTAAAAAACAAAAAAAAATCAGAACCTGCAATAAATACATCACTGTTCTTAATTTTACACTCAACAGGGGGAAATGCCCAATTTGGAAAATGTCACCCTTTTTCATCAGAAGAGTGACATTTTTCCAAAAACTGTGGAAATTAGGCTGCAGATACTCTAGCGAGGTCAGCTTGTTTTTCAAATATCCATGTCTACATGTACTATACATGGATTATCAAACAAAAACTGCCATTTCATTGATCATCTTGGAACAAAGAGACTGTTAATAAGCTCTACCAAATTAAGCCTGAAATTAAATTATAGCAGTCTTGTGTTTGAACCTAGGAAGTTGTTCTCTCACTTGGCTCTGCATTAATCATAGTCATCTTACTCACTCCTTCCTGCTGATGGGTGATAACATGCCTGTGCATAAGTTTTTGGGACTCTGGACTATCCATCACTAATATCTTAATCAACTGCCATCATTTCACCAACAAGGGCATTAATTATTTTAACTACTTTCACAATCTGTCTGAACCCTACACCATTCGGCAGATTTTATCAGACTCATCAACTGTGACCCTGGTTTTTAAGTTTTTACAGAGCGTAAATCTTTACCAACTCTTATTAGTCTAATTTATTGCAAATATATTAAAAAAAAAAAAAAAAAACTTGTTTAAAGGTATGTCTTATGAATTTTAATACTTTTTTTTTCATCTATTACATTTGTTTTTCTGCACTGATTTCATGCTGTCTTACTTATTTATTAAATAGCATACTTTTAAGAAATGTTTCATTTATCATTATTGTTATTATTTCAACTTTCATGGTTTTGTAAATAAGCCACTTATGTGTTACACGTTTTGGCAGAACATGACCATAGATGTCTTCACCACTAAACCCAAAAAATACAAAACAGAACAAAAAAAAACAGACAGACCATCTTTCTGACAAGCTCCCCTTCCAGGTATCTGTGCATATCAGTTCTCCTCTTGAAAACTCAGATTACAACCTTGTAAAAGTCTTCTTTTACATAGAACAACCTTCACCTAATTGTTCTTGGTGTCATGTCCTATGGCACTACAAGCATGCCCAATGGAATGATTTCCATGACGTCTATTCCTCCTGCTTCAGTTCCCCTGATCCAAATACTTGCTCAGACAGAATAATAGAAATCATCCTCACAGGAATGAAGTCCTTCGTCCCTCATTCCACTCCAAATATGCACTCGCTATCCAAGCCTTGTTCTCAAAAAAAAAAAAAAAAAAGTGTGCCGACACAGTAAAAGAAAAAAGCTTTGCATACCACGAGTGATTCAAGACTACCACTCCAGCTGCTCCCTCCACATATACTGCAGCTTGAGCTTGCAACAGCTGAAAAAAAAAAAAAAAAAGAGCTATCGACAAATCCCAATTAGATTTTGAAAGGATCAAATTCCAGAAACTCATCCTGTCCAAATGACAGCCAAGCCTTCCAGTCCCTTGCCAAGGTAATTGAGTGTAACTTTTGTCCACCTGTTTCCTCTAATCTCACATTCAGATGGTACCATAGCAACCCACCCAAAGACAAGGCCAACTTACTAGCATCACTCTTCTCTTTCAACTCCTGCATTGATGACCAATATCCATGTCATCCATACTCATCTGCCAGAAACTAATCTGAAGAGTCCTTAATAACTTGAACACAAACAAGGCATCTGATCCTGATGATATGCCACCTGTTGTGTTAAAAACGTATGCTCCAGAACTAAAACTTATCTTGTATCTTCTCTTCAGTGTATCCAATCCAACTGACATTTACCCTACAGTGTGGAAATAGGACCACATCCTGTCCATCCCAAAGAAAGATGATAAAAGTCAGCCAACAAACTACCATCCAATTACTCTCACTTCTGCTCTCTCTAAAACTGTGGCGACGGTCATCAACAATCACTCTCTGAACCACCTGGAGCCCTACCAACTAATCAGTGACCAAAATAGATTCTGCCACTCCCCATCCACAGTTGATGTTCTAGCTTTTGCCATCCAAATCGGGACTCAAGCCATGAAACAATTTGGAGTGACTCACATGGTTGCTCTTAATATTTCAAAAGCATTTGATTGGATTTACCACAAGGGCCTACTTAGCAAACTGCCATCCTCTGGTCTGTGTTCTGGACTCTGAAACAGGTTCATCAACTTCTTTCAATGGTTACATCACTTTGGGATGGACAGGACCACATCCTGTCCATCCCAAAGAAAGATGATAAAAGTCAGCCAACAAACTACCATCCAATTACTCTCACTTCTGCTCTCTCTAAAACTGTGGCGACGGTCATCAACAATCACTCTCTGAACCACCTGGAGCCCTACCAACTAATCAGTGACCAAAATAGATTCTGCCACTCCCCATCCACAGTTGATGTTCTAGCTTTTGCCATCCAAATCGGGACTCAAGCCATGAAACAATTTGGAGTGACTCACATGGTTGCTCTTAATATTTCAAAAGCATTTGATTGGATTTACCACAAGGGCCTACTTAGCAAACTGCCATCCTCTGGTCTGTGTTCTGGACTCTGAAACAGGTTCATCAACTTCTTTCAATGGTTACTCACTGTATGTCATGGCGGATGGTTTCCTCTCCTCATATTTCCCCATATGGAAATATGAAGAGAGGAAACCTCCTTTTCATTTGACAAACCTTATAGTTCTCAATTGTTAGAATCCTCAAATATACCACAGCGAATGTCTTTTAACTCCAGTCTCCTAGCTATATTTCAATGGGGGCTATGGCAACTGTGTAGACTTCAGTGCCACCAAAATTCATCCCTGTCTTATTTCTTGCAATATCTCACATCTCTCTTCCTAACTTTCAATAATACTGAGATATCTAAACATGATCAGATTTCCCTTTCTGGACTGACCTATACCTCCAGCCCTGCCTTAAACACATTTTCATCTGCTAACTATATACAAATCCTAAATCTTCCTAATCATGGAATTTTACTTACATATTTGGGGATACATATTTACATATCTGTATTTACTTACAGATCCGCTTCAATTCCTCTCCCATAGACATTCACTTTCTGCCTTTTGTCTGTTCTTCTGAATTGGCCACCATTATTTCTCCACTTTCATCCAAAATCATAATCCTCACCATTCTTCCAATATCCATTCTGTTTATAGGGCTTCATGACTTTGAAGTCTGCTAAATAGAATTAATAGCTTTTATTTTGATAACTTAAACCTTATCCATATTTCATTTCTATGGAACATCTTTCATTCTCAGTCTCCTGCACAACAGCTGCTGTAAAAGAAAAAAAAAGTGTGTGGTGGGTGCGGGATATAGAAAACTTTCTCCCTGCTTAAACATCAGTTCACATTTCTAGTTCCTTTATAAGCTACTGTGTGCAGTTTCTGTCTTTCCATAATTCTATCTGTCCCATCCAGATGATGCCATCATAGCATGGAAAGTTTCCTCTTTTTAATATCCCCACTAATGCCCGAGTACCTAAAGGCTTTGCACTTCCAGCCATTTATGTTGCATTCTGATTTTGCCCATTTGTATGAAGTTCTTGCCTCATTGACGATTGCCAATGGCAGTACACTCTTATCCTCTGTAACCAATTCTGTCGTGAGGAAACCTAATGAACTAAAACCAAAACACATCCTGTCTTATTTCTCATAAGAAATATTCCACTTCTCTTCCTCTTACCTTAAGTAGAACTCTGATCTCCAGTCAGCATTGGATTTATTGGACTAATTTGCACCTCTATCTTTCCTAGCACAAGCATATCACATTCATAGTTGTAGCCTATTTGGCATTGACATTGTGCTTTAATTTGAAGGACCTTAGTTTGAGATCCGTCTTTGATATGAAGAACTTTTATAAGGGCTTTTCACTTGAAGTTTTGTTAACCGGTCTCACAGAGAAGCAGCAGGGGTTTTTCCTACAGAAAACATGTTTTTTTTTTATTCAAGAAAATAAGCAAGCTAGCTAGAGAACACACATAATATCTGGCATCATAATTTTAGTTGCAGTGATCATAATCCAAACAACATAGCATTCGTAGCCTATGCTTATTATGACAGCACTACATGATTAAGTTTACATTATTATTAATCTCCTATCAACAATTTTCCTCCAAATTAATGTATTACTTGTGAGCACTCCAGTATTGTCGTATCTAACATTTCATGCTTCTAAAGTACTTCTGACGAAATCAATTTACCCAGACCTTGATCTGGGTCTCTTTCCTGCCATCTTGGAATCAAACACTTGTTTTGCAAACCTTTCTTCACCCATTCTATTTAAGTGGCCACACCATCTTAGATTAGCTCTGCTTACACATTCTTGAATGCTAACAATGTCATGTTCATTACTAATATATTCATTTTTAATGTGATTTATCCATTGATGCCATCTGTTCACTTGTCTAATTTTTCTCAGAACCCTCATATCTGTGATCTCCAATTTTTGATTAAGTGCTTTATTTCTAACCCAACTCTCAGATTCATAACTGAAAACTGGTTTGAACACTGTCTTGTATACTGCTAGTTTGGTGTTGTGCTAATTTCTCTCGTATTCCATATAAATTTATTCACCTGGCTACCCACTGTACCAGCTTTGCTTATTCTGTTGTCTATTTCCAGATTTAACTTGCCATCTTCACTAAAAACT
Source organism: Typopeltis vanoorti (assembly GCF_054136105.1). Lineage (NCBI taxonomy): Eukaryota > Metazoa > Arthropoda > Arachnida > Uropygi > Thelyphonidae > Typopeltis > Typopeltis vanoorti. Next base: position 97,783,100 of record NC_143557.1, on the reverse strand, counting down.
GTGCCTAAACAGCTCACACATTAGCATTGACACTTGAACTATAGGCTCTCCATTAAGAATGCAGCTGAAGTTTACTATACTCCTTTCTACTTTCATAGTTTTGGTCTTTTTGTTGCTGATTTTCATGCCAAATTTGTTACAGCTGATTCAGTTTAGTTAGTGTATCGTGGAGATTTGCACTAGATGTGTTTAGGAGTACAACATCATTTGCATAAAGCAAAGACCTAAGTTTGACATCTTCATTTCTAATATCATGCTTGATGTCACTTTCTTTCATAATGCGATCCATATAGATGATGAACGCCAGCCTGGCTGGCCGAGTGGTTAGTGTGTCCGCTCTCCACTCAAGAAACTGCAGGTTCGAATCCCACCGTGGGATGGATGTTTGTGATTGTCTGTGGAAATACTAGTGGTGGTGGTCGGCGGTAGATGGCATTTGTGTAGTTGCAGTCAGTGGGTGGAGACAGAGTTATAGAGCAGGTGCCCTCCCTCGATGAGTCTTTGGACTCCCTGGAGGTGTCTAATAATAAAAATAAATAAATAAATAAATAAAGAATGGAGATGAGGTGCATCCTTGTCTTACCCCTGATTTTATATCAAACCATCTTCCTGTACCTCCTTCAATACTAACTGCTGAATAGCAACTTCTGTACAATATTCCATTCACTCCATATAGGTGTAGTATTTTGAAAAGCTTTTCTCTGGGCACCTTGTCATATGCCTTTTCCCAGATCTACAAAACTTAAGTACATATCCTTATCATATTCTCACGATTTCTCAACTATTTGTGTTAAATTGAAAATCTGACGAATAGACAACCTCTATTTGGCCTGAACCCTGCTTGTTCTCCTCCATCCAGTTTCTCTTCCATAATCTTTCTCAATCTCTTTTCAAATATGCTTGCATAAATCTTACCTCGCTTGATGCCACTTTCTTTCATAATGTGATCCATATAGTAGGAAAATTCCTCTATAATTCTCACATTCAGCTTTATTTCTCTTTTTTTTTAATAGATGGATATTATGAAAGTTCTACTCCAATCATCAGAATTTGACCCTCTAACCATGACCTCTGAATTATGCAGTGTAGCCACTGCAGAACTTTTATACCTCCATGCTTAAACATTTCTGCTTAAATATCATCTGTTCCAGCTGCATTTCCACATTTGAAGTTTTTTTTTCTACCTCAAGTATTGATATGTAATTCTCTTTGCATTCCTATTGAAATTGTCTAGTACAGTTCTGTTACTGCTTGGTTCACTTAACAGTCTTTCAATGTAATTACTCCAGACATCTAGGATATCCTTATCTTCAGTTTTCATGTCACCTTTTACAGTACGTACTCCTTCCTCTATTTCCAAACTTCAATAGCCTCCATAACATTTTGCCACCTTCCTGATATTTATTTTCTATATTCTTACCAAAGTTTTCCGTTGACTTTTGTTTAGCTACTTTTACACACAGCTTAGCTCTGACATTTTTCTCTGTAATCTTTTAGGACATCTGCTGACTTATTTGCTAGGTAGTTTTGGTATGCTTTCTTCTTTTCCAGGAGTTCTTCTTTATCTTCTTGTGTCCACCATGATGTTCTTATTTTTCTATTCTTGCAGACAACTTTACCACATATCTCCATAGCTGAATCAGTCAGTGTCTTCTTCAGAGCTTGCCACTGAGACTGCAAGGTTTGGTTCTTGTTTACAGTTTGTTTCATTTTTTCCTCAATGTTTGTATAGTCAAGTCTGCAATTTACTTGAAAAAAATTCTCAACTTTAATGCTTTTTAAAGCTTTCTTACATACTGTTCTTTTCAATGTGATATCTGTTTTTATCCTGCATAGTATTTCCAATTTCAAATCATCTATGCACTCTTGTATTCTGAACCAGCATGATGATATCACTATCAACAATGGTATAGTCAATGAGGCTTTTCTTATGTCTTGTGTCTTCTCTCCAACTTGTGCATATCTTTATGTTGAAACATGGTATTAGTAATGACTAGTCCATGTCCCTAGCAAAAGTCCAGTAAATACTTACTGTTATTAGTTTTGCACTTTTATCCAAATTTTCCCAAAATGTTCCTATATACCTGGTGGGATTAATTTCCTACTCTGCTTTTCAGATCTCGAACAAAGACCACGTTTTCCATTTTCTTTATGTTAGCTGCTGTTCTAGTGACTCAAAAAATTCCTCCACTTCTCCTTGGAAAAGTCTTCTGTGTGACCATTAGTACAAATAAGTGTCATTGTCTATTTCCCCATTTTGAAGTTTTCCACATAAGTCTACTTGAAACCTTCCAAATCTTCTTGTTTGGTGTTCAGTGCTATTGCTACTCCTTCCTTTCCTTGATCATTATTGCCTGAAAATAACATCCTATGCTTTAACATTCTGTACTAATTTTTTCCAAAATCTTAACATCTACAGAAGAAATATAAACTGGTCTACAGTTTGATCTCCATTCCCACCACAACCCTTATGCAAAATGCACCTTTTTATAAAGGTTAATATTAATAGTATATCTAATTCTTGTGGAATATATGAAATTCTCTTATTTTTAATTGATCAGATAATTAACAGAAACTGATACCTCAGGACCCAATGATCTAAGGAATAGGGGAAGATAAAAGAATGCCATTTGCAGGGAATTGATGATGTTATGAGTTCTGCATATACTACTGTTTGTTATACAGTATCTGGATTTTATGGTGATAGAATTAATGTATACATTATAGAATTATAAAATTACCTTAATGCTATATTAGTTAACTATGTTTATCTTCTAAAACATTTTTATATGACTATAATGACGGATTTAAATTGATTCAAATAACCAACTTTATTATTTGACATCTCCAAGGAGTCCAAGGACTCTTTGCAGACATCTTAAAATCTCAGTTTTTATTATAGATGATTATTCAGTAATAACTAAAGTCTTTTTCATTTTCAGATGGTTTCTATGATGCACTGTGCTCATAAAGCATGTGCAGAATGTATTAAAGCTTACTTTACGATTCAAATAAGAGATAGAAGCATAATGGAACTGTTGTGTCCTTTTTGTGATGAACCAGATATCACTGATGAAGATATTGCTCAAGATTACTTCAATCACCTAGATATAATGGTAAGTAACAAAATCAAATGATTTTGAGTTTTTTTTTTAAAATTAACATCAGTAATTTCGTCTATTTGTAATGCATAATAAGGGTTCTTCTTAACTCTTTCGATTAACTGAGATTCTACATCACTTGCCATAACATTAATTCTGCGACTGACAGTGTCATTTGAAAGAGGAATCAAATCAACATCTTTTAATAACTTGTTGCCAAACATAGTTTTTATAGCATCTTTTATAGCTGGTAGTAGTAAAATTTCCCCGATGGAATGAGATTTCCCTGTTTTCACTATGTGCAAACTTAAGAGATAGGATACTTCCAGTGCTTTGCTATTAATCGAACCCATGGCCGAAACTATATCTTTCCCATGATTTAATATCCCTAAGTGTCACTGAAAAAAATTCAGTGGACTTATTTTTCACATCACAATGTTTAGTTTCTAAATGTTGTCGGAGTTTCATGCAGGTTTCATACATTCATTCGACAACACTTCATAACAAAAATACATTGAGGTTTCTATTCACTTTCATCTCCACACCAAGTAAACCCGAATTCCAAATATGAACTGTTATACGAAATACCGTTACATATATTTCTTACTGTATTTTTTCTTTGAACTGCTTGTTTCTTCTACTATATTAGATTTACTCGCTGTTACAACACATGTATCACAATTAGGGTTAGCAACACCTGTTTCATTTGCTTTTCTTTTCAAAGTCCTAGTTCTAAGCCACTTTTTCATTATTAAAAAAACATTTCTGAAAAATATAAATACTGGGGGTTAACTCACGACTCATTTTGTCGAAGTATCACTTAGCACCTCTGAAGATATACTGAGTCTTGGTTGAAGGAGGAAAACCTTCAGTAATAAAAATCAATAAACAACAAGCAATTGGTCGAAATGTGGATAACACGTTTACTTCAAATCTGACAAAACAGCAAGGGAAGGTCGAAATAATAAAACCATATTGTTGTTCACTGCACCCCTCTTTTATTACTCAACATTCTGCCGCTATTTGTTGTTTTTTTAAGTGTCCATTTTATTTCAATAATTTTTACTTATTCAATTTTAATTTGTTTTGTTTGGATAATTAAAAAATATATATTTATTTATTTAATTGAAGTCTGCCTGCGGACCACCTGTCCCATCATCGTGGACCACAGGTTGAGAAACACTCATCTAAGATATTATTCAGATGGTGATATGGGAATAGAAAGAGTTCACTGTAGTATTTAAGAAGTTTATATTCATGTTTAATGTAGCTAAACATGAAGATAGACTCCAATCCAATTAGACTATCCTTATCCAATTATTATTCTTTTTATCTAACCATGTTATTTTCACAATGGTTTTCCATGTTTCATTGCATTGTTTTCAGTCTTTCTCTAGCTGGTTTTTAGTCAGGCTCTAGGTTTCACAACCATGAGTTACTATTGGGATTACACATTCATTGTAGAGCTTTCTTTTTTAAGGAGTTTGGTAAATTACCTTTAAATATATCTCTATAATGGTTAAAAATTTTCTATCCTGTTGTTATTCGAGCTAAAATTTCAGTATCAAGTGTATGGTCATTTGTTATGATTTGTCCTAGATGTTTGTATGAACTCTCTATTTCAGTCTGTCTTTGATTTATTTCAAATATGTTTTCATTCTGGAGTAATTTCACTATATGTTATTTTTGGTTTGTCTGTATTAGGGTTTCTATCCCAGGATGAACTCTACAATCCTTAAAAATACATAGTGATATGTTATCCATTTCCAAAGCCTTATTAATACCTAACTCAATCAACACCTGGCACACCTCTAATTCTTTCACTCCAATTCTTCTAATACTTTTCTCCCTTCAACATGTTGCATGGCATCATTTACACCAGTATGATATGCACTGATAAAATGGTCATTCAATAATTCCACTATATACTTTGCAGTGGTCACTCTGCTGCCATGACTATTCACTAGTGTCAACCTGCAATATTTATTTTTTATCTTTCTTGCCATATAGCAGAAGAATTCCCTTGAATTAACCTCGACTAGCCAATTTCATCTCATACTGCACCTTTTCATTCTTTACCTTTTTTATGCTCATCGCCTTCCTAGCTTGTACTTTATACTCCTCATGGATCTGATTGCCACCACCTGTCTGTACCTCCTCCATAACCTTTTTTTTTTTTTTCCAACACATTTTGCTTGATTCCACTGTTCATCCATTTCACTCCTATTTACTCACCTAACCATTAGACTGCAGTTATAGATGTTTTCATTCTGGAGTAATTTCACTATATGTTATTTTTGGTTTGTCTGTATTAGGGTTTCTATCCCAGGATGAACTCTGCATTCCTTAAAAATACATAGCGATATGTTGCCAGCCTGGTTGGCCAAGTTGTTATCATATCCGCTCTCCAGCCAAAAGGCTGCAGGTTTGAATCCCACCATGGGCATGGATGTTGTGATTGTCTGTGAAAATAATAGTGGTGATGGTGGACAGTAGATGGTGTTGGTGTATATGAGGTTGAGTAGTGGAGACGGAGAGTTGTAGAGTAGGTGTCCTCCCTCGATGAGTCTTAGGGCTCCCTGGAGGTGTCAAATAATAATAATAGATTCCTTGTATCAGATACTGCCTTACGAATTTCCATGCACTGTCAACATCTTTTTTGCACAGCTCATATACGTGACGTATTGGTGCTAACTGACTACAGAGCTTCCTATAATCATCCACTTTATACTCCCACATATATCCATTTTTGGCAGTAACCTTTTCTTGATTGACCATTTCCCAAACAAGTATCTCATGATCATTCTCACTAACTAACAGCAGTGTTAATACTTCATTAACAACTACATCTTATGAAGTTATCAACAAATCCAAAACACTAAAGCCTCTAATTGGGTCAGTCACCTGCTGCTTAAGATATTTATCCCTCAGAAATTCAATAAAATCACACCCCTTGTTCCTGCATGCTTTCTCTCTCCTCCTTCCATTCTGTATTCCTGTAATTAAAGTCTCCCATCAGAATCACTTTCTTTTTACATGTCCATCCAATTTGCCTAAACATTTTACAATCAGTATTCTCTACATTCCCTGGCTTATAGTAGCATTCTGTCAGATATAATAGCCTCTTAATTTCAACGTCACACCACACAGATTCAAAACCTGCTTATGTACTATCAACTACCACAATTGGTGGACACAGTTCCTTTGCAATTATTAAAAGTACCCCCCCCCCCCCTCCTCTTTACACCTTCCTATCCTTTCAGAAAATCGTATATCCTTCCATTTTTTATTCCTGACATCACGTTGTTCTTAGACAACTGCGTTTAATTTATACCAATTATCCTTGGGCATACTGACTCAATCAATACAACAAACTCAGTTCTCTTATTTTGAATACTCCACATTTGTATACAAACATAACAATCCCTGTTTTTGAGACCATTTTACCAACACCAACATTTTCTATTGTAGCTGCTATACCATACTTCTCTCTATTTCATTTGACCACTCCTATTTCCCTGATCCTAACTCTTATTGCCATTCATCATCTGTTTCATCATCACCTTTATGCATTCCATCATCTTGTACCACTACAACCACACCTTCAACTTTGTATCCATTTTCCTCCTGTTGTACAGCCTGCTATCTTGCTTGACAAATACCTTTTGATCGTTAGCTACATTATCATCTTGATGTTAAGCTCTCAGCATGTGATACCCTTTCTAAATGACCCACACCAAACCCATTCAAATTCAATTGATCCACTTTAAACCATTCTAACTTTCTTTCAAATTCACTCCACAGATTCACAAACTGAACACCCCTTTGCCTCATACATCTCAGCCATCTTTTGCTATTCATTATTATTATTATGATTGTTATTATTACCTGACCTCCATGGAGTGAGATGACTCATTGCAGGAGTCATATGATATGGAGTGAAAACTCATAACAGAAAGTCTTCTGCCAAAAGATCATCGAGCTCTGACTTGAACCCATTCATAGTTTCTGCACTTACCACACTTTCAGGTATTACACTCACTACTAGTCACTCTGCATGCAAAGAACTTCTCACACCCTCCTTATACAGCTTCCACAGATGACCTCTATTCTATAAAGTATCTTCTCCACATTAATCTGGTAACCACCCCTCACTAACTTGTATGTCTCAATCATATACCCTCTTCTATTTGCAAGGCTCTGTAAGTTGCATTTCTTCAATCTCTCCTCATATTTGACATTCCATAGACCTGACACTAACTTAATAAACCTTCTGTTGACCTTCTCCACTACATCTTCATCCTCCTAAAAAACTAGGTGACCATATCTGTGCACAGATTTGGTCACCTGGTTTTCAAGGTCTCCTACAATTTTAGCAATGTTATCCCTAACCTTCAAGTCTATCTGCCATCAAATCCAGATCTCTTCTCTCTTCCACTTCCTTCAAAATTTCTCTGTTAATTGTATACTCTGCATCCCAACTTTGCCCACTAAATTTCATGGCTTTGAACTTTGCAACATTAAACTGATTGCTCTAATAATTTTCCTACTTACATAGTCTATTCAGATATTCCTGCAATGTCACAACATTTGCTCATACTTCTCATAACCCTGCCCTACTATGAATCATTGGCAAACAGCTACACATCCTCAGTCAAGCTAGTCCCAATGTCATTAATGTACAAGTTAAACAATAATGGTCCCAAAATATATTCCTGTAGCACTTCACTAGTGACCTTCCTCTTTTGGGTTACCACTCCTCCATATACTCAATCAGAGAACTGATTGAGTATATGGAGGAGTGGTAATGAAACACCAATCACACATATCACATATGCAGATGATATAGTAATAATAACAGACAAGAAATGAGATCTCCAATACCAGCTTGCAGAATTGCAAGAAACGTGCAGAAATTAGAATATGATTATAAATTTGAGTAAACAAAGATAATGAAAATTAGAAGACATCTGGGAGATATATGGATAACACTTAGTCAGGAAACCATAAAACAACTTAATAATTTTAATTATCTAGGAGCATATTTGACTTCAAATTTAAATGACATGGCAACAAAAATCACAATCTTTCCATAGCAACGTCAATAGTGAAAAACTTAATAAAATTTGAAAAAACAACAATATTCCTATAACTCTAAAAATAAAATTATACAAAAGTATAATGCTACCAACAGCTCTCCACAGGCAGAAACTTTGGACCTAAAAAAAAAAAAAACAGAGAGCAAAGCAAACTGTTGTTTTTGAAATGAAATGCTTCAAGAAAATCAATAGAATTCATTGGACAGAGCATAAGACTAATACACAAGTGCGGCATAATTTTAATATCCCTAACTCAACAATTCTTAACACAGTTAAAAAGCATCAACTCCATTGGTTTTTGTCACATTCTGTGAATGGAACTGAATAGGCTTCCTCGCCTGGTATTTGAGGGCTCACATGGGTGCAGGACTCAGGGGAAGACCAAGATTAATAAGGTATAAAGTGTTTAGAACTGCATTGGATTTTCAAAGCTGTTGGCACAGAGAACAGTGGCATCCTCATGTGACTCACTCCGTCTTGAGGAAATGTCTGACAGCCAGTCAGCTCTCCAACATACTAGTCTGTTATCTAATCCCATCTGTTTCAGTTTAGCTACCAACTTATCAGTCTATCAAAGACCTTTGAAAATTCCAAATACACCACCGAATATGCATTTCCTTTATCAAATGAATTTGTCACCTTGTTGTAATACGTGAGCAGATTGCTGACCATCATAAGGAATACTGCTATTATCAACACCCACTTCTGAATCCTAGTCCTTACTAAATTCTCTAATACCTTAACAACAATTCCAGACACACAGATTGGCCTATAATTTGTAGCCTTAGTCTTACTCCCCCCCCCCTTTGTGAAGTGAAACAATTTTTTCCCACCTTTCATTCCTTTGGAAATTGAAGGTGGGAAAATTATGCCGGCAAATTATCTCTCTTCTTCTTCTTCTCAAGTCATTATTTTCATGTCTAGGCAGTACAGTGACTTTCCAACAACACTGTTAGTCTTTACCTCCTACAAGGCCTTTTTCAGGTCTCTATCAGCATTCCTTTTAGTCTTATTGTGATTTAACAGATTCTGATTCTTTCTAAAATGAATTTTACATCTAACTTATTTTTTAATTTATTGTTAATCAAAAAAATAAAACCATGTTTGCTGTCATCTTGTTTTCCATTTGAAAATATCTAGAAAGCCTTTCTGGTCCATGGACAAATGCTCTTCAGCTGGCCTACCATCAACATCTGACATGTGGAGAGAATACTGGTACAACAATCTCCCAACAAATGGCTTCCTGGTAGAAGATCCCTGTGCTCTGCAGTCTGGTTTTGCTCTTACTAAGAAGATTTGGTCATCAGTCAACAAGATCAGAACTAACCAGGGCAGATGTAGCTACCTACAACATAAATGGGGGTTGTTAGACCACCCTTATTGTGATTGTTCTCCCGTGGCTCAGACGATTACTTATATTGTGAACGGCTGCCCAAGGTGCCAATTTCACGGTGGTGACCTACAGGACATCCACAAGGTGACGGATGAGGCCTTGGATTGGCTTTCCAGCTGGACATTGACCTGTAGCTGTTGTTTATTATTTTAACGGTATAATAGAACACAGAAACTAAGTAAATAATTAATTTATTAACTTGATGCTGATATTTCGCTGGTGTTATAACCAGCATCTTCAGAGCACAAAAAAAACATTGTTTGTCACAATACGCGAGACTAAAACAACATGGTGTACTTAAAACAAAATTGTAGCAGCAACACAAAGACTAGAGTCCTGATTTTGGCGCCCTCTATCTAAAAAAAAAAAAAAAAAAAAAAAAAAAAAAAAAAAAAAAAAAAAAAACCAGCTATCATATATTACTAGAGTCCTAGAAAAGTGCTAGTTTTTTCTTAATATGACTGTCTCCCAAATCTTCGGCAAGTTAATACAGCCATATTTGTTGAGATTTGGAGTGTGTTTTAGGGCTTCTGTCGCCTCTAAGAACAATCTCTCTGATTTATACGGGTTTCTGTGTAGTACTTTTGTGTTTTACCAGTTGATCTTGTGTGCAGGGGTATCCAGAGCATGGTCTGCTAGGCCCAACTTCCCATAATGATAATTCCGGACGTATCTTCTATGTTCACTGATGCGGATGTTCACAGTTCTTCCTGTTTGACCGTAGTAGGCTTGATTGCATGAGCAGGGTACTTGGTAGACTCCTGGATGTGATAAAGGAGGAATGCTGTCCTTGGGTGAGCGGATGAGGGTGGCTAATTTGCTACATGGTCTGAATGTAGTGCGTAGTTTATGTTTATTGAGAATTCTTGAGATCTTTTCGGATGTGCCTTTAATGTAAGGGATGGTGACTGTTTTATTGTAGTTCTCTGTGGTGGATGGTGGGAGGGGTTTCTTAGGACTGTTTAGTATTTTGTTTATTTTATGTGGATTGTAGCCGTTGGCCAAGAAGGTGTGGCGTAAGTGAGTCAGTTCAGCAGTAAGAGCCTTGTCATTGGAACAGATTGCTCTCACTCTATGAGTTAGCGTTTTTAATATGCCATATTGTTGAGAAGGATGATGGTGTGATTGTTTGTGTAAGTATCTGCCTGTATGTGTGGGTTTTCTAAAAACTGAAAATGATAAGGAACCATCTGGGAGACGTGTGATGAGTGTATCCAGGAAGGGCAGACAGTTGTTGGCTTCCAGTTCCATAGTAAAGTGGATTTTTGGATGTTGGCTATTTAAATGTGCTGAGAATGTTTTCAATGTCTCAGGGCCATGTGGCCAAATAGCAAGCCCATCATCAACATAGCGTAGCCAAAGTGTTGGTTTGAGAGTGACTGTGTTGAGTGCTTATTTTTCCAGGTGTTCTATGTAAAAGTTGGCTAGGGGGGGAGAAAGGGGGGAGCCCATGGCTGTCCCATCAATTTTTTTGTATATTTTCCCTTTCCATGTGAAATATCCTGCATGTATTGTGAATTTGAATAGTTCAAATATATCAGGGGGGAAATGTGACTTCAGTAGATTGAGGGTTTCTATTAGTGGTACATTTGTGAATAGTGACGTGATGTCAAAGCTTACTATTAAGTCTGAGCTTTTTAGGGTAAGGTGTTGTAAGATGCTTTTTTAGGTGTGCTGAATTTTTGACAAAGGAGGGAGAATTGTTTGTGAGAGTGGCTAGTAGCTTTGCTAAATGTCTAGCCAGTTTGTATGTGGGACTATTTATACTGTCCACAATTGGGTGTAGGGGTGTGCCTTGTTTGTGAATTTTTGGTGCTCCATAGATCATCGGTGTTTTAACATGGAAGGGTTTGAGTTTGTTAACTGTGTCTTTGGGCCAGGAAGTGACTTTTTTCAATAATTTTCGTGCCTTATTCTTGTGTGTGTTGGTGGGATTGCGATCTATGATTTTGTATGTTGACTGATCTTGTAATAGTGTGTGCATTTTGTTTTCATATTCAGTTGTGTCCATCACCACGGTTGCATTTCCTTTGTCTGCTTTTGTTATGGTAATCTGGCTGTTGTTGTGTAGCTCTTTTATAGCAATGAATTCCTTATGTGGGATATTATTTTTGGGAGGCTTGGACTTGATTAGGATGTTGGCCACATCTAAACGTATGTTGTTAGCTATTGTTGGAGGCAGGTCGTAAATTCCTCGTTCGATGGACGCCATTATTTCGGCTTTTGGAACTTGCTTGGGAGTTATGGCAAAGTTGTGCCCTCGACTTAAAGCAGTCGTGGCTTCTTTGCTTAAGGTGAGTGACGATAGATTCACGACGACGAGGTCTTGTTGTAATTGCGGTCGTTGTATGGTGTTCCGTTGTTGGAGATTTTTAAACTTATTTTGGTGCCGGTTTTTGACTCTGTCGAATTCTTTTTTTGCCGTTGCGTCGGTGATGTTATCTACGATCTGCCAAAGTTCCGTATTTAGAATATTATGCAGTGATTCTCGTAATGCACTGATGGTTGCATTTGCTTTCGCTATTTCCAGGCGAGTGGTGTTAATCTGTTCACGTACAAGCGCTACACTCGCTCGTTTATAGATGCGTTGGGCTTTGGCCAAGTGGAACTTGTTTTTGATTTTAAAACAGTTCGGTATTAATTTGGTGTCTCGGCACCTCTTTAAGAAGGCTAACCTGTTTAGTTGCCGCGCCAATTTCAACTTCCACTTACCATATTGTCGTGTCTTGCGTACAATATCGTCTCCGTGAAGAATCCTTAAACGTGTGGACAGACTTATGTGTTCGTCGAACATGTTGTTTATTATTTTAACGGTATAATAGAACACAGAAACTAAGTAAATAATTAATTTATTAACTTGATGCTGATATTTCGCTGGTGTTATAACCAGCATCTTCAGAGCACAAAAAAAAACACTGTTTGTCACAATACGCGAGACTAAAACAACATGGTGTACTTAAAACAAAATTGTAGCAGCATCACAAAGACTAGAGTCCTGATTTTGGCGCCCTCTATCTGGGGGGAAAAAAAAAAAAAAAAACAGCTATCATATATTACTAGAGTCCTAGAAAAGTGCTATTTTTTTCTTAATATGACTGTCTCCCAAATCTTCGGCAAGTTAATACAGCCATATTTGTTGAGATTTGGAGTGTGTTTTAGGGCTTCTGTCGCCTCTAAGAACAATCTCTCTGATTTATACGGGTTTCTGTGTAGTACTTTTGTGTTTTACCAGTTGATCTTGTGTGCAGGGGTATCCAGAGCATGGTCTGCTAGGCCCGACTTCTCATAATGATAATTCCGGACGTATCTTCTATGTTCGCTGATGCGGATGTTCACAGTTCTTCCTGTTTGACCGTAGTAGGCTTGATTGCATGAGCAGGGTACTTGGTAGACTCCTGGATGTGATAAAGGAGGAATGCTGTCCTTGGGTGAGCGGATGAGGGTGGCTAATTTGCTACATGGTCTGAATGTAGTGTGTAGTTTATGTTTGAGTCTCGCGTATTGTGACAAACAGTGTTTTTTTTGTGCTCTGAAGATGCTGGTTATAACACCAGCGAAATATCAGCATCAAGTTAATAAATCAATTATTTACTTAGTTTCTGTGTTCTATTATACCGTTAAAATAATAAACAACATGTTCGACGAACACATAAGTCTGTCCACACGTTTATTGACCTGTAGCTGTTCTGTAGTCCTTTTGCCATAAGAATCAATAAATAAATTTGAAAATATAATGGATATAACAGATAATGAAAATATGATCTTGGATCATATTTCCATTTTCACTTTGTTCACAGAACAAGGAAATTTTGTTCAGCAAAAGTTTTCTTCTCTTCATATTCATAACAATTTTTGATCTAATCTCCCACACTAAACAAATGGATTGGGAGATGTGCAGCTGGCAGAAAGCTATAAAGTGTAATAGAATAATGGATACCGGAAGAAGGTGGGGGATTCATAGAGGCCTTTAGCACTCACGTTACTCTAATAAATATGGGATCTAAAGAATCATAGAAGTTAGAAAATAACAAGATTAAGGAGACATGAAAGGGATTTGACCATCAGATAAGCATGAAGTATAATCATATCCAGCTCAGATACTCAGGGTTGTCAGTCCTGTGCTCACCAGATGTTAGCCTTTGAGGTATATATGCACCACAAATATTTTGGTATCATTAATTATATTGAGTAACTGCAATTTAAAAAAAAAACAAAGAAAGAAACTATGAAAATAAGCAGGAGCATGAAAAACATCCACTGCATTCTTTTCAGCTGCAGTTTCAGCTATACAGGCACAACTTTAGTGAAGATGACAGATTAAATATAGAAATAGATAACAGAATAAGCAAAATTAGTAGTATGATGAGGAGCGAGGTAAATAAATTTTTATGGAATAACAAAGAAATCAGCCCTAAGAACTCTCTGAAAATGCAGGGAATTCTTAGGGGCACCACCCTACATATGAGAGCAGTATTCAATGGTCGGATGGATTTGTGATTTGTGAAACAAAATCAGAGCATTCCCTTCTGTGTGCTTGAAGGGAATGCTCTGCTGTCTTTCCAGATAGCATTATATCTGCCAAATTCTATTAGAGTGTAACAACTTGACTGCTAATCTGTATGTGACAGAGCTTGCATTAAAATACCTCAGACTGCAATGCTATCAACAGTACAGAGTTTATTCAGACTCACCAAGTTCTCTCTAGGCAATAAAATATTTAGAGCTATAGAAATGTACACAGCTCGCTCAAATCCAGCACCTTCTCTCTTAGTTATAGAAGCTTCACTTGGATGTATGCTTTTATTTTTTTGGATCTTACCATAGCTTGGAAGTCATGGTATGATCAAGGGAAATGAGGCTGCAGATACTGCAGCTAGGTCAGTTTGTTTCTCAAGCATCCACTATTTGTCTGTACCACACACTAATTATTAGCAAATTATCATACACAAACTTTTATCCTTTTGGCAGTCATCTTGAAACAGAGAGTCTAATAACAAGTTCTACCAAATTAAACTTGAAATTAAATTATGGCAGTCTTGTCTGCACAGAATTTGAACAGAGGAGGTTGTTCTTGCTCAGCCTCACACAGTTCATAGTCATCTTTTTTTTTTATCTGATCTACACACAAAAGGCCATAAGACCTATAACACATTAGTTCCATATGTGGGCAAGCAGAATAGAAGAAGGGAAGAATCTGTTCACATTTTGCTTGAACAGCTGAAGCTTGTAATCGTTGGGAAAGGCAGAGTGGGGGGGGGGACTGTTCTAAAGGACAGAAGTAGATGAAATGAAAGAGGAGGCAATGAAGTTGATTAAATGAGTTTCAAGATGGACTGTAAAAGGGCATTGGTTAGCAGTGCCTCTTGTTTTAATGATTTTGGAGAAGAATGGAAGAATAATAGTGACCATTTCAGCAGAGCACTGTCCATGAAATTATAGAAGAGAGAGGAATCATTAATTAGCCAGGTTGTCCTCTTCTGGATAGAATCGAACAATCTTAGAGAGGATTTTAGTTCACTACCCCAAATATACGAGCAATATTCCCTTGCTGGACAGATTTGGGCTTTGTATAGATTTAGAAGCTGTGAAGGTATGAAGTAGTGTCTTGTGCAAAAAAAAAAAATAAGTACACAATAGTACTTGAAATGTTTGCAGAAGCTATAGTTGAAATGTAGTTGTGCCAGGAAAGATTGCAGGTGCATGTCAGTCCAAGAAGAGAAATCTGATCGTGTTTGGATATCTTAGTATTACTGAAGGTCAGAAGGAGGAATGCCAGCTCTTTCTTGCAAGAGATCAGACACAACTAAGTTTTTGTGGCATTGAAGTTAATGAGGTTGCCCCTTGCCTCACTGAGATATAGCTAGAATATCTGAGTTCAGGTCCCTGGTTATGGTAGATCCTGAGGATTCTAATACTTGAGCATTACAAGGTTTGTCAAATGAAAAAGAGGAATGGAGTGTACTGTCATCAGCAAAGCTGTGGATAGGATTGGAAATCTGTAAGATTTCCAATATAGTTCATTTATATGAAATAGTTCATATAAATGAACTATAAATAGTTCATTTATATGAAAGTGTGGGTGAAAGAACAGAACTCTGAGCTACTCCAGCATTGGTAGGGAAATCTGAGATCATCCACCATGACATGTAGTAAGCAACCAGTGAGGAAGGCAGACCATTGGACACTGCAGTTTGTTAAGTAGGTCCTTGTACCAAACCTGATCAAATGCCTTGAAATGTCGAGGGCAACCACATGAGTTTCTTCATGACCTAGTCCAGAGGTGTGTAGTGAAAGCAAGATCAGTTGTAGATAGCAAGTGACAGAATCCATACTGCTGGTCACTGATTAGTTGGTGTCTCTAGGTGGTTCAAGAGTTGGTTGTTGATGACTTTCTCCATAATTTTAGAAAGAACAAAAGCGAGAGCAATTAAATGGTAGTTTGTTGATTGTGGGATTGGCTAGATGTAGACTTTTTCCATGTTGTAGGGACAGGTGTCAGTTGAATAGGATAGATTGAAGAGGCGATATAGGATAGGTGTTAGTTTGGGGGCACAGTTTTTTAACACAATAGGTGGAATACCATCAGGACCAGATGCCTTGTTTATGTTCAGATTATTTATTAAGGATTCTTCAGATTTCTTTTTGTTGAGAACAGCATGGGAGACATGAAGGTGGCCGTTCTTGGTGGAGAGGAGGGAACTTTGCGCGGTCATCAATGCAGAAATAGAAGAGTGATGCCAGTAAGTTGGCCTTGTCTTTAGGTGAGGTAACTGCAGTACCATCGAGATGTTAGAGTGATGAAAACCTTGATGGGTAGAAGTTGTGCCCAATGCCCTTGGTAAGCAGCCGGAAGGAGCAACTGCCATGCAGACAGGAGGTGTTGCAGCATTTGGACCTTTCAAAGTTTGACTTGAATTTGGTGATGATTCTTTTGCACTGTTATAAGCTGCACTGTAGGCAGAGTGGTAGCTGGAGTTTTGGTCTTGAGCTATTTGTAGTAAGCAGAGGTTTTTTCTTTTACAGCATTGGCACAATTTTTTGAGAATCATAACTTGGATGGTGGCTGAGAATTTGGATTGGAATAAGGAATAAAAGCCTTCATTCCTGTGAGGATGATTTCTGTTATTCTGTCTGAGCAGGTGTTTGGATCAGAAGAACTGAAGCAGTAGTCGGACCATGAAAAAGAGCACTAGAAGTGACTATATCGACAGCCATTTAGTAGCCCATCTCACCCACTCCTTATTGAGAGGCAATGATATGCATCTGTCTGAATTTTCTAATTATTTTAGAAAACTCAGACAGACAGAAAATAATAGTGCACTCATTATTTTAGCTGTGTTCACAGTCTGTCCAAGTCCTATACACTCAGATTTTATCAGACTCAACAAACAATTATTTTGTTTTTAAATTTTTATGGAAACCTTATGTCCAAAAATTAATATCTTTTACTTATATATATATATATATATATATTATTGAAATTAGGATTTACTCAGGATGTATACATTTATAAAATTAATTTAACTGACTAGAACCTGAGAAAGTATAACAAAAACCTTTAATAAATCACGACTAGTTTCATCGGTGCTCCAACTTCTTCAGGTGAGAAAGAAAAAACATAAGACTTATAAAAATAACAAGGGAAAAAACATGGATTTTCCAGCTTAATAAAAAGAAGTAGAATAGTAACGGTCATATTTACATAGGTGACCGCATGCTACCGTTGGCATGAGTTGAATGTGTGCAACAGCTAATTTTAGAGCGCCAGTACTGGATTACTGAGCTATGGGAATCAGGCAAATTGTAGCTTAGATTGTTGTTCAAGTGTGAAGGGTCCAGAACTATTTCTTTTGATTCGATAATTCTTCTTTCAAATTCCTTGCATATATATAAATTAGTAGTGTGTTCCCAATTAACTTGGTGTGGCCGTTCTTCAAGGTTAGAGTTTGCCGAGAAGAGGACATGACTGGAAAGGGCGCTCGCTCATGTTCTACTGTAAGAGATGTCACGTCTATGTTCCTCAAGATGAAGTGAAACTGATTTATCTGTCTAGCCAAAATAATCTATATATATATAGATCGTTTACATTATTTTTATTACCTTGTTGTTTCTTGTATATCTTCTCTTCAAGGATTAGGCATTTGCCTGTTCCAACTTCACTAGCCTTCCAACTTATTGCTGGTCTTCCCATCTCTCTCTCTCTCTTTCTTTGTGGTCTATATCTGATTATATAGCTGATATCTTTCCATTTCTCTCTATATTCGTTGATCTTTTCATTTATGTTACAAATATCTAGTTCTTTTCTGATGTCTTCATTTCTTATATGGCTTTTCGTATATACCTTTTAATGCCATGTTGTTTTTTTCTTTATGTTTTATGAGCTTTTTCAATTTTTCATAAATCATTTTATGCCTACTTTTTATCCATCTTATTTAATGCTTCAATTTGGCAGAGTGTGGCAAAGAAGGGTGTGAGGAGTATTTTATACATGGAGGATTGCCGATTAGTGGAATGCATTATCTGAATATGTTGTTAATGCAGGGACTGTTAAGAATTTTAAGATATGTTGTCAGTTGAATGAACCTTCTACGATGAATCTGCTGATTCCTTGGAGAGTGTGATAATAATAGTAATAATATATAATAGTAATAATAAAATAATAGATATTTTTATCTATATCAATTTATGTCATTTTTACTATTTTTAACTTGTATACTGCTGTGGTCATTTACTGGTGTAGTATGACCCCAGCCATCCATGCACCATAAAACAACAAACAAGCTAATCATCTACCACTCTCTACACAAAAATCTACTTCTCACTCTTTGCTCACACCCTCCTTAACCTTGAAATAGCTTCCATAAGTTGTTCTCCCTCTCTCTCTCTCCACCCATTCTGTGAAAAATCTCATTCAAATGAATCTGGTAAATAACTCATTACTTATACTCGATCATATCCTCTCCCTCCTATCCACTAAACTCTGTAAATTGCATTACCTCAGTCTCTGACAGCCATTGAAAACTGGTGAACCAAATCTGTGCACAGTAATCCATATGTGGCCCGATCAAAACTTTAGAAAATGGAATCATAACATCCTTACTTGTGTGTCAATATCCTCCACATCATTTCCATTTTTTTTTCTTTCTTTTTTTTTTTATGTGGGTTCCACCCACACAAGGTTTATTTGTAAACCTATAGTACATTTGTATCATGAATGGGCTAAGAATCTTTTTTTTTTCACCATTCCTATTTATTTTTATATATTATTATAATACAGCTATATTGCCTGCTTCAGTTTAGGAGTACCCCTGTTTAAATGTCATTGGCTATTTACTCATGGGTTCTTAGGGCATTATGAGTGTCATCATCATCATCATCATCATCAAATTCCTGCCATGTACCCTCAAGGGGTGTACAGGATATGACAGTACTACATGAAAAAATTACATCATTACTAACTTCCTATCTACAATTTTCCTCCAAATCAGTCTGTTACTTGTCAAGACTCCAACATTATCAGATCTTATATTTCTATCGTCTAAGGCACTTTGTACCGTATCAATCCATCTATATCTTGGTCTTCCTCTGGGTCGTTTTCCTGCCAACCTGGCAGAGAACACTTGTTTTGCTAATCTTTCCTCTCCCATTCTATTTAAGTGACCATACCATCTGAGATTAGCTCTGCTAATGCATTCCTGGATGCTGACAACGTCAAGTTCTTTCCTAATATCCTCATTTTTAATATGATATTGCCATTGATGCCATCTGTTCACGCCTCTAATCTTTCTCAGGACTCTCATATCTGCGGTCTCTAGTCTTTGGTCAAGTGTTTTACTTCTGACCCAGCTCTCAGATCCATAAGTTAAAATTGGTTTGAACACAGTCTTGTATACAGCTAATTTAGTGTTCCGACTAATTTCTTTCTTATTCCATATGAATTTATTCAATTGACTTCCCACGATACCAGCTTTGCTGATTCTGTTGTCTATTTCTATATTTAGTTTACCATCTTCAGTAAAAATTGTGCCTAAGTAGCTGAAATGTTTTACTTGTTCCACAGGTTCTCCATTCACAACACAGTTGACATTTTCAATGATTCTGCCTATTTTCATTGTCTTTGTCTTTTTATTGCTGACCTTCATACCATATCTATTACAACAGCTATTCAATTTAGTCAGAGAATCTTGCAGACTTGTAGCGGATTTATTTAG
Source organism: Typopeltis vanoorti (assembly GCF_054136105.1). Taxonomy (NCBI): domain Eukaryota; kingdom Metazoa; phylum Arthropoda; class Arachnida; order Uropygi; family Thelyphonidae; genus Typopeltis; species Typopeltis vanoorti. Next base: position 97,763,296 of record NC_143557.1, on the reverse strand, counting down.
AAGTATAACATCATCTGCATAAAGCAAAGAGCTGACATTAACATCTCCAATTTTGATATCAGGTTTAATACCACATTCCTTCATAATGTGATCCATATAGATAATGAATAACAGAGGGGATAATGTACATCCTTGTCTCACACCAGATTTAACATTAAACCATCTTCCTGTACTTCCTTCAATTCTAACTGCTGACTCACAACTCAAATAAAGACTAAGTATTGCTTGATATAATGCCCCATTGACACCATATAACTGCAGCGTATTGAATAGCTTCTCTCTTGGCACCTTGTCATATGCCTTTTCCAAATCGCCAAAACTTAAATACAGATCTTTGTTATATTCCCATGCTTTCTCGACTATTTGTCGTAAAGTGAAGATCTGATCCTGACAGCCTCTATTTGGCCTGAATCCAGCTTGTTCTTCACCAAGCTTTTCTTCCACAATTCTTCTCAACCGTTTCTCAAGTATACTTGCATAGATCTTGCCAGGAACACTCAGTAGGGAAATACCTCTGTAATTCTCACATTCAGTTTTATTTCCCTTTTTATATATGGGTACTATGAGACCTCTACTCCAATCATCGGGAATTCTGATGATTGGAGTAGAGGTGATTTTAGTACATCTACACTCATAATGCCCTAAGAACCCATGAGTAAATAGCCAATGACATTTAAACAGGGGTACTCCTAAACTGAAGCAGGCAATATAGCTGTATTATAATAGTTTATAATGAGGAGTAACATGGGAGTTTCCCAGAAATAATATACATTTTTATATATGTTTTTTTGTGTTTTTACTCATTTTTTCATAGTCCAGAAACCCTGCAGTAGAGACCAAAAATGGAACTTTTTCAGGTCTCTAGTAAGCAGGGTAGTGGTGGTCTCCCATACCAAGTGATGAAATTCATCTCTCACCCGAATCTTATGTGCTGTCCTGACAATTTTAGCAAAATTTCAAATCCATATCCATCTACCATCACCCCCATATCCCTCATTTCCTCCACCTCCTGTACGATATCCCAAACAGTCTTATACTCTGCATCCTATCTTTGCTTCCTGAATTTTAAAACCTTACAATTTGCAACATTGAACTGATCATGCCATGCATTTGCTAATTCACCTAGTCTGTTCAAATCTTCTTGCAAAGCTGCAGCATCTGTTCTACTCATCGCTTTTTCCAAACTTTGCATCCTCTCCAAACAACTGCATATCACCATTCAAGCCTTTCCCAATCATTTGCAAACAAATTAAACAGCAACAAACCCTTGAGACACACCACTTTCCTTTTCCTGGATATCACTCCACCATACACTACTTGCCAATGCCTATCTAGACAACTAGTCTCTAATCCAGCACATTAGTCTACTATCTAGTGTCATCTCTTCCAGTTTAATTACAGTTTATTATACAGCAATCTATCAAATGCTTTTATACAATCTAAATATACCATTCTTGGTATATTTGATTGGATAAAAAACAAAAAATAGGAATTGTTGTGTCCCAATTTATTATTTTTATTCTATCTAGTTATTTCCCCTTTATCTATGTTCAACTATTATCTACGCACGAGATATCACCAAAAAATTTACTAATACTTAAGTTATTTCTCCCCTTAGTACCCCTAATATTTGTATTTATACTGCGCCTTTTGGGATATTTAGTTTGAGATATTATATAAAAAAAAAAAAGAAGAAAGAACTAAAATATGTCCGAAAGTGAAACAATGTTGCAGTCGTGACACTTTATCTCGTTTCTTAACACATTAATTTCCCACGTGATTAGGTTCGTAATTTTTCAAGTGGTGCATCGGACAGCAATTTCAGACAACTGTTTTATCATTGGACAAAAGGTTTATTAAAAACTTTAACATGGTACAATTCAATTTTTGTTATTACTCAATTCAATGCTAAACTAAATACTTACAAACTAACATTAACTTATTACAAGTAATTAGGCTATGATCCTATAATGGGTATTACGATCATGCCACCATAACAATTCAACACATAACTTCATGTGACATGGACGTATAAGATTAATTCACACTATTTAACTATTCAAACTTAAGTAGATTAACTAAACCTTTTACTGCACTAACACACAACTATGACATTTTAACTTTCCTATACATTACAATAGACATGCAAAATTCTCAGGACACTTAATTATTCACATAACATTAACACTAGCCAGCTTACTTTTAAAATATTCTGTCAGATACTAAAGTCCTAGTATAAATTTTCCTTGGTCACTTCAACAGTTCCGTATTAGAATAATGATACTTATTACAGACAAATTTTAGTTAACATTAGATATATTTTACAGTACCTTTCTTTCTTGAGTTTTTCATGTGGGCCTTTACCTTCTTATGATTGAACTAGCTTGGTATAACCTCTCCGATAATCTGCTACTCCTATGTTCCTTTTGGAGTTGAACTATGCTTACGGTCTTAAACTTTCGTAATTCAGGACACACTTTGAATCATCTATATGACGGCTGTGCGACTCGCGACGTGGATATCGATATCTTTATAGCTTTCCCTTTCTCGTGGTTATCACTGAAGGTGAAACATAAAGAATATGTTTCCTTTTCTTTGACTCTATGGCATTCTTCACTTCTTACATAGGAAATCCGGAATCGAAATCCCGCTCACTTTTGTTTCCATGTTGTGACGACGGAGATATAACCCCAATCTCCACTCAGGAAAACCGCGTGAAACCTATGCCACCGAGCTCGTAGAGAACTCCTCGTGAACAGAACCAAAACAAAAACCAAAAAGCCTTGTGGGGGGGGGGTTCCAACCTTTTATACCTGCTCTCCTAACGGCATATTTTTTAACTTCTTTTCTCCGCCCCCTTCTTGATTTCACTTCACCGACCAATTAGGGTGGCGTTTTTCTGCCAAACGTCCTTTGGTCGGCGAGCCAAACAATGTCTCAATCCGGGAATCGGCCCTAAGCGATTTTTTTGTTGCTTTTCTTGTGCTAGCCTCTAACTTAATCCCCTTTTAAATTTTGTCTATGAATTTACTTAATATTTTAATCTCTAGCCTCTCACATACCATCTTTTATGAATAATCCTTTTCTGTCTTATTTAGCTAAATTTTCTCTTTTAATCATATTACAACATTAATATATTCTTTCTTTCTTTCTTAGTTAGATCTAAAAAGCACCTTTATTTTTTATATATTTTATTGGATGCAAGAATATTTCTTTTTCTTATAAATAATTCATCTATTATATATATATTTTTTTTTGCAGAGTTTTTAATTTATTTATTCTTCATGTTACACCATGATAGCTGAGAATTCTACATTCTTAAGATATCAGGTGTAACAGAATTAGTATCGATGGTATAAAATACAACAATCTTAGATTATGCTGATGATACCATTTCTAATAGCAGAAAACAGAAACAAATCAATCAAATTACTGCAGCTACTAATTGAAGAAGGTAAAGAATTTGGATTACATATAAATGTAAAAAAGATCAAATTTGTGAAAATCTCAAAAGAAAACAAATCCGAGCCAAAAATATTCATAAACAATATGAAAATTGAACATACAACAGAATACACATATTTAGGCACCTACTTTACTGCAGATGGAAGGCAAGATAAAGAAATAAAAATAAGAACAGCCATAGCTAAAGATGTATTCTGGAAAAATAAACATCTGCTCAGAAGTTCTGTGAGTATCGAGACAAAGAAAAGAATGATAAGAACATTAGTGTGGCCAATTTTCACATATGGAAGTGAGACCTGGATATTCAAGAAGAGAGTAAGGCAACAGATAATGGCCTTTGAAATGTGGTGCTACAGGAGAGCTCTGAAAATCCCATGGACAGAACATGTGACAAATACAGATGTCCTACAGAGAATGAGAACACAGAGATCTTTATTACAGGAAATGATCCAGAGAAAGATGAGATTGGCAGGACATGTACTGAGAGGTTCAGCAGGACAGAGGATACTATCAGTTTTAGAAGGAAAAATTATGGGAAAAGGATCAAGAGGTAAAAAACGAAGGACATGGCTTGAAGATATAAGATCATGGACAGGATCACATGGCTATGCAGAAACAAAAAGGAAAGCCACCAACAGAGAAAACTGGGAGGACATCGTGCTGCACCCTCTCACTGAGGAAGCTACATGAAGAAGAAGAAATATATGTATGCATTTCCTTCATCCAATTCATTTGTCTTCTTTTAATAATGCTAAAACACAGTATTCCTTTAGCAAACATATTCTGTCCATCAAAGTGAATGCTGCTGTTTTGTCAACCCGTGTGAATCTTGGTCCTCACTAACCTTCCTTACATGTTATAGCTCCAGACAAAAAGATTATCCTGTTATAATATTGAAGCCTTAGTCTTATCACCTCCTTTATAAAGTGGAACAAATTTGGATCTGTGTGTGATATGTATCTTTCCTCTCCTTTGAAAATAGGCCCAATCTAAGACTCTGTTAAAGTGATACATGATAGCTATTGTTAACTCCTAGATCATTAAAGATCATAATGATATACCATCAGGTCCTATAGCTTTGTTCATATCAAGTTTGCTCAATTATATACATACATGCTGCTCACTCACCATTGATGATGATGATTCCTCCTTTTCCACTGTTCTCAGTTTCTACATTCACAAGAATGAAATACTTTTATGAATTGCTCATTTACTAACTGAACTATATTCTCCTCAGTTGTTATCATTCTTTCATTTCCACTATTTTTCATTTTATTGTCATTATCATCCTTCCAAAATCATTCTTTCTTCTACTGGCATTGTATTGGAATAACTCCCTAGAATTTTTTCTAGCCTGATTAGTTAACTTCTGCTCATATTGCACTTTTGCTACCTTACTAAGTGAGTCAGCTTTCTTACCTTCTTTTTGTACTCCTTACATGTAAGTGATCATTACCACCTATCTTATGCTGCCTTCATAATGCCTTCTTCTTCTTCTCCAAATTGCATGCCTCACATTTTTATTCATCCATTTCACACCTATCTTATTTGACCTCCTGACCTATGACATGCATTCAGATATTGCCTTATCCTTTCTGGAGTGGGGGTGCTCTCCCCTGATGAATCCTTGGAGGTGTCATGCAATAATAATAATAATAATTTAGTCTGGTGGACAGGAGGAAGAAGGGGGGGGATATGATAGAGACCTATAACTTAGTAAGGGATTGTTGTAGGATCAATGTTGGAGAGGTTCTACAGAAAACAGTGGGGGGGGGAGGAATCAGAGAAGAACCAGAGGTCATCCCTGGGAATTGTATAAAGAGGGTGTGAGTAGGGGAGTGAGAAGCAGGTTTTTGCATGCAGAGTTGTGAATGATTGGAATGCTTTGCCTGAGAGCCTGTGCTATCTGCAAAGAATTTGAGTGTGTTTAAAGTGCAGTATGATGGACTGTGTATGGTAAAAGGACCTCCTAGATGAGCCTTTGACTCCATTTGGTCTTGGGTGATGATGATAATAATAACATTGCCTCTGACAAACAGTTCCCTGAACACAGTCCAAGCAACATTAATCTCTTTTAGCATCCAGTTCTTCATTCCATGATACAGCTGCAAGCTGTTTCCTGAGTTTGTCACAATCACCAGCTTATAGTTGTTTCACATATAAGGCTTTCTCACAGAAGTACTCCTATGACTGACCACCACCCAAGCAATCACTTTGTGGTCACTCTCACCACTGGAGGAAGATTTAATACCTCATTTACAATAACATCCTGTGCTGCCTAAGATAATTGCCTCTCAAAACCTCAATCGGTTCGTTCTTTTTTTGCCCCCAGATGTCATCTCTTCATTCCAATCTATATTACCATAATTACAATCATCCATAAAGATCATCCCTTTCTTGTTAGTCAGACCAATTTTCCTATACATTTCCTTCTCACTATCCTCCACCTTACCAGATCTACAGTAACACCCAACTAAATATTTCATCCTCTCCATCTCTGCTTCATGCCATACTGCTTGCAAACCACTGCCACTATTTGGTCCTTGCTTCTCCACCTTTGATGCTCAAAACTCCTCCTCCCACCTTTCTGCCCATGTGTCTTCACAAAAAACCATCATATCTCTCCATCTCAGTTGCTGTCAAGATGCCATTCTTATCCAACCATGTCTTACTTATTCTGACAATTTTGGAATAAATGAACTCTACCAATGCATCAGCTTCATTCCCCTTATTTTGAATACTTTTGGCATTTGTGAGTATACATATTAGTTCATTAGTGGTTCTGTAGCATGCCCCCACCAACACTACTTCTTGGATGCAATTCCTTCAGACCCCAGACATTCCTTTCTGTCATCACCTTTCCCTGGATCTAAATGTTGTCTCCATATCCTTGGTCATCCCTTTCTTGTTAGCCAGACCAATTTGCCTATATCCCAGTCTTTTCTGGTACTCTCACACCTCTTCTTCCATATCTATCATTCACACTTCACACAGTGTCTTCCTAAGTCTACCTTGACTTCCCCTCCCATTTCACTGTATCTTATGTTCCTTTTCTCTTATTCTCTGCCTCATACCACTCACCTCTCCATTCAAATCTCTCCTATCTTACTAACCCTTATCTGTTGTTCTCCATCATCTCCCTCTCTTTCTCATATCTTCTATTCACCTCAGTCATTACCGCTCCTGTAGTTTTTCCAGCTAACTCACAACAAATACATTCAAATGCAGCCCTTCTCTCTCTCTCTCTCTCTCTCTTATACAACTCCATCTGTCACTCAAATTCATCTCCCACATTCACAAAACAAACACCTTTCCCCTCACACAGCTCCAGTATCATACCCATTCATAATTGTTGCTCACCATCTCAACTCATTGCTATCACTTGAGCAACACCCCGGAGTACTTTTCCTATCACACTTATCTTTAAGTCTCCTGATATTCAATTTTACATTCCAATCAAGTCATTCATGCTTACTCTTTTGCTCATTTGTATGAACAAATCTCTGCTCATTCTACCTTCATTTATAACCTCTTTTATATCATCTTTTTTTCCTATCTTCCTCACTCATCCAATACATACTTGTAAAAAAATATATATTTATAAAAGAGATCATTCTTTTATGATCTCTCTTTACCCAAGTAATATTACTTAAACTCTAATTTAAATTTCTTTTCTTGCCTCATCTTCACAAACTCTGCTTTCATGTTCTGAATTACTTTCTCAATGTCATTTCACTTTCTTTACCTTCTTAGTCACACTTTTCCTTTCTTTGTTCCTATTCAAGCACACTGCCTTACAGTCAGTTGACATATCTTTCTCATACACTGCCTTGGCATTATCTTCAGCTACTTCTTTCATATTCTTTCATTCACATTTCTTTCATCATCATATACTCCTTCAATTCCATTTATACAATAATCTTGACTTCACACCCTTCAATATTTACAGCCTTCATTTCATTATAACAGACGTTTATTTGAAAATTTTAGTTTAAAATCTAAACGTTTAATTAAAAAAAAAAAAACAGCTAATGCCTTTTTGTTCCCATATAGGGAATAAGCGAGGCCGTTTTTAAGCCCAGCCCTATCTAACTTTTGGAGACTGAGTGGGCAGTTCGATCTCCACTGGTAGCCAATCAGAGATAGCTGGCCCAAGGCTATCACTAATTAATTGTCACTCAGTGAAGTTTATTTTGTTTATAATGTTCTGTGGTTAACTGCAGTTTCTTTTATGATCTCTCTTTACCCATGATATTACTTAAACTCTAATTTAAATTTCTTTTCATTTAGCTAAAGAAACTGGTGTTACCTGAAATCCATGAACTTTTTCAACAGAAACTTCGAGATAGAGTTTTAATGAAAGATCCAAGTTTCCGATGGTGTTCCCAAGTAAGCTATTCGGCTCTTAATGATGATTTAGAATTTCATAAACTGCAATAATTGTAGATAATAATTTCCATTATGCTATATTTTGAAGTCACATTCTATTTTTATTCAGTATTTTAAAAAAATATGTTAATGTTACTGTGCTTTTAAATTGAGAAATTCCAGCTTTCTCTCAGTAAAAGTTTGGACTTTGTGACAAATATCATACTAGCTATTTCCCCTTCCATTACAGAATATCAAATTAAATTGGCTCACTAGTAATTGACTGATTAAGTTAAAATCAGATTCTAAACTTCAAAAATAAAAGTGTGCCTTAAAAGACCATGTTTGTGAATTTAATTAAATAGCAGTGTGCTTGTTATATCGTTATATTCATTGCTTATGCAAGATCGATTTGGGGAACTGCAATGCGTATTAAATTAAGAAATTCAGGAAGCTAGAATGTTTCTCTTATCATCCAAATACATACTGTCAGTTTCATTCCATAGTTGAGTGAATTCTACTTACCGTATCCCTCTCTTCACCTAAATTCTCTGCTCTCTATTTCTTGCACAAACATATCTTATGGTTAGCAAGATATGATGCTATGTGAATTGTTTATAAATACAGTTGACCCTCACTTTAGCAACCTCATAAGAATTACAAGAATAATATGTTATACTGGCAATTTGTGATATTGAATTTTAATTTGAATAGCATTGTGCTAACAGAGTTTGGGAATTTTCAGTAGTTTTAGCAGTGAGTTTGTTATAATATTGACAGAATACTGCATGAAAAACTATTACATAAGTTGGAACAAATGAGAATGGAAATGAAGCTGGTGGCATGGATGGGGGGTGTGGTAAACAATCTGTACATTAATTCTAGTAACAAGGCTTATATGTTGGTCATACATAACTGGTAATTAGCTTACGGAATTAACAACGCATATAAAGGATATTAATTAAAGGCAACATTAATGAATATCTTCAATATTTCGGCAACATCACGTTGCCATCTTCAAGAACATAAAAATATGGTATGTGCATGCAGGCACTAACAAAAGCAAATGAGGAAGAAGGCAAGAAACTAATATTGTTCCTAAAGTCCTAATGGTGCCCTCTGGCAGGCTAATTTGGTTGTCTTAGTCGTTGGACTGAAGTTCTCATAATGTTATTCTCCCAAATTTTGGGTAGTTTCATACACCCAAATTTGTTGAGGTTTGGAACGTTTTTTAGAGCTGTTGATGATTCCTTGAATAATCTTTCGTACGTAAACTTTGCTGCAGTGTATTATTTTAGTTTTCTTCCAATGAATTCTATGGTGTTTATCTAAGGCATGGTCTGCCAGCCCAGAGTGGCTGTACTGGTGAAACCGGATGTAGTCTTTGTGTTCTGAAATCCTGATATTTGCTGTCCTGCCTGTTTGGCCAAAGTGAGACAATTTGTAGCTGCAAGGGACCTGGTATACACCAGGTAGGTCTAGGGGGTGTGGTTGGTCTTTGGTAGAGCGGATAAGGGATGCCAAATTTTTATATGGTCTATAACAAGAAGTCAGGTCATATTTTTTGAGGATATTGGTTATTTTCTCAGAGGTGCCCTAGATGTAGGGGATGGTGATAGATTTGGTGTAATCTTTATTGTGGAGGGGGGGGGGGTTACTGGTTTTAGTATTATTTGGATTTTTTTCTTTAATGATATAGATTTAATGATATAGCAGAAGATTTGAAGGGGGATATTCAGTTGTTTGCCAATGTGCAAAACTAGGGAGGACAATAGTTGATAAAGCATATGTAGATATCTTACAGGATGATTTAAATAAATTGGCAGTGTGAGCAAAGAACAATGGGTTGTCAATTCAATGTTGTAAAATGTATGGCAGTACACTTCAGGATGAAAAGATTACATACTTCATATCATACTAATGGTATGAAATGGTAAAAGCTTACAGGAAATTGATGAGGCTAGGGATCTTCGGGGTGATGGTGGATAGAGATTTGAAATTCCGAGGACATATTGCAAGAGTTAGCAAAACTGTTCAGAACTTAAGAACACATTGACAAGTTAAGATAGGGAGGTTATTATCCCTCTTTATAAGACTATGATTCGAGCACATGTTGACTACTGTGCATACCCATTTTTCTTGGGGATCACGAGGTGATGGAGAGGATTCAGAGACAACCTACCGTTCAACAGACCTGTCAGACTGGTGACAGATCTGTGGAATGTTTCCTGTGAGGATAGATTGAGGGTGTGTGGGTTGCAAAGTTTAGCTGACAGATGGAGGAGAGGGGATATGATAGAAACTTATAAGTTACTAAAGTGATTCTATGAAATTGACACAAAAGAAAATTTTCAATGCATGTGAAGTAGGGGTGAAAACAGTGGGTCACACTTGGAAGTTGTCTAAAAGTGTGGTTATTAAGGGTATGTGGACTAGGTTCTTTACTTGGAAAGTGGTGAATGAGTGAATGAATTGTCAGAGGCGATTGTGAGTGTCTATTCAATGTTGAGGCACTCACAATCACTTCTGGCAATAATATTTTGTAAGAATAATTTGAAATAAGAAAATTTGGGCCATGATAAATTCTGCTGAATCGTTTACTGACTATTTTGTTCCCTCTGTGCAAGATTACTGTATCAAAATACAAACTAATTCACAAAACATTTCTTGCCTTAGGCTGTGTCCCTGAACATCCCATCATCCTCAGTGAGCAATCATCATTGGAACCGTTGGAACAAGTTAATAAATACGTCTATCTTGGCAGTCTCATTTCTAGTAAGCTCAACAACATGGAAACAGTAAAACACAGACTAAACCTTGGTTGGACCAGCATGAATACTAAATAAAATATGGAAAAATAAAAAAATCCCAACAAGTCTAAAACTAAAATTATATAAAACAATTATCATCCCCATGGCTACCTATGCTTCAGAAGCCTGGAGATTAACTCAACAACCAATCAAGAAACTTCAAGCATTTGAAATGAAATGCCTTAGAAAAATCAACAACACCCACTGGATGCAACACAAGACCAATGATCAAGTCAGAATAGATTTAAAATTCTCAGATGATATAATAGATACAATCATTAAGCATCAGCTGAGATGGTTTGGACATATCCAGAGAATTTCCCCTTATAGATTGCCATATTTAGCTCTGAATGGATATAAGAGGTAGAAGACTTAGAGGCAAACCAAGAAGTACTTGGATAAAGTTGCTGAAAGAACATTTGCCAAGCTATGACTGAGATGGCCAAAGATCGTGATAAGTGGAGAATGTATCTTCTTAGTGGACTCAACTCATTACCAAGTGGATGAGATGATGGTTATATAATTTCTCTATGTTAATATATATATATATATATATATATATATATATATTCATCTTTTTTTGACTGACTGAAACCGAGAAATAGATAATTTATTCTTGTAGAAAGGCTAATACATTGGCTGTACATGATTATTGAATTGCTTAAGGAATTCACAATGTAAACTGGAATATAAATTAAAATAAGCATTAATATATACTTCCTATATTTTGGCAACGTGACGTTGCCATCTTCATGGGAACTTAAGATTAAGACAGGTGCACGCAGGCACTAAAACAGCAAATGGGTCGAAGAAAGGAGACTACTCTTATTCCTAAAGTCCTGCTGGTCCCCCCCTCCTAAGCTGGCTATATTAGGTATTCTTGGCCTTTGGCCTGAAGTTCTCATGATATATGTTTCCCAAATTTGGGCAGTCTCATGTGCATCCAACTTTGTTGAGGTTGGGCACGTTTTTTAGGGCTGAGGCTGATTCTATGAATAGTCTTTCAAATTTATACTTGCTGCTGTGTATTATTGTGGCTTTCTTCCAACGTATTCTGTGGCGAGTGTCCAGAGCATGGTCTGCAAGCCCAGAGTGGCTGTAATGGTGAAACCGGATGTAGTCCTTGTGTTCTGAAATTCTGATATTCGCTGTCCTGTCTGTTTGGCCAAAATAGGACAATTTACAGCTGCAAGGGACCTAGTAAACACCAGATAGGTCTAGGAGAAGTGGTTGGTCTTTTGTGAAGTGGATAGGGGATTCCAATTTTCTATATGGTTTGTAACAAGAGGTCAGGTCCAGATGTAGGGAATAGAATAATCTTTATTGTGCATGGGGAGGGGTTTACTGGTTTTAGTATTTTTGGAATTTTTTTGGGGTTGTAGGCATTGGCTGAGAACGTATTAAGGATGTGATTTAGTTTAGTGATTAGGGCCATGTCATATGAACAGATTAGTTTAGCCCTGTTATGTAGTGTCATGTAGTGTCTTAATAATACCATATTGTTGTGTGTGGGGGGGATTGTTGGTTTATTCACCAACAATTCCCCTACGGAACAGACTATAACGACAATTCAAACTTAACATCAGTTCACAAGTCTTTTATTACAATAGCACAGTGTTTTTATGGTTTTTTTATGTTTTTTAATTTGCTTTAAGTGTTACCACACCTGAAGAAGTCATTTTTGACAAAACATGTTGTGTGCTCCATTAAATTAACTTGTTATCTATTTCTCGGTTTCAGCCAGTCAAAAAAAGATGAACATATCCAATCACAGAGTTAATGTAACTACTGATTATATATATATATATATATATATATATATATATATATATATATATCCAATCACAGAGTTAATGTAACTACTGATTATATATATATATATATATATATATTTGTTTATTTATGATACAATATACAATACAATACATGGCTAAGCAAATACCATTAATGCTGGATGACTGAGTGGTTAACAAATCTGCTTTCCAACCAACAGATGTGAGTTTGAATCCCACTATGAGCATGAATATGTTGTGAATAGCTGTAGTGGGAGATGGTGTTCATCATCCAATGAGACTAGCCTGTTGCTTAATGAAAGATTGAACAGGTTGACAAAGCTCTATGTTTGGTTTCTAGAGCAAGTTCCAAATTACTTAATCCATTGCCCATCCACCATATGGCCAGCTTGATTGACCAAGTGGTTAACATCTCTGCTCTCTAACCAACTGCAAGTTCAAATCTCACTGTCATGAATGGTCATAAATGCTTCTGGGTAACAGCTGATTGCATTTTCTAGTATGAAATCAGTTAGGAAATGTAAAGTGGCTCCTTGTTTGATCTCTAGAGAGTTTCTATACCTAGTTTTTTTTTTGAAAGATGAGATGTGTTTATGCAGAAAAGGCTAGAAGTATAAATTAGCCAAAGAAGAGAAATCTGATCTTGCTTGAAGACCTGAATATTATTAAGTTTAAAATGAGGTGAATGGAGAGCTTGGTTATCATGGTACAGTGTCATCATAGTAGCTCTGAAGTGGCAAATTAATCAGAGTTTAAGGCATTAGTTTTGAAAGAGAAGCTCTGAATGATCATACCCTACAAGGTTTGTTAAATAAAGAAGAAGAAGAATGGTATTAGGTAAAATGTGACATTAGAATCTACATTTCAATATAGCATATGTCTGACTCACATCATTTAGTACTTTCAAGGGGGATCCAAATATCCAAAATTTTGAGAATGTAGTATGTAATGTTTTATTTAAATCACTTTCTGATCATTCTCTGTTTATTCAATTTTCTTAAAATTATTGTGCCATGTTTAGTGAAATCATATGAGACAATATTTTTCATTTTATTTTGTATAGTGTTCCTCTGGATTTATAGCCAATCCAGAACTCAGGAAACTTATGTGTCCAGACTGCAATGCAATTACATGTGCCCAATGTCGGAAACCCGTAAGTAACATATTTCTTAATTTTTTAGTTACATCATGATACTGCTTGACTTTGCAAAGGCATTTAGTTTGACAGAATACCACATGAAAAACTACAAGAGTTGTTTGAAAAGTTTGGAAAAAAAAATAAGTTAAACACATTTTTTTGGAAAAGAAATCACCTTTATTTCTCAACATAGTCTCTATCAAGGTCTACACATTTGGTCCAGCAAGTTTCCAATTTTTTCATCCCATCTAAAAAGTAGGATTTGTCAAATTGTGCTAAATAGTCATTGACAGTCTCGATGACATCCTCATTCAAAGAAATTTTTTCTCACCGAGCAAAATTTTTAAGTTTCGGAACAAGAAGTCACATGGGGGCAAGTCCAGAGAATACAATGGATGTGGAACCAATTCGAACCTCAATTTGTGCAATTTTGCCATTGCAAAATTGCACAAATTTTGCCGATGTGTGGGACGGGGCACTGTCTTGATGAAAGAACACTTTTTTTTGTGCCAATGTTGGCCATTTTTTCTTCGGTTCTTTTAAACAGTTCAACAATGATGCATAATAGACTCCTGTTATTGTCTTACCCTTTTCCAAATAGTCAATCATGATAATTCCTTCGGAATCCTAAAAAACAGTGTCTGTCACCTTCCCAGCTGACAAAACGGTCTTCGCTTTTTTCGGTGCTCTTTCACCGTGCATTGTCCACTGTTTTGACTGCTGCTTGGCCTCAGCTGTGTAGTTGTAGATCCAAGTTTCATCTATAGTCATGAATCAATGCAAAAAATCCTGCGAATTGTGATTAAACATTGTCAAACACTGCGTTGAAATGTCTTTTCGCATGCTTTTTTTGATCGATAGTCAACAATCGCAGTACCTATCATGTACACAGCTTTTCCATGTGCAATATTTTGCGCAAGATATTATACACCCATTCATTTGAGATGTCTACAATCTCAACAATCTCATGCACTTTCACTCGGCAGTCTTCCTTAACGATACCATGGATTTTGTCAATCATTTCCTTCGTAGTGACCTCAGTCGGGCATCCAGAGCACACTTCATCTTCAATGGACTTACAACCACATTTAAACTCATTTATCCAAAAGTAAATAGTCTTTAATGCTGGTGCAGAGTCTGCATCATGAACTGCATCTAACTTGGCTTTGATCTGCGTGGCTGTCCATTTCTTCAAATAAAAGTATTTTATCGCTGCACAAAACTTGTTTTTCTCCATTTTTATGAAAAATGCAAACATGGTCATTTTAAATGTTTGCCAAACGAGAACTACGTGTTGCACGTGGCTAAAATTTTCCAGAGGTCATGAAAAAAGTGATATGTCCCAACACTGGTATGAATGAACGAATTATGTTGCCGTCTGTTGGAAATTTACCATACTTTTCAAACAACCCTCATATTACAAAATTTGGAGCAAATGGGAATGGATATGAAGCTAGTTACAGAATTATGGGATGGCTGACAGACAGTATTGCAATAGATTTGAGGGTGACTAGTGGAATACTTCAGGGATAATCAGTGCTTTGCTGATGATGCAAAACTGAGGAGGACAATAGTTGATAAAAGGTGATGAAGGATGATCTAAATAAATTGGCATTGTGGACAAAGGATAATGATTGCCAATTGAATATTGCAAAATGTAAGGTAACGCACTTTGGGATAAAATAGTTGCATACTATGTATGATATTGATGGTACTGGATTTCAGGAAATTGATGAAGCTAGGGACTTAGGGATGATGTTGGACACAGAGTTAAATTTCAGAGGACATATTGCAAAATTGGTAGAATAGCTTAAATAATTACTTGGATGTTGAAAAACGTGCTAACAAGTAAATATAGGGAAGTTATTCTTCTTTATCAGGCTACAATGCATTCTGCATCTTGACTACTTTCCACAGATTTGGTCAACTGGGTTTCATGGTGGTTGATCAGTAGGTGGTAGAGAACATTCAGAGATGAGCGACCTAGCTGGTGACAGGTCTGTGTAATGGTCTTCATGAGGATAGGTTGAAGATTTGTGGGTTGATAGTTGATAGGTGGAAAAGGGGAAACATGATAGAAACTTATGAGATATTAAAGGGGTTTTATATAATTGTTGCAAAGGAAATTTTTCAATATATGACAAATAGTCAGAGCACTAGGGTTTTCTGTGGAAGTTGTGTATGGTAAGTAGGGGTGTGCAGACTAGATTTTTTTGCATGGAGAGTGGTGAACAAGTAGAATGGATTGCCAGCATTAGTTGTGAATGCCCTGACAGTGAATGAGTTTAAGGAGAGGTATGATAGGTTTTGTGTGTATAAGTGTTAGTGTGGGTCTTCCACAATAAATATCAAGATTTTATGGAGATACCCTAAATAATAATAATAATTGAACATTGGCAGTCAAGTAAATGGCAACACAGAAGAGAGGAAGATGTTCTTGCTAGGCTTCGCATAGATCACAGTCATCTTACATATTTACTGAGGGCTGATGACCCACCTATGTGTTACCAGTGTAACATGTGTCCCTCTATTTTTCACATTCTGGTGGAGTGTCAACACCTCATTCAGGATTCTTGAAATATAATTGATATCAGACCTAACACAGAGAGAGAGTCGGAGAAACTGAATTCTGATTGGGGGGAGAAATCATGAAAAGTCTCAGAACATGAAGAGAACGATTCTGTGTTTATCCAGTTCAGACCTGTCAAACATGTGTAAAGATATCTGCATAAATAGGGAACTAGATAAGAACAGAGATCTGCAAGTTCTTGAACTGTGTCATGACTATAGACAAGATTATACAAAAGAGCATGCAAGTAACTTATTTTGTCTGTACATGAATGCTAGGAGTATCAAAAACAAAGGAGTAGAGTTTGTTGCCTAAGTTAATATATTAGGACCTCATATATAGGCATTAGTTGAGACCTGGCTATCAGAAGCAGACATACTAACTGGTACTGAGTGCAAAGGGTACAGTATTTTTAGGAAGGATAGACAGGACAGCAGAGGAGGAGGCATGCTGTAATGATATCAGATGACTTGAATCCAGTTAGAGTCGAGACCTATGATTGCAATACTAGTAACAGTTTTTTATGTGGCTGTGAGTTTAAAGCCATCTGGTGTGAGGTGGAGTCTAACAAGATCAAATGCATATTGAGGTGTTGTTACAGAGCTGGTGGATCAGTCACTAGTGACAAAGAAATGTATCACCAGATAAATATGATATATATTTCATGCAGGTGCAAAAAGAGTAATCATAATGAGGGAACTTTAATTATCCAAACATTGATTGGGTAGCTGTAAAATCACATGATTTTACATGTGATTTTACACGTGGGGGGGGGGATTCAGTCAAAGATGTCATTATTCTACCTCTGGTCATGTGATACTCAGGAAGTGGTTAAGTTTATGAATGTTCCATTTAGAAAAGGTTATATGCTAAACTACAAAGCAGGAAATTATGATCACCTGAGGAATATTCTGGGTTCTGCACTACGGTATCAGTTGTTGGATGGGAAAGATATTAACAGTGCTTGAGAAGCGTTTAAAAAAATACTTAAATGATGCGATATCAGAATGTGTCCCTAGAGTTCAAAGAATAAATAGAGTATGACTGAAATGGATGTGTAATCTAATTAAGCAAGAGATTCATAAGAAAAAGATTATGTGGAAGAAATACCATGTTCATAAGGATGAGATAATTTATGAGCAGCAGGCTAGAAGAGTCGCAAGAAACTGGTTCTCTAAGTTAAGGACAATTCAAAAGAATTCTATTGTTATGATGCAAGAAAAAGAAAGAATGAATTTGCAAGAATAACTCTGCTGAATGCAGATGGTTATGTGGGTGAATGATGCAGAAGTGATTATTCAACTAATGAGTAGCCGGTTTTGTGAAAAGCTATCAACCTGGAACATTGAATTCAGTATGCAATATTGAACTCACCACTACTCTTCACTGTATGAGGAAACTCATGCATATGAAGAGAAAGTACTAGAGCTGTTGAACAAACTGAATAAGAATTCTGCAGTAGGAACTGATGGGATATCAGCATGGATGCTAAAAGTGTGTTCAGCTGAACTGGCTATTCCTTTGACCAGGCTATATAATTTGAGTCTCAGAACAGGGAAAATTACACAAGAGTGGAAAGAATGTATGGTAATCCCATTGCACAAGGGTGGTACAAAGACCAATGTATCCAACTATTGACCGATCAGTATCTCAGAAGTGGTTGTGAAGATTTTCGAAAGGATGGTTAGGGTTCGCATTCAGAAATGGGTTGACAGAGAATCTCTACTTTGCAATGAATAGCATGGGTTTACAGAGGTCATGTTTTAGCAACTTGCTCACATTCTGTAATAATCTTACCACTGAGTTAGACAAGGGGAAATGGATACACTATGATACTTTTTGGACTTTGCTAAGTCTTTGACAGAATACAGCATGGAAGACTGTTGCTAAATTTAAAGAATATGGGATTGAATTATGGTATGTTGACATGGATAAGAGGATGGCTGACTGATAGATATTAAAAAGTCATATATGGGGATGTGAATCTGCAAGATTCAAGGTAACCAGTGGTGTACTTCAAGGTACAGTCCTTGGTTCATTATTCAATCTGTCAAACCCTTCCCACATCGGGAAGGTTTGACATGTGGCATCATACAGCTGTTTGCTGATGATGCAAAGATAGGTAGGATAATTAGGAGTGCTGCTGATATGTAGTACTTGCAGAATGATTTGAATAGGCTGGAATTGCAGGCATGTGAAAATGGCTGTCATTTCACTGTTAATAAATGTAAAGTTATGCACTTTGGTGTGATTAGATATCCATTGTCATATTATATTGATGGAATATGCTAGAAAAATCTGATCATTTAAGGATCTTGGTGTTTTAGTAGACAGGAAGTTGAAGTTCAAGGATCATATAGCAAAAATTATTAATACATCTCAGAGAATAATTGCAATGCTGAAACAAACCTTGACATGTAAAGATAATGAAGTAATTTTGCCTCTTTATAAGACGTTATATTTCATGCAAATCTGCTCTCCTGGTTCCATGGTGATTCTCATATGGTGGAGAGAGAGAGAGTGTGCTACGGATAGTGCTAAAAATTATATCAGGATTGTTGAATAATGATTATGAAGGCAGATTGAGAATTTGTAGGCTGCAGACACTAGCAAACAGTATGATTGAGATGTTGAAAGTTTATTTTTCACTTGGTTAGACTATAATAAATTTAGTTTAATCCTTTATCCAAGTGTGAGCAAACAACGTTTGTGCCTGAAAGTATCTTCAGGACTGGGGTAAGGTAGTACAACACCGGACAACTCGTTGCAAAGATGGAGCAAGCTTACATCACTCCTATCTCACTATCTCATATAATGCAAAACACATCTCCTTGCGGATATGTATAATGTTATGCATTAAGGGAAGGGCCACTACCCAGACCGGTTTTGACCTTTATTGAGGTCTCTTCAGTGGGAGCCAGGCCAAGATGTGCAGATACCAGGTAGAAGCAATAGCAAGGTCATCTCTACCTATAGTAGTTGCCAAAAGGTGTGCCACCTTTTTTATTAAATTACTCTGGATTTAGAGAAAGATGTTGAAAGTTTATTGAAACCTCAATAAAGGTCGAAACTAGTCTAGGTAATGGCCCTTCCCTTAATGCATAACATTATACATATCTGCAAAGAGATGTGTTTTGCATTATGGGAGATACTGAGATAGGAGTGATTTAAGATTGCTCCACCTTTGTAACGAGTTTCCCAGTGTTGTACTACCTTACCCCAGTCCTGAAGATACTTTCGGGTGCAAACTTTGTTTGCTCACACTTGGATAAAGGATTAAACTAAATTTATTATAGTGTAACCAAGTGAAAAATAAGCTTTCAACATCTTTCTCTAAATCCAGAGTAATCTAATAAAAAAAGGTGGCACACCTTTTGGCAACTCCTATAGATAGAGATGACCTTGGTATTGCTTCTGCCTGGTATCTCCCAAATCTGGACCTGGCTCTGACTGAAGAGACCTCAATAAAGATCTAAACTAGTCTGGGTAGTGGCCCTTCCCTTAATGCATAACATTATACATATCCGCAAGGAGATGTGTTTTGCATTATGGGAGATACTGAGATAGGAGTGAGGTAAGCTTGCTCCACCTTTGCAACGAGTTGTCCAGTGTTATACTACCTTACCCCAGTCCTGAAGATACTAAGGTGATCTTCAATTATTAAGGTGACTTGTCAAGGCTATAATGTTCTATAATTTTTACATTCTAGCTTATTTCCTTTCTTGTATAATGTCACTAATATCAATTTCGCCCACTCCTCCGGCATTTTCCCTTCTTTCCACACTATATTACATAATTGGTGCATTTCTGTAACCATACTTTCATTACCATATTTAATCATTTCTCCAGTGATGTTATCGTTACTAGGACTCTTATGTTTTAGCCGTCCTATTGCTTTTTCTACCTCTCCTCTTAAAATGTCCATATCATACTCATTACCTGGTGATTACATCTGCTTCAATTCTTCAGTCAGTTTCCCAACATTATCTAAATCTAGTTTTTTTTTTCATATAACTCACTACAGTATTTTGTCCATCGCTGTACAATTTTTTCATTATTCATCAATACTTTGTCTTTTTCAACTTTAATTGTAGTCTGTTTTGGTTGACACCTTCTATTAATGGTTCTAATCATTTTGTATACTTCCCTTGTTTTATGCTCTCCATAGTACTGTTCTGTATTATTGCATTGGGCTTCTAACCATTCCATATTATCCATTCTGACTGCTTTTTTTACCTCATTACACTTTCTTCTATATTACTCCTCTATTTGTTCTGATCTATCCCTTCTTATCTTCAGCATTCATTTCTCCTGTACTAACTTCAGTGTTTCTTGTCTAATCCATTTCTTCTTGATCTTCTCTTCTCTTCTTCTGGCTGTTTCTTCAACTGCATCTTCTATCGCCTTCATTACGCTTTTCACTCTTAGATTTGAATTTTTTTTTCTTTGTCCACACTTTTAAGTTTCTCTTCTAACACTGTTTTGTACCTTCTTCCTATTTCTGCTCTACTTATTCTTGCTGCATCTCTTCATTTCTGATGATGGTTTTATATTTTCTTTTTAATTTCAACTTGATATTTGCCATCACTAAACATCCAAGTCTATATCTGCTCCTTGAAAAGTTCAACACTGCTCTACTGATGTTATCCATCTTCTTTTAATTGTATTCATATCAATCATGTTCTTGGTTTTTCAATAATTTGATCGCCACATCCATTTTCTACACTCCTTTTACTGGAATCTTATGTTACAGATCATCATCTCGTGGTCCACAGCAAATTCTAACATTTTTTCACCTCGTTCATTTCTTTCTTCGAAACCATATTTTCCCATGACTCTTTCCCAACCATCATTATCTATTCCAACTACGGTTGTAGTGATGGAGACTCACTACTGAAGGTGTCAAAATAACAGTCTTCCATATTTTGGATAAAGTGAGGCAGCTAAATTTGTTCAGATTTTTTGAATGATGTAATGCTGTGGCAGATTCTAGAAGTAATCTCTCTGATTTATATCTGTTCCTGTATAAGAGAGTGGTATTTCATTGGATCTAGTGATTCGTATCCATTCTCCAGAGTGCCTGCAGTGAAATAATGGACATAGTTTCTGTGTTCTTCCAGATGGATGCCAGTGGCAGGTGGTTTTTCCTGTTTGTCCAAAGTAGGAACATTGCAGGAGCAAGGGATGCCATATACTCCAGAATGGTCTTGATGGTGAAGATGAAGGCACAGCTATGCCCCTGACAATCTTTTCATGGAAAAGCCCTAAACTCAGCACCTCTCAAACCCACAGTATGGCTATGCTGCATGGATGATGCATTCCCCATTTGCCACATGCCTAGGATATGGTAGAAATATTTTTAGCACACCTTAGCAGCCAATACTCAAGGATCTGTTTGACTATGGAAAAAGGAAAACAATAATTGTCTGTCCTTCCTCAACATTCTGGTCACCTTACTCCCCACACTGGAAGGTACATACATCGCCTGTTAATATCACTACCCTTCCCAGCAATATGGTGTTATCAAAATCTTATCTAATTGAGCTATAACTATTTACTATGACCACACTAGTCTATCCACAGAAATCAATCACTTTTTTTAAACCAATGGCTTTCCTCTTCACAAAATTGATAGAACACTCTGCTCATTCCCAAACCTCAACCATTACACCTACTTTTATTCCTCTCATACTTGCCAACCTATCTTCTCAAGGTCTTCATTGACCCTCCTCAACACCAGTCTGGTTGGCTGAGTGGTTGGTGTATCTGCTCTCCAACCAACAGGTCGTTGGTTCGAATCCCACTGTGGGCATAGATGCTTGTGATTATATTACCTTGTTAACTACTATAACCTTTGATATGGCACAGTATGACCTTTGATGCACTTGCACCATTAAGACCATAAATCATCATCATCACCCTCCTCAACTCAGTCTTCATTCCTTCCATCTCCTTTCTTAGTAGTTCATTTCTCTCTCTCTCTACATGTTCTACTTTCAATTTACGTTAACACATACAAAATCATTGCCAGCAGACTAATAATCTCTGTCAGCTAAACTGTCCAAGTCTAAATCCATCTATTTGTCTGTAATAACATTTTCTCCAACACACTACTGCCATCCACAAACTGAAAATTGCTCACCCTTTTCAAAGCACTATCTTCGCCACTGCTAAATCCCAATATCGAGACACTTCTGTATCCCAGTACCTCCCACTGTCTACATTTCATGCAGACAGTGTCTCACACGCAGGGCCGCATTTACCATTAGGCGCAAGCTGGGGGGGGGGCCTCACTCTCTATGGGGCCATTTTGAAACCTTACTCCTCACAAAGAACAATAAAAAAACAGCATAGTTATAGTTGCAAAATAAAATACTTATTTTTAAATATTAAATTCATAATATAAAAACTAGAGGCTGCTGAAAAATTTGTGAGGCCTCCTGCTTTCATTTGAAATACATTGTTCTTTCCTTAGAATATAAAACTAACAGGAACTCCTGTATTCCGTAAAATTCACATATGTAAGCGTACTCTTTTTTTGCTAGACGTATATATATATATATATAGTAAAGTAGTGTGCCCTCCCACAATGAGTCCTTGGACTCCCTGGAGGTGTCACGTAATAATAATAATAATATACGTCCAGCAAACCTGGATAATATTTTGTCCACCTGTTGAAAGAACATGGATAAGAAGTGCAGTTTGACTATCATGTCCATTAGAAGGGGCAATAATCCTTCATGCTGAAAAGAACACTTAACTAGATTACCGCATAAGTAGCTATGTTCAGTTGCCTACAGCAAGAAATGCAGTTGTTTGCCATTTGCTCCGTAACTGGAATCTAAGTTATATCAGACTAAATACCTATGAGTTATATTCATTTTTTGCTGCTTGTTTTTATCATATAATTATAGTTTTTAATGCTAGTGCAAAATAAGAAATCCTTTCGTACTTTCTTCACTTCATATTGTATCACTTTGGAAGATGAATGTCACTATCAATTTTTTTGCTAATTATTTTAATCACCAATACATTTTAAAATTCTCCCAGAACTTGATTGAAGATAATTATTTTATAAATTCATGAAAATCTGAATCTAAAAATGAATACAGCCTTCATCTGTTCCAAATTAAGTTTTTCTTTTTTATTCATAATCTTAGTTCGAAGGTTAGTTCACAGATTGCACGAAGGTTCGCACTTTTTAAATTTTGCTTAATAGAGAATCGTACGTAAATCTTGAATCATATCATACATAATTAATGCATAATTTTTATAACGCAATCTGTAGGTTTTTGCATTTCAACTTTCTTGTTTTCCCTCTAATCACTCACTACAAACCGAAATAAACAGCAGCTATGATGTCAACTGTTATGTACATATTTTCAGCTAATTTCGATATTATGCGGCAGTTTTGAAGTAGCGATATTTTTCCTAATCACAGTTTATCTTTCGAAATATGTGTAGGTGCATGCGACAAAATGAAATTTTATTTCCAAAATTTTCATAACAGAATTAATTCATCTTTAATGGCTAACCCCCTCCCAAAATTATCACCACACACACACACAATACTGCTAGATAACATGTGCACTTTTCGTTATTTTTCCAAAGTAATTGTACTGTTGCAGTTTTAAGCAAAAGACAAAGGCGAAGGGTCTCTGATAAAATACCATTGGATATAAATTTTTGATATTTTGACTCAAAATCGGAAACCCTGAGTAATGCAGTTTACATCATTTGTTGTTCATAAAAAAAAAAAAAAATCGTTCCTAAAGTTGAAATGTGCGACCCATATAATCTTATTTTGCAAGGAAAGAAAGTAAAATGTCATATATATTTCAATAAATGTTATTTAAAAAATATAAATATTTGACATAATATTTCCAATGCAAACAAACATTTTGATTATTTATTTTAGCACATGTGAAATTCTTTTTTTTTTTTTTGGGAACAGATGCAATAAATAAATTGTGCAGCAAAAAAAGGTCAAATATCATAGGACAGTGAAGGAAATTCCAAGTAATACAGTGCACATAAAGATAATAATCCGTTAATGGCAGGGGGGGTAATAATTGCATTTTAACAGATAGAATGCTGATGAAGTTTCATCAGCATTCTACGTTTTTATTAGTTCAAAGGGATTTTAAGTATATTTGTGAACAGATATATTCAACATAACTTAGCCAGTTTTGTCGTAAAACGTGCCACATTTTAAGAAATATTAGCAGCATAATAATAAAATAGCAAAATTCATAATGCTTCAGAATAACTTGATAATTTTGATAATACCAAAACAAGATGAGACATCTGTAGAAATCTGTTATTATTATTATTATTATTATTATTATTATTATTATGAACTCTATAAAGATATACTTAATAAATTGGTATTTTTGTGTTTTTACTTAAACTAGTTTCATTTTGTCACAGATGGTTTTTGCTTCTGGACTTTTAGACTATTGTTCTTATCAATATTACTAAATTCCAATCTCCTTCTCTGGAAATTTTCTCTTAGTAAATGTTTGACTTGTTTTGACTAACCACTGAGTGACTTAACAGTTTAATCCAGTGATTAAATATATGGTAAGTTTAATCAATAACGTTCTTAAGAATATTTCACCCTGTGATTTCCCAGAATCCTGTTAGGAAAGAACAGATCGCTGAGTATTGAACTTGCAATCATTTTGAAACAGGTTCCTGAGACAACAGAGGTTTTTTGTGTGCTGCTGCTATTTGTATTAATTAGTTCAGTAAGAGCAGTTTCGATATCACATAAACAGAGCATTTGATTTTCAAGTTTATTATTATTTATAAATTAAATTGATTTTTCGGTTCATTTTTTTGTGCATCAAGATTCTAGTTATTTTAGGGTAAAATGTCGAGTAAAAAAGTAGACGAAAGATTTTCATTACATCTTTCTTTAAATTAATTATGATTCAATTACATGGAATACTTAAAAGTGTAAATAATATATATATATTTAGAATTACATTAAAAAATTTTAAACTATTTAGAAAATTTAATATTAAATATAAATTATTGGAGAAGTTGCATAATTATTTATAATCCATCGATATAAGTTAGTCATTTACGTATATAAAATGACTTACAACGTTGCTGGTTTAATATTACCAAGATTTATTTTTTTAATATTAATATTTATTGTATACATGTGAAATTCGTTTTTATTTTTGGGAAGAGACACAATAAATAAATTATGCACCAAAAAGGGTCAAATATCATAGAACAGTAAAGGAAATTCCAAATAACAGTAATTAAACTGATAGTTTAGTTACCATTATTTGGCTAGTATTTGTAAAGCAGTATACAAGTGTATATACCTAATTATATGGTTAAAATAGTTGTCGCAGTTGGTAAGAATATATTTTTCGATTAATTTATTCTTATTTTACTGTTACTCGTTTATTTTAAACAGCGTAATTGTTTATTTTATTTATATGTTTATTTTGGATTTAATAAATATTTATTTTGCTTTTGATAGATTAATACACATAATGATGCCAAGAAAATTTGAATCCAGAGCTAGTAAAAGAAACAACTCATAGAAAATGTAAAACAGCTAAATAGACAAAAGGAGACAATTTTGTCTTTCTTGCATTCTGAAAATGAAGAATTTTGTAGAACTGAAGTTGTACTTGACACTTCTCGGAATGAAAATGAAACATTGGTATCATTATCAGGAGGAGATGAAAGTGAAAATGAAGAACATCAAAATTATGTGGAAAACATAGAAGGAGAGAAAGAAGTAAATGAAACAAATCAAGAGAGTTCTGAAGAAAATTTTCAATCGGAGACTGTACTTACCAGTAAGCAAGCTATCTCTTATCCTACCGATATAGCAGTGTGGCCACTCACTATTAATGAACAGTTTATCGAGCATATTTTAATAAATATGCTTCAGAATGTTGGTAAAATCGAAAATTTAAAAAAAGAATACACAGAACGCAATAGAATATATGTCAGAAATGTAAATGAATCACATTTTTACTGTAAAAAGGCGAATGGAACAAAGGAGAAACGAGAGTGGCTAATTTTTTTCAGAAAGAGATTTACTGCTTTGTTTGTAAATTGTTTTCTAAGTCAAATAATAGCTTAATGAAGGGTTTTAATGAATGGGGAAATATAACACAAACCTTATGTGATCACGAGCATTCTACTAAGCATATATACAAGCGATGTGCATATATCGCAAAAGAAAATCAAGTTCTGTAAATAGTCGAATTGATTCTGAATTGATCAAACAAATACAATCTGAAGAAAATTATTGGAGAGAGGTTTTAAAAAGAATAATAGCTACGATTATGTTACTGAGTAAACTAGGGTTAGCATTTAGAGGAAATACAAATGATATTTTTTCTGATTCTTGCAGAAATTGTTCATCATGTTTACATTATTTAAGTGAATTTGATGATTTTTTTAAAACATCACATGAAAATGTACATCAACTGTGCTTCTGGCAGATCTAATTATCTTTCTTAGCACACTCGTGATGAATTCATAGCATTAATAGCTAAAAAAACAAGAGAAATATTAATATCAGAAATTAAGGAAGCTGCTTATTTTGCAGTAATACTCGATTCAATGCCAGACATTGCCCATGATGACAACTAGCTATGATATTTAGATATGTTGCCGCAAATTCTGACATTAGAGAAACATTTATCGAGTTCATCAGCATTACCCAACATAATTCCTTATATTTAGAAGAGGTAGTGTTAAAAAAATTAGAAGAATTATCTTTGGATATAAAAATGTGCAGAGGGTAAAGCTATGATAATGCTGCCATATGAAAAGGTATCTATACAGGTTTACAAGCTAGGCTGAAAAAACATAGTCCCTCTGCACATTATATACCATGCTCTAGTCATTCCTTAAATTTAATTGGCAACTATGCCGTGGAATCTTGTCCAAAAGTGGAATATTTTTTTATTCAAAATGTATATAATTACTTTTCATCTTCAACAAGAAGATGGGGTATACTTCTTAAACATTTAGAAAAAAAAGCTTTAACAGTTAAAAGACTAGGTGAAACGAGGCGGTCTGCAAGAGCTGACGCTACATTGGCTGTGAAACATGGATATAAACAAATTAAAGACGCATTACTTGAACTATCCATTTCTTCTCATGAAAAATCAATTTCTAAATTAGAGAGTTCATCATTGGCTGAACATTTTGACAAACCAGAAACAGCAATTTTAACAGTTGTGTGGGACAAAATTTTACGACGAATACATGCTACTAGCAAATCTCTACAAGATTCCAATATGGATTTGTTTTTAGATATAAGAATTAGTTTTGCTGCTGTAAATGAAGAAGCGAATTTATTAACAGATGAGACAAAATTTAAAGATGAAAAGGAAAGAGTTAAAAAAACTAAAAAAAAAATTAGTGACGAAGTTTCACAATCTAACAATGAGATTATATTACATGTGAAAGAAAATTTCGCTCTGAACACTTTTAATGTCATTTGCGATAAGCTAATTTTGGAATTTAATGAAAGAACAAAAAGCTATTTTGACATATTAGATATGTTTGACATTTTTTTGAAGAAAGATATAGATCAAGACAAGTACAAGACTAGTATTAATAAAATTTTACGAAGTTATGGGACTGATATTGATCCAGAAAAATTTACTGATGAAGTTAAGTAATTTTTAATAATGATAAAGGAAGAAAATTCTTCAATTAAAATATGTACAAATTTATAAACGAAGGGTTAAGGTCTACCTTTCCGAACGTAGAAACAATTTTTAAAATATTTTTGACGATGCCTATTTCAAATGCAAGTACTGAAAGCTCATTTTCAGTGTTGAAATGAATAAAAAATTATTTAAGAAGCAACTTACACCAAAATAAAACAAGTGACCTGTCGTTATTATGCATTGAATCAGATGTAATGGACTCAATTAATTATGATGACATTATAGATATATTTGCTAAAACCAAAGCCAGAAAAAAAAACTTTTAGTTATTAATTTTTTTATTTAAATTTGAACTGATTTATTTTTATACTTTTTTTAAAATGCAAATATATGTATACCAATGTTGTATTGTGTTATTAAAATGAGTTATTATGGAAATGTTGACTTTTATTTTCAATAAACTAAATAAAAAAAAAAAAATGCTTATTTTTGAGGCCTCATAATGATGTTGCGCCTCAGGCCTCCAAAAGTATAAATGCGGCCCTGCTCACACCCGCTATATTTTTAAACTACAGGATGCATACATACTATGTGCAGCAAGCTATAAAATCATCGACTATACTATGAATAATGTAGTCTTTAAATGGCGGGGATCTAGGTTATAGTGCTGTAACTGGCAGCTGCCATGTTGAATACAGTCGATACACGTAATACTGAAACAGTATAATCCTAACAAAATACACACAGTTATACCAAAAAAAATCAGCAATTTGAATAACGTATACTAAAAAACCAGTATTGTCACAAAACACAATAATATCTTTCCTTACTACTGATACATATCTTTTTTTTTAACAGCTTGTATCCTGCCACCTCTATATGAGATCACTTAGGTGATCTCATATAGAGGTGGCAGGGCTTTTTTTCTCCCAGAAACATGGGTTTTTCATCCCACATACAGGCAAATATGAAACAACTTACAGATACAAATGCTATTAATAGGTTGATAGCATAATGAGTATATGATAGATAGTGGTGTGTTTTTTGTAGTAGCATAAATGGTAAGTGTGTGGAGTGGTGTGTCTTCCCATGATCAGCCCTTAGACTCCTTGGAGACAGCACATAATAGTAATTCTACTGTTTAAAGATTGTCCAAAGTATAGTAAATTTTAGCTTAAGCTCATTTAAATTTAAATTTTACAGTGGGAAAAGCAACATGAAGGCATCACATGTGAACAGTTTCTGGAATGGAAGGAAGCCAATGATCCTGAAATTCAAGCTGCTGGACTTGCTAAACACCTTACTGAAAATGGTATAGGTGAGTAAAAACAATTGGCTTTTACTATTATACTCAAAAACTAAATACATTTATTTAGTTTTGAATATAATAATCTTGATGTTTATGATAGTATGGATATGATAGTGTTTATTAATATAAATAAAACAGTTTATTTCATATTTCACTTCTTTGATGTATTGATATATATATATATGTCTATAATGTATAATATGTTTTTGCATTTCAGATTGTCCAAATTGCCATTTTAGATATTCACTGGCAAAGGGTGGCTGTATGCATTTCAGGTGTATTCAGTGCCAACATGATTTTTGCAGTGGGTGTAGTAAGCCCTTCAAAATGGGACAGGTAATTACCATGTAATGCTGTTATAAAGTTATTCAAAACTAAACTGTTAAATTAAAGATTCCAAGAAATCACATTCTTGTTTTAACCTTTATCCAAGCGTAAGCAAGCAAAGCTTGCATGTGAAATATCTTCACAACTAGACTAATTGTATATAGAGTAATGACTTTACATTAACTCCTTAATATTTCACAATGCAAAGAATGCATCCTTTCAGGTGTGTATAATGCTGTGCATTATGAGAAGGGCCACTACCTAGTTCTTCAAGAAGTAGCTCTAATCCAGAGTATTTTAATAATAAGGTGTCACAATTTTTCACTACTTGTATATATGAAATATGTGACTTCTGCATTACTTCAATGTTGGTATCTTTTCTGGGTCACTGATGAGACCACAATAAATGTCAAACCAGTCTAGGCAGATAGTCCTACCCATAATGCATAGCATTATACACACCCAAAAGGATATGTGCTTTGCATTATGGGATGCTAAGGCAATTAACCTTTTAACTGCTGAGATACTAAATAACCAGTATGACCCTCCTTGCTGAGTTATTTTCACAATTATAAAATATTTTATAATAATATGGATAGTTACTATAATGTATTACACATTTTTGCACTGTTTTCTTGTATAAATTGAAGTCACTGAACAAAACTGTTATATAGAAATTTTATTTTAAAGTTAGGGATGTACAACATTTATCTTGAAATTTATTTGTTTATTCCATGTCAAATAATGTCACACACAACTTCAAGTGAGGAACACCTCCACAAAAATACTTCAATACTTTAGTAGTGTGTGGTTATTTTGAAAGAAGGGGTGTACACATAAGGCTATGCCACATTTAGCACACATATACTGGCTCTCGTTTCTTTTTCTTTGCCCCAATGTGGTATTTGAACATACATGACAATGCCTAGTGGGATTTGCTTTCTAGGGTGTGGGTGGCATAGGTATTAGGAAATGTCTTTCCCTCAGTCTGAGGAGTTCGTCACCCTGTGATGGTCGTCCAGATGTAGTGGTCGATCTTGGTGTATGGAATTTTTGAAAAATTTCTCTGATGAGAGTCCGCCTTAGTAAGAGAACGCTGCTGTCTGCTTGTCAAAGCTATTTTTACTAACCCTGGAATCACCGCATCACATGATCGCCTGGCTCCTATTGTCAAGGACGGCTCTGATAACATCTGATAACAGTGTTTTACGAAGATAGTGCCACAAAGTAGACAAAGCTTGAAAATTAGTTCCTTCTAATCCTAAGAGATGGCACTATAAGCCCACTCAATTCAAATTCTTTCACAAATTAAATTAATTGTGAGAGTGTGAATATAAAAAGTGTGAATGATAGTATTAATGATTTCTCAGAATAAAAAAAGATGAGATAGAGTTGTTGAAAGGTGCGATAGAAAGGGCAAAACAGCAGCTAGAGTGCATGAACAAAAGTCGACTGAATGAACCAACCAACCAATAATAAAAGGTATGACAGGAAAAATAGACGTATGAATGTGAACATGAACAAAATGAAGGATAGAGTGCTGTATGGAGATTCGTTAGTACGAGGTGTGTTAGTAGAGGATTTGAGAAAATCGTACCAACCTGGTGCGACCATAAAGGATGTAACTGAGTCTATTAAAGAGCAAAAGGAAAGGGTGAAAGAAATGATTGTTGTGACAGGTACGAATGATTTGAAAGGAGATAAAATGGAAATGATAGAAGACCTGAATGAATTGTTTGAGGTAGCAAAAGAAAAGAGTGAGAGAGTTAGAATGATTAGTCTTTTGCCACGGTATGACAGTGAAATGTTTAAAAGGAGGGCCATAATTGCGAATGACTTTATGCGTGGGTTGTGTATGACGAGTGGTGTGGAATTTGTGGACATGTGGAGTGAGTTTGATGGGCAAAAGGATCTGTATAAGATGGATGGCTTGCATTTGAATGGTTACGGTGTAAGAAGACTTGAGAAAGTGTTGCTGAATGTAGTGGATGTGCCAATTCAGGGAAACTAGATTTGTTAGCGGGGGGGGAGAGTAGATATACAGTCCTTAGGGAGGCAGTTGAATGTAAGAATGAACATAATATGCCAGAGCAAATAAGGACAACAAATCAGAGTGGGATAGTTAATATAAGGCATCAAGGTAGGGTTGGGGCTAATGGGGGTCTTAAATTCATGTACACTAATACTAGGAGTATTAGGAACAAGAAAGAAGAGTTTTTGGCCATGGTTGGCACTTCCAGACCACAGGTTATTGGTATTAGTGAGACATGGCTGACTGTAGATGATATAGCCAGTGGGATTGAATGTGATGGGTATAGTGTGTTCAGGAATGACAGAGAGAATAAAATGGGGGGAGGAGTATTGTTAATGATAGCTGATGAGCTACAGCCAAGGAGAATAGAAGTTGGATTGCAGGATAGAGAAAAGAGCACATTTGAAGCCATTTAGTGTGAGATTGTGGCTAGCAGAACTAAATATACAATTGGGTGCTGCTATAGACCAGGTGATGAAAAAGATGGTGGTGACAGTATGCACAAGCAAATAGAAGAAATGAGCGGAAGGAGGGTGATTATTATGGGAGATTTCAACTATGGTCGCATTGATTGGAGTGAGGAGAGGACACACAGGAGGAAGGAATTGGATTTTATGCGGTTATTAAGGGATAACTATCTGTGACAGCATGTAATGGAAAATACTAGGGGTCAGAGAGTGCTTGACCTAGTAATTTCATCTGAGGATTTGGCTGTAACAAATATGACCATATTGCCACCAATTGGTGAGAGTGATCATAGGGTCTTGACTTGGAAGGTGGCTGAAGGTGTAGAATTTTCAATTAAGACATGGTACATGTGGAATTATCGGGCTGGAAAGTATGACAAGCTTAGGAGTTTGATTGGTTCAGTGCCATGGCATGTACAACTTCAAGGACTAGAAGTTGATAGTGCATGGGAGGTAGTTAAGAAGTGCTTGCATGAAGCAATGGCTGACTGTATACCTAGAGTCCGAATAATAAATCAAGTAGGGGTTAAATGGATGAATAACACCATTAAGCTTGAGCTGCAAAAAAAGAAACAACTATGGAGGGAATTTAAGGAGAAAGGTGACCGGCAGGCACATGAACGGTATAAAGCACAGGCCAGAAGGGTGACGAGTGTGGTAAGAAAAGCAAAAAAGGATTACGAAAGAACATTGGCCATACAGGCTAAAGAGAATCCTAAACAGTTTTTTAGATATGTAGCAAGTAAAAGGAAAAATGTACATGGCAGAATGATTTTAAAGAATGCCGATGGTAGGGAGGTAACTGAATCAGTTGAGATAGTTGAGTTACCGAGTGAGCACTTTGCAAGAATATATCATCCAGGTGGTGACATTGCAGAAACGAATAAACCAGCTCGTGTCATACGAGAAGCAGCTAAAGAATTATCAGTACCCTTGGCCATTTTGTTTAATTTGAGTCTCAGGTCTGGGTTAGTCCCGAGCGGGTGGAAAGAGGGGAAAATAGTTCCACTGCATAAAGGTGGTTCCAAGACTGCTGTTGTAAATTACCGACCGATTAGCATATCAGGAATCATTGTCAAGGTCTTAGAGAAATTTGTCAAGAAAAGAATACAGGATTGGATACATGAAAATGGGATATTGTATGGGGGACAACATGGTTTTGTGAAGGGTAGATCATGCCTCAGTAACTTGCTCATGTTTTATAACACAGCGACGGCTGAACTGGATAAGGGTAATGGGTTTACAGTGATACTACTGGACCTTGCCAAGGCCTTTGATAGGATACTACATGGAACCCTAATCAGTAAACTGGAGCAGATGGGGATAGATATAGGGTTGGTGAGATGGATAGGAGGGTGGGTGAAGGAGAGATACCAGAGAGTGGTTTATTCAGGAGTGGAGTCTAAACGACGTCTTGTGACTAGTGGAGTGCCACAAGGCTCTGTTCTTGGACCACTGCTTTTCAATTTGTTCATCAGTGATATTGGAAAGGATTTGAGAGGAAGTGTTCACTTGTTTGCTGATGAATCAAAGTTGGGTAGAGCAATTGTGAGTGCACAGGATGTCAAAATTTTACAGGATGATTTGGATAGTTGGAGGACTGGGCTCGGAAAAATGGATGTCAATTTAATGTGGCAAAGTGTAAGGTTATGCACTTTGGGATGAAAAGAATAGCAGCAGTATATCGCATTGGTGGAACCGTACTCCAGGAGATTGATGAGGCCAAGGATTTGGGAGTGTTGGGGGATAGGGAGTTGAAGTTTAGGGGGCACATTGCAAAAGTGACTAAAACAGCTCACCAAATCACTTGGCTTCTGAAAAATACTTTAACATGCAGAGACAAACAAGTTGTTGTTACTCTGTATCGAGCCTTGATAAGACCCCATCTGGACTTCTGTGCCCAGTTATGGGCACCAGGGTTTCTTCGTGGTGGGGAGGAAGTGGAGAGGGTCCAGAGACTAGTGACCAAGATGATAGTAGGTCTGTGGAATGAACCATATGAGAATAGGTTGAGGATTTGTGGGTTGCAGAAATTGGACGATAGGCAAAGGAGGGGTGATTTGATTGAGACATTCAAATTACTGAAGGATTTTTATACGATTGATCCAGAAGATATTTTTGAAAATATGACTGGTGGTGGGAGGACTAGGGGCCATGCATGGAAGCTGGGCAAGAACGTGGTTGACAAGGGTGTTAGAGCTAGGTTTTTTACTTGGAGAGTGGTGAATGAGTGGAATAAGCTTCCAGAGTCTGTTGTGGGTGCTACGACCGTGAATGAGTTTAAGGCAAGGTATGATAGATTCTGTGTGATCTTCATGTTGGAGGCTTAATGGATTTTTTACAACACTCAATAAGAATTAAAATAGAATTTAATACTTCCTATATTTCGTCCTAGTCACTAGGACATCTACGGGGATTACAAAAACAATTAATGTAACATATACACAAATAACAAACAATACTAAGCCCAACCACGTGGGTGACACTAAAGTCCTATCTAGGTAGAGCGCCCTCTAAGGGCAGTAGTAAGTGGCCTGGAATGTAAGGTGGGAACTCTGGTGATGAGTGTTTCCCAAATCTTCGGAAGCTTAATGCAACCCCCATATTTATTGAGATTTGGTTGGTTTTTGAGAGCTGCTGCTGCTTCTAAGAAAAGTCTCTCTTTCTTGAATTTGCTGTGGTGGAGCATGGTGGTTTTCTTCCATGATACCCTGTGGGTGGTGTCCAAAACATGGTCTGCCAAGCCTGAATGGCCAGAGTTGTGTTTGAAGATGTACGACTTGTGTTCCTCTAGACGGATGTATGCTGATCTGCCTGTCTGTCCAAAGTACGCCAGCTTACAGGAACAGGGTACTTTGTAAACTCCAGGCAGAGAGAGAGAAGGGAGCTGATCTTTCGTAGAACGAATATGGGTAGCAAGTTTGCGGTGGGGTTTATATGCTGTGTGTAGGTTGTACTTTTTTAGTATCTTGGCTATTTTTTCGGATGTGCCACGGATGTAGGGTATGGTGATGGCATTTTTAAAATCTTGTTGACGAGAAGGATGGGGAATGGGGGAGGAGTTGATTATTTTTTTGATACTGTGATCGCTGTAGCCATTGGAGAGGAAAGTGCTGTGTATGTGGTTAAGCTCAGTAGTGAGGGCGGTTCCACTGGAACAAAGATTGTGGGCTCTCTTGAAAGATTCTGTGTGAATGTTGAATAATTGTTCTTGACATGATGTTAGGGCCTCCCTCGATGAGTCTGTCGACTCCTTGGAGTTTTCCGGAACAATAATAATAAATTAAATGAGTATTACACATCGAAAGTTCAAATCGAGTTAACTCGATCGTAGCAAGGTCGCCATTTTTTTCTGCACTCAAGTTAAGTCGACCGTAGCAGTTAAAGAGGTAATGTGAAGTCATTAGCCATTATATGATCCTATGACCAGATCCAGCTCCAGGTCACCTTCGTTACATGCTGTTTCAAGTATTTATCTCTTACTAGATAAATAAATTCTATTTCCTTCCTGCCGTTGTGGTCTTTCCTCCTACTAATCTTTGTTCTCATAGTTGAAGTTCTCCATGGTAATTACTCAGTCTGCACTCATTGTGCTAATTTGTGATGCATATCTTCTGCATCTCCCAATACCACAATGAACAACTGTATTGTATATTTCATCCTATTGGCCTCTAACCCATACCAGATTATTCAACTAAACTATCTTCCACATACCTGTCTTCCTACTTTTTTTTTTTGCTGCAGTTCATCTTTTATTATCAGTATTATCCCTCCATACATTCTATTCTCTGTATCCTCCCTGAAAATATTATACCTTTTGCAGTTTATCCTTGTAACTTTTAGTAAGGGTGCACTCACCATTAGCAAAAACGCCTCCTGTTTATTACTGATACTCCTGCCATTAGTATACATAAACTGCATGATTCCTTTAGGCCCACTAAACTATCTTTCCATCTTGTATTGACTATCCCATTCAGTTTTGCCAAAACTACAATCAGTTCTTACCTTTTATGCACATCCTGACATCTTAACTAATATTATTAATTCTCATGCCAGGTAAACAAGATTTAATCACATTCTTGTTAAGTATCATAAACTTGCCATAGATAATTTTCTCCTTCTTTCACTCTTAGACTGATAAACTCAATTCTTTAAAACTTTAAAAAAAAAATAGCCAGATGAATCATATATTGACTCATCACCATAGTGGGCAAACAGATATGCATAACATGAAATTTACCACCTGTGTATAGGAGATGGCTTGTGTGTATTTACTCGGCTTATCTTCTCATTCATTCTCTCACTTTTTTATTTTTTTCATACATATTTATATGCAGATACATAAGAAAATAACATGTTGAACACTACAATTGAGTAGTTATCATATCTAAATTTTAATTAACCTATCCTCCATCTATTGCTGTTATGTCTTTGAATTACAATTATTCCCAATTCTTGCATTTGCAAGTCCACGATTTTCTGAATGTCAGTTGAGAAACATTTTCTATATAAAACTAATCCTAAATTAAAAGTGTTTGCATCAAATGAATGAACAACAATGCTGAAATATTTTTTATTTCCCTGTTCCATTCATTCAAATTAAGACTAAAACAGTGATCTAATTCTGTTAATTCTTTAATTTTTGATATCTGTTCTTTTTCTTTTTTTTTTCTTTTTTTTTTTTGTTTTCATAGAAGTCCAAAATAATTTTAAGTTATCTCACTGGTTCATTGATAGTACATAATTCAGCTTGGAAATTGATCCACATATAAAGGAACTGTTGACAGTTGTTCAAAGTGGGAATCAATTTTCAGCACCCAATCTAGATTCAATCTCACTTATTTTCTTGTTTTACAAAAGTTTAAAATTGACTGATCAGCCTTAATTCATTTTGAACTACTTCAAGCTTCTGTATTTTCCTCACCCCTTCTTTTAAAATGTGATTCATGCATACATTTTAAAAGCCACATCATTCCACTAGTGTTTTATATTACTTACATGAAATCTACTTTGGACAATAATTGCAATAAGCTGCTCTCTTCTTTCGGCATTTCTTAAAGTATTTCTGAACTTCAGAGTTGTTTATTTTCATTTTGAAACGAATGTGAATTTTTTTAATTTTATATTTTTTATTATAAAATTTATTTTATTAATAAGTTTATTAATAAATTAAAATGAACTAATTGTTTATAATTTTTAACTTGCAAATTATCAAATGTGATCCAAATTTAAAAATAAAAATGGAAAATGTTAACTTCTATACATTATAGCATAAAAGTCCATATGTTATTGTTTTTTTTTTCTTTGTTAAAGTAATGAATCACTTGATAACAGGGATCATTCTGTTCTGCATACAAACTGACTTGAACCTGTTGAGTATAATAGAGATGTTTATTATATGTGTCCAACTCTGTCAGGCAAACTGCAAACAAGAGTATACAAAAGAACATGCAGGTAGATTATTATGTCTGTACACGAATGCTAGGAGTATCAGAAACAAAGGGGTAAAGTTTGTTGCCTTAGTCAATATGTGGCAACCTCAGATTGTAGGAATTAGTGAGACCTGGTTATCAGAATCAGACCTCCTAACTAGTTTCGAGTGTCATGAGTACAGTATTTTTAGGAGGGATAGAGTGGATAGGAGAGGAGGGGGGGGGGTGCTGCTAATGATATTGGATGACTTAAATCCAGTTAGAGTTGAGA
This sequence comes from Typopeltis vanoorti, assembly GCF_054136105.1. Taxonomy (NCBI): domain Eukaryota; kingdom Metazoa; phylum Arthropoda; class Arachnida; order Uropygi; family Thelyphonidae; genus Typopeltis; species Typopeltis vanoorti. Next base: position 97,725,652 of record NC_143557.1, on the reverse strand, counting down.
CCTATGAATGTAGTAATAGTACTAACAATATTTCATGTGGCAATGAGTTTGAAGCCATCTGATGTGAGGTGGAATCTAACAAGACGAATTACATAGTGGGGTGATGGTGGATTGGTTTCTGTGATGAAGAAATGCATCACTAAATAGAAAAGGTGAGTGTGAAAAGAGTAATCATAATAGGAGACTTTAATTATCCAAATATTGATAGCAGTAGAATCTCATTAGAAGAATGAAAATGCATTTATTGAGCTGTTGCGGGACAACTTCCTCAAGCAGCATGTGACAGAAGGAACTCAAAGTCAAGAGTGCTAGATTTGATTATACTATCAGAGGACGTTTCAGTTAAAAATATAACTATTCTGCCTACAGTTGGTGACGTGATCATGTGGTACTTACTTGGGAAGTGACTAAATTTATGAATGGTCCATTCAAAAAAGGTTACATGCTGAACTACAAAGCAGAAATTATGACCAACTGAGAAGTATACTAAGTTCAGTGAAATGGGATAGGTTGCTGGATGGAAAGAATATCAACAGTTAATGGGAAGCATTTAAACAACACTTAAATGATGCGATATCAGAATGTGTTCCGAGAGTTCGAAGAATAAATAGAGTAGGAATCAAATGGATGTATAATCTTATTAAGCAAGAGATTCATAAGAAAAGGATGATGTGGAAGGAATTCGTTTGCATAAGGATGACATCCGTTATGAACGTTATAAGCAACAGGTTAGAATAGTCACAACTGTTGTGCGGATAGCAAAGTCTGATTATGAAAAGAAACTGGCTCTGCATGCTGAAGACAACCCACAAGATTTCTATCAATATGCTGCAAGTAAAAGAAAGAATGAATATGAAAGAATAACTCTTCTAAATCCAGATGGTGTGAGCGTTACAGATGCAGAAGAGGTTGTTCAGTTAATGAGTGCCCATTTCGTTAGAAGCTATCAACCTGGTGAACGCAACATTGAGCTCACTGTTATCTCTTCACTAGATGAAGAAACGCAGGTGTGAGGCCAAGGTATTAGAGCTGTTGCACAAACTGAATAAGAATTCATCAATAGGGACTGATGGAATATCACCACGTATGCTAAAAGAGTGTTCAGCTGAACTGGCCATTCCTTTGACCAGGATGTTTAATACAAGTCTCAGAACAGGCAAGATTCTGCAGGAATGGAAGGAATGTATGGTAATTCCATTGCACAAGGGTGGTGCAAAGACCGATATATCCAACTATGGACCAATTAGGAGTGGTGGTGAAGATTTTGGAAAAATTGGTTAGGGCCCGCATTCAGAAATGGGTTGACAGTGAATATCTACTTTGCAATGAACAACAGGTTTACTAAGGGAAGATCATGTTTTAGCAACTTGCTCACATTCTATAACAATGTTACCATTGAACTAGATAAGACATGGATACACCATGATACTTTTGGATTTTGCTAAGGCTTTTGACAGAATACAGCATGGCAGACTGCTGCATAAATTGGAGAAAATGGGTTTGAGTTATACAATATTAGCATGGATAAGAGGATGGCAACTGACAGATATCAAAAAGTGGTATACAGGGGATCTGAGTCTGCAAGGTTTAAGGTAACAAGTGGTGTACCGCAAGGATCAGTCCTTGGTCCACTGTTATTCAATCTATACATTAATGATATTGGGAAGGTTTGACAAGTGACATACAGTTATTTGCTAATGATGCAAAGATAGGTATGGTAATCAGGAATGCTGCTGATATGCAGTCTTTGCAGAATGATTTATTCAATAGGCTGGAATTGTGGGCATGGGAAAATGGGTGGCAGTTCAATGTCAGTAAATGTAAAGTCATTCACTTCGGCATGATTAGATATCCAATATTGTATTATATTGGTGGGATTAGGCTAGAAGAAACTGATGAGGCTAGGGATCTTGGAGTGTTAATAGATAGGAAGTTGAAGTTTAGGGGCCATGTGGCAAAGATTGCAAATACAACTTAAAAGATAATTGCAATGCTGAAAAACATTTACATGTAAAGATAAGGATGTTATTTTGCCTCTTTACAAGGCCTTGATAAGACCTCACTTGGACTGTTGTGCACAGGTCTCCTGGTTTCCATTGTGATTCTGATATATTGGAGAGAGTACAAAGGAGAGTGTTAAAAATGATATCAGGATTGTGGAATATACTGATTATGAAGACAGATTAAGAATTTGTAGGCTGCAGATACTAGCAAACAGGAGAAAGAGGGGTGATATGATTGAGATTTGCAAACTTCTGAAAGGGTCATACAGGATTTCAATTGATGGAATTTTTCAAATTATGGAGGGTGGGGAAAGGACGAGAGGGCATGCTTGGAAACTCAGAATGAAGGCCGCCAAGAAGGGTGTGAGGGCTAGATTTTTCTCTCAGAGGATGGTGCATGATTGGAATGGATTGCCATTGGATGTTGTGAGTGCAAGCAGTGTGAATGAATTCAAGAATAAGTATGATAGCTGATGTGTGTAGTATGTGGCCTCCCTCGATGAGTCTCTGACTCCCTGGAGGTCTCTCTTAATAATAATAATAATATGTGGCTGTTTCATCGCACATGATTTATAATAATATTAATATTGGTATAATAATATTAATAACTTATAATATTGGTAATTTCTATCTTCACAGAAAAAACTCCACCTAAAAAATGAATTTCTTAATAAATTTTCTACTAGCACCTTACACTCTTCCTACATTAGAATTTCATTTTCTGTTACAATAACCAGTAGCAGGCATACTCTCAGCAAGGCACAGTTACTGTATTGTATCATCTCCAGGGTTGACACCAACAAGCTGTTCAGTATGAACTGCAATATACTATTGTTCCAATTGTAGTGAATTCATGTGCACACACTCACTCAAACCCCTCGCTTCATGTAAGCCAAAAGTAAGCTACAGGTTTTTAAAGCATGTTTTCATTTGCCATGTAGTGCTGTTCATTGAATGTGTTATTTGTATGGAAAAAAAGATTTTGGTATTTTATATTGTAGTTCGAATATAATTTATTGTATAAATCTAATATATAATATTATGCATTTGTTGCATTTTCATTTCCAAAAGTGTTAGTCAGGCTAACAATGAACCCAATACCACTGTGAGATTGAGAATGGTTGACATAAAGGCTATCTGTGGGAGAAGAAACTAAACAAGATTATGATTTGAGTTACTGAAGTGGGGTGACTTCTACAATATACCTGGAAGGAGAACTAGCTGAAAAAATTATCAAGAATAGTGTTGGTAAAATTGAGTGCATTATCTGGTTGTGTTGAACACTTAATGGAATGAAAACAGCACAATGAAATCAAGAGTTTAATAGTTTCAATATTTCATCTTTGTCACCAAGACATCTTCAAATTATTTTATATATCATTTATGTACAAATTAAAGAGTAGTTATGGCACACTACTAGTCACCTTCTTTCTCCTTGATTCTACTCCTCCATGTACTAATTTTTGGTATCTGTCCATTAGCTATCCTTGTATTCACATGAGTAGTTTCATATCCATTGCCATTTTATCCACTTTGCATAACAGAGTTCCATGTGGTATTTTGTGAAATGCCTTCGCAAAATCCAGCAGTATTATTGTGTAGCCATTCTGTTTATCCAACTCAGCTGCCACTCTATTATAAAAAGTCAATAAATTACTAAGGCATGACCAATTCTTCACAAAGCCATGCTGCTCCGCATAGAGTATCATATTCTTCATCACCCATTCTTGAATTCTCTTTTTGGTCAACTTTTCCAGTACTTTTTACTACCACCCCTGAGATAGTGAATGGCTAATAATCTGCTACTATGGACTTATATTCTCCTTTATGCAAAGGAATTATTTTCCTCTCCCTTCTTAAGTCTCGGCTCTGAAACTTAAAATAAGCACCCTATCAAAAGCATCACCAGTTCTTTTGCTCACTCACTTGTAAAATGAGAGCTGATTGCATCTAATTCCACAGTTGTATCTGTTGAAAGTTTATTTTTCACTTGATTAGACTATAATTAATTTAGTTTAATCCTTTATCCAAGTGTGAGCAAACAAAGTTTGCACCTGAAAGTATCTTCAGGACTGGGGTAAGGTGGTACAACAGCATACAACTCGTTGCAAAGGTGGAGCAAGCTTACATCACTCCTATCTCAGTATCTCCCATAATGCAAAACACATCTCCTTGCAGATATCTCCTTGCGGTCACTCCTATCTCAGTATCTCCCATAATGCAAAACACATCTCCTTGCAGATATCTCCTTGCGGATATGTATAATGTCATGCATTAAGGGGAGGACCACTACCCAGACTAGTTTCGACCTTTATTGAGATCACTTCAGTGGGAGCCAGGCCCGAGTGGAGATACCAGGCAGAAGCATTAGCAAGGACATCTCTACCTATAGGAGTTGCCAAACGGTGTGCCACCTTTTTATTAAATTACTCTGGATTTAGAGAAAGATGTTGAAAGTTTATTTTTCACTTGGTTAGACTATAATAAATTTAGTTTAATCCTTTATCCAAGTGTGAGCAAACAAAGTTTGCGTCTGAAAGTATCTTTAGGAATGGGGTAAGGTGGTGCAACACCAGGCAACTCGTTGCAAAGGTGGAGCAAGCTCACAACACTCCTATCTCGGTATCTCCCATAATGCAAAACACATCTCTTTGCGGATATGTATAATGTTATGCATTAAGTGTGAGCAAACAAAGTTTGCTCACACTTGGATAACGGATTAAACAAAATTTATTATAGTCTAACCAAGTGAAAAATAAACTTTCAACATCTTTCTCTAAATCCAGAGTAATTTGATACAAAGGTGGCACACTGTTTGGCAACTCCTATAGGTATAGATGTCCTTGCTAATGCTTCTGCCTGGTATCTCCATCTCCACTCGAGTCTGGCTCCCACCGAAGAGATCTCAATACAAGTTGAAACTAGTCTGGGTAGTGGCCCTCCCCTTAATGCATAACATTATACATATCTGCAAGGAGATGATGTGTTTTGCATTATGGGAGATACTGAGATAGGAGTTTTGTGAGCTTGCTCCACCTTTGCAACGAGTTGTACGCTGTTGTACCACCTTACCCCAGTCCTGAAGATACTTTCAGGTGCAAACTTTGTTTGCTCACACTTGGATAAAGGATTAAACTAAATTTATTATAGCTGTATCCGTAGTACCCTAAGTATCTCCAATGAATCAATGTCTGTTATCAGTCTTTGTCATCCTTACCACAGCAGAAGATGTAGATTTTTTTGTTCTTCTGATTCCTCCTGCTTCATCCAGTTTATATACAAACCTATTTTGCATAGTCTGTCTAAACTTTCTCATTAGCTTTATATTTTTTGCCTAATTATACACATATATACAATCCATGTGTGCACACAAGCATACTAGAGTTATAGTTATCTCTGTTTATTATTATTATCACCCAAGACCCCCATGCGGTCAAAGACTCATCTAGGATGTCCTTTTATCATACACACAGCTCATCATATTGTGCTTTAAATACACTCAAATTCACTGCAGACACCACACTCTCAGGTAAGACATTCCAATCATTCACAATTCTGCATGCAAAAAACCTGCTTCCCACTCCCCTGCTCACATCCTCTTTATACAGTTTCCAGGGATGACCTCTGGTTCTCCCCTGATCTCCCACTGTTTTCTGTAGAACCTCTCTAACATTGATCCTATAACAACCCCTTACTATGTCATATCTCCCCTCTTTCTCCTATCCACTAGACTCTGTAAATTGCATCTTCTCAATCTTTCCTCATATACGCCATTCCATAGGTCAGAAACTACCTTAGTCAGCTGCCTCTGGACCCTTTCCAACATTTCTTCGTCCTTTTGAAAACCAGGTGACCAAATCTGGGCACAGTAGTCCATGTGCGTGTGGCCTAATCAAAGCCTCATACAACAGAACAAGAATCTCCCTACTTCTACACGTCAGTGTCCTCCGAATCATTCCCAGAAGCCTTTGTATTGTCTTCACAATTTTGGTAACTTGTCCCCTAATTTTAGATCCTTATCCACTATCACCCCAAGATCTCTTATTTCCTCCACCTCCGAACAATATATCCCCACAAGCATAAATTCTGCATCCCATCTTTGTTTCACAAATTTTAAAACCTTACATTTTGCAACATTGAACTCGCATCTCCATTCCCAATCACTCAATTTATTCAAGTCTTCTTATAGGGCCACAACATCTTCTCTGCTCTTCATAGTTCTTCCCATCTTTGCATCATCTGCAAACAACTGAATATCTGCATCGAAATCTTTGCCAATATCATTAATGTACTAGATAAACAGTAATGGCCCTAAAACAGACCCCTGAGGCACACCACTAGTGACCTTCCTTTTCTAAGATTATTGCTCCCCTATACACAACTTGCTGATACCTCTCAGATAGCCAGTCTAAAATCCAATGAACAATATCCCTCTCCTCTGTCCAAGGAAGCAGCCTTATTATATTATTAAATCCATGCTGTCCATCAAAGATAATACCATTGTTGTCAACCCAGTTCTGGATCCTAGTTCTCATAATCTTCTCCAAGAACTTAACCACAACACCCAACACACAGATAGGCCTATAATTTGATATTATAGGCTCTATCTTATGAAGTGGCACAATCTTACCCTCCTTCCACTACTTTGGAACTCAACCCAGTGTAAAACTCATATTAAAAAATATGTCAAGGCACATGTCAACTCCCTGGCACATTCCTTCAGAATATGTGGTGATATATTATCAAGTCTCACAGCCTTCTTAATATCTAGATTGTTGAACTTCCCATACACCTCTTGCTCACTTACAGTCAGTCTCTCCTTCCCATCATCAGCTTCTCTCAATCTCTTCATGAAGATTGAATTCACAAGATTGAAAGACCTTTTTTGAACTGCTCATTAAGTATCTCCACTATATCTTCTGCAGCAGCAGCTGTCTTTATACCATTTTATTCAATCAATGTCATCCTTCCATAATCATTTTTTTTTTGCTTGCTACATATCAAAAGAACTCCCTAGGATTCTTTTTTGCTTCATTAGCTTACTGCTGCTCATACCTCACTTTTGCTACCTCTATCAACCAAATTATCCTCCCTGATCTTTATAATCCTCATGGAATTGGTTGTTACCACTTCTCTTATGCTGTCTCCATAATGCCCTTTTTCTATGTATTGCATGCTTAATCTGTTTATTCATCCATTTCACACCTACATTATTTAACTTTCTGACCCTTGGAATACATTTAGACATTGCTTCTACTAGACAGTTCTTGAAAATCCCCCAAATTGCATTGATCTCTTTTCCAGCTAACTCCTCATTCCATGCTACATCCACAAGCTTTCTCTTGGGCTCTTCATAATCACCCCTTTCTAGTTCCGCATATACCCTTTATTAACAGAGGTCCTCACACTGCTGGTAATCACCCAGGTAATCACTTCATGGTCATTCTCATTAATTGGTTGGTGATTGGACACCTCATTTATAATTACATCCTCTGATTGATGAGATGATCAAATCCAAGACCCTCAATCCTCATGTGCCCTCTATTACATATTGTCTGAGGTAGTTGTCTCTCGAAAACTCAAGAAACTCATTTTCTTGAATGATATATGCACATAAACACAAGAAAGATATTTAATTAACCAAATATTTCGGTCTGGAAATAGCAGACCATCCTCAGTGGTATTACAAGAATAGTTCTAAAAAATACAAGCTAGAATACTAACAATAGATCGTTAAAAATAGAACACGCCGCATGATGTTATATCACTAAGTATGAAATGGAATATTTTGAAGTAGAGACATGATTGAAAAAAAAAATATATATATATATACACACACATATATAAATAATTAACGAGTAATCTTGATTAGAGGTAATCACTGTATATCTATATTAAAAACAGGAATTATAAAATGCCTCATCAGAAGAGCCAAAACTAATTGTTCTACTTTTGATTATCTACAGAAAGAACTTTCTACTATCCAACAACACATGAAACTCAATGGCTTTTCTGAAAAAAGTACTCAACATCTTCTCACTTCTTATAATCCTCCACAAAACAACAAAATTTCAATACGTCGAGTGCCTATTCCTTATATCTCCGGTATTTCAGAACCTATCACATGAATTTTAAAGAAATATGATTTAACAGCTACGTATTCTCCTATTAACAAATTGTCTTCTCATTTTCCTTCTCCTAAAGACAAACGCTCAACTTTATCTCTTCCTGAAGTTTATCAAATTCCTTGCAACTGTGATCTTTCCTATTTTGGACAGACTGAGCATTCTCTTGAAAAAAGAATCCAAGAACATCAATCCTGCATTCTTCACAACAAACCTGAAAAGTCTGGTTTGGCTCAACATGGGATTGAAACTGACCACAGCATCTTTTGGTCCAGGACTCACCTCTTGCATAGATCCCATTATAGGTTTGACCGTTTGTTCAAGGAAAGCGTGGAGGCCTTGCTCCATTATCCCAACCTAAATCATAATGACTGTATATCTATATCAAAAATCTGGTAAAGTTTAATCAAGATTACTCATTAATTATATATATATATATATATATATATTTTTTTATTTTTTTTTTTCATGTCTCTACTTCAAAATATTCCGTTTCATACTTAGTGATATAACATCACACGCCGTGTTCTATTTTTAACGATCTATTGTTAGTATTCTAGCTTGTATTTTTTAAAACTGTTCTTGTAATACTACTGAGGATGGTCTGCTATTTCCAGACCGAAATATTTGGTTAATTATATATCTTTCTTGTGTTTACGTGCATATATCATTCAGTCTTATGTCACAAGTACCCTTAAAACAGCAAACTCATTTTCTTTACTTCCAGTTGCTATTCCATCATCCCAGTCTATATTGCAATAATTAAAATCGCCCATAATGATAACTTGGCTAATTTGATTATATATTTCACAGCCAATTATATATGAGGTGGTATCAAAACGTTTCAAGACTAGCTCTGTTTACTAGAAATTACTTTATTTATCTACGTTTACACACTATCACCTTCAAAATAGTCCCCTTGCATATCAATACAGCACTCCCAGCATTCTTGCCACTTCTGGAATTTGTCCTGGAAGTCTTCTTTTCGAAGCATGTCAAGCACCTTCTGCGATTTGCGCTGGATCTCCTCACTGGTGTCAAAACGGTGACCTTTGAGCTGGATCTTCATCTTCAGGAAGAGGTTGAAGTCTGCAGGAGCCAAATCTGGGGAGTGGGTGGATGCGGAAGTGAGATCATGTTGTTTCTGGCAAGAAACTCACATGTAAGGAGAGCTCAGTGACAGGGTGCATTGTCGTTGTGGAGCATTCAGTTTTTCATATGCCACAGATCCGGTCGCTTTTGCCGAATGTCCTCTCTCAGATGCCTTAAAACCTAGCAGTAGAACTGGCTATTGATGGTCTAGCCCCTGAGGATAAATTCTTGATGCACAGTGCTGCGAATGTCGAAAAAGACGATGAGTATGCACTTAGTCGAGCTGCAGACCTGCTTTGCCTTTTTAGGTCGCAGAGATGATGGACTCTTCCACTGTGAAGACTCTTGCTTCGAATCAGGGTCATACCCGTACACCCACGTTTCATCACCAATAATGATCCTAGAAATGAAGGATGGGTCATCCACGGCATGCTGATGGAGTTCTTGGCAGACTTCGGCGCAGTGTTCCTTCTGCTCCTAGGGACGAACTTGGCAGCAACACAACGCATGTTCAAATCACACGTGAGGATTGCCTGGACTGTTCCGTATGACACACCGACAATGGTAGCAATGTTGTGGAGTTTTCTCCGATGATCCTCATGCACCAGTTGCTGAATGGTTTCAACATTTTTAGGGGTTAAGCTCATTGAAGGTCTTCCTGATCTCTCATCGTCTTCCAGTGATGTTCTTCCGCTCTTGAAGCATGCATGCTTGAAAACACCTCGAACGACTCATTGCAGCATCGCCGTAAACTTGCTGAATCATGTCAAATATCTCTATGGCAGATTTGCCCAGTTTCATGCAGAATTTCACGTTTGCTCTTTGTTCTAACTTGCTGTCCATGATGAAATCGCAGATGTGGTAACGCAGGTGGTCAGAATAGCATCAGTTGCTCAGCTCCCGATGTACACAGGATGATGTCTTTTTTGCACACTGATTTATGAAGGTAGGTGCTCCCTGTGACTGTGATTGCAGCCTTGTGCTGCCATCTGTTGGCATGTTACAAACCTAGTCTCAAAACTTTTTGATACCACCTCGTATTTGGTGTAATCCTTTATCCAAGTGTAAGCAAACAAAGTTTCATCCAAGGCAAGTGATGAGAAGCTATACCACCTTTGTCACTAGTTGCCCCATTCCTGAAAATACTTCAGGTGCAAACTTTGTTTGCTTACACTTGGATAAAGGATTAAACCAAATATATAATTAGTAGCATAGCCAAGGGAAAAAACTTCCATCAACATTTCATAGTCACTACCATCCACATTACTAGGTCTATAACAACATCCAACCAAGTATTTCATTCTGTTCATTCACCTCTATCTCACACTATACTGCCTCAAAACCGCTGGTACTATTTCCCTCTTGCATCTCTACTTTGTATGGACATAACTCTTTCTCTATCATCAATAGCACTCCCACTCCCTTTTTTTTTTATCCCTTCTATCCTCATGAAACACATCATACCCTTCCATCTCTATTCCTGTCACAATGTCGTCCTCATCTAACTCACTTATTCCAACAATTTTTGGGTAAGCAAACTCAATTAATACAACAATTTCATCTGCCTTATTTCTTGCACTTCTAGCATTTGTATGTAAACACAACAGCTCATTCCTGGATCTAGAGCCAGTTTCACTGATACCAATCTTTCTCCTTGCTCAACTGAAGCTATTTCCCTTTCTGCTTATTCATTTTACAACCCTCTTCAAATCCACCTGTTTCCTCTTGATCCCAGGTCATCCCATTCCTTTCCTGTCTACACATGCATTCACATCCTCTTTGAGCATCCACCTTTCTCACACTGTGTTCCCCTATCCATCCTGAGCCTCCCCATTTCCCTGTCCATCTTGCACTACCATTCTTTCATTTTCTATACTCATGCCACTAACTTCCTCATTCATAACCTCCTCTACCATCTCTCCTGTCTTACTCTCCCAATCTTCTGCATCGCTTCCCACTTTATGAGATTCATTCTCTGTACTCACTTATCTACCTTACAGCAGCAGTCTCTCCAAGCGACTCACACCAAAACCACTCAAATGCAGTCCATCATTCTTATGTAGTTCACTTTGTCCTTCAAACTCATTCCACACATTAACAAACTGCGCTCCTTTCTCCTCACACATTTCAGCTAACATATCATTCATAATCCTTGCTCTCTGCCTCATCTCACCACTGTCATACCTAGGCAACACTCTTACTACCTTTCCTATGACACTATTTTCTTTTATCCATCTAAGAAACCTCCTGATATCCAATCTGACATGCTCTTTGTTCTCAGTCAAATAATTTGTGCCTATTAAAACTACCAACTTTTGCTCACTTCCTTCTCATATCCAATGCCTTAATCACTCTACTCATTCTACCTCCAGTAAAACATACCTTGTGCATCCTCTCATCCAGCACACCTTTAATAATTGAGTTACCATACAACTAACTAAAATTGTATTGTCCGACCACAGAAGCGAGAGAGCCATTGTTGGCAGACTGCCAAAGAAGAGTTAATTCATGCTGAAGGGGAGAAAGAAATAAGGTGATGTACGAATTGGTCACCAACACTCGAAATCACGTGCTTTATATGTAAATTTTCCAACTGTTATACAAGCAAAATAGTTACCACTTTAAAAACTATAATGATCATAAAAGAAAAGTCAATTTTCCAACAAGTAATAATAAACAACTCATCCCACAATACGGATTGATTACCCTATTATTGGAATGGATTCTTCTTCTTTTGACATGCGCAGAAGTGTCAAATGGTCTCACATCTGTGGGCATACAGTAGTGGTAATAGTAGTGGTATTTTTTCATCTGCACAGAACAGGTTTTGCATGAACCATGCCTGTAGCTTGTGCAATATACTAATGCACCTTCTTTATTTCATTAGGGCTTGTAGTTTTGCTACTGGTAGCAAACAGTTGTTTGACAGTGTTTCATATGTTACTGAAAATATTTTGTTTCAATATGGTAAGAGAATAATTTCTTTTTCCAGGTAGAAAATTATAACTTTAGAAAGACAAAAATAAAAATAATGTTTATTGAAAAAATAGTTATGGAATACAGAATATATGCTGTGGGGAAAAAATTTCAAATTATGCTTTTCTAGAATTTTAACTGAAAGAAAGAATGAATGAATGAAAATGATGAACTCGCTCATTTCTTCAAAGAATGAACTTTTCATTCATATCACTTTTGTACTTATTGTGTATGCGGTTTGGATTTTAATAATACATAATCATTTTATAATACTAGAATATATATAATGATATTGCCAACCCGGCTGGCCGAGTGGTTAGCATGTCTGCTCTTCAGTCAAGAGGCTGCAGGTTTGAATCCCACCGTGGGTATGGATGTTTGTGATTGTCTATGGAAATATCAGTGGTCAGCGGTAGATACCGTTGGTGTAGTTGTGGTCAGTTGGTGGATTGTGAGTGGTGGAAGCAGAGTTGTAGACTAGATGCCCTCCCTCGATGAGTCTTTGGACTTCCTGAAGGTGACAAATAATAATAGCAATGTACATATCTGAAATATGATGCTGGAATGCACGTATCTGTATTGGTTTTTCTTCCACGTTATCCTTACTTCATTCTGTTTAAGTTGGTTAATCATGACGTGCATTTTTGCAGAAGTCATACACGTGTTCAATATGTGTTCATATTGAACACATATTAGTCTAAAGTAAATGGATTAACACGAAGGCTCATTCAGGAATTAGAACACAGCTATTGTATTCAAAATACACACACGGACAAAGAAATTAGCGCACCTGGAAAAAAACGTAGTACAACGGCGAAACTAAGCAAATAGCTAGAGTGCGGTGTGGTATGCAAATGATCCAAGTTTGGTGTGATTGTGCATGCCCACACACCCTGCAGTTGTGCTGCAAGCACGAACCAGCAGCCTTATAAAGCCAGCGTGTAGTCGATAGCCGATTAAAGCGAAAAGCACCGGCCGACGCAAGGTAGAGTACAGAGTAACAATAATGTCGGGTAGATGCCAGAGACGTCGATTTAAGCAACTTACAGACTTTGACAGAGGCATGATCATCGGCCTGAAAACCGGAGGGTGGTCAGCACGGCGTATAGGCATGTACATGGACCATTCTGACCATACCGTCCGACAGTGTTGGGAGCTGTGGACATGTTCCGGCACTGCCACATGGCAGAGCAGCACTGGATGGATCAGGAGGACCAATGCTAGAGAGGATCAATGGATCGTGCGGCAAGCACGGAGGGATCCCATGGTGACCCGGTCCACTATACAGGCAGATGTAGGGGCTCCTGTGTGCCCACGAACCATTTCCTGACACCTCGCGGAGGCGAATGTACAATCCCAGTGCCCCTTACGCGTGCTCCCATTAACATCGTAACACCACCGACTCCATTTGCAGTGGTGCCAGGCGAGTGCAACGTGGAACGCCACAGACTGGCAACGTGTGGTCTTCAGCAATGAGTGCCGCTTCATCTTGGGGACAGATGGTCATCGTATCCAGGTGTGGAGGACCCCTGGGCAAGGACACAATCCTGACCTCGCTATCGAGTGCCACACCTCCTGCACTGCAGGCATTATGGTCTGGGGAGCCATAGCCTACGGTAGCCAATGACCCCCCTTGTAGTGGTACGTGGTGCATTGACAGGGCAGCGGTATGTGGACGACATCCTACGGCCCCACGTTCTCTCATTCCTGGGCAGGATACCAGGAGTGCCCATCCACACACAGCTTGGGTTGTCCAAGCCTGCCTACGTCGTATACAGACACTTCCGGACTTGTCCCCTATCAAGCATGTTTGGGAGCAGCTGAAATGCCAGCTCCCACCGTACCGCAATATCCGGGATTTGGAGCACAGCGTCCAACACGTGTGGGCCAGTCTGCCATAGGACAACATCAGGCATCTGTTTGCCATCGTGCCAGACCGTATTACAGCATGTAACACCGTACAAGACTGTGCAACGTGCTATTGATGATGACCGGATTGCGTACCACAGATCCCTTTGTAATTGTCCTTCAGCTCTGTTTTTGCCATCATGTGTATCACTCACTTTTATCATTACACCAATAAAATTTCAGTTGAATCCTATGCTTCCTTCTTGGTACACTAATTTCTTTGTCCGTGTGTGTATGTTTAGGAAGATCTGATTCATTTTATTGAAATTATTTGATATTATCACAAATTGCAAACTTACATAACAGGATTTTCATGTTTCTAATGAAACTAATGAATTTGAGGGACGGATGGAACTTTGTAAGTGTTGTCTTACATTTGAATTATTCAAATGAGGAAGCTTGCTGGAGAGGAAAGTAATATCAGACATGGACAAACAATCTGAGTAAGAAGCAAAGCAGAAGAGAGAAGAGTTAGGTAGATGAGAGTGAAATGCCTACAAATAATAGGGAGAGTAATGTTAGAGATTAGAATGAGAGAACAGGAGTGCAAGACATGAATAAGAATGCAAGAAAACAAGGAATGCAAGACATGAATAAGAATGCAAGAAAACAAGGAATGCAAGACATGAATACACAAGAGAATAGGAATGCATTTGTTTTAGACCACAGTGGAATATGTCCAGAATGCAAGCAGAACAGTTGTCTGGAGAAACACTATGGTAATGGGGGTGGGTGGAAACAATTAATTACAGGTATGTAGACATTGCAACTTAGAAGCCCCATAGGTATGACTGGGTTATATACTCAAAAATAAATTAGTGCTTGTTTACAAATGCCACGAGTTTCAGGGGTAAAAGGGAATAGAATTGTTGGAAAAAGTGGATGAAGATGATATCCTGATAAAAGTAAAGCTGGAGAGATATAATAATAAATTATACTTAACAAGAAGTTATATTCTCGTTTTTATCCTTTACTGAAATCAGGAGATGAAGTAATTACAATAAGGAGGCAAATGACTTGACACCAGGCTGTCTTAGTATTCCACAATGCAATCATACTTTCTTTCCAATGTGTGTGTGTGTGTGGCTATTCATTATTGGAAGGGTCACTATGTAGACTAGTTTTGACCTTTATTGAAGTCTCATCAGTGGGAACTAGATTCATGGAGCTATTGAGCACTAAATAAATTTTATATACAAATGAAAAAAAAATGGTGTATCACCATATTGTTAAAATACTGCAGATGAGAGATAGTTGCAAGGAGACTTTGTAACCAAGTTATAATCACTTGGTTACAGAATAAACTATATTTAACAAGATATTATATTCTTGTTTTTATCCTTTACCCAAGCATGGGCATAGAAAGTAGCACCATGATTTGCCAACTTGTATGTGAGGATAGATAGCTCTAGTAAAGGATAAATGGATAAAAGATAAAAGTAAATTACTACTTTAAATCAAGCGGGAAAAAAAACTTTCTACAACAGATATGATTTTTTGTAAGGTGGGGATGCAAGGATAAAATATAAAATAATGGCAGTATAGTGTGAGTTGGAGGTGAACAGGAAATATTTAGTTGGATGTTGTTATATAGGCTTGGGAATGTGGGAGGTTCTGACAAGGAAATATATAGGTAAATTGGCTTATCAAATAAGAACATTGTAGTCATTGTGAGTGATTTTATTTATGGTGTTATACACTATCTGATCAAAAATATCCAGATGCCTGCTCATTCCAACTCACTCTAATATAAATTTACTCCTCCTTTTACTGCTATAACAGTTCATTCTTCTGGGAAGGCTTACCACTAGATTTTAGATAGATAGGAAATATATAGGTAAATTGGAAATTGTTATATTGCTGTGGTAATTTTCTTCCATTATGGGAAGGCAGACCCAGAAGTGATACCAAGGTTGAAGTAATGCAGAGGTCATATTTCCATACACAAGTAGTCAGAAGGTTTCACACGTTATTACTCAAAAACTCTGGATTAGAGATATCATAGATGTCGAAAGTTTTTTCACTTGATTATACCATAAATTAAAGATACCAAGAAATTATATTCTTGGTTTCATCCTTAAAGTTTGCATTTGAAGTCACTTCATGACTGGAAGTGACGCAAAATCATAAAGTGACTTCACAATGCAAAGCAAACTTTGTTTGCTTACACTTGGATAAAGGATGAAACCAAGAATGTCATTTCTAGGCATCTTTAATTTATCATATAACCAAGGGGGGAAAATCTTTCACCAACTATCTCTAATCCAGTGTATTTTAGTAATAAGGGGTGATGCCTTTTGGCTACTTGTATGTGGAAATATGACTTATGCATTACTTCAACCTTGGTATCATTTCTGGGTCTGGCTCCCACTGATGTGCTTTTGTGCTGAAGTGGTTGCTTTCCCTGAGATATGAGTGGCTCGACTCAGTGGTGGGGTGGGCCTACCATCGAGCAGACCCACTACTGAAGGTTCTTCTGTGGCAGGGTGGACCTGTCTCTGAGTGGAACTACTGCTGAGTTAAATGATTCTTTGGGTCACTCGTTGTGTGTAATCTGAGGGATCGCATGAGTTTTTGAAGAGATATTCCTGCACTTAAACATACCTCAATAAAGGTCGAAACTGGGCTGAGTAGTGACCTTTCGCATAATGCATAGCATTATATATTATTATTATTCCGGGCAACTCCAAGGAGTCAACAGACTCATCGATGGAGGCCCTAACATCATGTTAAGAACAACTATTTGACATTCACACAGTATCTATCATACCTTGCCTTGAACTCATTCACAGTCGTAGCACCCACAACAGACTCTGACAGCTTATTCCACTCATTCACCACTCTCCAAGTAAAAAACCTAGCTTTAACACCCCTGCTAACCACATTCTTGCCCAGCTTCCATGTATGGCCCCCTAGTCCTACCACCACTAGTCCTATTCTCAAAAATATCTTCTGAATTAATCTTATAAAAACCCTTCAGTAATTTGAATGTCTCAATCATATCACCCCTTTTCTGCCTATCGACCAATTTTTGCAACCCACAAATCTTCAACCTGTTCTCATAAGGTTTATTCCACAGACCTGCTATCATCTTGGTCACTCGTCTCTGGATCCTCTCCACCTCCTCCCCAT
This sequence comes from Typopeltis vanoorti, assembly GCF_054136105.1. Lineage (NCBI taxonomy): Eukaryota > Metazoa > Arthropoda > Arachnida > Uropygi > Thelyphonidae > Typopeltis > Typopeltis vanoorti. The sequence goes on along the minus strand of NC_143557.1, from coordinate 97,708,416 downwards.
CAAGAAGAAACCTTGGCACCCATATCTGGGCACAGTAGTCTAGATGGGGTGTTATCAAGGCTCGATACAGAGGAACAATAACTTGTTTGTCTCTGCTTGTTAAAGTATTTTACAGAAGCCAAGTGATTTGATGAGCTGATTTAGCCACTTTTGCAATGTGCCCCCTAAACTTCAATTCCCTATCCACCAACGCTCCCAAATCCCTGGCCTCATCAATCTCCTGGAGTACAGTTCCACTAGTGTGATATACTGCTGCTAATCTGTTCACTCCAAAATGCATAACCTTACACTTTGCCACATTAAATTGATATCCATTTTCCTTAGCCCAGTCCTCCAAACTATCCAAATCATCCTGCAAAATTTTGACATCCTGTGCACTCACAATTGCTGTACCCAGCTTTGCATCATCAGCAGACAAGTGAACACTTCCTCTCAGATCCTTTCCTATATCATTGATGAACAAATTGAAAAGTAGTGGTCCAAGAACAGAGCCCTGCGGCACACCACTAGTCACAAGCCGTCTTTTGGACTCAACTCCTGAATAAACCACTCTCTGGTATCTCTCCATCAACCACCCTCCTATCCATCTCACCAACCCTATATCCATCCCCATCTGCTCCAGTTTACTGATTAGAGTTCCATGTGGTATCCTGTCAAAGGCCTTGGCAAGGTCCAGTAGAATCACTGTAAACCCATTACCCTTATCCAGTTCAGCCGTCACTGTGTTATAAAACATGAGCAAGTTACTGAGGCATGATCTACCCTTCACAAAACCATGTTGTCCCCCATACAATATCCCATTTTCATCTATCCAATCCTGTATTCTTTTCTTGACTAATTTCTCCAAGACCTTGACAATGATTCCTGATATGCTAATCGGTCAGTAATTTACAACAGCAGTCTTGGAACCTCCTTTATGCAGTGGAACTATTTTCCCCCTCTTTCCACCCCCTCAGGACTAACCCAGACCCGAGACTCAAATTAAACAAAATGGTGAAGGGTACTGACAACTCTTTAGCCGCTTCACGTATGACACGAGCTGGTATACCATCCAATCCCACAGATGTATTGACATTGAGGTTATGCAATAGACTACTCACCTCCACTTCATTCACCACAATTCCCGTATAATCTATTGGTTCATTCATTTCTGCAATGTCACCACCTGGATGATATATTCTTGTAAAGTGCTCACTCGGTAACTCAACTGTATCAACTGATTCAGTTACCTCCCTACCATCGGCATTCTTTAAAATCATTCTGCCATATACATTTTTTCTTTTACTTGCAACATATCGAAAAAACTGTTTAGGATTCTCTTTAGCCTGCATGGCCAGTGTTCTTTCGTAATCCTTTTTTGCTTTTCTTACCACACTTGTTACTCTTCTGGCCTGCGCTTTATACCGTTCATGTGCCTGCCAGTCACCTTTCTCCTTAAATTCCCTCCATAGTTGTTTCTTTTTTTGCAGCTCAAGCTTAATGATGTTATTCATCCATTTAACCCCTACTTGATTTATTATTCGGACTCTAGGTATACAGTCAGCCATTGCTTCATGCAAACACCTCTTAACTGCCTCCCATGCACTATCAACTTCTAGCCCTTGCAGTTGTACATGCCATGGCACTGAACCAATCAAACTCCTAAGCTTGTCATACTTACCAGCCCGATAATTCCACATGTACCCTGTCTTAATTGTAAATTCCACACCTTTAGCCACCTCCCAAGTCAAGACCCTATGATCACTCTCACCAATTGGTGGCAATGTGGTCATATTTGTTACAGCCAAATCCTCAGATGCAATTACTAGGTCAAGCACTCTCTAACCCCTAGTATTTTCCATTACATGCTGTCGCAGATAGTTATCCCTTAATAACCGCATAAAATCCAATTCCTTCCTCCCGTGTGTCCTCTCTTCACTCCAATCAATGCGACTATAGTTGAAATCTCCCATAATAATAATTACCCTCCTTCCACTCATTTCTTCCATTTGCTTGTGCATACTATCTCCACCAACTTTTCCATCACCTGGTCTATAGCAGCACCCAATTGTATATTTTGTTCTGCTAGCCACAATCTCACACCAAATGGCCTCAAATGTACTCTTTTCTCTGTCCTGCAGTTCAACTTCTATTCTCCTTGGCTGCAACTCATCAGCTATCATCAACAATACTCCCCCCCCCCCCATTTTATTCTCCCTGTCATTCCTGAACACACTATACCCACCACATTGGATTCCACTAGCTGTATCATCTACAGTCAGCCATGTTTCACTAATGCCAATAATCTGTGGTCTGGAAGTGCCAACCATGGCCAAAAATTCTTCCTTCTTGTTCCTAATACTCCTAGCATTAGTGTACATGAATTTCAGACCCCCATTAGCCCCATCCCTACCTTGATGCCTTATATTAACTATCCCATTCTGATTTGTTGTCCTTATTTGCTCGGGCATATTATACTCATTTATACACTCAACTGCCTCCCTAAGGTCTGCATATCTACTCCCCCCCCTTAATAAATCTAGTTTACCTGATTCTGCACATCCACTTCATTGAACAACACTTTTTCAAGTCTCCTTACACTGAATCCATTCAAATGCAAGCCATCCATCTTATGTAGATCCTTTTGCCCATCGAACTCACTCCACACGTTCACAAATTCCACACCACTCATCATACATAACCCACACATAAAGTTATTTGCAATTATGGCCCTCCTTTTAAACACTTCACTGTCATACCGTGGCAAAAGACTAATCATCCTAACTCTCTCAATCTTTTCTTTTGCTACCTCAAACAATTCATTCAGGTCCTCTATCATTTCCATTTTATCTCCTTTCAAAGCATTTGTACCTGCCACAACAATCATTTCTTTCACCCTTTCCTTTTGCTCTCTAATTGACTCAGTTAAGTCCTTGAAGGTCACAGTAGGTTGGTATGATTTTGTCAAATCCTCTACTAACACACCTCGTACTAACGAATCTCCATACAGCAGTCTCTCCTTCATTTTGTTTACGTTCACACTCATACTCTTATTTTTCCTATCATACTTTTTATTATTGGCTGGTACACTCAGTAGACTTTTGTTCATATGCTCTAGCTGCCGCTTTGCTCTTTGTATCGCTCCACTCAACAACGTGATCTCACTCATTGCATCTATCTCATCTTTTTTATTTTCTGTTAAACCATTAATTTGCTCTGTATCAATACCATCATTCACACTTTCTACATTCACGCCCTCACAGTTCTCTGGTACAACCTCTCCATTTCTTGTCATATCACTATTTTCTTCATTCTGAAGTTTGACAAAAATATCACACTCATGACCTGAAATACACTTTAATTCCTCATTTTCCTTACATTTTGCTCATATATCCATAAGAATATGATCATTGCATTATGGGATACAATTGATGCAAAGTCATTAGCCTCTATATACAAGTAGCCCAGTCATGAAGTGACTTCACATGCAAACTTTGTTTGCTTACACTTGGATAAAGGATGAAACCAAGAATATAATTTCTTTTTTTAATTTATAGTATAACCAAGTGAAAAAACTTTTAACATCAAGTTTACTTAATTCCTCGTATATTTCTTGCTCATTCACCAACATGCCATAAATTCTATACTTATGTTTCTCGCGATGTTGCATTTACGAGGATGAAATACACTGATAAACTAATTATTGAATAATTCAACCATACCCTCTGCATTGGTTACCAATCTACAATTGGATCAACTGGCATCATTCTCCCATAGTCATTTTTCCTTCTGCTTGCTACATGTCAAAAGAACTTACTAGGATTTTTCTTAGCTTGATTGGCTAATTTCTTCTCATACCCCACTTTTTTTGCCCTTACCAACCAAGTCACCTTCCTAGCCTGCTCTTTACACTCCACAGATCATTACTAACACTCATCTAGTGTTGCCTCCACAGTACCTTTTTCTTCCAGATTCCATGCTTAATCTCCTCGTTCATCTATTTTACTCCTACCTTGTTTAGCCTTTCACCTTTCGAATAAATACAGTCAGACATTGCTGCTGTTAAATACCTCTTGAACAATGCCCCTATGTGCACTGTCTGTATCTTTCCCGCTCAACTCCTCTTTCCATGCTATGGATCCTAGTTGTCTACTGAGCTTTTCCATTAACACCAGCCCTTGTAGTTCCACACACACACATCCCTTCTTTATAGAAGTTCTCATGTAACCGGCTGGAACTCTTGTGATCACCTCATGGTCATTCTCTCCAACCAGGGTAATATTAGATGCTCCATTTACAATCCTATCATCTGATGACATAACCAGATCTAAGACTTAACCTTCATGTGTCCTCTGTTACATACTGCTTAAGATTGTCATCCCTTAAGAACTCAAGAAATTATTCTTTTTATTCCATGATCTATTTCATCATTCCAATCAATATTGCCATAGTTGGAATGAACCATAATGATTACCCTTTGCTTGCTAAACCAAGTTGCTTGTACATTTCTTTTCTCCACTTTCTACATTCCCTGGCCTGTAGCAACACCCCCACCAAATATCTCATTCTATCAACCTCCACTTCACACCATACTGCTTCAACTGCACTCTTTTCTCCTTGTATCTCAACTTTGTGCAGACATAATTCCCCTGCCATCATCAGCAGCACTACCCCCCCCGCTCCCTTCTTGCCTTTCCTATCTTCACGAGAAACATCTATCTCCAAATTTCTATTCCCATTAAGATGGCCAACCATCTTTCACTTCTACTAACTATTTTCAGGCATAAACTGAATCAATGCAACAATTTTATCTCCTTTATTTTCTATGTTATGTTATGTTTTTATGGTTATGTTAACCACTCATCTAATCAAGTCAGCATTTTTTTTTTTTTGTTTTGTTTTGTTTTGTTATCTTTGTTTTGGTAAAACCTAATAGATCATCATGGAATTTTTGCAATTCTTCTGATCAGTCCACCTCTTTATCGTTGATGTTGACAATACCTAACTTTGGTTTTGTTTAGCAGAGATTGTTTCAGTAGCTGTTTTTTTTTCACTGTTTTTCCCTAGTCCCTTGAAAAAAAAACTGCAAACATCTTAAGGTGTCACCTTAGATGCCATGACATTTTATCATGTTGTACTATCATATTTGTCTGATTTGGTTGGCTAAGTCTCAAATCAATAGTCCATTATTCATTCACTGTTGGATGCACAAGAATGAGGAGAGTGCACCATAACAAGGTAAGATTGGAAATTAGAATGTTATCACTACAAGGGTATGAGAATGTAAGAACATAAGTTACCTTCATAACTCTGCTACTAGTATATTCTTTCTTGCAGTTATATCAGTTGCTTTAATATCATTTTTGCTCTAGGTGTTTATCAGAACGTTCCAGCCTCCCCTCCATATAAAATGTGCTAATTTATTATTATTGGCATTAATACTTCAAGTTTTGGCAGCCTATCAACTTTTGGTTCTAATAAATCTTGTGGTCAGTAATTCATAGTGATGACTCTTAAACCAGTACTTGGCTTAAGAGTCATCACCATAACTCTTCATCATTGCAACTTCAAGCTTTGGTTCATTAGCATTCACAGGTGTTCTTATTGAAGTTTAAAATTTTTCCTTTCTTTTAAGCTTACATGGTGATCTGAATGCATATTTAAAAATTATGGAGACAACTACCGTGTTTGAATAAAACCTTTCGTTTAATATAACTAAAATCTACATTCGACGTTTCGACCTTTATGTCAAGGTCATCTTCTGGAGCATACAACTATACACAGAAAACAAGCTACACTACAATCAAACTGGTTTGTTAAAGTTACTGACCAACTGCTATAACAATTGTTGGCCTGACCTCTGGTGAAAAAAAAAATTATACATCAAAGCTAGAGTTCTATTATTAGGGTTATCTGTTGGTTGTAGACATACATTGGGTGCCACAACAAGTCAGTGTATCTATCTATATATATATATATATATATATATATATATTGACATCATGATTATACATGTACATTCCAGCCAGTTGGTATATGGAATGGTTTCTAATACTAGCTGAAGATTGACTAGAGTCCTGATTTATGCTGGATCTTATATATTAGGTGGGCTGAATGTGCGCCATCCAGATCCTTGGAATTTTCATGCCACCTTTGTTGTTGATATTTGGGTGGTTTATCAGGATTTTGCAGGCTTCCTTAAATTTCCTTTCATACTAGGTTTTTATGTGGTGTAAAGAGTGGTGCTTTTCCAGTTGATTTGGTGTAAGGTGTTGAGCGCGTGATCTGAGAGACCTGCTTCACCATAATGGTTATATTTAATGTGTCTAATGTGTTCTTTCTCGCGTATAGGGATTGTCCGTCCTGTTTCACCAATGTACGGTAAGTTACAGGTGCAGCAGATGCAATAGACTCCAGGATGTGCCAATGGGAGGAGAGGATCCTCAGAGGAGCTGAATATGGTTTTAAGTTTAGTGGGTGGTTTAAAGGTGGCATTGAGGTTATAATGTTGTAGGATTCTGTTGATTTTTTCTGATAACCCTTTAAAATTTTTCACTTACCACTCACTTGTTAGTTGGGCTTACTAAAGAAGAACATTTCATTTTTCTGTCTAAGTTATTACATTTTTCTTATCAATTTCTATCTGAATTGGATTTTTCATATCCCCTGCCTAGTTGGCCAAGTGGTTAGCGTATCTGCTTTCCGGCCAAAAGGTTTGCAGGTTTGAATCCTGCTGTGAGCATGGATGTTTGTGATTGTCTGTGGAAATACTAGTGGTGGTGGTCGGCAGTAGATGGCGTTGGTGTGGTTGTGGTCAGTTGGTGGATTGAGTGGTGGTGGAGACATTTGTAGAGCCTCCCTCGATGAGTCTTTGGACTCCCTGGAGATATCAAATAATAATAAATCATAAGTGATCTAGAAAAACCTGTTGTCATATGATTATCATTTTGTTTACCTTAAACATAATTGTTTCACATCTGGTGATGTATTTATAAATTATAAAATATTATTAAATTAGAATAGTGAGTAAACTTACAAATTATTACAAGTGGTTGCTGAGTAATGTGAATGAAAACAGTGACTGAATTTAAATTTATGTAATTTGGGGTTTTTAATTGTATTTATTTTCTAGAAATGTGGAGTCTCTGACTTTTGTTCAAAACTGGGTCTTCATGCCCATCATCCAAGAAATTGTCTCTTCTATCTTAGGGATAAAGAACCAGCTGATTTGCAGAGACTATTAGATGTAAGTTATATTCAGTTCAATTATTACAAAACAAATGGAGAGGATTTAGAACCACCAGAACAGAGATCCTGCTATTTTTTCCCTGAAATATGAATAAATAAATAAATAAAATAAAAATAAATAAATGCTTCATACTAACTTTTTACAGTATTGACTCACATGACATAAAAACAAAATAAATATGATGATATATGAAGCTGCTAATATTTTGCTTGATTTATAGAAATATCAAGTGATGCATAGTTTATATTATTATTATCCTAAGACCTCACAGAGTCACAGACTCATCTAGGAGGTCCCTTTTGTCATATACACAGCTCATCACTGGGCCTTAAACAAATTCACAACTCTCCATGTAAAAAATCTGGTTCTTGCTTCATTGTTCACACCTCCTTATACAGCTTCCATTGAAGACCTCTTGTTCTCCTCCCAATCTCCCATCATTTTATGAAAACCTCTTCAACGTTAATCTTATAACAATCCCTTAAAACTTGTACATCGTCCCTTCGTCCTATCTACTAGACTCTGCAAATTGCATTGTCTCAGCTGTTCTTCATATTCAGCATTCAGAGATCAGAAACTATTTTAGTCAGTCAACCTTCTGGACCCTCTTCAATATTTCTTCATCCTTTTGAAAACCAGGTGACAAAATCTGTACGCAGTAGTCCATATGTGGCTTAATCATAGCCTTATACAATGGAACCAGAAACTCCTTACTAATACAAGTCAGTGTCCTCCACAGAATTCGCCAGAATTCGTTGTGTTGTCCTCACAATTTTGGCAATGTCTTCTAAATTTTAGATCCTTATCCACCATCATCCCAAGATCTCTTATTTCCTCCAGCTCCAACAATATATTTCCACCAAGAAAAATTCTACATCCCATTTTTGTTTTCCAAATTTAAACCTTACATTTCACAACATAACATTGAACTGGCATTTCCACTCCAGTACTCATTCACTCAGTCTATTCAAGTCTTCTTTTAAGGCCACAACATCTCAGAAAATATAATTTGTGAATTTTTTCCTCATAAATCATACTAGCCAGAGACTACATTTACTTAACAGACATAATATACTAGCTTCAGATTTAATTGCCACATAATTAAATCATTATCCACTCTGTATATATTCTTCTGGAATAAATAAATTCATTCTTTCTGAATGAATTTATTTATTACAGAAGAATATATATATATATATATGAGCATATATACATATACACGATATATATATATATATACATACATGAATTATATATATATATTTTTATTAAAAAACATAGATTTAATGACTTAAAAAACAGAGATAACTTATAAAGATTTTAATGAGAATAATACAACTAGTTTCGGCTTATAACAGCCTTCCTCAGGTATTCATAAAGGAAAAGAATAGTAATAAACATTGAAGTATCTAAAAAACTGGAAATTACAGGTAAAAATTGCCACACATAATTGATACATAAAAAACGTATTTTTTCAAGTTATTCTAACAGGCTTGCCATTGTTTATTGCAAGTGTGCGTGCAGGCTCACGTGAACGCCAATAATGAATAACTGCAGCATGGCTATCTGGGATGTTATAACTCAAATTGTTGTTTAAGTGGACAGGGTTTAGTAGGATTTCCCCTTGATTCCACAATTTTTCTCTCAAACTCATCATCACAGCGAAAAATATTTTCTGACTTTTCCCAGCAAACGGAGTGGCTTTGTTAATCATCATTAGGATTATTTGAAAAAAGAACATGACTGGATAACGCAGTTGCATGAGATCTTTTGTAAGAGATCTCTCTCTTATGCTCTTCTATACGTTGTTCAATAGATTGTTAGTTTGTCCAAAATAAGGGATATTGCAATCGCACCATAATTTATACACACCTGGATATTTTAAGTTTGATGAGTAGGCTTTGGATGGCTGATTAGAGAACGGATTTTAGGAAGTGTGGTGAAGAACATCCTGATATTGTATTTTTTAAGGACTTTAGTTAATTTTTTAGAGACTGTGCTAATGTATGGAATGGAGATGCTACCTTTAAAATTAATAGTTTCTGTTGTGCACTGCCCAGCAGGATCCAGAAGAAATTTCTTAATCGTTTTTTCAGAGTATCCATTTTGTTTAAAGATAAGAGTGAGGTGATTTATTTCTTTTTGTAGTTCATCTGGTTCCTTCAAGAGAGAGCATGCTCTGTGTCATAAGGTAGATATAGTTCCAAGTTTTTGTGGGGGAAAATGACGAGAAATATTATGCAGATATCTATTGGTATGAGTAGGTTTTTTGTATATAGAGATTTTTAATCTTTCAGAGCATCGTGTAAGCATGACATCCAGGAAAGGTAAAGGGTTATTATTTTCTAGATCAGCAGTAAATTTTATATTAGGATGTTGGATGTTTAGATGATGAAGAAAATCTATGAGAGATATGTGCCCGTGATTCCAAATAATAAAAATATCATCAACATATCGTTTCCAAACTTTTGGTTTAAATGAGAAGGAAGATATGGCTTTCGTTTCAAAATCTTCAAGGAAGATGTTAGCTAGAACTGGGGACAAAGGATTGCCCATTGCCAGGCCTTGTTTTTGTTGGTAAACGGAGTCCTGATATCTGAAGTAACCAGAATGAATGCAATGTTTTAATAAAGCAAACATTTTTTTGGATAATTTGTACTTTAGTAATGTAAGTACCTCGTCTGTAGGAACGTTAATAAATAAAGATATAACGTCAAAACCTGCTAGAATGTCATTTTCATTGATGGGAATATCTTTTATATGAGAAACAAAATCTGTGGTGTTTTTGATGAAAGATGAAGATTTATTGGAGAAACACTTGAGGTACTTTGCTAGATATTTGGAAAGTTTATACGTAGGTGAGTCAATTCCTTCCACAATTGGGCGAAGAGGGATGTTTTCTTTATGTATTTTGGGAACTCCATAGATGCGTGGGATAAGAGGATGTTGAGAGCGTAAAGAGATTTGAACATTATGAGGAAGTTCACTCGTAGTCTTTAACAAGTTGTTTGTACAGTTTTGTAATTCTCTTGGAGGATCTTCCTGAAGAATTGAATATGTCTAATTATCTTCAAGTAATTGAAGCATTTTGTTGTGGTAATGTTCAGAGTTGAGGATGACCATGGAATTGCCTTTATCCGTAGGTAAAATAATAATGATACTGTTCTGTTTTAGGTTTTTTAGGGCTTGTCTTTCAGCCAGAGAAATATTATCTGTTGGAGGTTTAGCATTATTGATAATGAAAATCGATTCAATGCGAAGAAGTTTCGCCAAATGATTAGGAATGGGTGAACTTGCCTTTTCTATTTTTGTAAGAAGAGATTCTTTAGGGATAAATTTTGGTGAGGGAATGAAATTGAGACCTTTGGTAAGAATATCCGTTTCTGCATCTGTTAAAATATGAGAAGATTTGTTCACTATAACTTTTTCAGAATTAATACAGGCTTCACTTTGACCAGATCTGTTTTGTATCCTTTTTAGATTATTAAATTTCCTGATAAGAGTATATTTATTCTTGTTTTGTATTTGTGTGGCTTGTGCTTCACTGTTAATGATAAAATCGTGTAAGTTAACATGATCCATAATTTCTTCAAGTTTTTGAGTTAAAGATCTTTTAGTGCTGAACAAAAAAGCTAAACAACGTTTTGTGTCTGAAATTCTTTTGCTGAGGAGATCCATCTTAGCTTTACAATAAATTCTTTTAGCACGTTCCGTTGTTAACTTTTTTTAAAAAAGAAAGTTTTCATAAAGAAAACATCCCTCTTCGCCCAATTGTGGAAGGAATTGACTTACCTACATATAAACTTTCCAAATATCTAGCAAAGTACCTCAAGTGTTTCTCCAATAAATCTTCATCTTTCATCAAAAACACCACAGATTTTGTTTCTCATATAAAAGATATTCCCATCAATGAAAATGACATTCTAGCAGGTTTTGACGTTATATCTTTATTTATTAACATTCCTACAGACGAGGTACTTTCATTACTAAAGTACAAATTATCCAAAAAAATGTTTGCTTTATTAAAACATTGCATTCATTCTGGTTACTTCAGATATCAGGACTCCGTTTACCAACAAAAACAAGGCCTGGCAATGGGCAATCCTTTGTCCCCAGTTCTAGCTAACATCTTCCTTAAAGATTTTGAAACGAAAGCCATATCTTCCTTTTCATTTAAACCAAAAGTTTGGAAATGATATGTTGATGATATTTTTATTATTTGGAATCACGGGCACACATCTCGCATAAATTTTCTTCATCATCTAAACATCCAACATCCTAATATAAAATTTACTGTTGATCTAGAAAATAATAACTCCTTACCTTTCCTGGATGTCATGCTTACACGATGCTCTGAAAGATTAAAAATCTCTATATACAAAAAACCTACTCATACCAATAGATATCTGCATAATCTTTCTCATCATTTTTCACCACAAAAACTTGGAACTATATCGACCTTAGGACACAGAGCACGCTCTCTCTTGAAGGAACCAGATGAACTACAAAGATAATTAAATTTCCTGATAAGGGTATATTTATTCTTGTTTTGTATTCGCATGGCTTGTGCTTCACTGTTAATGATAAAATCATGTAAGTTAACATTATCCATAATTTCTTCAAGTTTTTGAGTTAAAGATCTTTTAGCGGTGAACAAAAAAGCTAAACAACGTTTTGTGTCTGAAATTCTTTTGCTGAGGAGATCCATCATAGCTTTACGATAAATTCTTTTAGCGCGTTCCGTTGTTATCTTTTCTTAAAGAAAAGAAAGTTTTCATAAAGAAAACATCCCTCTTCACCCAATTGGGGAAGGAAATGACTCACCTGCGTATAAACTTTCCAAATATCTAGCAAAGTACCTCAAGTGTTTCTCCAATAAATCTTCATCTTTCATCAAAAACACTACAGATTTTGTTTCTCATATAAAAGATATTCCCATCAATGAAAATGACATTCTAGCAAGTTTTGACATTATATCTTTATTTACTAATGTTCCTGCAGACGAGGTACTTACATTACTGAAAGACAAATTATCCAAAAAAATGTTTGCTTTATTAAAACATTGCATTCATTCTGGTTACTTCAGATATCAGGACTCCGTTTACCAACAAAAACAAGGCCTGGCAATGGGCAATCCTTTGTCCCCAGTTCTAGCTAACATCTTCCTTGAAGATTTTGAAACGAAAGCCATATCTTCCTTCTCATTTAAACCAAAAGTTTGGAAACGATATTGATGATATTTTTATTATTTGGAATCACGGGCACACATCTCTCATAGATTTTCTTCATCATCTAAACATCCAACATCCTAATATAAAATTTACTGCTGATCTAGAAAATAATAAATCCTTACCTTTCCTGGATGTCATGCTTACATGATGCTCTGAAAGATTAAAAATCTCTATATACAAAAAACCTACTCATACCAATAGATATCTGCATAATCTTTCTCATCATTTTCCACCACAAAAACTTGGAACTATATCTACCTTAGGACACAGAGCATGCTCTCTCTTGAAGGAACCAGATGAACTACAAAAAGAAATAAATCACCTCACTCTTATCTTTAAACAAAATGGATACTCTGAAAAAACGATTAAGAAATTTCTTCTGGATCCTCCTGGGCAGTGCACAACAGAAACTATTAATTTTAAAGGTAACATCTCCATTCCATACATTAGCACAGTCTCTAAAAAATTAGCTAGTCCTTAAAAAATACAATATCAGGATGTTCTTCACCACACTTCCTAAAATCCATTCTCTAATCAGCCATCCAAAGCCTACTCATCAAACCTAAAATATCCAGGTGTATATAAATTATGGTGCGATTGCAATATCCCTTATTTTGGACAAACTAACAATCTATTGAACAACGTATAGAAGAGCATAAGAGAGAGATCTCTTACAAAAGATCTCATGCAACTGCGTTATCCAGTCATGTTCTTTTTTCAGATAATCCTAATGATGATGAACAAAGCCACTCCGTTTGCTGGGAAAAGTCAGAAAATATTTTTCGCTGTGATGATGAGTTTGAGAGAAAAATTGTGGAATCAAGGGGAAATCCTACTGAACCCTGTCCACTTAAACAACAATTTGAGTTATAACATCCCAGATAGCCATGCTGCAGTTATTCATTATTGGCGTTCACGTGAGCCTGCACGCACACTTGCAATAAACAATGGCACGCCTGTTAGAATAACTTGAAAAAATACAACATTTTTTATGTATCAATTATGTGTGGCAATTTTTACCTGTAATTTCTAGTTTTTCAGATACTTCAATGTTTATTACTATTCTTTTCCTTTATGAATACCTGAGGAAGGCTGTTATAAGCCGAAACTAGTTGTATTATTCTCATTAAAATCTTTATAAGTTATCTCGGTTTTTTAAGTCATTAAATCTATGTTTTTAAAATGTATCACAACAACCGAGTAAAAGCCTATGATCACACACACACACACACACACATGTGTGTGTGTGTGTGTGTGTGTGTGTGTGTTGGCCAAGCAGGTAGTATATCCGCTCTCCAGCCTAGATGCTGTGGGTTCGAATCCCACATAGGCATGAATATTTGTGATTGTCTTCTCCCATTATGGACTGGGTCACCATGGGAGTAGTAGACCCAAAACCTCCTGCAATCGGAGAGGCCTTCACACTGCAGTGGATAGAAAAATATGCTAATAATTTATTTTTTTATTATATATGTATATAATATAATATAATGAGTTTTACAGCTGTTTCAGCATTTGCAAGTGAAATGCTTATTATGCTTTCACTTATATATCAGAAAAAGTAAATGATTTCTCAGCACATATGAAAAATTTTTGGTATGAAAAATGAAGTGAAATAATTTCAGATTCAATTTATAATGCAAAATCTAAAAAGATTTTGCATTAATAAAATGGAAACATTTTCTTAGAAAAATTCGAAGTTTTTTTGTTTTTTTTTCTGTAAAACAGCATTTTTTCTTAGGTGCATTCCGCTTAGAAAAGGTGAGTCTGTTGCTCATTAGTTCTGTGGGTGCACTAAGGGCCCAAGACCAAACATGGAACTCTTTTGACCCATTTCTGTCTTTTAATCCCAGGATGGTGGACTTCTGATGAGTGATACAATCCATTACCCCCACCTGGAATTGCAAATGTATTTAAGAAAGCCACATAAAAAAAAATCCAAAAACTGCTGCTAGCAATTCAGTTATTGAAATTATAAAAATAGATGGTAAGAAAGCCAAAAATCTTGAAATCAAAAAAGAGTAAACACTTAAAGTTGGCTACAAGTTTCTTATACAAAAATCTCCTACTTTTAATCTCTTTTTTTTTTTTTTAATCTCTCAGATGAAAATAGGATAATATCTTTGGGAGGAAGACTTGACCTAATTCAGTGGTATGAAAAGTATATTCTACGTTTTCCTTCCTCAACATCAGCAATTTCAGGTCTTCATAATCTTAAATATTATTATTATTATTGTCACGGGCTACTCCATGGAGTCCTTAGACTCATCGAGAGATACCCTAAACATCATGTCAAGCAGTATCCAACATTTATGCATTATCTATGGTACTTTCTTTGAACTCATTCACAGTCATGGCACCTACAACAACAGACTCTGGCAACCTATTCCACTCATTCACCACTCTTGAAGGGTGAATGAGTTAATTGCTAACTACACTCTTACTCAGTTTCCAAGGATTTCCCCTAGTTCTTCCACCACCACACCTGTTCTGAAAAATTTCTCTGAAGTAATCTTTAAAAAGCCTTCAGTAATTTGTATGTCTCAATCATATCATTCCTCTTCCGCCTGTCAACCGGTTTCTGTAATCCACAAATCTTCAACTGTTCTCATAAAGTTCATTCCGTAGACCTGCTACCATCTGGGTAAATCACCTCTGGATCCTCTCCACCTCTTCCTCATCTGTGAGAACTGATTTGTATTATGTACTGAAATTGAGGTTTCCATGTATATTGAAGCAGACAACATACAAAAAACAGGACTCCCCAATTAATACATATTATTTTTTCATTTCAATAAATAAACATATTAGTTTTCATACAACTGCAAGTTGCAATTGTATGAAATGATAACATTCTCTTCCATTAAGCAAGACTGCAGTTCTGGTATGAAACCCTTTTAATGTTTAAATGTCAATAGGGTTTCATACCAGAACTGCAGTCTTGCTTAATAGAATAAAGAGAATGTTATCATTACACCACCTTATCACAGTATCCTGTCATGCCCAGGAAACTTGGCTTCATATAAACATAATTAATGATCTGATAGGGTAGTTTATCTTATCTGTATGATCTTATTTTTGTGTATTCTCAGGCTGTTTAATCTGTTTTGTAGAAGGAAAACCTGAGTTTCCAGGAGAGAAAAGCCTGCCACATGTGTATGAGACCGGCTAATTCTCCTTCAGTTTGAGAAGCTTTATAAAGGTTTTCTTTGTGTCCTAGACAGATTCACCATTGTTATTGACAACTGTCGAGAATACCTCCAGTACAGTACAGTAGCCATGCACAAAATCTTAACTGCAGTATTTCTGGTGATTAGTTATAGAACTAGATGTTTAAAGATTGGCAATTAGATTATACAAATTATTTAATTAATCATTATTTTCATATATTGAAGTGAATTGTTATATATGGGAATGTATAATTTGACTTTTTTTATAGTAATGTAAATCAAATATATTGAGAAATAAATTGGTACTTATTGTCAATGTAAATAGGTTGGATTGGTTCGATTTAAATAACGATATAATTATGACCAGTATAATGTGTTTAGTAATTGTCTGTGTTTGCCTGGTTTGCAGTGTTAAAAAAACAAAACAAACAAACAAAAAAAAAATGATTTTCAGGAACAAAATGCCCTGCCAACTCTGCATGAAACCAGTCAACTCAGCTTCATTTAAAAAGTCCTTATAAAGCCAAAGATAAGCTTAGGTGTTGATGGTTATTCATGACTTATTTTTCACGGTATTAACAACACCACAAACACTTATCAACAAAGATGTTTTATTAACGCTTATATTTCGCTGATTTTCAGTTCAGCATCATTAGAGCACAACACACTTGTAAACGCGACAGTGAGTGAGTGAAACAATATAATTGCAAAAGACAAAAGATCTAAAGTCCTATTTTTTTGCGCCCTCTAACGGGGAAAAAAAAAAAAAAAAAAAAAACAGCAGTTATCCAGGAGTTTTTCTTAGGATAACCGTCTCCCAAATTTTTGGCAAATTAATGCAACCATATTTGTTAAGGTTGGGAGAATTCTTCAAAGCCATTGCTGACTCAAAATATAATCTTTCAGATCTATAACGACTCCTAAATAGCACATTCGTTTTCCTCCATCTAATCCTGTGTGAAGGAGTGTCCTTTGTCTTTTACAATTATATTGTTTCACTCACTCGCTGTCGCGTTTATAAGTGTGTTGTGCTTTGATGATGCTGAGTTGAAAATCAGCGAAATATAAGCGTTAATAAAACATCTTTGTTGATAAAAGTGTTTCTGGTGTTGTTAATACCATGAAAAATAAGTCATGAAATAAGTTATGAAGATTCCTTTGTCCTAGATGGAATTTGAACCCTGTTCTTTGCAACAAACAGAAAATGTCAGCTGGTCTAATGACAGGCTTTATATATATAAATTATTAACCATAATTTTCACTGGACATTTTGTGTATATTCTCAGTATATAATTAGTTTAATGATGAAATCATAACACACACAAATAAAGGATAGAAAGCTTAATGCCATGCATGGCATCATGAGTTGTACCAGAGCAGCACAGTACTCATAACTGAAGTCCTAGTGATACTAAGTAAAAAAATTGCATAAATAATAGTAATAATATGAATCTGAATTCAGTTAACAATAGTAAAGTAAATACTTAAATAAAAATTAATGTAACAGAAAGGTTGGAAGTTTAATAACATAAAATTTTTGACAACTGGAACAAAACTCAACATCCGTAGAGTTCAAGATTGGTACTATCAACATAAGAGCATCAATGGAAAGAAACAGAAATAGCAGAAGAACTGAATAAGTGTTCAGATCAGTATATTAGAATGGTGAATTGGACATTGAGACTCATTGTCTATGATCTTCCAGAAGGTTCCACTAAGGAAGAAGTGGAAAAGTAAAGGCAGGTGACATGAAGAAAAAGGAAAAGTTGATAATTAAACAGCAAAGCAGGAAATTATTACCAGACATATAGAAATGTTTTGGGAATATTTGGAGAAAAGAGCAAAACTAATAATAATGGTAAACACCTACTGGATTTCTGTTAAGGACATGGACTAATCATTAATGCCATGTTTCAACATAAAGATATGCACAAATTCACATGGAGAAGAAATAAGAAAGGCCTCATAGCCTATGTTATTGTTGACAGCAGTATGCTCACTCTGGTTCAGAATACAAGAGTATATATACAGAGGATTGGATTTGAAATAGGAAGTGATTACCATTTAGTTTTAAGTAGGATAAAATTGAATATATTGACAACAAAAGTGTATAAAAATGTCTTTTTAAAAAATCAAAGTTTGGACAGCTTTCAGGAGGGAACTGTAGACTCAAATACGCATATATTATTCAGGAAAAAAATGAAAGAGTTTGAAAACAAGAACAAAACATAGAAACTCATGGGTAGACACTGAAAAAAACATTAACTGATTTATGGCCAGAGAAGCATATTGTCTGCTTGGATGGAAAAATCAGAACTCCAAGCTGGACTCAAGAAGTTAAAGAGGCAGTCAAATAAAAGAAGAAAGCAGAGCAAATGTTCCTGGTAAGGAAGTCAGCTCCTGCTCTGAGAAAATTCAGAGAAATTGTAAGAAAGCAAAGCACTTTGTAAAAGTTGCTAAACGAAAATCATGAGAAGACTTTGGTAAGTGCATAGAAAAGAAATATTAGGAAGGTAGCAAAATATTCTGGAGGCTTTTGAAAAAGCTTAAAACTGATCATGTTAAAGTCAACAACATTATATACCAGCAATTAGAAGGATTAGCAATGGGCAGTCCCCTGTCACCACCATGTGCGGACTTGTCTTATGGAGCAATTAGAAAATGAGATTTTAGCTAACATTACTCCAAAACCAACAGTCTGATGGAGATACGTTGATGATGTGTTTATTATCTGGAGAAAAAAAGTAGAACACTTACACATGAGTTCTTAGAAAAAATCAACTCTTTTCATGACAAAATAAAATTTACTTTAGATTTAGAAAGCAATCATCAATTACCTTTTTTTAATATACTTATCAAAAGAGTAGAGAATGATGATATTAAGCTTATTATATACATAAGAAACCCACTGATACTGGTTAGTATCTCCATTATACTTCAGATCATCATCATACACAAAAATGCAGCATCATCCATATGCTACAAAACAGAGCCCACAACATAGTCATGGATGAAGAAGATGTATGTACAGAACTTTCCCACATCTCCAAATCTCTTTCTCAAAATGGGTATCCTCTAAACCTAATCAATAAAATGCTCTATAAAAACAACCTCCAACAACCACGTTTAGCAACTCAGTATGTATCAACCATTGTTATACCCTATGTTGGTTCAGTGTCTAATAAGATAGCTAGAATTTTAAAATCTTACAACATCAGAGTTGTGTTTAAACCGACCACTACCACTAGACAATTTTTAAGATCCCCTAAAGACAGTGTTCCTTTTTTAAATATGCAGGTGTGTACAGCATACCTTGTACATGTGGACTATCATACACAGACCAAACTTCGAGAAGCTTAGAAATTAGACAGAAGGAACATGTCAGAGACGTTAATCATAACAGAACGGACACCACTGGTTTGGAGCATCACTTCTCAATTTCAAACTACGCTATAGATTGGGATAACAGCTTAATGCCTTACATGGAGGAAGATTACAGATATCGATTATTTAAAGAAGCCGCTGTGGTCCTACAAAAGGTTTAATAGAAACCAAGGAGTAATATTAAAGGATATATGGAAGAATTTTATTAACTCATTAAGTTTAGCAGAACTACAGTATGCCAAAAACTATGTAACATGTATTTATAATAATGACTGAAGTATATCACTTCACTCATACCATGTCACGCGGTGTCTTCCAATTTTGTTGTAAACCGTTACGTATCCTTCGTTTTTGCATTTAGTAGTTTTTTTTCACCGTTTAGTCTTGACAAAGCTAGTCAGTTTTGCTAGCGAAACTAGTTGACAGATGTGTACATACATATATTAAATCTATGGTCTTATAATCCAAATAGCTATTGTGTTAATTAAAGCTTAGAACTATTTAAAAAAGTTCTATAAAAGGAATTAGAGATGATAAAGGTGATATGTAAACAGAAGATTCTAGATGTCTGGAATAAATACTTTGAAACATTGATAAATGAAACATGCAGTGACAGTACAATGATAGAAAACACTCAAGATGAATCCGGTCAGGAATAGATATCCATACTTAGAGGTAGAAAAATCCATCAAAATCATGAAATATGAAAATATAGCTGGCTAGATCGTGGAAAGTATGCACTACCACATCAAAGCTCATCCAACCATGCCTTAAACTCATTCAGTGTGTTTGCATTCACAACTCACTCAGGCAACGCATTCCACTCACCAGCCACACTCCATGCAAAAAACACGTTCCTCACTCCTTTACTCACAGCCTCCTTATACAGTTTCCAATGATGATCTCTTGTTCTATCCTCCCCTTTACCATTCTGTGAAAAATTTCTTCAGTGTTAATCTGGTAACAACCCTGACCAACTTCTATGTCTCAAATAATATTTCCTCTTCCTCCTCCTCTTATTCATGAGGCATTGCAAATTACATTCTTTCAATCTCCATTCATACTCCATATTCCAAATACTGGTTACCACCTTTGGGAATCTTCTCTTGACCTTTCTGACATCCTCATCATCATGAAATCCAGATTACCAATCTGATCAATGCCTTATACAATGGAATCATAACCTCTTTATTTCTGCATATCAAGGTCCTCTCACAACATTGCCATTATCAATGTGATGACTTCCCAACTTGTGCAATGTGGTCCCATGAATTTCAGGTCCTTGTCTATCACCATTCCCAGATCTCTCATTTCTATGTGTCGAGTCTTAAGTGTTAGAAGAAACTCATGTTAGAAGTTTAATAGAGTGAAACATCACTGAGAAATAATTAAAAATAATATTTGACTCATCCAATATTTCATTGACAGTGACATCATCAGGGAGTACAATATGAGACGTAAACACACACACACACACACACAAAATGAAGTGAAACATGTGGATGAAGAGATCAGTAAGAAAAGAGGATTTTAGATCAATCCTAGCAAGACAAAGATTATGGTTCTCAAAGGAAATACAGCCAGGGAAGCTCCTAAGAAACAAGTGTACCTGAATGGGGAAAGAATTGAGGAAGTCAGCAGGTTTGAGTGCATTGGATCTTTGAGGATTCTGAATGTAGCTGCTTTTTGAACATTGACTTATGGCTGTGAGACTTGAAACCTGAAGAAGGCTGATAGGAAAAGGATAGCTGCATTTGAGATGTGGTGTTACAGAAAACTGTTGAGAATATCATATACTGAAAGGCAGACAAACAGATGGGTGCTAGACAGAATCAGTAGAACCTTAAGGGTACTGAGAGAATAAAGTTGAAATACTTTGGACACACTGAAAGGATGGAAGGAGGACTTCTCAAAACAGTAATAGAAGGTAACGTTCCTGGAAAAAGAGGATGGGGGTAGACCATCAATAAAATGGATGAATGGTGTCTGGAGTGACAGATCTTCAGAGAGTTGAAGTCTTCAGAAAAAGCATACAATAGGACCACCTGGTGTGGCATATCACTGAGCAATTGAGTGACCATATGGCATCTGATGATGTCCAATGAATAGATTGACAGATGGATGCAAACAGTGGCATATTACTATTTAAACCCATCCCAATATCATTACATACAAGTTGAACAACAATGGCTTCAATACAGACCCTTGCAGCACAATACGAGTAACTTTCTCTTTTGGGATACTGTTCCCCCATATACAACTTTCCGATACCTGTCTGACAGCCAGTCACCAATCCAACTCACTAGTCTGTTATCCCATTATAACCATTTCAATTTATTTAACAGCTTGTCATTTGGCAGTCTATCAAAATCTTTTGCAAAATCTCAGTACACCACTGTATGTACATTGCCCTTGTTCAATATGAGGGCTGTTCGATAAGTCCGCGCAAAGTCTAAGAGATGGCACCACCAGTGCATATCAAGGTTATTTTTAGTTTCTGGCAACTGTTGGAGGATCATACACACTAAGTTTCAGTCAGATAAATCTATTACTCTGTGTTTGACATTCATTTGAATCAGTCAAGTACTGTGATTTGTGAAAAATGGCTGAGAAATAATTTCATGTAGTGATTAAACATTACTTTTTGAAAGACAAAATGGGCTCAGGAAACCAAAACTAAGTTTGATAAACAGTATGGTGATTCTGCACCTTCGATTAGATTGGTTTATAAGTGGTTTAGTAATTTTCGAAGTGGCCATATGAGCACAAGTGACGTTGAATGTTCCTGACACCCTGTTGAGGTCACTATTCCAGAAAGTATTAAAAAAACCATGATATGGTGATAGAAGAGTGAAGGTGCGTGAAATTTCTAAGGCTGTGGGCATCTCAAATGACTGCGTACATAATATTTTACATGAACATTTACATATGAGAAAACTAGCTGCAAGATGGGTACCGCATTTGCTCACACTGGATCAAAACCGTCAACATATAAACTGTTGCAAGGACAGCTTGAAGCTGTTTCAACAGAATCTTTCAACGGAAAGCTGTTTCAGTAGATGAAACATGGATTCATCACTACCAGCCTTTGACCAAGGAACAGTCAAAACAATGGGTTGGGGAATCTCCACCAAAGAAAGCGAAAACCATTCCTTCAGCAGGAAAGGTTATGGCCACCGTCTTCTGGGATGCTCGTGACATAATCTTCATAGACTTCTTGGAAAAGGGCAAAACAGTTAACAGAGTGTATTATGCGTCTTTGCTGGATCATTTAAATAATGAAATAAAGGAAAAACCACTACACTTGGTGAAAAAGAAGATTCTTTTTCACCACGACATCACACCCACTCACTCTTCTGCAATTGTGACCGATTTACGCTACGAAATGCTTTTGCTTTCCCCCCTACTCTCCAGATTGGGCTCCCTCTGACTACTATCTGTTTCCAAACAAGAAAAAATCCCTGGCAAGAAAGAGATTTTCATCAAACGATGAGGTGATTGCCAAAACAACTGCCTATTTTGAGTTGGACAAATCATACTATATGGACAGGATCAGGATCAAAAAACTCGAGCATCATTGGACTAAGTGTATAGACCTCAAAGGAGACTATGTTGAAAAATAAAATATGTTTGTCCCAAAAAAAATTGTTTTCTTCATTTTTGCCAGACTTATCGAACAACCTTCGTATATTCATCACTTTGTTATAGTACATAAAGAACTTGGTAAAATACAAAATTCCCTGTAACAAACCTATGCTGACAAGCACAGAGAATACTGTTGTTATCAATCCACTTATTTTATCCTAGCTCTGATCAATACCTTAACTACAACTCCAGATATACAGATTGGCTTATATTTGTAGCCTTAACCTTATCACCACTTTTGTGAAGAGGAAGAGTTTTACCTTCCTTTCACTCCTTTGGGACTTTTGTTGTTGCAGTACCCTTTTTAAACAGGTAGGCCAAAGCTGGTGCTAATTCTCTGGAACA
This sequence comes from Typopeltis vanoorti, assembly GCF_054136105.1. Lineage (NCBI taxonomy): Eukaryota > Metazoa > Arthropoda > Arachnida > Uropygi > Thelyphonidae > Typopeltis > Typopeltis vanoorti. The sequence goes on along the minus strand of NC_143557.1, from coordinate 97,685,413 downwards.
TACCCTTAAGATACATAGTGATATATAATCAAATCCTATTGCCTTATTGACATCAAGCTTATTTGTTTTCTCATATATCCATTCTTGCTCATTCACAATTAAGCTATCCTCTTCTATCTCTTCTACACTTGAGCTTCTCATGATTTCATCCTGGTGAGGATGAAGCACCCTTATAAGATGTTGACTTGAATACCTTTACTATGTCCTATGCAGAAGTTACTATTCCACCATCTTTATCTATTAATATCACCTTACTATAATAATTATTCTTTCTACTTGCCACATATCTGCAAAACTGTCTAGAACAGAGTTCTTCAGCTTTTTTACATCTGCAGACCAGGGAAAATAGGATAAATATTTTGCGGACTGTCTGATGGCTAAGACAAAAACATAAACCAATGTAGATAATATTTTATTTATTAAATCCATTGTTATGAAATTACAATTTTTACCTAGTGCGACATCTGCTGCTGCTGCTCTTAGAGGTTAGAAAATTTGATATACATGGCTGGAGCGTTGTTTCTGAGAGACGAAGAAATTTTTGGCGGACCGCGGAAATTTCCACAGACCACAGGTTGAAGAACAAGGCTTTAAAGTTTTTCTTGGCCTGATATGCTAATTTTTGCTCATACTGCAGTTTTGCTGTTCTTACTGAGTCACCTTCCTGGCCTGTTCTTTATTCATGCGATTGATTTACCATTATGCATCTTATGCTGCCTCCACAGTATCTTCTTCAGAATTTGCGCTTAATCCTTTCATTCATCCATTTGACATCTACTTTATTTAGCCTTTTGACTTTTTGAATACATTGACACATTGATGTTTGCTAAATATCTTTTAGTCAGTTCTCACACAGCATTTATCTCCTTCCACTTCAACTCCACATTCCATGCTGGTAATCACCTCATAGTTACTCTCACTGACTGGGGGGGGGGGGGGGGGGGGATGTGACACCCCCACTCATACACACAACCTCCAGTGAAATTATTAGAATTAAGACTCTCAATCCTCACATGCCTACCCTTACACATGCTGCCTAAGATAGTAGTCTCTCAAGAACTCAAAAAATTCATTTTTCTTATTCCCAAATGCTAGTTCTTCATTCTAGTCTATGTGACCATAATTAAAATCACCCATAATGATCACCATTTCTTGTTTGCTAATAAAGTTGCTTATACATTTCTTTATCACTACCACCACCCTCCACATTCCATGGCCTATACCAGTAACCAACTAAATATCTCTTCCTGTCAACCTCCACTTCACACCATACTAACTCAAAACGATTACCACTGTTTACATCATGCATTCATCTGTGCAGACATAATTTACCTGCAATCATCGACAAAAAAAAAAAAAAAAATCCCTCTTCCATTTTCTATTCCTGTCAGGATATCATCCATATCTCACCATGTTTCATTTATTCCAGCAATCTTAGGGTGAATAAACTCATTTAGCAAAACCATTTCATTTCCCTTATTTATAATGCTCCTGGCATTGGTAAATAAACACAACAGGTCACGTTTAGATCTATAACTGGTCCTTCCCATGCCACTTATTGGTTGTAATTTCCAAACACCTAACCATTCCCAATCACCTTTATCACCACCACCTAGCCTATCTCCTCAGTCTTAGCTACGTCCCTTACATCCTAGTTCATCCCACTCCCATGCTGACTGTCCTCATACACACATTCACTACTACTACTTCCAACATCCACTCTATTGTCTCTCCTTGTCTACCCTGATTTCCCCATTTCCCTATTCATCTTGCATTCTTGTTCTCTCATCATTATCTCTCACACTATTCTCACTTACAACCATTTCACTGTTACCATTTCCAGTCTCTTGATCTTGTGTTTCACCTCTTACCTCCTGTGTCCTCATGGCCAATCACTTGTTACTCCTCCTTGCAGTAACAGTCTTTCTGACTCCATTTAAATGCAACCTGTCACTTTTGTAAAAACCTATCCTTCCCTCAAATGCATCTCACACATTTAGAAACTCCACTTCCTTCTCCTCATATAGCTCTGCCAACATGCTGTTCATGATCCATGCTCTCCATCTCAACTCACCTAGCAACACACTGACCACCTTTCCAACCATGCTGTTATCTTTCACTCTCCTCAACACCCTCCTGATGTTCATCCTCCCATTACCCTTATGTACAATGAGGTCATTTGTTACAACTCCCACCAACAACAACTCGCTTGCTCATTTGCTTCTTGTATCTAACACATCAATTATCCTGCTAATTCTCCCTCTTGGAAAACACACCTTATTGAATCTCTCATTTACCACACCTCTAATAATGGAATCTCCATACATCTTTTTATTTAATTTTTTTTATCTCGCTTCTCATTCTGATCAACTCATTTTTCACTTCTTGCATCCTGGTAATTACACAGTCTGGCATTCATTTCTTTCATTTCCTCATTCCTACTTTTCTTCACTTCCACAATGTCACTCACTTTCATTTCATCGGCTGTACTTGCTTTCACTTCTGTAGTCTTATTTGCATCCATTTCATGATTCATCCAGTAATTTCCTCCTGCAATTACACTCTGTTTTTTTCCATCACTCAGTTTCACATTTACCTATAACTCATAGTTTAACAGAATATAATATTTTCGATATATTATTATTATTACATGACACCTCCAGGGAGTCCAAAGACTCATCGAGGGAGGGCACCTGCATCACTCAATCCACCAACTGCAACTATACCAATGCCACCTGCTGCCCACCACCACCACCACTGGTATTTCCACAGACAATCACAAACATCCATGCTCACAGGTGGATTCGAACCTGCAGCCTTTTTTTGACTGGAAAGCAGATATGCTAACCACTTGGCCAACCAGGCCATCAGTAATAATAATAATAATTATTATTATTATTAATTAATAATAATAATAATAATATATCCATACCTTTTCTTGTATCCTGTTCAATCTCTCCACAGGCATGCTCTCCATATACTGCCACATATACATGTTGCAACTCAGGCAACTCGTATATAGAGTTGCCAACGCCTCAGACAACTCTATATCTTAATGACCTCACATCACTTGCCTTAGTATCCAATAACGCAAATCACATATCGTTACAGATATTTATAATGCTATACATTATGGGAAGGATCACTACCCAGATCAGTTTCAATCTTTATTGAGGTCTCATCAGTGGGAGCCGGTATAATGCATGGCATTATACGTGTCCACAAGGATATGTGTGCTTTGCCTTATGGGATACTAAGGCAAGTGATGTGAAGTCATTAGCCTCTATATATGAGTTGTCCCAGTTCCTGAAAATACTTCAGGTGCAAACTTTGGTTGCTTACACTTGGATAAAGGATTAAACCAAGTATATAATTTCTTGGTATCTTTAATTTATAATAAGTGTCTTAGAAGACCAAAATATAAGATCTGACAATTTTGGAGTCCTGACAGATAAACATATTCATTTGTAGGGAAAATGTCAGTGAGCTGTTAGTAATGATTTAGCCTTTGCATAGAGTACTGTCATAACATCCTGTACACTCCCTAAGGGTACGTATCAGGAACTTGATCGTGATGATGTATCAAGGGCATGTTCAGTGTGAATTCAAAAATTAAACAGAGCACAAATAACATACTGAAGAACCAGCAATCAGAATGTGTCAGTCCAGTCACATGAATGAAGTAGAGTAACACAGTAACTGCTCTCAAGTCATTATTATTACTATCATCATTAGGCCTCCATAGAGTCAAGGGACTCGTTGTGCAAGGCCCCACTTTCACACACAGCTCATCATAACTTGACTTAAATGTATTCACTGTCTCTGCACTCACCACACCTTCAGCTAATGAATTCCAATCACCCACCATTCTTCATGTAGAAAACATACTCTTTGCTTGCACCTCCTTCCAGGAATGGCCTCTTGTTTTCTCTCTATCTCCAAGCATTTATAAAAAATCCCATCCACATTAATCTCATAATTACCCCTTACTAACTTATATATCTTGGTCCTCTCATCCCCTCCTTCTGTCCACTATGCTCTGCAATTTGCATATGTCCCCATACTGAACATTCCAAAGACCTAAAACCATTGATTGTTTCCCAACCCTCTCCAACAACTCATTTTCCTTTTGAAACCCAGTTGACCAAATCTGTGCACAGTAATCCATATGCAGCTGATTAAATCCTTGTACAATGGAATCATAACATCCTTACTGCTATATGTTGTTTTCTCTGCATCGTTGCCATAATTCACTATTCTGCTCACAATTTTAGCAAAATATCCCCGAAATTTCATATCTCTATCAAACCTCTCCCCCCCCCCCAAGATATTTCATTTTCTTTTATCTCCTCCAAGATGATATCCACATCAATCTTATGCTCAGCAATCCCATCTTTGCTTCCCAAATTTTAAAACCTTACACTTTGCTACGTTGAATTGAAACCCCCACCCCCTCACACTTGCTTATTCACCCAGTCTGTTCAAATCCTCTTGCAAGACTACAACATCTGCTCAACTTTGCATCATCTGCAAGCAACTGTATATCACCATTCAAGGCCCTTCCCAATGTCATTTACATACAAATTAAACAACAATAGATCCCTGGGGTCTCCACTAGTGATTTTCCTCTTCTGAGATATCACTCTACCATATGATATTTTATTTTATTTTTTCTTTTTCTTTTTAAATCAACTGTTTAACATCTGTTGTGTGGCATTATTTTTTAAGTTTTTCTATTTACATTTCTTTTTATTGAAATAAATACATACCAATTCCCATAATGTTGATAAGTAGCCATCAGATATGTTCACATTTGAATGATGTAATATTATTTAACAGCTTTCTTTCTATGAGACATTAGTCTTCTTTCAGGAGTGGTTATGTGTCCTGCAAATCTGCTGTTCCAGCACTCACAATAACAGTTATATTTCATTTTTGACATTGTAAAAAAGACTATGTAAAAATTAAATAAAATAATTAAAAAATGACCATGGTACTGACATACTATAGGTTTATAATCTTTTCAGGGCAGAAGGCATATAAAAAAATACCAAAGTAGACAAAAGATTATAAACCTATAGTATGTCAGTACTATGGTCATTTTTTAATTATTTTATTTAATTTTTACATAGTCTGGAAATCCTTCTCTAGATACCAAATGTGGAATCTTTTCAAGCAAGTTGGAAAGGCCTCTTATAAGTGGGACAGTGGTTTTGCATTAAGAGATGAAATTCATCTCCCACCTAAGACAATCACAAGCAGCCATGCCCATGGAGGGATTAGAATCCACAACCTGTTGGTTGAGAAGTGAGTACATAAACCACTTAACAATGAGGACAGCAGATTAATATACTTGTTGAGAACTTTAAAAGTGAATTCGTTTTTGTATCTTTGCTAGTATAGCACTCTGATGCTAGTATATTTGCTAACATAGCACTCTGAAAAGTACTAATTAGCACTTGTTTAGTAGTCACATGTGTGTATGAGTAGATACACACACACACACACACACACACACAGTGTGCATGTGTGGAGAGAGAGAGCGCTATCTTGTTAGAGTGATACTTTTTGAGGTGCTTATTGCAGCATGATAATAAATTCCCTGTCCATAATAACAGAGTTTAATCTTTTATTTTGGATAGTTTAATAGATCTTCTCTTTAAAAGAGAAGATCTATTAAACTGGCCTCTTGTTGCATACTTAAATATAACCATGAATCAATATGGGTAAAGTAGACTGGCCATATGATCAGCCCTACATGCAGTAAGATGGAGAATAATTGTTACCTTAAAAATACTTTGCTCCAGAAGTGAAAAATTATTCTGGGAATCAGCTTATGTTTTGCAGAACACTCCTAATTTGAGTAAAATTGAATGTAAAAAATTTGAATGTCTTCCAAAAATCTGGGAGACTGTTATCCTCCACCTGAATCAACAAAAAACCTGGCCATCTTGGACTATATCTAGATCAAAATATTTAGATACTCAATTGAAATTTTATGTTCTTAATCAGTTTTTTTTTGTTTGTCTTTTATTATCCTTGAAAATGCCTCATTTACTGTAATTGAAATATTGGATTAAAATATTGATTTTTTTTTCCCTGTTGTATTGTGATAAGCCATTTAAAAGCACCATGATAAGTATAACACATAAGTTGAAATAACTACTTGTTGCGTTCTGTTTTTGCATGCACTGCTGTTTTAACTTGTCAGTAATGCCATATCTTGATTTCTTAAATATATTTTGCCATTTGATATTATTTTTTTTTTTTCAGATGAATGATATTCCATATAATGTAGATCCACCTGAGGGAATGGAAATTAAAGATGAATGTCAAGTAATGGAGCAGAAAGAAATTACTGATGGACTAAAGGATGATATTTGTGGCAAGGATGTTCTTGATGGTAATGCAGGACTTTGCAGGTTAGCATATCATTTCAGTTTCACGAGATGTGGTCTCTCAAAAACTACATTTCTAAACTATTTTATGCATAAAATTGTGTTTGTGATTATTATATTTAGACTTTAGATTTTTCTTACTCATGATAATTATACTCAACAATATTGGGTCTTAGAAATTAATTAAACACAAGTCTATTTCAGTAATCAAACATTTGGCATAATACACATGTAGTGAAATTATCAAACCTCAAGAATTATTAACTTCGAATTCATTTCAGATTATATGAAAAATTTTACATAAGTTACCAGCAGGGCATTATGCCTTATTTCCTTGAAAGATATCTGAAAATACATTTATATGTATGATATGAATATGTCTCCTAAATACTGCTTATAAGTTATATGCACAAATATTAACTTCAAAACTTAAATCATATATAGAAGATTAAACTTTATGAAAAACAAAATGGCTTTCAAAAAGGATGATCACGCATTGACCAAGGCTTTTTACATTAAAAATCTTAATGGAAAAAAATTACAAATTCAACATAGAAACACACATAGCATTTGTAGATTATTGGGTTTGTACAGATTACAGGAACGCCTTTGACAGAATCTTAAGGAACAAACTATAGGCCGTACTCAATAATATAAACATTCCAAATCAGCTACTTGCTTCAATAACTAACATGTATCAAAACAACCAAATAGCTGTAAGAATTGATGAAAAAGTTACAGAATAGAAATCAATGAACAGAGGAGTCCATCAAGGATATCCAATGTCACCATTCTTATTTAATATCTATGTATATATAAAATAGTAAAGAATTGGAAGAAAAATATGAAACCAGCATTTAAACTGGATTGTAGAACTATACTTAATACCCTTTTGTTTGCAGATGACCAGATAATCATAAACACGAAATGAAGATGAACTCCAGAAATCAATATACTCCTTAAACATAATTGCTGAAGAATTTGGAATGCAAATGTCAACAGACAAAACAAAAAATCATAGCTTTCAAAGGACTATCTCCAGTCCAAAGTAAAATCATGATTGAAAAGAAAATTTTAGAATGAATTAACTGCTTCAAATACCTTGGATATGCTGTACATACATAAAAGAAGCTGACATTGACATCAAAATTTCAAACTTTCTAAAAATAACAGAAATGATCAATAATATTTTTGGAACCTAACCAAGTTCAAAAGCATACAAGAATAAGATTTTGTAAAGTTTTGGCAAGACCTTCTCTATATGGAAGTGAATTATGAACCATAAAAACTGACCACAACTTGGACAAAAGAAAAAAGAATAGAAACTGGAGAAATGAAATTCCTGTGAAGGACAGTAGGCTATGCTCTCTGGGACAAAAACAGAAAGCACAGAGATACCTAAAGAACTCAGCATTGGACAAACTATACAAATACCAAAAGAAGTAGATTGAACATATCAAAAGAATAGACAGTTCAAGACTATCCAAAAAGATACTCTGATATCACTCAGTTGGAAGATGTAGAAATCAGGGATGACCAAGGAAAAGATGGAATGAGACCAGAACAGGCCACTGGGCCTAAATCCCTGAAAGGATGATGTATGATGGTTGTGGTATGAAGTGAGTATTTCAGTTTATGTATACTAATTCCAGAAGTATTCAAAATAAGTGCAAGCAGTTTTTTGCCATTGGTTAGCACAACTTGGCCAAATGTTATAGACATTAGTCAGCTGACGATGTGATCATAGGAATATAATGCAAGGCATATAGTGTCTTCAGAGAAGACAGAAGGAATAGAATGGGGGGAGAGATTTTGCTAATGATAGAAGAATTGAAGCCAAAAAGAATAGAAGTACATCAGGGGACAAGGATGCAGAAGGCAGTTCATTTGAGGTGTGAGATATAGGCCAACAGGACTAAAGGTGTAATTGGTTTCTGCCATATAATTCAGGTGGGGGGGGGGGATAAGGGAGAATGTGGATGACATGCACTAGCAAATTAGCATGATGAGTACAGGTTGAGTAATTATTATGGAGGGATTTCTACTGTGGGGACATGGATTGGGAGGAAGAATGGACACAAGCAGGGAAGGAAATGGAATTTATACAGGTTCTGATAGATTTACCTGTGGCAATGTGTAATGGAGGGGATATAAGGTTCAGGAGTGCTGAATCTGATCATTGCATTAGAAAACTTAACACCAACCAATATAGCTACTCTGATTCCACGTGAAGAAAGTGATCATGAAATCTTGACCTGGGAGATTGCCAGATATGCAGAATTTTCTGTTAAGAAGGGATATAAGTGGAATTACAAAGCAGGTGATTATGACAATCTGAGGAGTCAGTTTTCAACAGTGACATGGCATAAGAATTTGGAGTAGAGAGATGTTAGTGGTGCATGGAAGGTAGTCAAGGGTGTTTGAAGAAAGCAATATCAGAATGTATATCCAGAGTCAGAAGGTTAAATAAGGTAGTAATTAGATGGATGGATTGCTTCATTAAGAAGGAGGAGTTGCACACAAAGAAAAGGTTGTGCAAGAATATTAAAGGGGGGGGGAGAAGGAGGAATGACTACGGAAGGATGACTTTAAAATGTGCTGATGGTGGGGAGGTAACAGAACCAAACCAAAGTTGAATTACTGAGTGAGTTTTTTGCAAGGGTGCACCATCTAGTTGGATGTTGCAATGCTAGAGTGACATTGACTGATGGGAAAATAGAGGTGCTTAAAATATTGCTGAAGCTGAATACAGACACAGTCATGGAATTAGATGGCATATCAACTCGTGTATTATGAGAATGTACAAAGGAATAATCAGCTCCTCTGACCAAGCTGTTTAATTTAAGCCTCAATACAGGGAAGGTGAAAACGGAGTTGAAAGAGGGCCAAATAGTTTCAATGCATAAAGGAGGCTCCAAGACAAAGTAGCAAATTATAGGCCAATCAACATCTCAGAAGTGGTAACTAAGATGTTGGAGAAATTGATGAAAGACAGAATTCAGAACTATGTGATAGGAATATGATAGTTCTTTATAAGAGGACAACATAGTTTTGTGAAGAGTAGGTCTTTCTTGCCTCAGTAATTTGCTTACTTTTTATATTATTATTATTATTACGGGCAACTCCAATGAGTCCTTAGACTCATCAAGGGGGAGGCCCTAAACATCATGTCAAGAACTATTCAGCATTTGCACAGTATCTATCATACTTTGCTTTGAACTCATTAACAGTCATGGCACCCACAACAGACTCTGGCAGCTTATTCCACTCATTCATCACTCTCCAAGTACCTAGTTCTCTACCACTCTCCAAAACCTAGTTCTAACACCCTTGCTAACTACACTCTTGTTCATTTTCCAAGGATGGCTTCTAGTTCTCCCACCACCACCACACCTGTTCTGAAAAATTTCCTCTGAATTAATTTTGTAAAAATCCCTCAGTATTTTGAATGTCTCAGTGATATCACCCCCCTTTTCCACCTATCAACCAGTTTCTGTAACCCACAGATCTTCATCCTGTTCTTGTAAGGTTCATTCCATAGACCTACCATCGTGGTAACTCGCCTCTGGATCTTCTCTACCTCCTCCCTATCACCAAGAAACCCTGCCCCCCAGATCTGCACACAGTAGTCAAGATGGGGTCTTATCAAGGCTCGATGAAGATGAACAATAACCTGCTTGTCAAAGTATTCTTTGGTAACCAAGTGAATCTGATGAGCTGCTTTAGCCAATTTTGCTATGTTCCCCCCCCCCCAAAAAAAAAAAACTTTAACCCCTCTCCACTAACACTTCCAAGTCTCTGGCTTCATCAATTTCCTGGAGTACAGTTCCACCAATGTGATATACTGCTGATAATCTTTTCACCCCAAAATGCATAACCTTACACTTTGCCACATTAAACTGACATCCATTCTCCTTATCCCAGTCTGCCAATCTATCCAAATCATCCTGCAAAATTTTGACATGTGTATTAACTATTGCTCTACCCAACTTTGCATCATTGGCAAATAACTGAACAGTTCCTCTCAAATCCTTTCCTATATCATTAATGAACAAATTAAATAGCAGAGGTCCAAGAACAGAACCCTGCGGCACACCACTAGTCACAGGCTTTCTTTTGGACTCTACTCCTGAATAAACTACTCTCTGATATCTCTCCATCAACCACCCTCCTATCCATCTCACCAACCCTATATTATCCATTCCCATGTGCTGCAGTTTACTGATTAGGATTCCATGTGGTATTCTGTCAAAGGCCTTTACAAAGTCCAGCAGTATCACTGTAAATCCATTATCCTTATCCAATTCAGCCATCACTGTATTATAAAAACGTGAGCAAGTTACTGAGGCATGATCTACCTTTCACAAAACTATGCTGCTCCCCCATGCAGTATCTCATTTTCATCTATCCATTCCTGTATTTTGCTCTTGACCAACTTCTCCAATACTTTGATGACAACAACTGATATGCTGACTGGTCAGAGATCACAAGCAGTGTACTATATTGATGGAACTGAACCGAAGGAAACTGATGAGGCCAGGTATTTGGGAGTGGTTGTGTACAGGGAGTTGAAGTTTAGAGGGCATATTGCAAAGGTAACCAGAACAGAACATCAGATTACATGGTTGTTGAAGAATACACTACTAGTAGAGAAAATGAGGTTATTGTTCCCCTATATATAAAGTTTTAATAAGTCCCCATCTGGGCACAGATCTGGTTGCGTGAAGTAACTAACTTCACGTGCAAACTTTGTTTGCTTGCACTTCGATTAAACAAATAATATAATTTCTTGGCATCTTTAATTTATAGTGTAACCAAGTGGGGAAAAAACTTTCAACATCTATCTCTAATCCAGAGTATTTTAGTAATAAGGTGTGACACCTTTTGGCTACTTGTATATAGAAATATGACTTCTGCATTACTTAAACCTTAGTATCATGTAAACGATATCAAAGATGCCATTCAACAGTTAAACAAAGATATGTCACTTGATATTCTCAAATTCCCCCTAAAGAAATTTGAAACAGATTATCCTGGTTGCTTGAATCTCTTCACTCAAGTAAATGACACTGAAGATGATGATTTGGACATTGAAGAAGACATTACACCTGTTCCACCTTCAAAGACTCCCCGGCAGTTCGATTGTTCTCATGAAGAACATTCTAATAAAAGACGCAGAACATCGGAAGGTGGATTGGAAGTTGATGTAACAACTCAACAAATTCAGACCACCCGAGATAGAAAAGAAAAGGTCCCTCCAGTCATCCTTCGAGATAAAGACAAATGGACCTCATTCTCAAGATCCCTAGGAGAACAAAATATCAATTTTTCCTGGGCAAGAAATACTGAAGAGGGTGTAAAGATTCACCCTACTACTGTCACTGATTATCGCTTGATGACGAAAATGCTTGACAACTCTAAATTGCCCTTCCACACATTTGCACTCGCTAGCGAGAAGAACTTAAAAGTAGTTCTAAGAGGAGTGGCTGAGGGTATCACAACTGATGAGATCACAGCTGACCTCATCAATCAAGGATTGACTCCAGCCAAAGTGAGTAGAATGTTGAGGTCAGATAAAACACCAATGCCACTGGTGTTGGTCGAAATCTCCAACACACAGAAAAGCATCTATGAAGTTATGGACATTTGTAAGCTTAAAATTACAACCGAACCTCTAAGGAAGAAGGCATCGGCAGGGCAGTGCCACAGATGCCAGAGGTTCGGGCATGCCCAAAAACTGTGCAGAGCTGCATATAGATGCCTAAAATGTGGTGAAGGTCACCAAACTAACTCCTGCACCAAACCCAGATCCACACCTGCTTGTTGTGCCAACTGTAGAGGACCACGTTCCTCTAATTACAAGGGTTGTCTTTTCCATCCAAAAAACCGTGGATCAACAAGAACTAACCATGTTCCTACAAGCAATGACACAACACACAACCAAGCAGTTCACCCTCCAGATCATAATACCTCGCATTCAACAACATAGGAAGGCAGCACTCGACCCTCATCTATGTCCAAATCATATGCGGACGCGGTAAGAACCCAGACTTTTTCTTCACAAGAGCGAACAAGCTCTAATCTCACATCAGCTTTAACCTCGTCACTTGCAACAATGCTGCATTAATTCAGCAAAGCAAGCACCTCACCATCCTCCAGAAAAAGATTCTACCTTGAAACCCAATCCATATTAACAGCTCTCTATAATGTTTAAAAAATTTAAACCAAATTCTCTCATGATAACAGCATGGAATGCCAATGGCTTAACAAATAAAATTCTCGAGCTGCAAGAATTTGCAAAAAGATTCAATCCAGACATAATCTTGATCAGTGAATCCCACCTCAGACCATCAAACAATCCAAAGCTAAGAGGCTATATTTTATACAGGACAGACAGACTTAACTCTAGTGGAGGAGGCACAGCTATTTTTATCAAAAATTATTTAAGCCACAACTCACTGACTAACCCCCAAACTCTAAACCTTGAGGTGACGGGTATGGTGGTGCACATTAATAACGCATGCAAACTCAAAATCTATGCAGCGTACAACCCTCCCAGTATTCCACTATTGACAGCAATAGTAGAATATTAGACTACTTCCTTAGACTCCTTCCTAGGCTCCACTGATTCCATAATTATAGCAGGAGACCTAAACTCCAAACACACGGCCTGGTTCAGTTCGTCAATCAACTCCAAAGGCCGTACCTTATTCAACTATACGTTACTCAATTCATCAATAGTAGCTGGACCCACTGAGCCCACACACTACAGCCCATCAGGAAGTTCTGATGTATTAGACATAGTTATCCTCAGAAACATCAAATATCAATACCAGCTGGAGACAGTAGAAGAGCTTAACTCAGATCATAATCCAATCCTACTCAGGTTAGGACTTCAAGATCAGCTCTCTCCCCATTATTCTTTCATACCATGGGACAAGCTCTATAAGGTTCTCCCGGTCCACATCGGTCTGCCCCCTGTCATTCGTAAAAAAGAAGAAATAGATCAAGCTGTGAACAATTTAACTAGGCATATCAACTCAGCAATAGCATCAGTCTCTTCCACGCTCCTAACTGGATCCCAGAAAAGATAATGGACCTGATCAGGGCCAAAAATAAGGCCAGAAAGCGATATCACAATACTAGAGCCCCGCAAGACAGAGCAACCTTAAACACTTTGAACAGACAGGTTCAAGAAGCCCTCCAGATCCACCGGAACTCCAAATGGGAAACCAAACTCAAAGAAATCAACCCAGAAGATAACTCCATGTGGAAGTTTGTAAAATCTCTTCGTACCAAAAGACAACCACTTCTCCCTTTAAAGACCAATCTTGGAATTGCACACACAGATGAAGAAAAAGTAGAAGCCCTAATTGACAATCTGGAAAATCAATGCAGCCCATCTTACGCTAATTTAAATGTTAATCTTATTCACAAAGTTCATTGTAAAGTTAGAAATGCACTAAGTCAGCCTAAGGATGATTCAGAAACCATCACCCCCCCCCCACATCACCAACAGAAATAATAAATATCATTTCCCATCTGAAGAATAAAAAGGCCCCCGGCCCTGACGGCATTACTTTAGAATAATAAAGCTACTCCCACGGAAAGCCATAATTCATCTAGTTAATATTACCAATTCCATTTTAAGATTCCAGTACTTTCCCACAGATTGGGAAATCATGGACATTATACCTCTGAAAAAGCCTGGCAATAACCCACAACTTCCTCAAAGCTACAGGCCCATCAGTCTTCTTTCCTGTCTTGGCAAAGTAACAGAAAAGGTCATCCTATCAAGACTACAATCAGCAGTGGACCGACAGAAAATAATCCCAAATGAGCAATTTGGGTTTCGCAAAGCTCACAACACGGTGCAACAAATTCACCGACTAACAGAACATATCATTCATGGTTTTAACTGGCACCTTCACACTGCTGCTGTGTTTTTGGATGTTGCCAAGGCCTTTGATAAGGTCTGGCATCAAGGCCTTATCTTCAAACTAATTGAAAACAATATCCCATTTAAACTAGTGAAACTCATATATTCATGTATCAATGAAAGATACATGCAAGTAAAACTCAACGGAATTGTTTCTTCAAGGCGCAAAATTCTGGCGGGAGTACCTCAAGGTTCTCTTCTGGCCCCAATACTTTTCACAACTTACATGGCAGATATTCCTCTCAATCCAAGAACAACTACTACAGCCCTTTATGCCGACGACACCGCTATTCTAGCTAGATCACTGAGCCCTTGCCTAGCAATCACTAGACTCCAAGGAAGTATCAATGAGCTAGCAAACTGGTTCACCAACTGGAGGATTCAAGTGAATCCCCTCAAAAGCTCAGCCATAATGTTTTCAAGAAGAAAAATCTGCAACAAAGAAGACATCCTACTCTCTGGTCAAAAGATCCCATGGCAATCAGAGACCAAATATCTTGGGGTATTATTGGATAAGAAACTCTTTTTCAACAAACACATCAATCTCATTTGCTCCAAATCTTCCAAAGTCATAGCTCAGCTCTACCCATTGATCAACCGTAAGAGCAAATTGAACCTACATAATAAATTGCTTCTTTACCGGATTGTAATACGTCCAGTCATTACCTACGCCTCACCAGCATGGAGTCACACTTCAAGATCAAACATTTCAAAATTACAGAGAATCCAAAATAAATGCCTTAGGATGATCCTGGATGCACCATAGTTCGTCAGAAATTCACAGATTCACCAAGAAACTGGCACTCCATACATCTCCTCCCTTCTTCGTGATCTTGCAGAAAAATTCTTCGTGAAGTCAAGTTCACATTCAAACCCACTTAATAGTACGAGCTGTCAATTACAACGAGACTGATTACTACAAACACAAAAGACCGAAGGCTATTCTTCTCTCAACCGATCATAGCTAACACAACTGCCCTCAGAGGGCGAGCTTAATTGCTCACAAATCTCCCACTCCCAAACAACTCTCATTACAGATAAAGGGGAATATGAAAAGCACTAGTGCTTCACCCATCCTGTCAGTAACGTTATTGGATTGGTCCTTGGTATCACTTCTGTGTCTGGCTCCCTCTGATGACATATATTGGATTTTGGCAAGATAAGTACTTTGGTTTTCTTTCATTTGTTTTTCTCTTTGATTTTATTTTACTGGTGCTAGTGCTGGTTTTGCCCCCCCACTAGCAGTAGTTTCTTTTAAAGTAAATATTAAGTTGCTGGTATTGCAGTTAATATCTGCATTGTGGGATTACTTTTGGCAGTATCACAGCTGCCATTTTATAATAGCTTAAAAAGAACATTTGCTGGTAGTGTAGAATTATTTCTGTATCATGGGATTATTTAATTATCAGTCTTATGACTGAAAGGTTTGTGTTTTTTCTCTCTCTCTCTCTCTCTCTCTCTCTCTCTCTCTCTCTCTCTCTCTCTTGCAATCAAACACAGAGCTTTTAGTCTCTTTCCCCACCCTGAGATAATGGTACTGATTCCTCCAAGCGTGCAAACTCTAGGAATTGAAATTCCAGAATGTGAAGAAGCAAGACGAGTGACTAAGGTTTTAAAAGAGATAGTTGGCGCTAATAAGATTTATTCTTTCATCCCATATAGTGGAAGGAAATATTTAATTGTAGTTAAAGATGTGGAAACAAGGGACAAACTATTACAGGGTTTTGCTTTTGAAGGGCAGCATAGTTATTCCTGTAATGGTCGGGAGCCAGGTAAAAACAGTAAAAATTAAAGATTTCCAATGGAATATATAGAGATCAGTAATGAAATTCTTATACAGTTATTCTCGCAATGGAGTAAGATTAGTAACATATGAAAGGGTTTATCAGGTGATGATCCAAACTGGTTTTCTGATGATGTCACCTTCACAATGGATATGAAGATGCCCGTACCAAATTTTATCAACATTGGTACAACCCAAGTTATGGTAAACTATCCCAGAGTACAAAGGCAGTGCCTGCATTGTGGTTTATATGATTACTTAGATGGTAATTGCCCCAAATCTCAATATTTCAACTGATTCAACTGGAATCAGACATATCACTAATCAATGTCTCAAACCCTGCCAGAAGTGCAAAAGTTCTGAACACTGCATTAACACCTGTCCTTTTAGCACTTTTGCTGATAGAGTGGGAGCACCGGTAGAGCCGGGTAGAAAACCGTATATATCAGAGAGGCATGATGAAGAGTTCCAGGATTTTCCAATTCGTTCTAGTAAAGACAGTACTTTTAATCAAATTACACTTAGTAAAATCACAAAAAGTGCAAGACCAAATCAGCTAGAAATAAGCCCCAAAATTCCATCCAAATATGGAATGAACAACATCAGTTGAAATTACCAATAATGAACCTAGTATAACAACCAGTAGTGAGCTATAAGGGGCTCGTGCGAGCCCTTTGTTAAATTTTTCTCAAATTTGCGAGCCCCTTGTT
The DNA here is from genome assembly GCF_054136105.1 of Typopeltis vanoorti. Lineage (NCBI taxonomy): Eukaryota > Metazoa > Arthropoda > Arachnida > Uropygi > Thelyphonidae > Typopeltis > Typopeltis vanoorti. The sequence continues at coordinate 97,668,583 of NC_143557.1, read as the reverse complement.
CTTCTTGTTTACTTTTTTATTTTTTCAAAAAAAAATTTTTTTGAAACATATTAAGCGATAAACTCATACGGTAACCTAACAAAAGTTAGTCTATTTGGCAGTGTATAGATTATTTGGAATTATTGTTTCAACTCCTCTATAACAAATGCACCCAAGTTTGAAAATAAAATAAGCACCATCTTTACCCTTCTCCCTTCTGATAGGCCAATCGTATGGTAAAACCAGTAGCTAATCAAATATTTTAAAAGATTATAAACGATTTCTTATTATATTTTGATAGTTAAAAAATGTTTTTCTTATGTAAGATAAATTAACACACTTGATTGTGTGCAAATATTTCATGTTTAGATCATGAAATATTTGTTTAAAAATGATAGCCTTTAGAGGTTGATTGTCCTCTCATACTTTTTGATTGGAATTTGTACACATGCTGTATTAATAAAAGTTTTTGTGTGAAATATGGCTTTTTTTTTTTTTTCCCCTTGACAATGCGAGCCCATAGCTCACCACTGATAACAACTGAACAGATACAAGACAAAATGCAAAAACATGAAACTGTTCTACATGGAGAAACTGGAGAAGAAACAGAAAAGCAAGTAAGACAACTGAAAGAACTTAATATGCACACAAGATTATCAAAAAGGAAATATGAATTAATAAAAAAAAATTGAGGATAAACAAAGAAAAATTTAAAAAGAAACTATATCTGAAAGAAAAAGAAGTAATAAAAAATATAAAGATGGAGAAGGATGCAGATCGTCAAATGAAAACTCTCCATGCTCAGAAGAGTTTATGGATTATGAAAAACCATCTCATGCTAATAAGGGATCAATTAAAGAAAAAATAATAAAGTTTACTATAGTTCCTATATGATCATATTTACTTTAAGATTCAAAGTTTTCTCAGTATAATTATTATCTACATGAAAAGAAAGTAACTAGCTTCCAAATCAAGAATGATAGGCATGAAGTTGAAATAATGGAAAGCATCTGTAAAAAACTGGAAAACAGTTTACAAGAAGCAGGCTACACAATTGTTCCATCACAGATTGAAGAACTCATTAGGTTCATCCAAAATCTAGAAGTTAAAGACTTACCAGTGACACTTCACTAATCATACCATCTCCTTTCTGCATTGCCTCAGTAAATGTATGAGGATTCCACAGGCAAATTAAACAAGAAACTATATGGAAACTTATGCTATGCCATAATATCAGTCCTTTTTTTTTTTTTTCTCCAAGAAATATACTTCTGCAGATCCTCATTAAGTAACGTTCTCAATTGATACATCATTATCTCATCTTCAATCCTGCAAATTTCTACATAAAATCTTTGCAGAGTAAGAAGCTTTCAGAATCTAATGCCAACACAGATTACACTAACTTTGTTAATGTTGGTTGGTTGATCTTAACAAATATGTTAACTTCTTATGTTGAGGTTTTTGGGAGATGGATTGTCAAAGCCTTTGATTGTATTCCACATATGCACTTGCTGATAATGATGTATCAATTGAGTACTGATAATTATTTAATTATTAAATTAATAAAAGGGCAAGAAGTAGTGTTTATAGCAGAGACTTACTACAGTCAGATGATTAGAAATGGCATCTTCAGAGTTCAATTCTGAGATCTTTATTATTCAACATATTTATGAATTATTTAGGTTCATGCATTAATAGTGAAATTTCTCTTTGCTGATAATGTAAAATTGGCATAGTAAATTTCCCAGATTAAGAAAACAAGATTAGATGCATATAAATTGAATGGAAAGGAAATAGGAAGTAGAGTTACTAAACATAAGGTTAAATATTTATGGTAGATAAGAAATTTAAGTTTAGGAATCATATTGTTAAGGCAACTAGTAAAACACAGTGGATTGTTGGTCTAATTAAAATAAACTTCACCTGCAGAAAGAATAATGTACAAATGATGTAACCTTGTACAAATTTCTGATCAGGCTATTTTTTGAATATGGCTCTCAGTTTACGTCACCCAGATTTCTGATGGATGCCAAAAGAATCGAAGGTAGAAGTTGTTCACTAAGTATGATGATGGATTAAATCAGGAATAAATCCTTCAAAAACTTACACTGGTAGACCATTTGATCTGCTGATATGACCAAGCCACATAAGTGTTTCCTTTGAATCTTAGTTATGACATTATCTCTTGGACAGGCAATAGAACTAATTCTTTCTTTTACTTCAAAATTTTTGATGTGATCAGTCTATATAGTATCTTTAGGAGTTGTCAAATGTCAGCAACCTCCTTTCATCTTCTTTTAGAATGATCCAAATTTCACTTCCATATAGAAATACTGAATTAACTAATTCAGTGTCAATGTGTAATCTATTTATAATTGTAAGCTTGTTATCTGCCCATAGTGGTTTTAGTTTTTGGACTGCTGTTGTTGCTTTTGCAATTTTTGTTCTAACATCCTGTTCTTCTTTCATCTTTATAAAATATATTGCCTAGGTATTTGAACTGATCAACTTCTTCTGTGGGTGCATCCTCAAGTAGGAGATATTTGTCATTGTTTTTTGATTTTGGGGTACTTATAGTTAAGCAATATTTTTGAAGAGTATAAACTAATTTTGTGTGATTTCCTGAAGATCTGACTTGTTTTTGGCTAGAAGATCAATAACGCCAGCAAATTTTAGATGGTTTATTCTTCTTCCTCCTGCTGTCATTCTAATATCCCATTATCCAGGGCTTCATTTAGAATATATTCAAGGAAGCAGTTAAAATAACATTGGTGATAATAATGATAGAAAATAATAGTAATAGGACTAATCGAGGGGATATGATTGAGACATTTAAATTGATAAAAGGTTGTTACCAGATTAATATGGAAGAAATTTTTTGTAGAATGAGAGAAGGGAGTAGAACAAGAGGATAGAATAAACTGTATAAGGAGGATGTGAGCAGATTCTTTACAGAGAAAGTAGCTGGTGAGTGGAATGTTGCCATACATGGTGGTGAATGCAGATAGAATGAGTTTTAAACATGGTTTGATGTCTTTGTATGTAGCAGTGTTTACTTCCCATGATGAGTCTTTTGACTCCACACTCCATTGGAAAGGGAGTGCTGTAATTCCCCTTGAATTCAACTATCATTTCAGAAGATGAGTATGGGGATTCAATAATTTATATTACTACATCTTCTCAAGAGTAAATAAAATGATAACGAAGAAGAAAGAAGGACATAAGAAGTCCATTCGGTATGGTTAGGGTAGAAAATTTATGAGATGGGCTTCCCCTAAGTATTGTGATACAGACAGTGGGAATAGATTTAAGAATAACATTGAAAAATGTTATATGAATTTAAAAAATTAATTTCAAACTGCCCTCTAGTGTAATTCCAAGAAAATGGCTCCAAGAAGGGAACTGCCAGAGTTTAAAAGAGACATTGTGATAGGATGCCATGTTGAAGACCTATCTGTTCAGCAAATTGTTGACAAATTGGACCATCCCAGGTCAGTAATCAGTGATACTATACTGAGATGGAAGTGCAGGAAGTTGACTGCAAGTGCTACGAATGATAATATATAAAAACTGTCATTTGTCGACACATTGAATGCAGAGTTCCAGCATCAACTGGACCACATATCTCCACAAAAACATTCATTACCAAGGCTCACAACATGAGTTTCCATGATAGGACCGCAATATGCAAACCCCACATTACCTGAACCAACATACAGTGTTGTCTGGTGCAAAGAGTGTGTAAGGCCAGAAAAGAAACAAGTATTGTACAGAAAGCTAAACCAGAGTATGAAAAGAAATTGGTTTTCAGGCTAAAGGCAGTCCAAAAGAATTATATTGTAAAATTAAAGTAAAAGAAAAAATGAATATACTGGGGGAAAAAAATTTATTGAATGCAGATTTATTAATATTATTATTATTGTATAGGCACCTCCATTGAGTCAGAAGATTTATCATGGTGGACCCACACTATCCATACAATCCATCATATCTCAACTTGAACCCATTAATAGACAAAGTGCTCATACTAGTAACCCATTTCATTCATTCACAACTCTCCGTGCAAAAAATGTAGTCCTTACACCCCTACTAACCACAACTTTACTCAACTTCCAGGGATGACCTCTTGTTCTGCCCTCTCGAGCTGCGTGCTGAAGTATTTTCCCTGCAGCAATCCTATAAAATCCTTTAAGTAACTTAAATGTTATTTTTTTTGCCTATCAACCAACATCTGCAATCCACACACTCAGTCTCTCTTCATATGGAACATTCCAGAGACCATTCACCATCTTGTTCGCAGATCTCTGAATCCCAAAGAAACTCTGGAAACTACACGTGAGCACGGTAATCCAGATATGAATGTATATCAAGGTCTTATAGAGAGGAATAACAACTTCCTTATCTCTTCTTATTGGTGTGTTTTTCAATAGCAAAGATTTTATAAGCTACTTTAGCAATATGCCCTCTAAACTTCAACTCTCTGCCACTACTCTAAATCTTCAGCTTCATCTATTTCCTAGGGTGCAGTTTCATCAATGTGGTACACAGCTTGTAACTTATTTATGTAATTGATTCCTATATCATTTATGTATAAATGAAACAGTAGTGACCATAGCACAGAACCTTGCAGCCCACCACTAGTCACTTGCTATCACCTGTACTTTACCCCTCTGTATACTACTTTTTGATATCTGTCCCGCAACCACCCCCCATTATCCACATAACCAGTGTCATATACATCTCCATTTGTTCTAATTTGCATAACACAACCCCATGAAGTATTTTGTCAAATGCCTTTAAAAAATCCAGCAGAATCATCATGTAGAAAAATTCTTTTATCCATTTCAGCTGTCACTATACTATAAAAAAGTTACTAAATTACTAAGGCATGACCAATGTTTCACAAAGCCATGTTTCCCTTCATTGAGTAGCATATTTTTATCTACTCTTTATTGAATTCTGATAGATACTAATTGGTCTGTAATTTGCTAATGCAATTTTAGAACCCCCCCCCCCCTTTGCCTTGTTTCCAGTCCCTTGGAACTCTACCAGAACTAAGACTTAAATTAAAGAGCCTAGTCAGAGGCATTGCCAGATGATACTCTAGTGTCAGAAGCTAATGAGATTGTTTAGTTAACGAGTGTTCACTTTTCTAAGATTTATCAACCAGATTTATAAGTTAGTGCACAGTGATACCATTGCATTTGATGAAGAGTTAGAGGTGCATGAGAATAAGGTGAAGAGCTGTTGCATAACTTGGATAAGAATTTGGCAAAAAAAAAGGAATGGATCTAATCAGCACATATGCTAAAATCATGTTCAGCTGAATTGGCTAGGTCTTTGACATGTTTGTATAACTTGAATCTCAGCTCAGGAAAGATACCACAGAAGGAGTAAAGAATGCATGATAGTTTTGTTGTACAAGAGTGATGCAAAACCCAATCTCCCCAACTACTGAATTATCAGTATCTCTGTTGTGGTGGTGGTGATTTTAGAGAAGTTGGTAAGAACACACATACAACAGAAATGGGTAGACAGACTAGCTATACTGTGCAAGGAACAACATGGGTCTCTGAAGGAAGGTCATATTTTAGCAATTTGCTCATATTTTATAACAGTGTTACAGCTGAGTTGGATAAAGGGAATGAATATCCCTGTGATAGGATTCCACATGAAAGGCTATGCCAGTGGTGCACCCAGGGAGGAAAGGGGGCCCTTCTTCCCCAAAAAAGGAAAAAAACACTAGAAAAATTTCCAGAAATCTTTTCCTAATTAAAATTTCTTTTTTTTTTTTCAATTTATGTTGTGTCGTGTCTTCTATTTCTATACTACTTATGAATTAGTGGTCACGTAAGGTGGAAATACCCTATAGCAGTGCTTTCCAAACTTCTGGATGTCAGGGCCCCCCTTTGCAAAAATTAACCCCCCCCTCGAGAAAAAATCGTAATAGAGAGATATATTATTATAATATTTATTGTATTTATATTCAATACAAAACATACACAGCGAATATTGCAAAAATCAAATGCATATATTACATTTTTTGCCTCTTACCATTTGGTTCTGAAGACGATGTGGGCTGTTCTATGAAATACTGTCCTTTTTTTTTTGAGTCTGTTTCTGCTTCTTCTGATTGTTTGCGGGAATTTTTTTTATTTTTTATCAGCCACTTATCCATCTCAGGGTTAAATTTTTTAATGTAGAATAGATCAAATAATATCACCACTTACCGATACTGGCACACCACAGACTGATAACATGAAATTAGTGAATATTACCTGAATAAGGGAATCTCCGGACCAGGAACATTTTTCTCTTTTGTGACTTTTCTCCCTTTAAGGTAATTAAGCCTAACGCGAAATAGACAGCAAAGGCAGGTTATTAAAATGTGCATATGATTGGTGCAGTATTAACAAAAGATCATGCAACCAAAAGATAAAAGCATAGCTGACAATTGAGTTGAAATGCTAACTCTCTTCAACCGAATTCCATATGTGAAACTGCCATAACATTCATTATATATATATATGTTACTTAGTTTTAACACGTTCGGTCGAATTTTATTGCTGCCTTGGGAAATCGAACTCACACACATCTAATTAATAACAATAGTTTTTAGTTAGATATTGTGTTTGCTCATGCAACATATAGTTTTGTTTCAGTCTATAAGCATAGTTTCTGTATGAGGGGACATGTGATTCATTAATTAGTGTGTTTTTATTATGCCAGTTGTCTCTGATTGCACTATTTGTTGAGAAATATATTACACAGACTCCTCATACCTTATTCACTGGCATAATAAAAGTACTTGTTTTTATTGCCTCTGCAGTATAGTGGCTGTTAGGGAGGGCATGTTGTTTACCACTGCAAGCGAGTTACTATCTCTCCACATGAACTTGTTTAAGTTTTTTTTCATGTGTGAAGTATATGGGAAACTTTTATTGGTAACAGAAAACTAGCCTTGATGACAGTGATAATATAAAACGAGTTTTGATATGTATATAAAGTCAATATCAACAGTCCCTGATTACGAACGCATGATGAAAGGGATAGGAAGATTTGGAGCTTCCCTGGAGAGCATTCGAAGTAAATACAATTAACCACTGCTTTGAAATGAAACATATGAATAAGCAATATTTACTAATATTCATTAAGTACCGAAAGATGCAGGAAGCAAAGTTTGTGAACCAACACCAATGTGTGAATTTTTTCATTAAAATATAAAAAATAACAAAAAATAAATAATAAATAATAAAAGTTAAATACGTTTCTTTTAAAATAAAAAAAATCTACTTAGTCTTAAAACATTTTAAATTTGTTTTCATTATTTCATGGCCCCCTCAACAAAAACCTACGGCCCCCAAGGGGGCCACGGCCCACAGTTTGGGAAGCGCTGCCCTATAGCTCTCAGGAAGCATGGCCGCATTACACAGGGCGAATGAAGTAATGCTCATGCGGACTAAGCGCTACTTCGTTTGCCCGAGCCAGTCCAGAGGAGATCATGGGTATTGGCAATCACTGCAGATGCTCAGTCATAGGTCGTATGCAATGTGTAGTGTGTATTCTCAAATCATCTATGCAACTCGACCCCTCCAAGATTAAATCTTGAGTGTGTCACTGGGCTATACCATAAACTGGAGAATATGGAATTGGAATGCAAACTCTTGACTTGGATAACTGGATGGTTGACAGACAGGTATCAAAAAGTGGTATATAGTGGGTGTGAATCTGCCAGATTTAAGGTAACCAGTGGTGTACCCCATGCTTCAATCTTTGAGCTGTGGTTGTTCAACGTATACATTAATGATATTAAAAAGCATCTAACAGAAGCTACTATGTTTGATGATAGTGAAAAAATAGGCAGAGCAATCATGGATGCTAATGTTATCCAGCTGTTGCAGAATGATTTAAACAGGCTGGAAATTTGGGCAAAGAAAACAATTCAATGTTAATAAATGTAAAGTTATGCACTTTGGCATGATGCGATTTCGAACAGCACATTATATTAGCAAGGTTATGATACAAGAAACTGATGAGGCTACAGTTCTTGGTATAATGATGGATAGAAATTAAAGTTCAAAGGTCACAAACAAAAATTACAAATACAACTCTGAGGATAATTATGATATTGAAGCAAATCTTGACATGTAAGGATAAAGAAATCATTTTGCCCTTTATAAGGCCTTGAATAAGACCACACCTGGACTTCAGTGCGTGTATTTGGTCTCCTGTGTTCCAAGGAGATGAAGAAGCTGTAGAAAGGGTGCAAAGAAGATTTACAAAGATTATATGGGCAGTATAGAATTTAGATCATGAAAACAGATTTTGAGTATGTGAATTCAAACTCTAGTTAACAGGAGAAAGAGAGATGATATAATAGAGGTCTATAAATTTCTGAATGGGTGTTATAGGATATCCTCTGATGAAATTTTTCATTATATGAAAGGTGAGGAGAAAATACTGGGCATCCATGGTGTTAAACTTATTTGCAATTAAAAAAAGGGTAAGAGCTATATTTTTCTCTCACAGAATAGTGGATGGGTGAAATAGTTTGCCTGTTGAAGTAGTGAGTTTATCTAGTGTGAATGAATTTAAGGGGATGTTTGAGTGATGTGCAGCCTTTCTCGATGAGTCCTTGACCTCATGCAGGTGTCAAATAATAATATCAAGTGTTGGCCATTCAATCTATATATTCTGTTCAATTTTGTTTATTTTTGTTTAGTTCATTTAAAAATTGAATTTGCATTAGTTTAGTAATGTGTATTCTGCAGTTCTTCACATGTCGCTTTATTATACTTAAACTGCACCATTCTGTGGCATAATGGATGGAAACAAATTCTTAAAAATGAAAGTTTAATGGAAAGAAGCAAGTATTTGTTTTCTTTCCATTAATGATAAAATGACTGAAATTTAATGCCAAAGCTTAAATGCGTGCATATACAGATACATAAACATGTGTTTTCACATATACACATTTTGCATCTATATACACACTCTTGACAAAATGACAGTTTCTTAAATATTCATCCATAATAATTAAAATGCATATAGTCATATGACTATTCTCTTTTGTTAGAGATAGTATTTTAAATATGCAGTTTATATTATATAGTTGTACAGTGGACCCTTGAACAATGCGGCGGTTAGGGGTTGTCGACTCCCCACATTATTGGAAAATCTGCGTGTAACTTTTGACTCCCCAAAACTTAACTGCGAATAGCCTACCGTTTACCGGAAGCCTTACCAATAACATAAATAGTCGATTAACACATACTTTGTATGGTATGCTATATTCTTACAATAAAGTAAGGTAGAGAAAAGAAAATGTCATTAAAGAAAATCATAAGGAAGTGAAAATACATTTACAGTACTGTATTTATCGATACTGTAAGTTTATATCATCTGTTTATGAGATGAATCATATGAGTACCTACATCAATATTGTCTTATTTGATACGAAACACTATAGATGTTATACTTATTACTAATACTAGACATCAAAAATTAAAAGATAATGTGAAAAAGAAATTCATATTTACAGGTATAATGATTGATGCATGGATACAAAGAAGCAGCAGTGTGATTGCTTTATGTTAGCCTAGTGTAATCGATACAATTGCAGTAGCCTAGCATATATACGAATGAATAAATCTTTATAAAATTTTTATTTCATGCTAATTAATTTAACTAATTAATAACAGTTAATTTTATGCAGTTATGATTTAATACTGAACCCTTACGTTTGTTTACATTTCTTTCAACTGCAAATGGTCATGTATGGTCTGTAAGTGTTTGTGTGCAAAAGTTTCGATAAATTTTAACTTTTTATAATACATCTGTGTATACTTTCTGGTAAAAATTACTAGTATCTACATTTATTTTATGTATTCATGACATACCTAACTTTTTCTTAATTTTTTCGCTATTTCTAGGCTACACGGTTCATCTGCTAGTTTTTTTTAAATTGTCACAAATCTCCAAAAAATGTCAATATATTTATTCAAAAAAAAAACGTGAAACTGTGCAGTTTAAACCTGCGTTCTTCAAGGGTCAGCTGTACTCTACTTGCATTATCAATCAGTTATCATTTTCTTCATTGCACATATGTTCACTGTCCTTTCAGAATCCACTATGTTGAATACCTAGGAAATTTGGTTAATAGAAACAAGATAGACCCATTACCAATCTTCAGTGTTGATGATTTGGAATTGGTACTAAAAAGAGCCAGCATCCGTGTACCACGTAGGCAATATCGGGAATCTGATGCAAAATATCAAGCAAGACTTGAGAAGGTGAATTTTATTGACTGTTTTTATTTATTTAATAGGACTCACTACATCGAATACTTGGTCAGCATATTGAATCGATACCACTTAGATCCTGTGCTTATCTTGGATAATCAAGACTTGCAACTGGTGCTGCGCCGGGCACAAAAGGATGTCCCTAATAGGGACCAGCAAGAATCTGAAGAAGCATACAGTCAGAGATTGATGCAGGTTTGTTTTTCTGCATCTGAAGAAGGAGTGAAATGCATTTGTATGATTTGCATGAAACTGCATGCTCATATATATATATATATGTGTGTGTGTGAAAACCAGCACCAGTTGTAAGTTCTAGTCCACATATTTTTTTTATTAAAATTGCATAATGTTATGTAACCTGTAACTAATGAAGTCCTATTCCTTTTTTTCTTTTTTAATATTCAGTTTTTATTAGTGCTGTGCTGAAATTCCTGTGAATGAAATATACTAATATGATGCATGGATAGCTGTAGGCTATCTTTCACAATAGATTCTGTGTAGTTTTGTTCGGTAAACTTAGCAGTTTGCATGAAATTGGGTTTATTTTAGTTTTATAAATTTTCTTGTGAATGTTTAATTTGCTATAGAATATTAGGACAATGAATAAGATGGAAACAGTGATACCGAGGAATAAATCTGGTTATTTTTGCCTGAGTTATTTATACACACACACACACAGTTGGATCTCCGTATTTGCAGGATCTGTATTTGTGTTTTTGTGTTGGTGTCACAAAATCACAGCTCTTCAGTTTTGCAGTGAGTGTTAGGTTACTTCTGCTTAAAATATTATTGTGCTTATATGAATATCCATGAATTCTAAACAAAGTGCATCTAGTGATGGACAAAAGCCTAAAAGGACCAAGAAAGTAATGACTTTGAACGAGTAAAATAAATGTCGAGAATGGTTAACATACATGGCCATAGGCCACTTGTTTGGTATCGGTGAAATACGTTACATAAGACAACAACAAAATGAGATCAGAGAGACAGTGCCAAATGGTGGAATTCTTAATGCTAAATAATGCAGCTTATGTATTTGATAAAGTGATATTAAATATGGAGAATGCACTGTTTGTTTGGATCAGACCAGTACAACAAAAACTTGCCTATGAACATTGGTATAATTTATGCTAAGGCCCTCATTCTTTACAATCGATTTAAGCAGCAAACTCCCCTATAACAGAAGCACTGTGGGAAGCTACTTTCATTGCAGGCAAGGGCTAGTTCTAGAAATTCAAGTTCCATAATCGGCACGAATGATATGACAGAGGACAACGAGCAAGTCAGAATGGATATCAGGAGGCTGCTTAGAAGGATAAAAGAGAATAGTGTGACAGGAAGGGTAGTCAGTGTGTTGCCTAGGTATGACTGTGGTGAGATGAGGCGGAGAGCAAGGATTATGAATGATATGCTGGCTGAAATGTGTGAAGAGACGGGAGTACAGTTTGTCAATGTTTGGAATGAGTTTGAAGGAAGAAGTGAACTCTATGGGCACGATGGACTGCATTTGAGTTGTTATGGTGTGAATCGCTTGGAGAGCCTGCTGCTGGAAGGTAGAGAAGTGAGTAGAGTGAGAGAGAATGAATCAGATCAAGATGGAAGTGATGTGGAAGAGCAGGAGAGTAAGACAAGAAAGATTGAAGATGTGGTTATGAAGGAGAAAGTAAGTGGCATGAGCATAGAAAATGAGAGAATGGGTGTGCAAGAGAAGCAGGGAAATGGGGAAGTTCAGGGTGGACAGGAGTACGCAGCGTGAGAACGGTGGATGCTCCAAGAGGAGGTGAGAGCATGTGTAGACAAGAAAGAAATGGGATGACCTGGGATCAAGAGGAAACAGTTGGAATTGAAAAGGGTTTTAAAATGAATAAGCAGAAAGGGAAATGGCTTCAGTTGAGCAAGGAGAAATCACATCAAATAAGTGGTATCAGTGAAACTGGCTCTAGATCCAGGAATGAGTTGTTGTGGTTGCATACAAATGCTAGAAGTATAAGAAACAAGGCAGATGAAATGGTTGAATTAATTGCGTCTGTTCACCCAAAGATTGTCGGAATAAGTGAGACATGGTTGGAAGAGGACGACATCCTGGCAGAAATAGAGATGGATGGGTATGATGTGTTTCGTGAAGATAGAAGGAGTAAAAAGGGAGGAGGGAGTGCTATTGATGATAGAGAAAGAGTTATGTCCATACAAAGTAAAGATGCAACAGGGAAATAGTGCCAGTGGTTTTGAGGCAGTATGGTGTGAGATAGAGGTGAATGGAATCAAATACCTGGTTGGATGTTGTTATAGACCAGGTAATGTGGATGGTGGTGTGATAATGAAATGTATAATCAAGTTAACCAAGGAAATAAGAAAAGGGTGATTGTTATGGACGATTTCAATTATGGCAATATAGACTGGAATGATGAGATAGTAACTGGAAGTAAAGAAAACGAGTTTCTTGAGTTTTTAAGGGATAACTACCTCAGAGAGTATGTAACAGAGGGCAAGCAAGGATTGAGGGTCTTGGATTTGGTCATCTCATCAGATGATGTAATTATAAATGAGGTGTCAAATCATCCACCAATTGGTGAGAGTGACCATGAGGTGATTACCTGGGTGGTTGTCAGCAGTGCGAGGACCTCTGTGAGAAAAGGGTATATGTGGAACTACAAGGGGGTGATTATGAAGAGCTCAGGAGACAGCTTGCGGGTGTAGCATGGAATGAGGGGTTAGCTGGAAAAGAGATCAATGCAGCTTGGGGGATTTTCAAAAACTATCTAGTAGATGCAATGTCTAAGTGTATTCCAAGGGTGAGAACGTTAAATAAGGTAGGTGTGAGATGGATGAATAAAGAGATTTAAGCATGCGATACAGAGAAAGAGGGCATTGTGCAGGCAGCATAAGAGAAGTGGAAATAACCAATTCCATGAGGTCTACAAAGACCATGCAAAGAGGGTGACTTGGTTGGTGTTCTTTCGATATGTAGTCAGCAAAAGAAAGAATGATTATGGAAGGATGACATTGATTGGAGGAAATGGTATAAAGACAGCTGTTGCAGAATGTGTGTTGGAGATACTAAATGAGCAATTCATAAAGGTCTTTCAATCTTGTGAATGTGACTTCATGGAGAGATTGAGAGCAGTAGATAATGGGGAGGAGAGACTGACTGTAAGTGAGCAAGAGGTGTATGGGGAGTTTAACAATCTAGATGTTAATAAGGCTGTGGGACTTGATAATATATCACCACGTATTCTGAAGGAATATGCTAGGGAGTTGACACCTGTCTTGACATATTTTTTTAATACGAGTCTTGTACTCGGTCAAGTCCCTAAGGAGTGGAAGGAGGGCAAGATTGTGCCACTTCATAAAGGAGGTGATCGAACTCAAGCATCAAACTATAGGCCTATCTGTGTGTCTGCTGTTGTGGTTAAGTTGTTGGAGAAGCTTGTGAGAACTAGGATCCAGAGTTGGGTTGACAACAATGGTATTATCTTTAATGGATAGCATAGATTTGTTAAAGGAGGTCATGTTTTAGTAATCTACTTACTTATTACAATAAAGTGACTGCTTTCTTGGACAGAGCAGAACAATGCACAGAATATACTTACATTTCGCAAAGGCTTTTGATAGTGTACCTCATGATAAATTGATAGTCAAACTAGAGCAGATGGAGTTGGATATTAGATTGGTGCATTGGATTGGAGACTGGGAGAGCAATATCCAAGAAAAGGAAAGTCACTAGTGGAGTGTCTCAGGGGTCTCTTTTTTGGGGCCATTACTGTTTAACTTGTATATTAATTAACAATATAGGTGAAGATTTGGATGAAGATATTCAGTTGTTTGCAGATGGTGCAAAGTTGGGACGAACCATGAAGAGTAGTGAAGAAGTTGTGGCTTTACAGGAAGACTTGAATAAATTGAGTGATTTGGCAAGGAAATGGGGATGTGAGTTCATTGTTGCAAAATGTAAGGTTTTAAAATTTGAAAAACAAAGATGGGATGCAGAATTTATGCTTGGTGAGGATATATTGTTAGAGGTGGAAGAAATAAGAGATCTGGGGGTTATAGTGGATAAGGATCTGAAATTTAGGGGACACATAGCCAAAATTGGGAATACAGCACAAAGGCTTCTGGGAATGAAGCAAAGGACACTGATGTGTAAGTAGGGAGATTCTTGTTCCATTGTATAAGGCTTTGATTAGGCCATACATGGACTATTGTGCCCAGATTTGGTCACCTGGTTTTCAGAAGGATGAAGAGATGTTGGAAAGGTCCAGAGGCGATTGACTAAAGTAGTTTCTGACCTCTGGAAAGTCGAGTATGAGGAAAGATTGAGAAAATGTAATTTGCAGAGTCTGGTGGACAGGTGGAGATATACGTACAAGTTGGTATGGGATTGTTATAGGATCAATGGTGGAGAAGTTCTACAGAAAATAGTGGGAGATTGGGGAAGAACCAGAGTTCATCCCTGGAAACTGTATAAAGAGGGTATGAACAGGGGAGTGAGAGGCAGGTTTTTTTCGTGCAGAGTTGTAAATGATCGGAATGCCCTGCCTGGGAGTGTGGTGTCTGCAAGGCATTTGAATGAGTTCAAGGCACGGTAGTATCTTGGAGTTTCAGCAAGAGTATAGATTTTGACGTTTTGTGGGAAGTGTTGACACATAATCTTGTCAAATATGGAGAACAAACTGTACATATATTGAACTTTTCTGAAATACATGACACTCATACATTTGGTTTTGCTGAATATGTCAGATGCTGATAGTATCAGTATCTGAAATCTTATTTAATATCACTTTTCACTTGGGAAAAGTTAAAGATATAACCATCATTCATTATCTCAACCAGATTTCCTTATTGATGCACTCCTGAAATTTCTTATTTCATCTGTATGTAAAATCCATTGTCTAAGCATTATCCTTCACAAAACACTACAAGAAGAAAGAATGCATAAGTGCATTCTTTCTTCTTGTAGTGTTTTGTGAAGAAGAAAGAATGCATAGTGCAGTTCTTGAAAACATAGTAGTTATGTTTCTATAACAATCAGCTTCTTCTTCATATCATACCACCAGTATGTATTCTGCTATTCCAAATCCACAGCTTGTAGTCTGCATTACATTCTTCTGCACTTATACCTCAGGAAAAAAGTCTGAAGCATTTGATTGGATTAAGTGTTGAGATTTGCTCAGGCAATTGCCATCATTTGGTCTGCCTTTCAGCCCTCTAATTAGGTTACTAGTTGATGACAAGAAATTCTTGTCTATATATATATAAAATTTATTTAATATAAGTAAGTATAACAATTTCCCAAGCTTTTGGTATAGTGAGGCAGTCGTTCTGATTGAGATTAGATCTATGAAATACAGCTTCAGCACTTTCTTTGTACATACATTCATGTTTATATATGGATCTATGTAGCAGTTTAGTGTTTTGCCATTGGATCCTGTGGTATCTTACCAAACCTCACAAATTTGGCCTCACAATATGGAATCAAAAATGCTAACCACATGTACTGTCCATGCAGTGGCAAAATCTTTTCTGCACAGCTCATCTACCAAATGTATTGATGCTAGTTTACTACAGCGTTTCACATAATCACCCACCTTATACTTCCACACATATCCGTTTTTGACAGTAACCTTTTCTTGTTTCACCACTTCCCAAAGAAGTATCTCATGATCACTCTCACCAACTGGCAGCAGTGTCAATAACTCATTAACCACTACAAAAACACTGAAGCATCTAGTTGCTTCAATCACATGCTGTTTACGATATTTAATCCTCAGAATTTCAATAAACTCACTCCTCTGGTTCCCATATACTATCTCCTCCTTCCATTCTATATTCTTGTAATTAAAGTCTCCCATCAGGATCACCTTCTTTTTATATGCTCAACCAATTTGCCTAAACATTTCACAATCAGTATTCTTGTATTTTGATTTTGGACATTCAGTGAAGTGTGAATTCAGTTTAGTTATTGACCTGCTGCTGTTCTTCCTTGATGATCCTGTATATACCTCAGTATGTGCTCATCTAACTATATACTTCCATCCTTTATGCCAAGCCTCAATAATGTTTTGGGTATGTGGAATTCCCATGTGAATGGAATTGTATACGGACCATAATGTTGGTGGAAATAATGTAACATATATATATATATATATATATATATATATGGAAGAATTATCATACAATTACATATATGCTGTCTAATTCTTCCATATATATATATATATATATATATATGTTACGGTTAAAGTGATAAATCCAGTTATTATTAATAATTACCGGTTATTATTAATAATCACCGGTTAAAGTGAATAATTCCTAGAGGAGTCTGGTAAATGTAATAAAAACATGTTTATAGGTTTTCATTCTCAATAGAAATTATAACAGCTTAGGTTAGGTTAGTTTATAATGAAAAAAGTAAGGAAAGTACCTTTTGCGCTCAATGAAATCAGAAATCATTATAACCTAACCTTTATCGGTTAGAAATCATTATAAACTAACCTAACCCAAACTAACCTAACCTATATTGGTTAGGTTAGGTTAGTTTATAATGAAAAAAGTAAAGAAAGTACTTCTTTTGCACTCGGTGAAATCAGAAATCATTATAAACTCACCTAAACTCAGCTGGATGTCACTTGTTGAACCAAAGTGTAGTCGCATTTGATGTGGGCAGATAAATGGGGATAACAAATAAATGTTGTTGTGGGCAGATGAATGAGGATAATAAATAAACGTCGTTGTTGTACCTCTTTCCTCATCAATGGAGAAAAAATTGATCAGTTCTTCTCTGATTTATCTATTATCCCAATTCATCTGCCCACAACAACTTTTATTTGTTATCCCCATTTATCTGCCCGCAATCATTAAGCTCGGCCTACGACAAACTATGACTACACTCTGGTTTGACATGCGACATCCAGGTTAGTTTATAATGATTTCTGATTTCATTGAGTGCAAAAGAAATACTTTCCTTACTTTTTTGATTATAAACTAACCTAACCAATAAAGGTTAGGTTAGTTTAGGTCAGTTTATAATGATTTCCAACCAATAAAGGTTAGGTTAGTTTATAATGATTTTTGATTTCATTGAATGCAAAAGAAGTACTT
Source organism: Typopeltis vanoorti (assembly GCF_054136105.1). Classification (NCBI taxonomy): domain Eukaryota; kingdom Metazoa; phylum Arthropoda; class Arachnida; order Uropygi; family Thelyphonidae; genus Typopeltis; species Typopeltis vanoorti. Next base: position 97,651,205 of record NC_143557.1, on the reverse strand, counting down.
TCCTTACTTTTTTCATTATAAACTAACCTAAGCTGTTATAATTTCTATTGAGAATGAAAACCTGTATATAAAATCTATAAACATGTTTTTATTACATTTACCAGATTCCTCTAGGAATTATTCACTTTAACCGGTAATTATTAATAATAACCGGATTTATCACTTTAACCATAACATATACAATTGTCTTCAAAAAATTCTATCACTAGCATCCCTTGGTATATGCAACTTCAGAATATTAAATGCTTATGCTGTCTCATTCAGAAAAGAATAAATGCCAAGGCACACAAATGTCAAAGCCACAAACTAAATTCTTTATTAGTTCCATACTGAGATGACAGGCCACTTTGCTTGAATTTTTCTCCAAACATGTTGTTCCAGGTACCTTAATTAGACAACTCACCTTTGGAAGCATTAATTGCAGCTAATTCCAGGTCAGTTAAATATAGCCTGTGGTCTCAATTCAGTTTCATTTTCCTTAGCAAATGAATCATATCTTGAAAGAAGCATTTATATTTTCTTCATTCTTATATGCCATCAACACATAAACTAAGGGAAGAATTTGATATTTTTCATTACTGATGGATGCATCATTGTATGAAGGTGGTCTGAAAAGTTCTCAGCCTCAACCATAGATGGCAACACTATCGGCAAGAGATTTTTTTTTCTAAGTTGGTACATCTGTCATAAGCATCAATGTGAAATTGCAAGTCATTCTATCAAGTAGTTTGTTTTATACAGCTGTCTGAAGCAAAAGTGTTGTCTGTATCCCTTGAAATGGATAAAATTCTTTGTAAAAGAAGGTTTAACGCTAAAAGAAATTCATTCGAAGTTCATAAACGTTTATGGGCACTCTTCTCCTTCATTTTCAACATTTAAGAAATGAGCTGACGAGTTTAAATGTAGTACCAGCCTTTGAAGATGATCCACGTAAAGGACGTCCGAAAAGTGTACCAACACCAGAAATCCTTGATCAAGTGTACGATATGGTATTGAATGACCAGCGAGTCAAAGTGCATGAAATTGCCGAGACTATAGGTATTACAAAAGAACGTGTAGAATATATTTTGCATGAAGAATTGCAAATGAAAACGCTTTGTGCAAGATGGGTGCTGCATTTGCTCACAGCAGATTAAAAATGCACTCGCATGAGCATCTCTGAACAGTGCTTGGAGGCATTTTAACAAGAATAAAACTGATTTTGTGCATCGATTTATTATTATGGATGAGACTTGGATTCACCATTACACACCAGAATCCAAACAGCAGTCAAAACAGTGGACAGAAGCCGGCTGTTCAGCGCCAAAGAAGACAAAGTCAGTTCCATCAGCAGGAAAGGTTATGGCATTGGTGTTTTGAGATGCTAAAGGCATTTTGTTTATTAATTATCTTGAAAAGGGTAAAACAATAACCGGGAAATATTATTCCGATCTTTTAACCAGACTAGATGAAAAAATTTGTGAGAAAAGACCTGGTTTGCAGAAGAAAAAAATAATTTTTCATCGGGGCAATGCTTTGTGAGTAGATGCAATGCACCTGCTCACAAAGGTGCGCGGGTGCATTGTATCCACCCTGTTCTCCAGATTTCACAAGGCACAGTTCACTATTTAATGTATAACATAAAGCATCTGGGATATATCAAGTTTCTCAAGTAGCTGTGGTTCTGATAGTTGTTATGCTTCTCTTACATATTTCATGCTCTTGCAAAGAGCATTTTTTGATTGCATATATGACCAATTCTCTGGAAGAACTGCTCATAGACTGGTTTGAATAATCTGGCATTGTAATTCTGTCAGTTGCTTCACACATCCTTTCATTTGGCCAATGGCTTTTGCCACAGCAGCAGCAGCACTGGCTTGTTGGGTATGATTATGGCTTACGAAATTTTGAAGATAATGCTATCCACTTGAATATTTTGTTGTTGTTGTTCTACATTTGCATCTTTCTGATTTTCTTCTTTTGCAATACTTGTAGTATACATCATTACAGTGTTTATCTTGCACCAATAAATAACCACATACAGTAATATCTCACTAATCTGAACTAATAAAAACCATAGTCGTTCGGATTAGTGAATTTTTCCCCCAAGAGACAACAATAACTAGCGTTTAAGACAAAATAATCAGATTATAATGGTACATCAATTTAATTCTGTAAATAAATGAAGTAACTAATAGAAAAAAGCTACTATACTGTAATGTAAAACTTAAAAAATAATATGAGTTTATTTTAGTAAAAAATTTAGTTTGTATATATCTGCGTTGTTGAGAATTCTGATTTAATAAAATTGCATAGTTCAGTACATAACTTAATTTGTGTAAAAAATATCACTTTCTTGTACACAACACACAGAAAAAAGTTTCACAAAATAACACACAAAAAAAGTTTTTTTTTATTTCTCTGTAAAAAAAGTCCGATTTTCTTTTGCTTCTTGGAAGCTAAACTTTTTTTTTCCGAATTCTTCTTCTCGGAAATGCATTAGCAATAAAATTTTGTGGAATGGCGTATCATTCTGCTTAGACCATTCTATACACATATTAAAACTGTCAACTGCCCCTCCATGATGTTTACTTTTTTTTTCTTCGAGTTCTTTATCATCATCATCATCATCTTTTAATTCATTCTGTATCATCATATTTATCATTTCAGCATCTGATTTGATTTCAAATTCACTTTCGGTTCTACCTGTAATCCATTCCTTAACATATGTTTGTGAAATATCAACATCTGGATTTATATTTTTAACTAAATTATGCATGTTTTGAATTTCCTCTTTTTGTATGTCCTGTAGTTATCTTGATAAATTCTAGAAGGCCACAGTTTTTTCCATGATGTTCGAATTGCTTCAGGTTCGAGGCTTCCCAAGAAGCAGCAACAACTGAGAATGCTACATCCTTCAAATTTATATTTTTTATTGATGTGGTAACGTCATAATTTGGAAATTACATTTAAAAGCAGGTCTTTATGATCTTTTAATTTAATGGATTGTATTATGGTCTGATCCATTGGTTACAACAATGGAGTACAGTTTGGAGGCAAAATAATAATACGTAATAAATAAAACTTTTTTTCTTTGAAATTGCAGTTCGGATTACTGGAGGGTTCAGACTAAAGAGGTTCAGATTAGCGAGATATCCTATATTAAATTTAACACTTCTTGCTGCGATGGGATAATTTTACAAACTTCATCCATTTTTGCTGAAGGGTGAACTAACACTAATATTATTTTTCTGATAAGCACTCTAATATACATGGGTCAAAAATCCTGATTATACCAGATTCTGAGTTTTCAGATTTTTTCACTGTCTACCTTAATGACTTGATCCTCATCAGCAGTCAGTTTATCAGATGTTTCTTAACATAGATTAAAATGCTATTTTAGTAACAGCCATGCATGCTAGGTAATATGCCTGTGGTAGGTGCAAAACAAGTTAATTTTTAAAAGGATAACATCGTGAATTCTTCAAATGGGAAGGTTATACATCATGGATTAATTACTGAGCAGTTATGTCTAATGCACTTTTCAAAGAAATTCATGAAAGTATATTGAATAACATATACCTGTATAAATAATTAGATTTAGTTGTGCTAATGATATTTATGACAAATGTCATGCAGCCATCAAAGTACATTACTCTAAATTTTCATATTCTGAAAGTATTATTATTTTAGTGTTTTTATCTATACCTGGAATTCTATGTCTATAATTCATGAAACTAATATGTTTCATTCATCTACCTCCTCGTCCTTCTATCCACTAGACACTGCAATTTGCATTCCCTCAATCTGCCTTCATATTCAACATTGCCAATATCTCTCCATCCTTCTGAAAACCTAGTGATCAAATCTGTGCACAGTAATTCATATGCATTCTGATCAAAGCTTTATACAAAGGAATCATAACATCATTACTCCTACATCCCCCTCATATACAACTTGCTAATACCTGTCAGACAGCCAACCTCCAATCCAATGGACTAATATCCATTATCCAACCCCATCTGTTCCAGTTTAATTACCAACTTATCATGTGGCAAATCTATCAAAGGCATTAGCAAAATCTAAGTACACCTAAACCTCTTTTTATGAGATAGATACGTTCCTAAAAATTATGCGTAAATAGAATTTACGTAAAAAGAACTACTGACTCCATAGAAAAAGTGAAGATTGGTGAAGAAAAAGTGAAAATGAAAAAAACAAAACATTAAATTTGTTAGGATCATAAGATTTTTATTTACATTTCATGGAGAACACACATACATATAATGAATTTTAATAACTTAAAAAAACACATATTCATTTCAGTTGTTTGCTAAGGATTCTATAAAAAAAAAAAAAATTGTTATTCGCTATCAGTTTCTGACAATAAACGCAAAAACTTTCGTTTTCGTGAGACTGTCATATCACTAGAACTACTAGATATGGTATTATTGTCATCGACTTCCGCCTCAACTTGTGGAATTCTTCTTGTCATGTCTTGAACAAAAGTACCACTGGTTGTTTCAGTAGTTTTAGGCATGAACTCAGTTATTAATCACTGTGTTGATGCTTTAGATAAGTCGCGATATAATTCTCTGTATGAAGACATTAACATCTTAAGCTCATGTGAAAACTTCCCAGCACATTCTTCATTTGGATCATGTCGGACAAAATAATTGCCTAAATTACTGGCCAGTTTAAGACCTTCTTTAATTATATCAGCAGTAAAAGTAGGATTATCTTGATCATTATCATTAACTTCTTCGCTTTCAGGAGTCTTAGAAACAATCTCCACTATTTCGTCTTTGCCAAGAGGTTTATCAATTAACAATTCTTCGATATCTGCTGACGTAAGATCATCGAATCCTTCTCTGCCAATTTCACATGCCAAACTTATTATATTGGGAAATTCTGCAGTATGATTGAAGGGAACAGGAGCATTCTCTTTACCACATGCAGGCCAAATAGCTTTCCAGCATGCATTCATAGTTTCTGGTCTCAATTCAGATAACAATAATCAAACCTGATCAATACAATCCATAATTGAAAATTTTTTCCACACATCCATAACTGACAGTGTTTCATCATCATTTAGCTTGTTCAAAACGTACTGAAATGTTCGTCTGACATAATATGTTTTAAAAGTCGCAATTATTCCCTGATCTAGAGGTTGTGGCAATGATGTGGTATTGGGCGGCAGAAAAAAAAATTGCACATTTGGGTGTTCTATGACATGATTGAAAATTTTTTCCACACATCCATAACTGACAGTGTTTCATCATCATTTAGCTTGTTCAAAACGTACTGAAATGTTTGGCTGACATAATATGTTTTAAAAGTCACAATTATACCCTGATCTAGAGGTTGTAGCAATGCTGTGGTATTGGGCAGCAGAAAAAAAAAATTACACATTTGGGTGTTCTATGGCAGGATGACCGGGGGCATTATCAAGAATCAAAAGCACTTTAAATTCGAGACCCTTATCATTCAAATAGCGTCTAACTTCTGGCACAAAATGTTTGTGGAACCACTCAGTGAAAATGGTCAAAAATCAATGGTCACCCAAACTTTTTTGTTGGCCATCCAATGAACTGGCAATTTTTGAAAATCTATGCCTTTCATTGGCCATGGTCTTAATGATTGATTTATGAGCAGTGGTTTTAACATTGATCTCCTAAAGCGTTCGAACAAAATAGAAGTGTTATGCGATCCTTTGCTGCTTTGAGCCCGCCAACAGTTTTTTGCATTTTTGCTACGCAAGTTCTGTTTGGCATTTTTTCCCAGAAAAGGCCAGTTTCATCCATATTCCAAACTTGTTCACGAGTGTAACCTCCATCTTCAATTATTTTAGCAAGTTTTTGTGGAAATGCTTTAGCAGCCGTTTCATCAGCAGAAGCCATTTCACCAGTATGAGTGAAGGGAACAGGAGCATTCTCTTTAACACATGCAGGCCAAATAGCTTTCCAGCATGCATTCATAGTTTCTGGTCTCAATTCAGATAACGATAATCGAACCTGATCAGTACAATCCATAATTGAAAATTTTTTCCACACATCCATAACTGACATCATCATTTAGCCAACCAACCATTGCTTGCATGAAATTCATATTTTTACCTCAATTGAGATGAAGTATCTGGCTGCAGTTTTTTAATCTGTTCATAAAATCTCAGTGCTGATTGCTTGATGGAATTTCCATCAACTGGCATTCTTTTTTTGTACATTATCTTCTATCCACATCACTAAAGCTTTATTGGCCTTTTCTAGAACAACATCTCTTGTGTATGATGATAATTTCACACTCGATTTTGTACCAGAACATACCGCTTTTCTAAAAAGCTGACTTCAAAATGCTTACTCACTGCCGTCACACCTTCCCCAGTTTGAAGACGATCTAAAATTTAATTTTTATATCCAAGGAAACGACTTTCCTTTTTTTTTTTTTTTTTTGGTTATTGGCAACATCATATGCGGGCTGGATTAAAATCTTCGGTTAATGAAATGAAAGTTTGAAAATTACATAATAGCTTACGATTTATTATTTCTTAATTTTATAACACGATTTTTATTTTGATTTCACTTAAAAAATGCAAATGCAAAAAATGCGGTAACTGTGTTGTGTACTCAAACACCAAATTCAAACTGCTAAGAACTGCTTTTTTATGTGCAGTCAGTTATGTACTGTAATTCAGGGAATTCCCAATAAATGAAATTCGTAAGAATTTAGAATTTTCTTAATTGAAACGAGAATGCAATTCTACAAAATTCTCAGGATTTTCTTGAATTACGGATTTTTTCCTAACTTAGACTTTAGGTTGGTCGCGTAAAAGTGAATAAAAATCGCTTAAAAAAAATCATTTTTGATATCCCAATTCACGTAACTCCGAATTTGTGTAAAAAAAATTCACATAATAAGAGATTTAGGTGTATATACCATATATACTTCTGCTTTATCCAGTGCACCTATCACCTAGTTATAGCATGTAAGTAGATTGCTAAAACACGACCTTCCTTTAGCACACCCATACTGTACATTAAAGAGAATGTTGTTGTAATCAACCTGATTCTGAATCCTGGTCCTCTCAAAGCCTTGGTCTTATCTTCCCTTTTATGAAGCCGAACAATTTTGCCCTCTTTCCACTTTTTTGGAATTAGACTCAAAGAGGTAAGTTAAAGTTGTTAACTCTTTGATGATATCACAATATATTTCTAGGGAATGGAACATTCCCTAGAAATATATTGTGATATCATCAAGTCCTACAGCTTTATTGACATCAAATTTACTCAATTTGCCATATACCTCCTGCTCACTCACCATCAAGACCTCCTCATCCCTTCCCACTGCTCTCAAGTTCTGCATGATGTTACTCTCACAAGGAACGAGGATGAAATACCTTTATGAACTGCACATTTAACGTCTCTACTATCCTCCTCAGTGGTTATCATTCCTACTGGGTATGTATTGAAAAAATTCCATAGGATTCTTTTTCTCCTCATTAGCTAACAGCTGCTCATACTGCACTTTTGTTACCCTTACCAAGTGACTTACCTCTCTTGCTTGCTCTTTGTACTCCTTATACAACTGACTATTACCACCATTCATCTTATGGTGTCTCCTTCTGAATTGCATGCTTCACCTCTTCATACATGCATTTCACACCTACCTTATTTGACCTCTTAAACTTTGGAGTGCATTGAGGCATCACCTCTGATAGACAATTTCTGAACAGGTTCGAAGCAGCATTGAGCTCCTTTCCTTCCAATCCTTCATTCCACGATATAGCTGCAAACTGTCTCCTGAGCTTGTCACAATCACCAGTCCTATAGTTCCACATATATCTCTTTCTGACAGAAGTCTTCATATGACTGGTAACCACTCAAGGTCACTCATGATCACTCTCACCAACTGGAAGGAGATTCAGTACCTCATTTTCAATAACATCCTCTGATGAGATAATCAAATCCAAGACCCTTAATCCACATATACCCTCTGTTATGTACTGCCTAAGGTAGCTGACCCTCAAAAACTCAAGTAACTCATTCTCTTTACCCTCAGATGCCGTCTCTTCATTCAGTCTATATTACCATAATTAGAATCCCCCATAATAATCACCCTTTTCTTAGTAGCAAAACTGATTTGCCTATGCGTTTCGTTCTCAGTGCCCCTCCTCATTACCAGGTCTATAGGAACACCCAACTAGATATTTTATTTTGTTCTCCTCCACTTCACACCATACTGGTTTAAAACCACTGCCACTGTTTGATCCTTTCAACTTTACCTTAGTTGGAGATAACTCCTTTGCTACCATCAACAGCACTTACCCCTCCCCCACAATCTTTCATATCCTTGCAAAACATATCCTGTCTCTGTTCCTGTCAGAATGTCATCCTCATCTGACCTCATCTTATTCAAGCAATTTTTGGACAAATATACTCTATTAATGCTGTTATAGTTTCATTTCCTTTATTTTGAATACTTCTGGCATTTGTAAACATACATATTTCTGCTTATTTCTAGCTTATCTCTGTTTCTATAACCAGCCTCCCCAACTGTACTTCTCAGATAAGACTCCTCCATATCCCTTCTTGGCTAATCATGTCTGTCATCACTGATCTCACATCTCTCCTCAGACCCGTTTCCTCCACATCTATGGCCATCCCAATATTTTGTTGTACACAAACATACATTTGCTTTTGTATCCATCATCCACTCTTATGCAGTGTCTCCCTATCCAATCACCCACTTCCACATCACCTGTTACTTCCGCAGGTCTTCCATTCACTTCAGTCATTATTCTCTCTTGCAGCAACAGTTTCTCCAGTTGACTCACACTTCCATCTGTTTTTCAAATTCATCCCACACATTCATAAAATGGATTCCTTTCTCTTCACACATCTCAGCTAGCATCCCATTCATAATCCTCGCTTGCCATCTCATCACTATCATACCTGGGCAAACATGCTGACGACTTCCTATCACACTGTTATCTTTTACTCTTCTCAGCAACCTATCCATCCTTACATTCTCCTTGTTGCCATCCAGATCATTTGTGCCTACTACTACTACTACTACCAACTCCCTTGCTTGCTTCTTCCTCACATCTAGTGCTTCAATCACTCTGATCAATCTATCCACCTCCCCCAGAAAGCAAACTATGTGCACCTTCTCATTTACCACACCTCTAATAATCAAATACCCATACATGGTCACTCTTGAATCATTGGACACCTCTTTCACATTGCCATCTTTTATCCCAGCCTTCCTCTCCCTTCCATATTAATCTCATTTCACTCCACAATTGTCTCATCTTCACCAACTTCACTTTCATATCCGGAATTACTTTCTTGCTGTTCTTCCCTATCACTACTAGCTCGTTATCTTACATGCCATTGGTTTAACTTTCTGCATATGCTATCCTACTGCTACTTTCAATCACCTCATTTATACTCTCTCTTTCTCGCATTTCTTTCACCATTATTTAAACCCGAAACTCCATCCACTCTAACACTTTCAGTTTCACAGCTTTCGGCACTCAACTTCCACTACTTATTTTCTTTCTTCTGACAAGTCTCGCATTTCTGGTTCATAAAGCATCTATGACATTCCCTCCCTCTCTCTCTCTCTCTCTCTCTGGAATGAATACATAGCACACACACTACATTTCACAAATTCTCCAATGTCAAATCCCCTGCACAATGATATCTTGGCTGCCATTGTTCTCATTTGCATCAGTGCTATGAATAGCACTATTTATCTATCGTACACAGTATAAATATATAAAAAAAAAACACTTGACCACACTGTCATACACAAGGATATTACAACCAATTTATTATCACAATATCATGAATTTAATATTAAAACAATGACTTATCTGCAATCTCATGATCACACAGTCAGTCCAATACTCACCACCTGCATTCATTGTCCCTTGTGTGCTTAAGGTAGAAGCTGTTGAATGACTGTTCTGAGCACAAATGAAGAGGAAGTGACATATTCTGTGTCTCTTCTTATATTTGTATGGAGTAGATGCCAGTCTTTTTTCTTGGCTGTGTATATGGTTGCAGGTGCTAGGCATTGTCAAGGGCCCTGATGATAATCATCTGTGCCCTTGTTTGTAAGTATCTGCCTGATATGTGTATGGAGCTTGGTAGGAGTAGGCAAGATGTTGTGCTTTTGCCACTGGATGTCTACATCCGGTCTGTTGCAGTTTGTTTTGTATACAATCCCACTGAAAACTGAATGGCATGTCTAAGTGGGAAACACTGACATCAGGAAGTGGTATAATTTCTTGAAGTTGACATTAGTTGAATGATGAGTTTGTAGAAGTTTCCAGAAATAATTTGAATTTCCTGAGGTGTGGTGATATCTGGAAAGGTGTTTATAATGGCCTTTCATACCTGTTGTATTGCCTTTTTTACCTTTCAGGGTTTTCAGCAGCAGGCATTTGAAGATTTTTCACTTTATGCTCTGGGTTAGGAGGTCTCCTATGATTCTTATTCCTATCATGTAGAGAAGAAAAGGTACTAGCCAGTTGTGGGACTTGATATGTTTCTGAGAACAGTGGTTCCATAAGCTGATCATTACAGAGCATCTTAGCAAAATGAAGGTAGTACAGGAAGTAATGGTGACTGACCATTTGGAGGATTGTGGTTAGCATGCATCTTCTTTTTATACTTTCATAATGTGATCAAGAGTTGCATAAGTGTGATTCATCTTGAAATGCCTAGAGAAGAAAGATGATCCTGAAAGATGGAATTTTGTTTGCCAAGGAAGATCAGATCCTGCCCTCCCTTATTGAGTGGCTTGTAAGCCACTCAATAAGGGAGGGCATTTCATTGAATGCACCTAGTCAAATGAAGAACCTGTTCACAAAACAGTAGTTTTTGCAGAGCTTAATTTTACACCCGCAGCTAGAGAGTATGGTCTGTATGCTGCCTGGATTACTTTCATTTCTTTTCTTCATCATTATGTATTAGAATGATAACATCAGCATATGCTAAAAGGATGATCTTATGTGGTCTATTATACTTGTTCACTGAGAGCATATTGCTATGTATTTTTTTCAAGAAAGGTTTAGTGTATACAATTGTCCAGAGAGGGGACGACTCTATCAATATATATTAGTTAGGATGTTTCAATAATGAGAGAACCATATAAAACAATGAGTCTAAAAGGAGTGAGAAGAGAGTTGCACATAGGACAAAATAAATTAATAGTCTTTAAAGATGAAAGTGAAGTACTAATTAAAGACAAAGAATGATCATAAGAAGAATAGAATCCTTCTGTGCCAGATTATATTATTCACAACACTTAAACCAATATTACTATTATTATTATATAGCACCTCCAGGGAGTTCAAAGACTCATCGAGGGATAAGAAAACAAAAACATAATATCTGAAATAGAAGAGGAAGAAATATACCCTAATGTTCTAAAAGAAGTTTATTGTACAATGGGTAGCATCCAGGTGAAGACAAGAGACCAATAGACATTCTGTAAATAGGTGGTGAATCACTCTGAACTGCATTAAAATTAAATTAAAATTTATAAAATTTATACATGCTGCCTAAGACAGAAGTGAATACTAAACAGTTGGAATAATAATATCTTTATCAGATTTTTTTTAAATGGGAGACAGAGATTTCAACTATATATTATTGAAAGGAAACATGGTTCCTTTTAACAATATATAATATTTTTTTATGAAAATCGTTAGCAACAGAAAACAAAACAAACTAGATTTTTTCTGGCCTCCAGAACATGCAGAATTCAGAAAAAAACTACAGCACCATTTATCATATACATTGAAAAGACAAATGAACACTAATAACCCTTAGTTTTAGCATTTATTGATTTTGAAAAGACATTTGATTCCATCTCAACATTAACTATTTTAGAAATACTAAAAAAAATCAAGGGATTGAAAAAACTTATGTTAATATTCTGAGTCATATATATAAAAATTCAACTGCATCAATAAAATCTGGAAACAAATATGCCATGCAGTTGGACTTGAAGAGGGTTCTAAAATAAATAAGCAGAAAGGAAAATGGCCCCAGTTAAGCATGGAGAAATCACATCGAATGAGTGGTATCAGTGAAACTGCCTGTAGATCCAGGAATGAGTTGTTGTGTTTGTATACAAATGCTAGAAGTGTAAGAAACAAGGCAGAAGAAATGGTTGCATTATTGAGTCTGTTCACCCCAAAATTGTTGGAATAAGTGAGTCATGGTTAGATGAGGATGACATCTGACAGGAATAGAGATGGAAGGAATGATATGTTTATGAGGATAGAAGGGGTAAAACGAGAGGGGGAGTGCTATTGATGATAGAGAAAGAGTTATGTCCATACAAAGTAGAGATGCAAGAGGGAAATAGTTCCAGTGGTTTTGAGACAGCATGGTGTGAGATAGAGGTGAATGGAATCAAATGCTTGGTTGGATATTGTTGTAGACCTGGTAATGTGGATGATAGCGACTATGAAATATATAATCAAATTAACCAAGTAAATAAGAAATAAGATGATTATTATGATTTTAACTATGGCAATATAAACTAAAATGATGAGATAGCAACTGGAAGTAAAGAAAATGAGTTTCTTGAGTTTTTGAGGGATAACGATCTCAGACAGTATGTAACAGAAAGCATGTGAGGATTGAGGATCTTGGATTTGATCATCTCATCTGAGGATGTAATTATAAATGAGGTGGCAAATCATCCACCAATTGGTGAGAGTGACCATGAGGTGATTACCTGGGTGGCCACCAGCAGTGTGAGAACCTCTGTGAGAAAAGGGTATATGTCGAACTATGGGGGGGGGGGATGGTTATGAAGGGCTCAGGAGACAGCTTGCAGATGTAGCATGGAATGAGGAGTTAGCTGGAAAAGAGATCAATGCAGCTTGGGTGATTTTCAAGAACTATCTACTAGATGCAATGTCTAAATGTATTCCAAGGTTAAATAAGGTAGATGTGAAATGGATGAATAAAGAGATTAAGCATGTGATACAGAGAAAGAGGGCATTATGGGGGCAGCATAAGAGAAGTGGTAATAACCAATTCCATGAGGATTACAAAGACCAGGCAAGGCAGGTGACTTGTTGGTAAGGGCAGAAAAAGTGAGGCATGAACAGCAGTTAGCTAATGAAGCCAAAAATAATCCTGAGGAGTTCTTTCGATATGTAGCCAGCAAAAGCAAGAATGATTATGGAAGGATGACATTGATTGAAGAAAATTGTATAAAGACAGCTGTTGCAGAAGATGTGGTGGAGATACTTAATGAGCAGTTCATAAAGGTCTTTGAGAGATTGAGAACAATTGATGATGGGGAGGAGAGACTGACTGTACGTGAGCAAGAGATGTATGGGGAGTTTAACAATCTAGATGTTAATAAGGCTGTGAGACATGTTAATATATCACCACGTATTCTGAAGGAATGTGCCAGGGAGTTGACCTCTTCCTTGACATATTTGTTTAATATGAGTCTTGCGCTGAGTCAAGTTCCTAAGGAGTGGAAGGAGGACAAGATTGTGACACTTCATAAGGGAGGTGACAGAACTCAAGCATCAAACTATATGCCTATCTATGTGTCTGCTGTGTGATTAAGTTGTTGGAGAAGCTTGTGAGAACCAGAATCCAGAATTGGGTTGACAACAATGGTATTATCTTTGATGGAGAGCATGGATTTGCTAAAGGGAGGTCATGTTTCAGTAATTTACTTACTTATTACAATAAGGTGACTGCTTCCTTGGACAGAGGAGAAGGGTACACAGTAATATACTTAGATTTTGCAAAGGTTTTTGATAGATTACCACATGATAAGTTGATAGTCAAACTAGAGCTAATGGGGTTGGATATTAGATTAGTGCATTGTATTGAAGACTGGCTAACTGATAGGTATCAACAAGTTGTGTATGGTGGGGGGGGGGGGAGCGATATCCAGGAAAAGGAAAGTCACTAGTGGTGTGCCTCAGGGGTCTGTTTTAGGGCCATTGCTGTTTAACTTGTATATTAATGATATTGGCAAAGATTTGGATGGAGATATTCAATTGTTTTCAGATGATGCAAAGTTGGGATGAACCATGAAGAGTAGAGAAGATGTTGTGGCCTTACAAGAAGGCATGAATAAATTGAGTGATTGGACACTGGAATGGGGATGTGAGTTCAGTGTTGCAAAATGATACGTTTTAAAATTTGGGAAAAATGACGGGATGCAGAATTTATGCTTTGGGAGGATATATTATCAGAGATTTAGGAAATAAAAGATCTTGGGGTGATAGCAGATAAGGATCTGATTAGGGGACACATTGCCAAAATTGTGAAGACAACACAAAGGCTTTTGGGAATGACTCAGAGGACAATTACTTGTAGAAGTAGGGAGATTCTTGTTCCATTGTATAAGGTTTTGATTAGGCTACACATGGACTACTGTGCCCAATTTGGTTACCTGGTTTTCAGAAGGATGAAGAGATGTTGGAAAGGGCCCAGAGGCAACTGACTAAAGTAATTTCTAATCTCTGGGATGTTGAATATGAGAAAGATTGAGAAGATGCAATTTGCAGAGTCTGGTATATAAGATTAAGAGGGGGGGGGGATGATATGGTAGAGACCTACAAGTTAGTAAGGGGTTGTTATAGGATCAATGTTGGAGAGGTTCTACAGAAAACAGTTGGAGAACCAGAGGTCATCCCTGGAAACTGTATAAACAGGGTGTGAGTGGGGGAGTGAGAGGCAGGTTTTTTCCAAGCAGAGTTGTGAATGATTGGAATGCCTTGTCTGAGAGTGTGGTGTCTGCAGAGAATTTGAGTGTGTTTAAAACACGGTATGATGAGCTGCATGTATGATAAAAGAACCTCCTAGATGAGTCTTGAATAATAATAATTTCACCTGAATTATTTACAGCAGCCCTAGAAGAAATTTTTAAAAATCTAGATTGGAAAAACAGATGAATTATAGTAAATAGGAAAGAATTAAATCACCTATGATTTCTGATGACATTGTTCTTTTAGGAAACTCTGTAAAAGAACTTCAACAAATGATCAATCAATTTAATGCAGAAAGTAAAAAAGAAAGGATTAAATATATAGATGAAACAAAAATACTGGACAATAAATACATCACTAAAAAGCCAGTACAAATGAAATTGATATAGCAACCTATGCTTACCTAGGACAAAAGATCATAATAGAAGGAGACTGTGAAGAAGATATTATACATAGAATTCAGCTTTGTTGGATAGCCTTTGGAAAATGCCATGAAGCACTCAGAGGAAACATCCCAATCTGCCTTAAAAGAAAAAGAAAAATATTTGGCAGTTGTATATGCTAGATCATGACATATAGAAGTGAAACATAGACTTTGACTAAAAAAAAAAAAAGTGGCCAACAAGTTGAGGACCACCCACAGAAAAATACAATACAAAAATTACTGTTCAGTTTTATTATTCAAGATAGAAAGCACAATACTTGGGTTAGAGCTCAGACTAGAGTGAGAGACATAACAACCATTAATAGATCCAAATGGCAATGGGCAGGTCATATTTCAAAAAAGTAACGCTGAGAAATGAACAAAAGCTGATATCCGAATGGTACCTTGGAGAAAGAAAGAGTGCTACAGGAAGACCAAAAGGATGGTGCAAGGATGAGATTGAAGAGGTGGCTGGAATTCTGCGGCATAGAAAGACTCAAGATAGAACTTGAATGGAGAACTTTGGGGGGGGGGGGGGGGCTCCTGTAGTGGACAAAAAATGGCTGAAGAAGAAGATCATATTGGAACAGAATAAGTTTAGTAATAGCAATAACTTCAGACAGTGTGGGCTTTAGTCAGTTTGTAGTTGCTTTGAAAATGAATTTACAGTTTGTGTTAATTAGTGAGAACCTCCATAGCTCATTTGGTTTTGATGAGCTCTTTGGCTGGAAAGACCAGAGTTTGAATCCTATCTATGATGTGAGGAACTTTTATCAGTATTTTCAATGAAATGGCAAGTTAGCCAGTCTCATATGAGGTGGAGGGTAGATAATGTGGCTGCCTTAGCTATGGACAGATCTTCTGATCCTGTGATCAGATCCAATACTCTTCCCTTAAGGCCCCTCCATAATATGCTGTTTCAAATAATTATCTCTTAATTAAGTGCATAAATGCATAGTTGCCATGGAAGAGATTTTTCTTAGAATGGGAGTTGGGGGGGGGGGGGGGGGTAGAACAAGAGGCCATTGCTGGAAACTGTATAAAGAGGGTGTGAGCAGAGGTTCTTTGCATGAAGAGTAGCTGGTGAGTGGAATGCATTGTGTGTGTGTGTGTGTGTGTTGTGCATATAGACATACTGAATCAGTTTAAGACATGGTTGTATGAACATTGTGTGCAAGACTGTGTACCTCCTGCGATGAGTCTGACTCCATGGAGGTTAGATGATAAAAATCCCATTTCCTTCCTGCCGTGTGATTCCTCCTTCCAGACTAGGGCTCCATGGTTGAAGTTCCCCATTAATAATTACTCAACCTGCACTCATTTTGCTATCCATGCCTTATACATCATCCCTTGCACTTCCTGGCCTATAGTAGCAAGTATACTTTGTCCTTTTGGCCTCTATCTCACAAGATTGCATCTATGAACTGCCATCCACATGGCATTGTTCTTGATGTCATCTGCTGTCATTAGCAGTATCTTTACAGCTGCAGATATACAGACTGGTCTATAATTGGAAACGTCTGTTCTCAAATCTTGCTTGTGGAGTATTACTACAATATTTTGCCTCCTTTCCACTCCTTAGGAACCTTTCCCACTGCAAGACCTTCATGAAATAACCAGAACAAAGTCATTGCTAACTCTTTTGCACATTCTTTATAAATACATGATGTGTCATCCACTGCCACAATTTTATTAACATCTAACCAAGCAACACTTGATACACCTCTAATTCTTTCACCTTTAATTCTTCTAATTCTTGCCTCCCTTCTACATGTTGCACCACATCATTCACACCATTAAGGTATACACTGATGAAGTGTTTGTTAAATGATTCCACTATATCATTTGTTATGGTTACTCTGCTACCATAATTATCCACTAGTATCAGCCTGCCATAATTATTTTTTCTCTTGCTTGCCACATAGCCAAAAAATTCCCTTGGTTTAACTTTGACCTGACTGACCAATCTCCTCTCATATTCTACTTTTTCTTTAACCATGCTTGTCACTTTTCTGCCCTGTACTTTATATTCTTCATGCATCCATTTGCTGCGAACTGTTTTGTGTTTCATTCATAACAACTTTTGTAACGCTGCTTGCTCGATTTCACTGTTTCGTCCATCTCACTCCTATTTATTCGCTTAACTCTTGGTATGCAGTTATGCATTGCTTGTGTTAGATACTGCCTTATCATTTCTCATACATTGTCAACATCTTTTCTACACAATTCTTCAACCTAATGTATTGATACTAGTTGACTACGGAGCTTCTCATAATCACCCACTTTATGGTTTTACAATATAGACTTTTTTGATATCAACTTTTTCCTGTTTAATTTCATTACAAACAAATACATTATGATCACTTTCACCAACAGGTGGCAGTGTTGATAACTCATTCACAACCACATTCTGTGAGGATATCACCAAATCTGACAGCGATAAATCTTGTGTTGCTTCCATCACATGTTGCTTTAGATAGTTATCCTGTAGAAACTCAACAAATTCATATGCTATGGCCAACTAATTTGTCTAAACATTTCACAATCAATACTCTCCACACTCCCTGTCTTATAACAACATCATATTAGATATACTATTCTATTGATCTCAACTTCACACCAAACAGCTTCAAAATCTTCATATACTACTATTTTCCACTTCGACTCTTGAAGGACACGATTCCTCTGCTACTGTTTACAATGCACCTCCCCCCTTTCTTTATCTTCCTATCCTTTCAGAAAATTTATATCCTATATCCTACGATTTCAAGTCCTGATAGTATATCATCCTCAGTCAACCAAGTTTCACTTATGCCAATTATCTTTTTTTTGGCATACTGATTCAATTAATGCTACAAACTCAGCCCCTTTATTTCTGACACGCTGTACATTAGTATACATAACATTATACTAATAACAATTCTCCACTCTTTGGGGCCATCCAATCCCATCAACACAATCACTCTTCATTCTGACCATCTCCTTTTCCCTGACCTGATTCTGATTTTCATTTATATTCTTATCATCCCCCCCTCCCCACCATTTTGCACTGCATCACTTTGCTCTGCTATAATCACTTCCACAACCTTCTTCTCAACCTCTCTGACTCTTAGTATTATTAATTTTATATGAACCTTGTGCACTCTTATTAAACTCTTATTAAAATTAAAATAATAATTTCTTCCTTTCCAGTTTTTGCACTGACATTTCCTGATAAGATAACGCAGTCCAACACAATTTTTGCTGACTTTTATATGAGACTTGTTTTTTACTAATTTGGGTGCACTGATTTCAATTATCAAACCCATTTTTCTCTATCATGTCGGGTTTTTCCTCTATGGCATTTTCTTTTTGCTAATTTGTAAGTTTTTGACAGTTTTAAGGAGGCAGTACTATTTAGAGGATCAAAAAAATCGATTTTTTAATATTATTTTCTGAAAGTATGTACTTTTAAAAATCTGTTCCTAACTTTTTATCAAGAAATTTGAAAAATTCTTGAAGATATAGCCTATTATTCAAAGTGGTGTACAGATCAGAATCGGAGCACTCACCGCTCTCGCTTGTTAGTAAACAAATAAATGCATAAGAACCTGCAACGGCACGTACTGGTGCTTTGAATGCAAGAGAGGCCGATAATTAGATACATAACTACTTAACAATATTCATTAAAAATTACAAGAATATTTATAAAAAAATAACAATATTACTTACACATGAGTTTCAGGGAATAAATTTTTGTTTGTAGCAATTTCAGTTGTGTGTTCTGTTTTGGCAATCCCTTTGAATACTCCATCAGTAGTCGGCCATCATGTGAGAATCCCATCTTCCTTGGTACCGATCTTCCATAGTTTTTAAGTCTTGATGAAATCTTTCGCCTTGTTCATCGCTTACAGCACCTAAATTCTCAGGAAATCTATCAAGATGACTGTACAGGAAATGAAGCTTTATGCTCATGTTTAAACCTAGGCGCTGGAAATTTTCAAGCATTATTTCCACTAGATCTTTGTAATTGCACACTTTTTTGTTTCCAAGAAAATTATTCGCAACCATCGTAAATGAAGTCCAGGCCTCTTTCTCAATTTCGTTCATAGAGTTGATGAAATTTGGGTCTCTCATTAAAGTTTTAATTTGCGGTCCATCAAATACACCGGCTTTAATTTTTTCATAACTAAGTCGTGGAAATTTTTCACATATGTATTGGAAACAGTCACCCTGTAAATCTAAAGCTTTAACATACTGCTTCATAAGACCTAGTTTGAAGTGTAGAGTTGGAAAAATGATTTTTTCTCTGTCGATTAAAAGTTGATTTGTAACATTCTGTTCTCCAACATTTAAGGATATTCTAAGAGGCCAATGTTTCTGACTCCAGTGTTGGTTTCTAGCTCGACTATCCCAGAAGCATAGAAAACACGGAAACTTTGTATATCCTCTTTGAAAGCCAAGTAAAAAGTTCACCATTTTAAGATCCACACAGATGATCCAGTTATGGTCTGTATATTTTAATAACTTCAGAACCTTTTTAATGTCCTCATATGTTTCCTTTAAGTGGACTGAATAGCCAATAGGAATTGAGCCATATACATTCCCATTGTGCAGTAAGACACACTTGAGACTTCTGCTTGAACTGTCGATAAATAAACGCCACTCATTTGGATGATATTGTACAACACTCATTTCAGTTAGTAAACCTGACACATTGTTACAGTAAACAAACCCACACTCGTGTTTAAAATATTGTACAAGATTACTTTCCCTGCTACGATAAAAAGTTATCTTCATATCTTGCTCCAGTAAGTTTTTTTCATTTAAACTTGAAGCTAACAATTCCGATGATTCCTTTGATAGGCCCAAATCTCTTACTAAGTCATTCAATTCCGCTTGAGTAAAACGTTGCGGTCCAGAACTAGAAATTAAATTTTCATTGTCTAAATCAACATCCGGGTCTTGCTCCTCAAGAACATCTGGCATATCCCAATCCTGCTCATTCTCAAGTAAAGGAAGTCCTTTATAAATTGGCACGGCTATTTCATTGGAATGAAAAAATGGCCAAATTGCTGAGTCGAGATTTGGATACACAATTTTTTTCTTATTCTTCTTATTATAACCAGAAGTCTGAACTGAACAAAAATACCAGTCATCTACGTGATTTTTTGGTTCACGCCAAATCATTGGAATGCCAAAAGCTAATTTTTGGCGTTTTCCCTTACTCCACTGTCATAAATTTTCTGCACATGACTTACACGCTTTATTTGGAGCCCATGAATTGTCCTGATCTGCAAGTTTTACGTCAAAGTATGCAAAGTACACTTTCTTAACGAAATCAGTGATATTTGTCCTTTGACTGGGAACAGTAAAGCTGCCACAAATGTAGCAGAAGGAATCTACACTATTGACACATTTTCGAGTAGTAAACATGATGTATTTTCTTCACTGCTGACTAACATGCAATTAACAAGACAAAAAAAACCAGAGACTTTCACGATCGATTAACGATTGACTGATTTCGATTGTTCTTTGTCCGCTATGACACATATAGCATTCATTTCTTTTAGGCAGTTGTCATCGCCTACTTTTCATCACCTAAATGTATCAGGTCGGTTATTGGCCTCTCTCACATTCAAAGTGCCAGTACGTGCCGTTGCAGGTTCTTACGCATTTATTCGTTTACTAACAAGCGAGAGCTCCGATTCTGATCTGCGCACCGCTTTGAATAATAGGCTATATCTTCGGGAATTTTTTGAATTTCTTGATAAAAAGTTAGGAACAGATTTTTAAAAGTACATACTTTCAGAAAATAATATTAAAAAATCGATTTTTTTGATCCTCTAAATAGTACTGCCTCCTTAAAACTATCAAAAACTTACAAATTAGCAAAAAGAAAATGCCATAGAGGAAAAACCTGATGTGATAGAGAAAAATGGGTTTGATATTTGAAATCAGCGCACCCAAATTAGTAAAAGACACGTGTCAGATCATAATCAGCACAAAAAAAAATTTTTTTTGTTGGCCAGTGTAATTATATCATTTTGTGGTAATTTTGCAAGGATTAATTCCAGTTTTTCATAAAATTCATCTTTTATATTCTTTTCTCCAGTTTTTTCCTTGGATGCATACATTAATAGAGGTTATCTTGAACTGTTTTGTTCATATTCTTAGCTTGTGAAGAATTTACTTATTATACAGTATTATAATTTAATTTTCCTCAGCTCTTCAACTGTGCCTATACATATGATAATTTCCATAACAAAAAAACTGAAAATAACCACACATTGACTCATGCAAATAAATGAAATATTAATTTATATGAACAAAATTAAATTCAGAACAAAAACTAAGTGTGATAAAAACTAAGCTTAATAAATAAATAAATTTCACTTATGTGAGATTTTTACAACCTGCTCTAGAATCCAGTACAAAAAAGAAAGAAGTTTTTGTATACATTTCAGCCGTTTAGAACAAATTGGTAGTGCCATAAATCAGGTCAATAAATATTGTCTGCCATATAAAACTGATTTTTTTTTTTTTTTTTTTTACAGTTCATACAACATCTATCCTATAAATTATCATCTCTCTCTCTCTCCTCTCTACAGAAATGCTGATTCTTAAGGATACAATGTAGACTTTATTATACCACAAATGTCAATATTATCAGGTTATCACCATCTTTTTTTAATGGTTCTAAGTCCAATCTGGAACATGAAGAACCATAAAGACAAGGTGACAGGATTTTTTTCTCAGAATCTAAAGAATTTGTCATTCTGTAAAACAGGAAAACTAGTATTGGAGAACACATGCTGTTAACAGACATAATACAAATACATAATAATGTATCCTCAGTGTATTAGGTATCAGATATCTCATAGCCTCAGTTGCTTACACTATAATTCCAAACAACTCAACAACAACAATCAGCTTCTTGACTGGTACTCAAGTTGAATTTAACTTAATACAACCTTAAGTTACATTAAGTTAGACTTACTTCCTTCAAATAAGTCTCAACCATGCATTTTATAGTTCAAATATAGCTAGCTATGTGTAAAGTAGTTTCTACTAATTACTTTATTTTTAAATTTTCAGCTCATCCAAGAGACACTTCCTCTGGATAAGATCGAAGGTAGCTGATTGTAATTTTATATATTATGTTAACTAAATATTATCAGAAGCAGAGAAAAAGAAGCAGCAGTGCATCTGCATAATTGCTCGTTTCTGTATTGGTTTCCAGTGTGATACCGAATCTTGCAGCTGGACTGTTTCATGTGAGACATTACAGTATCTGGCAGCCAGAACCCACTAGTCCCAGGTGTTTGCATACATATGTGTTTTCTATGTGTGTACCACTTATATCATGCTAGTAATCATCATGGTATTGTCATTACAACAAAAGACAAGCCAGTGGATGGGGAGACAGCTGATAATGATTTACACGAGCAGGGTAATTAAATTAATATTTCATTCGTTGTATGGAGAAAATATTGGTGCTCAGCCCTTTTCTTAAAAAATATTGTGTGTGTGTGTGTATGTGTATTTATATTTTCATTACAGCATGTGAAATTTGGTATATGTTCAATCCAAAGAACATTATATAATCCCTCAATTTTACCCATTCCTTACAACAAAATAATAAAATTTAAAAAAAAAGCCTATTGGTTCTATTTAAGGTCACATTTTAAGATTTAAAGATTTTTTTTTTAATCTTAAAGATTTTAAAATTAAATTGTTTAAATAAAGATTTAAATATTACATTTAAATTTAAAATACTATTTATTTAGCATAGCTGCAAAATTTGTGGAAAAATTAATTGGGTCGTTTGAATATACTGCCATAAAAGAACTCAACCTATTTTTAATTGACTATGTTTATTACATATGAACATGTTGGGGTAAAAAAAAAGTTCGATGTTTTTGAAGATTTTCAGTATATTTACATGTCAATGGCTATATGACTTCGTTTGAAGCATCACTTTTTTTTTTTTATTCTGTTGAACTTCATTTAAAAAAATCTTGATAGAAACTAATGAATTATACACAGATATAGATAGTAGTAAAAGTATAAATTCTGATGATGCACTAAAACTTTAATCAGCAATTTCTGAAATAAAGAACTCCTTGAATGTATATATTAGGGCAATTTGTTAATATACTGCATACATAACAAATATATAGTAATTCTTGTTTATTAGTGCAACCACATGAAGTTTCTTTTATATTATATCAAATGATTAACTCTGTCAAACAAATTGTGAAACATTCACTTTAAATAAATAACCACTTCAGATGACCTACCTATTATTAAATTAAATATTAAATAATCTTTGATATGGATGAATATATTGAAGTCTGGATAATGTTCCTCGCTAATGGTCATAACATAGTTAAGCATTTTAAAGTTTTTCACAAACTTAGCACGAGACTCGTGTGTATAATTTTGTTTTAGAGGTAACTGCACCGAAAATGAAGTTGAAAACCTATATACACTTATGTCCATTGCAAACTAGTACAATGCAGAGGAATACATAGTACAGATTCTGAATGGACATTGATGATAGCTACTTGAGTTTTCACAGAATTTGAGGAAGGTGCCAGAGTGACACATACAAACTTCGATGCACAATATATATAAACCTGTATTATCTAACAATGAAAGGGAAGTAAATACACATTTATTAATTATTGTTACTATTATGCAAGCATATCCATGGAATCCAAAGACTCATTGTGGAAAGCCACACTAACCATTATCCACACATTATCATACAGCAAGAACTGCAAAAATAAATAAACACTGTAGAGGGAATATAAAGAAAAGGCTGATCAGCACACTCAGGAGTGGTACAGAGTGCAAGCTAGAAGGGTTATTAGGGTGGTAAGAAAATCCAAATCAGATCATTACTAAGCAGACCTGAGTAAATCTAAAAGAGATTTTTTGTTATGTAGCAAGTTAAAGGAAAACTGACTATGGTTGGAAGGTGACAAAAGCAAAAGAAATAGTTTAATTGCTGCATGATCATTTTGCAAAGGTGTATCATCCAAGTGGAGATCTTGTAGTTGCTGATGTGACAGAGATACATGTCAAAACTGAGATATATGAACAAAAGGTATTCAGTATATTGAAAAATATCAATGTGCAAGAGAATTGGCATAGCCTCTGAGGAGTTGTTCAATCTAAGTCTCAGTGAAAAAGTTCTAAGGGAGTGGGAAAAGGGTAAGTTCCCTTAACTCTATCCTCTAATTGGTCTGTAGTTTACCCTTTAAACTACAGACCAATTAATGTATATCAGAAGTGGTTGTTAAAGTATTGGAAAAGTTGGTTAATGGTAAAATCCAACAGTGGATGGATAGGGATACAATACTCTATAGTGGACAGCATGGCTTTGTAAAGGGTAGGTCCTGTCTTAGCAATTTATTCACATTTTATAATAAAGTGACAGTGAATTAGATAAAGGAAATGGCTACACCATGAAACTGCTGGACTTTGCAAAGGCAGAATACTACTACATGGAAAACTTTTACAAAAGTTGGAGCAATTGGAAATGGATATGAAGTTAGTATGAAGCATGACTTTGGGGAAGGGGTAGACAGATACCAGAAAGTAATATGTGGTGGAGTGGAATTTGGGAGAATGAGGGTGACTAGTGGAGTATGTCAGGTTTCTATACTAAGGCTACTACTCTTTAAATTTGTATATCAGATGGGGATATTTAGTTGTTTGCTGATGATGCAAAACTGAGAAGAGCAGTGGCTGATCAACATGATGTAGATATTCTGCAAGATGATTTAAATAAATTGACATTGTGGACAAAGAATAATGCTCTCAATTTAATGTTGCAAAATGTAAGGTTATGCACTTCAGTTTAAAATGGTTGCATACTGTGTATTACATAGACTGCACTGGATTACAGGTAACAAGTAAAGATAGGGAAGTTATTATCCCTCTTTCTAAGGCTATGATTCAGCTGCATCTTGTCTGCTCTGCACAGATTTGGTTACCTGGGTTGCTTGGGAATCAGGAAGTTGTAGAGAGGATTCAGAGACGAGTGGCCATAGACCTGTCACGAGCCTTAGTCACTCGTCTCTGAATCCTCTCCACAACCTCCTGATCACCAATAATCTATGACAAATAGATAACTAGGGGTCATCCATGGAAGTTATGTAAGAGTGTGCAGACTGGAATTTTTGCTCCGAGGGTGATGAATAAGTGGAATGGATTTGCAGAATTAGTTGTGAGTTCTTGACAACAGCAAATGAGTTTAATTATTATTATTATTATTATTCAGGCCTCCATGGAGTCAAGAGACTTATTGTGGGAGGTCCTTCTTAGGAAACACAGTCTATCATACCCCTCCTTGAACTCATTAACCATTCCTGCTCTACCCACTCTCTCTCAGGCAATGCATTCCATGGTTCAACCACCCTCCACACAAAGAAACCACTCCTCACCCTCTTGCTCACAGCTTCCTTTCGTAACTTCCAGGAATGGCCCCCTTGTCCTCGCTCCTTCCTGCTGTTCCACCAAGTGAAAGAGCTCCCCAATGTCCACCCCTGTAACTGCCTCTCAACAATTTAAAAGTCTCGATCATATCACCTCTCCTGGAAAGACATGATAGGTATTGTGTGTATAAATTTCAGTGTGAGTCTCCCACAGTTAGTCTATGGACTCCATGGAAATATCATGTAATAATACCGGTACTTAAACTCACTCCTGACCACCTTTAGTAACCACTCTCCAAACAAATAAATCTAATCCACACTTTTACCTAACTTGCATGTGACTCTTGTTCTCTCCCCTCGTATCATATATTGAAAAAACATTTCTTCTACATTTATCTTAGAAAACTCTTTTAATGAATTTCTATGTTTCAATCATAATCCCTCTTTGAAACAATATATCTTCAATTTATCCTCATAGGAAGCACTTTACAGACAAATCATAACCTTAATCACTCATCTGGATCCTCATGCCCAAATAAAACCAGGCAACCAATTCTTTGCATAGTAGTACAAGTGCAGTCTTATCAGAGCATTAGGAAAAGGGATAAAAGCTTCCTTTTCCTACTTATTGGTTTGCTTTTTAATATGTACATGATCCTTGTGGCTATTTTGCCCACTTTTGAAATTTATCTTATGAACTTTGACCCTCTGCCCACCATTACTCCCACATCACTGGCCTCATCAATTTTTTGAATCCAGTCTCATGTAATACATGGCATGTATTCTTCCATTCCAAAATGCATAAATATATACTTTTCCACATTGAACTGGTAATCATTATCCTTTGTACAAACTGTCATTTAACTTATCCAGCAAGATCTCTACGTTCACCTGTACATTCAACTTCACATCAATCCCCATTTCTTCCATTTTATTTAATAGGGATTCTGTATATTATCCTCAGATGCCTTTGCAAAGTCAAGGATCAAATGATGTGGCAATTCATTTATCCAACTCAACGGTTAATTTATTGAAGAAAGTGAGTAAATTACTAAGACTTCCCCTCCCCCTTTCATAAAACCATGCTATCTCTCCTAGAGTATCATATTCATATCCGCTCCTTAATTCTGCCCTTAGTCAACATTTCCAGTAACTCTAATGATCACTCTTGAGATAATACTGGTCAGTCTATAATTTTCTACCTCTGTCTTAGAACATTGTTTATGTAATGGAAGAGTGTATGTAATGGAGGCAGATTAGAGCAAAGGAATGATGGCAGCGAAAAGAAAAAGTATCTAAAGGTGTTTGAAAGTAGTTTGGTACTGCTTCTTTCAAACACCTCTAGATAATTTTCTTTTTCACTGCCATCATTCCTTTGCTCTAATCTGTCTCCTATCATAATCTCCAAACTCTCTGTGTTCTTTTCTCCTTTCAGTGCACTGTAGTGGAAGTTTCTCATAAGTACTCAACCAGTACTCATTTTCTGCTGCATGCTATCTACATCTTCCTTTACATTCTTCTTGCTCACTTTTGCAACTGTTCTTCTCTCTCTCTCTCTCTCTCTTTTCAACCCACGCTTTAGTGCTTTTCTGTCACTAAGCCACCACATTGCTATCTCCTTTGCAAATGACCACATAGTGAACACAAATTTGCAACCCTTTTGACATTATCCTTTCTTGTTCTCCACTCGTCTTTCATAATGAATACATATGCATACAGGCTGCATCTCTTAAGTTTCTTATTTATGCTGGCCTTTGTTAGCTGAGTGGTAGCATCTCTGCTCTGCAACTTATGGATGGTAACATAAATGTTTGCAAAACCACACCTGCTTATTGAAGACCTAAAATGGCATGAAGAAAAAGTTTCATGTATTGTTTCTTGAGTAGGAGTCCCATATTATCAAATTCTTGGTTCTTCCATGTTATGTACTACAGATTTCCAACCTTTTTTAGGTGAAATTGTCAAAAATCAAGCAGAAATTATCAGTGTGATAATTTTCATGTATTTTTAATCACAGTTCCATCTGCTTAACCTTGAATCAAGCATGCAGGGAAACCTATTAATATAAAAAAAAATAAGAAGAAGAAGAACAAAAGAAGGAAAAGGGAGAAAGGAGACATTAAATTTTCTGTAATGCAAGAAATACTGGAGCCCCCACTCCCCTGTATCCATGTTATAAGATACTAAGAAATTTTTATTATTTATTATTATGGGGGGGGGGGGGAGAAGAACTATCCCATATGCCGAGTAGTTAGGCTTAGCAGTTGTGTAACTTTGCTTCCATTCAATATACACTAATGGCCAAAATTGTGGAAACCTTTTGGAAAAAGTGTATTTTTGAGGTTTGATGGCTCATAGCACCACTTTTTTTTTGGTGTAATACCATTACATTATATATCAATGGAAATATAATTTAACCAAGAATGTAATGCAACAAAGTTTGTTCAATTATCTGTATTCTATGAAAAGTTATAGCCAAATAACCAGAAAAAAGAAGTACAACTTGCTTAGGTTGATATGAAGTAGCTTTCCTTCATTTGAATGTAGCCAATGAGCATGAGTGTTTAGAGAGCCAATCAGGTGTCATTTTGTTTTGGCAATGAGCCAATAAGGTCACAGTAGGATTCAGCTATTGATGTTGTATCTTTATAATGTTTTTATTTATCCTTCATCTGATCATCGTAAAATTCTTTGTTACAATTTTGGTTACATAAAAATTAATTTTTATGTAAGTTAACTTAAAAATTAATTATGTAATTTTTATATTATTTTTAAAGGCTCTTCTGTATTGTGCATCTCTCTCTCTCTGTCTGCCTGTGGGCTTGTGCGAGAAAACTTACAATATTGTTTCATTCAGTATACATAATTATACAAGGAATTATCAGAATGTACAAGAAAAAATATTATTCATTGGCAATAAAAAAAAAAAAACAGTCTTATGAACTCAAGGATACTGTACAAGCACAAAGAAGGCTTTTACAAACATCCATGTCTTGCACAGAATCAGACGTTACCATTTTGGTAAGCAACAGTGACTTTTACTAACTGAACTATCCAAGGAATTTTTGTTAACTGCATCCTCAATATATGTACATAGAAAAAATGATAATGTCTGCTGTTAGGTTGCTGATAACATCTCAGATGTGATTACTGAAAAAAATTATGCTGGCCATTGGTACATTAACTAAATGCTAATTATCATAATTTTCAGAAAAACATGCCCAATTTATTTCAGTGGTCTGGAATGCATTTTTTTTTTTTATCCATATTCAGTTCTATGCAGGCGATTGATAACTGGACTTAACTGCTGAATTTAATCTGTATATATTCCTGAAGATAAATGACTGCATATCTACCTATTTGCCATAGAAATATTGTAATAACAAGGAGCCTGTTAAATTACTGAGTAAAATACAGGTCTTTGTGGAGTGGAAGAAACCTGCTCTTTCATGACTAATCTCATGGTAGTTTGAAAATTATATCATTAGAATGTTTTGATTATGTTTGGAGTAATTCTTTCATGTAAGACAGTGATTCTGTTATTAAGGTCTGTACATCAAGAATCTATTTTGTATGACTATTATGATAATGATTTTTTTGAAATTATTCCATCAGATATGATATTTGCTGTTTACAACAGTATTGTCTTTTATTATTTCTTGTTTCAGGTATGCCTTAGAATTATCATTTAATTCAGTTGGGTATTATTCTTAATATATCTGCTAGTGTGAATTGATTTCCTATAAATAGTTAAGGAAAGTTTATCATATTTGATGATTCTTTAGTTCAGCCATAACATTAAAACATCCTTTGGGATGATTGCAAGGAAAATTTTTATAGACCTTGGAAAGTGGTTTTCTTTATGAAAAAAAAAAATAAATAAACATACTGACCAGGGAGATAAGCAGCTAACAGATATTATTATTACGTGACACTTCCAGGGAGTCTAAAGACTCATCAAGGGAGGGCACCTACTCTACAACTCTGTCTTCATCACTCACAATCCACCAACTACAACAAACCACAACTACCATCATCATCTACTGCCCACCACTATTAGTATTATTATTATTATTCAGGCCTCCATGGAGTCAAAAGACTCATTGTGGGAGGTTCTTCCTAAGAACATTAAGTCTGTCAAGACTCATCGAGGGGAGGTCCCCCCTAAGAAACACAAAGTCTATCATACCACTCTTTAAACTCATTGATTGTTCTCGCTCCCACCACTCCATCAGGCAATGCATTCCACGGTTCAACCACCCTCCACGCAAAGAAACCACTCCTTACCCTCTTGCTCACAGTTTCCTTTCGTAACTTCCAGGGATGGCCTCTTGTCATCACTCCTTCCCACTGTTCAACCAAGCAAAAGAACTCCCCCAGTGTCAAACCTGTAATCACCTCTCAACAGTTTAAAAGTCTCAATCATATCACCTCTCCTTCTATCCACCAAACCCTGCAGTCCACATTCCCTCAGCTGATCCTCATAACTATGCTTGTACAGTCCTGAAACCATCTTTGTCATCCGTCTTTGTATCCTTTCCACAGTTAATTTATCCCCTTCAAATCCTGGGGACCAAATCTGAGAACAGTAGTCCAAATGTGGTCTGATCAGAAACTTATACAACGGAATGATAACCCTCTTATCTCTGCAGGTCAGTGTCCTTCTCATAATTGCAGCAATCCTCTGTGTTACCCTCACCACCTTTGCAATGTGTCCCCTAAACTTCAGGTTTCTATCAATCATCAACCCCAGATCTCTTGTCTCCCCTACTTCCTCCAGTATAACTCCTCCCATAGAGTATGCAGCATCCCATCGATGTTTCCCAAACCTCAAGACCTTACATTTTGCTGCATTAAACTGACACCTCCCATTCATTTGCCCATCTATCTAGCTTATTTAAATCCTCTTGCAGGGCTACCACATCTGCACTATTACTAATAATCCTTCCCAGCTTCGCATCATCTGCAAACAACTGAATATCCCCTTGCAATCCACTGACAATGTCATTGATATAAAGGTTAAACAATATAGGTCCTAGTATTGAGCCCTGTGGGACCCCACTTGTAACCTTCTGCCTCCTTGAAACTGCTCCACCATACACACCTCTCTGATACCTATCAGACAGCCAATCCTGAATCCGACAATCACAAACATCCATGTCCAGGGCAGGATTCAAACCCACAGCCTTTTGGCTGGAGAGTGGATATGCTAACCACTCGGCATAAATACGAATTATTAAGCCATAAGGGATAATCATATACAATTCACCAGGTACCTTGTTCTTACATCCTTTTTTCTCCATGGAGGGATCTACAAAAAATTTGTTTTCATTAACATAAGGATTACATTATTTCTTTGAAATAGGAAAGTCTAGTTTGACTGACCATGGATGACATAGTACCAAGTGGAAATAAACACAAATTCTATATAAAGGCAGATTCCATTCTGAAATGGAAATATCTGTACAGGAAATGCTGCCCATCTCAAAATTTTGGAAATGACTCTTCATAATTTATGCTAATTATTATTCACTTACTAGTGTCAGTTTTGCAGCAAGTTGTAAAAATGGCATTTGCGATTGTTACAACAGCAACGGTGTAAATAACTTGGGCTGCTACCAGTGATCCATATTGTGTAAGTGTTGCTGTAATAATTCACATCATGTAGTAATGACTGGAATCATTTCAGCACTGTACTACCACCCAATGCTGATCGCTGTTCTCCTCCCCAATATACTCAAGGATATTTATTTTTCATGTCCATTGACTTGCTAAAACATCCTATATTTGGAAAGTATCATTCATCAGTAATGGGGAGAAATATTGAAGTAATAAATAAAACTTCACAATTGAAAAGAAATGTCATATAACTTTATACATATCAAAATTCAGAGTCTAGATGTTTAGTTGAGCATATTTGTATTTGTATTTTGCACATGCAAACATATCATGATTTTTAGGCATCACCCACATACCCATAAAGTGAAATCTGTTTCCTTTGAGGCATAGCAAATTTGCTGCCTGCTAGATTGAATTATTTTTAACCTAGGCATTAGTTCATAAAAAGTCTCATTTGGATACTTTTTTTACAGTATTAAACTAAATGGGTTTGGCAGATTTTTTTGATTAGTCATATAAGTGACAGATTAAATGGCATTATTTATTAGTTGTCTATCAAGAAGAATTAAGTAACTGAGGGAAATTTACAAGTTATTTATATTTCTATTTACAACTGATTATTTAATTAAATAATTCTCCAGAAGCATGTGCTCAATTTGAACTGACTAATAATTTAGTAAGTCAAACAAAAAAAGTCTTTACTCCATAGATATGGTTTTGAATTGCATGGAGGGAGAAAACTCCTGTTCATTCCTCCCTTTGAGTGGAACTTGAATGCTTTGTCATACTGCATTTTCAAAATATTTATGCACATCTTGAGAAGGTCAGAACCTATGGATGTAATGAATTCAGACAGTTGCCTTTGTTTCTCTTCACTGATAACACCTTAGAACTCATTAAATTTCTTAATAGCAAAATTTCATCATGCAGTGAACAACATTTGTCTCAGCTTATATTTTTTACATAAATGCATGATAGGTGTATCTGTTAATTAGTGACAGCATCATTATGAAAAAAATAACTTTTATTTCAGTTTAACTGTATGAAATGAATTTTTAATGGTATAAAGGGCACTTTTGTTTTTAATAGCTATGTCTTTTTTATTCCAAGTTGATAGTGTTCTGTATGTATGTACGTATATATATACACACACATGTACACAACCCAGTGGTGCATTTGGGAAAGAGCAGTCCATGGGAATAGATCCTCACACATACATTGGTTCTCCTCCTGCCTTTTAAGAAGATGTATATTTCTATGCATGAGAAGAGGAACACAATGTATCCTTCTTCATACACTGCTTCTCCTCCCACCCCTTTAGGAGATGTGTACACTTCTATGCACAAAAATGAGAGGGATGATGCACTAACTTATCACTGTCATTTTGAAGTTTTTCTTTCTCATAATATTTTTTTACTAATTGATGAAATATTCTGAATAAACAGCGCAGAAAATAAATTCAAGCAAAAGTGAAACATTTAAGCATTTTCCCAAGGACTCTTACCTTAGGAAACCTCTGGTTATATGCTATGGATGCAACCTATTGTTATTCTGATACTGTAAGAAATAAATGAATGAGTTCCATTTATAGAATATTGTTGTTAATATATAAATCTTTTTATAAAATGTTTTATCATAATAATTGTTAAGTTTATTGTTTATTGTTGCTAATGAAAATATGTATCAAAATAATAAAATATCTACGATATCTCAAGCATTAAATTCTTTTTTTAGCATTTTGATTTTAAAAAAAAATTAAAACTGGTATTGATTTTATACAGACTGTCTGCTCTCATATCATTTTAGTTATCATCATGTTGTACAGTATTTATAAACTATGGCATATAGTGAATAATTATCGAGTTAACTGTTAAACCAAAAATCATTGCTAATTTCTTAGAAAGCTTGGACTAGTCAGCCAGATTGTGTAATTTGAAGTATTTTGTACTGAAGTATATTAAACTCCATTGTTAATTTGTGATATGCTTCAAATTATTGGCTTTATTATTTTCTCATACCTTTTCTCAGTAACACCGAGGGCTTCTATAACAAAGCCTCAATATTTGCCATTAGCTGGAAAGACATTATAAGGAATCCATATAATGCCTTTTCAGCTGAAGGTGGATCAGCTGGCATCATGTGGACATGACAGAGTTTTTTCCCCCTCCTGGGAAGCAATTCAGGTTTTTCATCTTGCAAAACAGGCAAACCAGCTGGAGAACACACGCACATAATTATAATTAACCAAACATAATATGCTGGCCTCAAAACTTTAGTTGCTTTGGCTATAATTTCATTCATTCATTTCTCATACCATTCATCCATGATACTTTTTTTTGGTGTGATGGGGGGGGGGGGGGGTTTGAAGCGATGAAAAAGGAAGTGGAGCAACTTGGGCTTCAGTTGTGGATTACAAAAACAGAAGCAGTTAGAGAGGAGATGCCAGATATAAATTGAAGTGCAAGAAAATGAGGGGAGCAAGAAGCAAGTGGAAGGCAAAAAAGACAGGTGTGATGATGATGGTGATTCAATGATTGGTAGTCTACAAGACATAATGTTAGAAGAATGTTTATCTGGAGAAATGATAAAGAGTGTAACTTTAGCATTGCAAAGAAGTCAAAATATAGGTAAGATTATAGTGTTAGTAACTACAAATAAGATGAGAAGAAGCCCAGTCTCTGACATTATTCTCAAATCTTTTGCTACCTAATTACTTAGCTTTTATTGAAAACTATTCCATACCAATTGGTTGAAATTTATATGTATAATCACATAGTTTTATACAGGGTGTCCCAAAATTCATGCAAGATTTAAATTTAGCGCCATTTGTGCGGTAAAGTGTTGCCAACGAGAAAAAAAAGACAGCTGACAGTTCAGGGTTATTAAAAATGGAGTGCTACACAAAAGAACAACACATTTTCATTGTTGAGCAATATTTTAAAAATAATGATGGTTTGGCAGCTACAGTTCGCAATTTTTGTACAAAATATGGTCGGAATAGTGATTTAACTTCATCAACTGTGAAAAGATTAATTAAAAAATTCAAGGAAACTGGATCAATTAGTGATCTTATACACTCTGGCCATCCTTCAACAAGTCGTTCAACAGAAAACATCGAAGCTGTTCGTGAGAGTGTTGCTGAGAGTCCAGGAACATCAATTCGGCACCGTGGTCTTGAATTGGGCATTTCGAGAAGCTCTCTACAGCGTATTCTCACAAAAGATTTGCATCTTTATGCTTACAAAGTTCAATTGACTCAAGAACTGAAGCCTACTGACCACACACAGCAAAGAGAGTTCGTTGAATTGATTATGGAACAACAACAAGTGGATGCTTATTTTTCGAACAAAATCATCTTCAGCGATGAGGCTCATTTTCATCTTGATGGCTTCGTTAATCGATAAAAATTGTCGCATTTGTGGTTCAGAAAATCCACGAGTGATTGTTGAGAAACAAATGCATCCACAACGTGTCACTGTTTGGTGCGGATTTTGGGCTGGAGTCATCATCGGTCCATTCTTCTTCGAAAATACAGCTGGTAAGGCAATAACAGTTAATGGTGCTCACTATCACGACATGATAATCCAGTTTTTTGTGCCTAAATTGCGAGATATGGATGTGGACGACGTGGTTTCAACAAGACAGTGCCACATGCCATACAGCCCGAGAAACAATTCAATTACTGCATGAGTCATGTCCTGGTCGTGTAATTTCCCATTTTGGTGATCAGAATTGGCCGCCCAGATCATGTGACTTAACGGCGTTGGAGTTTTTTCTTTGGGGTTTTTTGAAGTCTAAGATTTATGCCAACGACCACCCACGCCTTGAAGGAGGAAATTGAGCATTGTATCAACGAAATCCACATTTATGCAAAACGGTCATGGAAAATTTCGACAAAAGAGTGCGTATGTGCCAGCAAAGCCGTGGAGGCCAATTACCCGATATGCTATTCCATGCATAACCCTATACTGTATACTTTATGAATCAATAAGAAATTACAATTTTTAATTAAAAACCTGTGTTTTCTATCAAAATTACTTCTTGCGTGAATTTTGGGACACCCTGTATATATATATAAACATGTTGCTCTCCAGCCCAATTTAATTTTGTAACCTAATAGATAATAATAATAGGACTCTAGCTTTGATGTAGTAAAGGTTTTTTTTTTTTTTTTTTCATCACTAGAGATCAGGCTAATAGCAAAGGTTGGTCGACTGGTAGAGCCTCTGCTACTAATGGCTCACAAAAAGTTAAGCTAGTTTGAACGCTGTTAGTAGTTGGAAGAGTCCAATCATTCAATGCTCTTGGCACACTCTCCCTTGATGAGTCTTTGGACTCCCTGGAGGTGTCACAATAATAATAATAATAATTGTTGTAATGGTTGGGTAACTTTAGCAAACCATGTAGATTGTAGTACAGCTTATTTCTTGTATATATGTGTATGCTCCAGATGATGACCTTGATATGAAGGTCGAAACATCAGGTGTTCATTTTGGTTTATATTAAACTCAAGTTTTGCTCTAACACGATAGTTGTCTCCATAATTTTTGATAATGTATTCTGAAGCAACACTTAAGTGGTTGATAATAAATGTCAACATAGTGAATGTGTAGGAGGAAGGGAGGGATCTAGAATATGTTGATGTTTGAAGCACATTTGATAACAGAAAAGAGTAGGTGGTAGACAGGTTGCATTTGAACAAATATAGATGATTGGGGGGGGGGGGGTCAGGAAGCCTAGAGCAGAGTGGAGAATAAGTAGACAAGCACTGAGTTTTATTATGTAGTCATTGTGTGTGTTGTATACAGTGAACGTTTTGCAACTTTATTTTAATAAAATAATACAAGATAAGAAAAGGAAAGAAAATGTGAAAACCAGCAAAACATATACAAGCTGACTCAGTACCCATATTCACTATGACACTAGTGCAATCTAGAAACAGTGGAACAATCATAGCAGTGGCAAGATCAAAATATGTTGTTTTCACTGTATTTGTTTTGTCTGTTTTGCAAAATGGACGATATGAATGCAATAATTATTACAAATAAAGGAGATACAAGTAAGGAGAAGAAAGTAGTAGTAGTGTCTGATAGTTAAGAAATATTTGATAGCAACAGTGACTGATAGATAAATACCAAAGGGCTAACGATGTCATCTGCAGATGACTTAATATGTCTAAGGCCAATTCACTAATTGCCATATGCAATTTTTGTCTCATTTTTTTTTTCTTCATATGCAATAAGGATATTGCTGTAGTTGACTTTGTTCTTTGTCCACTCTGAAGGATATGGAGAAACTAGTGAAAAGTTAGCAGAGTCATTGTTTAAATAATTTTCTTACCTGTTTCTTAATATGCATAATGATTTTTAACACTTCGGTATGCTTAATTCATATAGAAATCTCCCCTGAAAAACGGTTTCGTTTCTTTGTGTGTGTGTGTGTGTGTATGTGTTAAACCATGAATAATTAATAAAAGCACATAGCTAGAGCTATTGCCATTTTCCCTTACACATTCTTGCAGAATGTGAGCTGATATCCCATCTAATCTCACAACTGTGTTTACATTAAGATTCAGCAATATCCTGAGAACAAATGTAATTAGATGAATCCTCCAATTCATCCACCTCTGTTCCCACAAGTCTCTGTCACATGTCACAGCATTGACCTCACTTGTATGACATACTCTTGCAAAGTGGTCACTCAGTAACTCAACAATTTTATATGTTCTGTCACCTTGTCACAATCAGCATGCACTAAGGTTATTTTTTTCATATTCATTCTTCCTTTTTTCTTTCCACATAATGAAAGAACTCTGAGATTTCCTTTGGTCTGCTCAGCTAGTTTCTTCTCATAATCTGATTTTGCCTTCCTTACTGTGCTGGTCACTTTTCCTTCCTAACCCTTATACTTGCTCATGAGTTTGCTGGTCTCCTTTCTTCTTATATATATACCTTCCACGACAGTTTCTTTTTCCTTTTTGCAGCTCATTCTTAATGACTACTCATCCATCTTACTCCTACCTAATTTACTCTCCTCACTTTAATTATACAATTTAATATTACTTCCTCTAGAAGCCCCTTAACTATCTTCCATACTAATACTCAGTAGCCTTGATACCAATAAGATGTCATACTTATCCAGTAGCTTGGAAGCAAGCTCTTGGTATTCTGATCACCGTGTAAGCATGAAGGAAAGGAAAGAAAAGCATCCAATTATTACTCTATTGTTATTACTCTATGTACTCTCAAAAGTAATGGAAAAGGTCATAAACAGTAAACTGCTTCATTACTTGGGAACTTGCCACTTACTTTATTATCACCAATATGAATTTTACCATTCTCATTCCACAGTAGATATCCTATCCAATCTTGCCCACCTTTTGGATGCATGCAGGGAAAAGGTCAGAGAAACTCAAGTTAGTTGTTCTTGATATTTCAAGGCAGCTGATCAAGTGTAGCATTGTGGCCTTCTTACCAAGCCACCATCTTATGGTACTCCTCCTTCCCTTCGTGAATAAATTGTTTGCTTTTCTAATCTATCACTGTGGATCATGATAGATGGTTTCCTCTCTGAGCTCTGTGCTTTCATCCAAGCTCTTCCTCCTATACATCAATAATCTCTCTCTCTTTAACATCCAATTCTATTCATAGCTTCTTAGATTACTTCTCGCATCTAAGCTATCCTGGAATGAGCAAATCAGGCACTGCTCCACCTGTCTACTATCATTCCTCCACTTTTCTTTAATCATGTTCAACTACAAAGTCTTCAAACTAACTTCTCACCTTCCATTTTCATTCCTTGTACCTCTGCTCTCTGGAACAGTCTTCCTCATGCTGTTTTTCCCTATGATTATAATCCTCAGGTCTTCAAAAAACACATAAACAAATTCCTTTCTTCTTTCTAGTTTCTTGTCCACACAAGCATGTCATAGGTCTTGAGGCCTTTAGTGTGTGGGACTGATATAAAAAAATAATAATAAATAAAAAAATCCAAATTACTCATAACTCCACTATTAATTTTCCATCTACAGATTATGTCATCTACTGCCCAGTAATAGTATTTTTGTGTGTGCGCACGTGTGTTTGTTCGTTTTCTGGCTGATTTGCAATATGCATGGAAGATGAAAAACTTGCGCTTCCAAGGGAATCTCCCCCACCTCTGTATAAAATCAGCTAACCCACCTTCAAATGTGAAAAGCCCACATAAATATTCCTCTTATCATTATGAGAATCCAATTTAAGTCTTTTCCACTTGAAGGGCACATTGTTCTTTCAACTGTGCTATGGAGGCAGTTACGTTAATTAATGCTTATGTACATCCAACATTGTTAAATATATTCTAGTTAGTTTTTATTTGTTCCATCATATATTATGAAGTAAAATTGTGCTCACCATTGATGAGATGCCATGATACAAATAAAATGTTAAGAATCATTGAACAATAAATACAAAACCAATGGTTTATTATACTTTAATGTAATTAATTCTCTCACAAAATACAATACTTCAATGAACAGAAACACACAAATCAGTAATTAGCTCTTGAATGATTTAAGTATCTGGAAAGTTCACCTCATTTTTTTTTATTTGTTTTTTTTGTCAACAACCAACAAGTTAGAATAACATTTCTTAATTGCCATATGTTTTGAACAGACACAAACTTAGCAGAAACAGATAATTAAATATGAAAAAAAAATTCTTGTAAAAACGTTTTGCAGTTCCAACATTTATTAATTCAAATAACCAAATGTTTTTACTATATGCAACACACAACATTAAATTTTACTAAAAAATAGTTTATTTTCACCGGTATATGATCTATTGTGGACTAAGAAATATGCAAGGAATTGTGGCACTCACAGCTTTACAAACTACAGGTATAAATTACATCACACTATCCTATTCTATTAAATTCATAATAATTATCATATACAAAAAACATCAGTAAGAAATAGAGGTAGATTGAAATATCAGAGTAGGCTGTAAACTGTATGTGATGTAGCTATATGAAACTATATTTCAAAAAGTAGAAAGTGCTGTAATTCTCTCACTCTGTCATGGTAACTTAATTTAACCAACTTAACATTCCTGAAACTGCTTGTTTTGCAGGTATCATTATGAAAGGGATAAGGTTGACACTTAAATACTTCTATTGATCTCTTATAGTTAACAGTTTAAACAACTTCATACTAAGTAATTGGGGGGAAAGGATCTTTAAGAACAGATGGCAACATTTTGGATGAATAATAAAAATTATTAATTTTATCTTATTTTCAGTTATATATATATATATACAATACATCTACAATGACTTATTTTAAGAACAGTCTTTTAGGTCTCCTAATACTCAGCACCTTAGCATATGCATATTTTGATGCATGTTAAAAATGCAAAATTCACAATATTTAAAAGGTTAGTTTCAGTTAAAAATATGAACAAATCAACAGTAAAATTGGGATTTATCAAATGATAATTTTCTCTTATGAATCATATTCATGATACAAATTTACATTAGAGCAAATAAGCAAAGTAGGAATCTCATTTAGAGAAGTAATGAGAGGAGAATGATGTTAAAAATAGATTCCTCTAGCTTATAATTAAATTAATTTATAAAGACTGATCAGTGGAAGGTTAATCTTATTTAGAGGAATTAGTATTTTATGTTTAAGATACCAAGCAATTTTATAAGCTAGGTATTTTATTTGTTTAGTTTTTCCCATGGAGAGTAATTTACCAGGAGCGATTGCTAAACTGATTGGAATTTATGAAATTCATATGAAAATATCAAATAACAGCAAGTAATATTCATATACACATAAAAATGCACTTTAAATGTCAAAATCTGTAAAATGATTAAACTTTTGATATATATATATTGCACTGTTATTTTATCCTTGGCCCATTTTTTTAAATTTTTTATTATGATTTTTTTTTTATTGAGATGAAGAACTCACAACTCAGATAAATGTTTAACAATAAAACAATATTATATAGAAATAGGCTGTATAGCCAATTATTGATAAATCCGAAGTTTTTATAAACTCAAACTTTCACTGTAGTGATAGTACACTTCATGACTGAAGTTGTATGTTTGTATGATAAAAAATTAAACTGGTTTAACATGTGCAAATTTTTAATTCTACATTAAATTATTTTCATGCATCCATAATTTGTACTTTAAAATGCTTTTGGTGAGACATTTTAAGCAAAGGATATATTGAAAAATTGAATTATAATTGTAATAATAAATTTAGTTTAATCCTTTATCCAAGTGTAAACAAACAAAGTTTGCATCTTAAAATATCTTCAGGTAAGATGGTGCATCACCAGGCAACTCCGAGCAAAGGTGGACCAAGCTCTCATCACTCCTTGTCTCAATATCTCCCATAAAGCAAAGCACATCTCCTTGAGGACATGTATACTGTTCTGCATTAAGGGAAGGGCCACTACCCAGACCGTTTCGACCTTTATTGAGGTCTCGTCAGTGGGAGGCAGACCCAAACATGGAGATACTAAGGCAGAAGCAATAGGAGCAGTCAATATTTACCTATACGAGTAGCCAACAGGTGTACCACCTTATTATTGAATTACTCTGGATTTAGAGAAAGATGTTGGAAGTTTATTTTGCACTTGGTTAGACTATAATAAATTTAGTTTAATCCTTTATCCAAGTGTAAGCAAACAAAGTTTGCGCCTGAAAATATCTTCAGGACTAAGATAAGGTGGTGCATCACCAGGCAACTCCGAGCAAAGGTGGACCAAGCTCTCATCAGGTACACCTGTTGGTAACTCGTATGGGTAAATATGACATCTCCTATTGCTTTTTCCTTAGTATCTCCACGTTTGGGTCTGCCTCCCACTGACAAGACCTCAATAAAAGTCGAAACTGGTCTGGGTAGTGGCCCTTCCCTTAATGCATAGCAGTATACATGTCTGCAAGGAGATGTGCTTTGCATTATGGGAGATAGTGAGACAAGGAGTGATGAGAGCTTGGTCCACCTTTGCTCGGAGTTGCATGGTGATGCACCACCTTACCTCAGTCCTGAAGATATTTTCAGGTGCAAACTTTGTTTGCTTACACTTGGATAAAGGATTAAACTGAATTTATTATAGTCTAACCAATTGCAAAATAAATTTCCAACATCTTTCTCTAAATCCAGAGTAATTCAATAATAAGGTGGTACACCTGTTGGCAACTCGTATAGGTAAATATAACCTCTCCTATTGCTTCTGCCCTAGTATCTCCAC
Organism: Typopeltis vanoorti; assembly: GCF_054136105.1. NCBI lineage: Eukaryota > Metazoa > Arthropoda > Arachnida > Uropygi > Thelyphonidae > Typopeltis > Typopeltis vanoorti. Next base: position 97,609,745 of record NC_143557.1, on the reverse strand, counting down.
GTTTGGGTCTGCCTCCCACTGATGAGACCTCAATAAAGGTCGAAACTGGTCTAAGTAGTGGCCCTTCCCTTAATGCATAGCATTATACATGTTCACAAGGAGATGTGCTTTGCATTATGGAAGATACTGAGACAAGGAGTGATGAGAGCTTGGTCCACCTTTGCTCGGAGTTGCGTGGTGATGCACCACCTTACCTCAGTCCTGAAGATATTTTCAGGTGCAAACTTTGTTTGCTTACACTTGGATAAAGGATTAAACTAAATTTATTATAGTCTAACCAAGTGCAAAATAAACTTCCAAAAAAAAAAAAAAAGAATTATAATTGTATTGGAATAGAATACTGTATATTGTACAATTTTTACCTCAAAAATGGGAATGAAAAAATTTAAAATTTTTCTGAAATCAGTTTTTTTGGGGAAAAAAATCATTACAGAGTTTTTTATCTGTCATGGCAACTTAACATTCCTGAAACTGCTTGATTTGCAGGTATCATTATGAAAGGGTTAAGGTTGACACTTAAATTTAAGTGTCAACCTTATAGTTAGCAGGTTTAAACAACTTCATACCAAGTATAGAATACTTCATTATACTGAATTTTTACAATAATATGCATGTTTCACTTTCTTTAATGAAAAGGGATCTCAGATTGTGATATCAGGAATGCTATGAAATCACAGAATTTCTAATCTGTTATTAGAAATTAAAATTATCACTATTTTAATGTACTATTATACAACAACTTAAATGTGTATGGCATTAGGAAATAAGCACACAGTAGCTTAAGTGGTGGTGGTGTTATTATTTGCTGCTGTTAGTGTTATAATGTATGTTGACACATGATCACTCCCAAAGAATGGCTAAAAATTCTCTGAATCACATTTTCCTTAAAAATGTGATTCAGAGTATACTGCATGCCAATTTAAGGGAATCACGTTTTCATTTCTTTAGTTTATTATGGCTAGGTAGATAAAAGACAAAAGTATATTATGTGATATTCCATAGCAGGTAAACTGTCAATATAGTAAGCTACAACATAATCTTTCAGCATCATGTTTTTCCCATATATACTGAATACAAAGAATTAGATATAATAATAATAAAAAAAGATATCTCACATTAGAAATAATTTCTCATAGTAAATCAACTTATATGTCACCTCTGTTTTATGACACCATCACAGCCATAACAGCATATATTACATTTAAAACATCAGCAAAGGCATGAGTTAGCCAATGTCATGCTTCCATGATGCAGTCACAACATCATCACAAGATTTGCCTTTTGGTCAGAAAGGCCTAGATTCAAATCCTGAAATGTGATGAACTTTTATGCTGGACGTGAGTCGGTTAGTCTCATACAGAGGCGACAATGCTTTTCCTCCCAGAATCTTCATTTTGTTTTTTGTTTTTTCATAATCAGCAAACCTGCCAGAAGAACAGAGGATAAACTTCATGTATTTGAGTTATATGTGAGATGGATAAAAGTTTATTCACAGCTTTGATGATATCACATGAAGCAAAGCAAAATGTAAATTGATTTGAGTCAAATAAGTTTAAAGTTATTAAATCTGTTTTATTCAAAAACAAGATCTATTCCAGATTTTTATAACCTTGAATCTGATTTGTACTTATACTTACTATGTACAAATCAGATAAAGGAACAATTTATATTTACTTAATTTTTAAATTATAGATGCCCATATTCTCACTTCCTTACTAATATAATGATAGTAATTTTAATGGGAAACCTTCCATCAACTGACTAAGCTTGTCCTAGAAACTTTTTTATCCTAAGCAATTCTCATAGAGATTTCATTATTAATTTTTACATCATCTCTTTCAGTATTGGATGTTTAACTTATGCAATAAACTCTCCTCATCCAAAATAAATATTTCTACAGGGTGAGTTATGGCAGGAAGCGATTCATGAAATCTTACCCATAAAAGATCAGAAATCTATTGCACACTAGTACATCTGGCCAGGAGAAAAATAAACTGATAACAGTATTCAAAAAACTGACATGGTCTTTTGGTCTTTTTTTTTTCAATTTTTTTTTTTTAACACCACTTTATGCTTTCAATAAGGTGGACATTTGAGTGAGGAAAATTATATAACTAAAATGAATTTCAAAGAAGTCCAGACAGCAGATACAGTGCAAAAGCCTAGTAATAATACTAAAATAATAGCCACCAATAACATGCAGTATATTCACAGGAATATGTTTAAAGAAAATGCTATATTGAAAACCAAATACTACTGTGCAATGGCACCTACTAAACTAGATGTGATGTTAGTTGGCTTATAAGAGGCAAGATAACATAATTGTTTTACGCGTGAGTTTAATTTAAATAACAGATAAATATGAAAAATAATATGTGATGTTTTATTTTACATTAGTAAATTATTGTTAATTCAATAAACATTCATAGATATACTGGGCACTTTTGTTTTGATATGAAGGAATTATGTTTTCATTTTTAAGCATTTATCATGATAAAACCAAGAATATTTTATATAATATGAGACAATAAACTGCCATCATATGAATTTGTGTGTATTTTTCAGTGCCATATTTTATTTGCACCCACACAGAGTATGTCATTTAATCACAAACATATGATGCGTAGCCTTTTCAGTTAACATTGCATGTGGTTTATTAAATTAAACTTTGCATGCTAAACAAAATGTGTTACTAAATAAGTAATTAGCACAAAGAAAATGACTAGCTCTGTGACAAATGTCACATTCATTCATACATACAAAAAAACTTGGATCTCAAGTCAAATGTACCATACTCCCTGCCCCCCCCCCCAACACACACACACACCCACCTTCAATTAACAGATTCCTCAGTTACAAGTCTCCAAAACACCACAATCAATTATTTACCATACATGCAATCTAGCACCTAAAAATGTTTCTTATGTGCAACCTTCTAACAATAATATTTTGTACAAAAATTCAGATTTAAATCAACCACTACAAACTCAACATCATTATAAATGTTTATTTGTCTGAATTACTCTCTCCTTCATTAAAAACTTCAGTATTTTGAGCTGTTATATATTATATACAAACAGTTCTTGTATAATATACCCTTGATATATCCATTCTCTGTACCACCACTTACTATTGATACGTGCTTGAGACTAGATTGGATTTTTACTATGAAAATCCTTCTAAATGCAAACTCATTATCTATTTCTTAAAATTACCATATAATTATATTTAAATTCACATAACAGAACCTTATTATACGAACAATTATGCTGTCAATTAGCAGCATTCAGGCTGTTAAAAACAGTTACATTTTAAAAAATACAATAAATTTACCAGTGTAGCACTTCTATGCTATTTCGAACTCCTTGCTACCAAATTTCAAATGCTAAGAATGTCCTCAGCAAACTTAAAATAGTTTCATCATCTTCATGGGGAGGATACCAAATACCATACCATGGTATTTTATAGCCTACACAGAAATGATAAGCCAAATGGTTATAATCATTGCATATGCTGTTGGGGTGCCATAAAACTTTGGAGAGATTTGCTTGATTTATGCAGATGTAATATTTTCAAAATGTTACATCTGCATAAAATTGTACTTATGTTACAAAATGGTTTTTAAAGATAAGTAACAGTTGCTGAATACCATTACTACAGAATAATATAAGTTAATATAAATTAACTTTAGTAGGGTTATTTTTCTATGCACTTAAGATAAAAAAACAAGATGGGAGAAAAAGGTTTACTATATTAAAAAATGAGAGCAATTTGATAATTAAAAAGAAGTTAATATATGCTCTTCTAGAGGTGTTTATGACTTTCTTGAGAACTTAGCCATATGATTATATGATGCTGCACAATAATTTTGCTCAGATCTACAGATCTTTATTTTCAAAAATTGTAGAAACAGAGTACAGTTCTACATCCCCCCCCCCTTTTTTTTTTTTTATCAACCTCACATATGAGAAGATACAGAACCTGTAGCACATTAGTGCTGTATGTGGACTGTCCACAATTAGAAATTCTGCACAGCTCTGTAATATGAAATTTTCAAGCAGTGCTTAACTGGCTGAATGTTTCACAGGTATCAGCAAAGCTGTGCATGAAATTTTTTTTATGATTTAGGCCACAGAAACAGAGCTTATTATGATTTTACAGTTGTACAGAATTAGTGGCTGAATGATTTTACATATGGAATTTTTATCAAGCTGTTATTTTGAAAAATGTGGTAATGCATTTCATTTAAAGGAGTAATAATAATCTGCTCTTCCAGGTTTCACAGGTAGCAGCAAAGCTGTGCATGAAATTTTTTTTTATGATTTAGGCCACAGAAACAGAGCTTATTATGATTTTACAGTTGTACAGAATTAGTGGCTGAATGATTTTACATATGGAATTTTTATCAAGCTGTTATTTTGAAAAATGTGGTAATGCATTTCATTTAAAGGAGTAATAATAATCTGCTCTTCCAAATCAACAATTTTGCCATACACAGAATCATTATCATTATTTTTTTTCTCTTTGAAGTTAAAACACATCAACGAATTTAGAATAATATTCAATATAGCAACAAGGAACCCAAATAAAAATTTAAAAAATACAGATGTGGCCAATCTGAAATGCAGCTACAGTTTTTATCATTATTGTTTTTGTAACATGTAGCACTGTGCATTTGAAATGCAATGTTTAGAATGTACCTATATAATTTTATATGTTCAGTCATTCAGAAAAGAAAAAGAATTCAAATCACATTTAACTGATATTTCAGAGACAAAATTTCTATAAACGATTTAATAATATAAAATTTCTTCCTTTTATTTTATAATTGCATTGCTATTGATATTAACTGGAGAGAATTTTTATACAGTACAGTACAAAAAAAAAAAAAAAATTGAACTTCCACTAACTGAATAATTTAAACAGTCATTCAGTACTTTTTTTTCCCCACCATAACATATATTCTGCTACAGGAAAGACATTTTATCTTTGTTAAGATTCTTACATGTTGCTTTTGTTACTGAAAATAACAAGATAACTGTAAGAAACCAAAATACAAATAGGAAATATGAAATTGTCAGCCAATCAAAGAGTAGCAAAACAATAGCACAATGTAGTACTGAAGGAATACAATATAATCTTTGGTGAGATAGGATATGCAATGTTTCTGAGTATATGTATATGGGCTTCTTGTTGAAGACCTAATGTAAGAAATGAATCTCAGACATAGAAATGCTTAAAAGCAAAGCCAATACAAATATGCATAAATTCAGGCAGAGAAAACATACAATATGTGTTATTGTTGGTGTAAAGTATTTTCATATGGGGAAGCGATATCCACAAAAAGGAAGGTCACTAGTGGAGTGCCTCAGGGGTCTGTTTTAGGTCCATTACTGTTTAACTTGTATATTAATGATATAGGTGAAGATTTGGATGGAGATATTCAGTTGTTTGCAGATGATGCAAAGTTGGGACGAACCATGAAGTGTAGTGAAGATGTTGTGGCCTTACAGGAAGATTTGAATAGATTGAGTGATTGGGCACAGAAATGGGGATGTAAATTCAATGTTGCAAAATGTAAATTTTTAAAATTTGGAAAACAAAGATGGGATGCAGAATTTATGCTTGGTGAGAATATATTGTTGGAAGTAGAGGAAATAAGAGATCTAGGGGTGATAGTGGATAAGGATCTAAAATTTAGGGTACACATCGCCAAAATTGTGAAGACAACACAAAGGCTTCTGGGAATGATGTGGAGGACACTGACATGTAGAAGTAGGGAGATTCTTGTTCCGTTGTATAAGGCTTTGATTAGGCCACACATGGATTATTGTGCCCAGATTTGGTCACCGGGTTTTCAGAAGGATGAAGAGATGTTGGAAAGGGTCCAAAGGAGACTGACTATGGTAGTTTCTGACCTCTAGAATGTCGAGTATGAGGAAAGATTGAGAAGATGTAATTTGTTGAAAGTTTATTTTTCACTTGGTTAGAGTATAATAAATTTAGTTTAATCCTTTATCCAAGTGTGAACAAACAAAGTTTGCACCTGAAAGTATCCTCAGAACTGGGGTAAGGTGGTACAACACTAGGCACTCCTTGCAAAGGTGGAGTAAGCTACCAACACTCCTATCTCAGTATCTCCCATAATGCAAAACACATCTCCTTCCGGATATGTCTAATGTTATGCATTAAGGGAAGGGCCACAACCCAGACTAATTTCGACCTTTATTGAGGTCTCTTCAGTGGGAGCCAGGCCCAAGTGGAGATACCAGGCAGAAGCATTAGCAGGTCATCTCTACCTATAGGAGTTGCCAAATGGTGTGCCACCCTGTTTTAATAAATTACTCTGGATTTAGAGAAAGATGTTGAAAGTTTATTTTTCACTTGGTTAGAGTATAATAAATTTAGTGTAATCCTTTATCCAAATGTGAGCAAACAAAGTTTGCACCTGAAAGTATCTTCAGGACTGGGGTAAGGTGGTACAACACTAAGACACTCCTTGCAAATGTGGAGCAAGCTACCAACACTCCTATCTCAGTATCTCCCATAATGCAAAACATGTCTCCTTGCGGATATGTCTAATGTTATGCATTAAGGGAAGGGCCACAACCCAGACTAGTTTCGACCTTTATTGAGGTCTCTTCAGGTAATGCTAATGCTTCTGCCTGGTATCTCCACTTGGGCCTGGCTCCCACTGAAGAGACCTCAATAAAGGTCGAAACTAGTCTGGGTTGTGGCCCTTCCCTTAATGCATAACATTAGACATATCCGCAAGGAGATGTGTTTTGCATTATGGGAGATACTGAGATAGGAGTGTTGGTAGCTTGCTCCACCTTTGCAAGGAGTGCCCTAGTGTTGTACCACCTTACCCCAGTCCTGAAGATACTTTCAGGTGCAAACTTTGTTTGCTCACAGTTGGATAAAGGATTAAACTAAAGATGTAATTTGCAGAGCCTGGTGGACAGGAGGAAGAGGGGAGATATGATAGAGACCTACAAGTTGGTAAGGGGTTGTTATAGGATCAATGCTGGAGAAGTTTTACAGAGAATAGTGGGAGATCAGGGGAGAACCAGAGGTCATCCCTGGACACTGTATAAAGAGGGTGTGAGTAGGGGAGTGAGAAGCAGGTTTTTTTTCGTGCAGAGTTGTGAATGACTGGAATGCCTTGCCTGAGAATGTGGTGTCTGCAAAGAGTTTGAATGTGTTTAAAACATGGTATGATGAGCTGTGTGTGTGATAAAAGGACCTCTCAGATGAGTCTTTGACTCCATGAGGTCTTGGGGTGATAATAATAATATTGATTTAATTCATATACAGAGAGTTTGGGATAAGTAATGGGCACCATAGTTTTGAGCATGATTTATCATGCTCAAAATGTGATACTTTCAATGTGATACTGATTGAAACTAAAAGCATTATTATTTCTTAGGCATCTCCATGGAGTCAAAGACTCATCTTGGGAGACCCACTCATGGCCCTTATCTCTGCTTGCCAGTGTTTTCTTCAACAAACACATAATCTGATGTTTGGCCACATTTACAGTATGCCCCCTCTAAACTCCCTGTCCACAATCTCACTAGCCTCATCAATTTCATGCAGTGCAGTTCACTTCCATCACTGTAATGCACAGTTTGTGATCTCTTCATTTTAAAGTGCATGACCACGCTACGTCTATTTAAGTCACCTTGCAGGATCTCTACATCATGTGTATTAACTATCACTCTTTTTGCATCATTAGTATATTGCAGTAGCATACTGCAGGGTTCAGCAGTATACCAATAGTTACCTGCCTTCTCCCAAACTCAACTTCCCCATAAGTATTCATTTATATCTGTCCATCAGCCACTCTCTTATTCACATCACCAGCTTCATCCCCATTTGCTCCAATTCGTGCAACAGAGGTCCATATGGTTATCCTCAAAGGCTCAAATATCCTAAAATATTTTGCAAAGAATACAGAAAATAAATATCATTAAGGTAACAAAATTCTTCAGTTGCTATGAAATGTTAGAAATAGAGAAAAGAGAACTGTTAAAAGAATCAGAGATGATAAAGGTGAAATAAAAACTGAAAATAAGCATATTCTGAATGACTGGAAAGTAGAAGAAAATCATCAAATATTTAAAATGGAAAAATATGACCAGAAATTATCCAATATGGACCAATTATTATTTATGTATCAGGCATCTCCAAGGAATCCAACTCATAGGAGACCCCCATTACCATTATTCACACAATATTTTATCACACCTGTCTCCTTGAACTCATTCATTGACAAGCACTCATTTTGCCTATTAACTAGCAGTATAAATTACTGAAAATAGAGCCAAAGGCTTCACTTCGGCGAAGTAAAATTATTCAAAATTAAGTGGATATTGAATACCACATTATTTCTTAGCCAAATAAGAAACTCAAAGATAGGAAATTTAATCTAAGAGTTTCATGCCAAATATAGAAAACTATATAAAAAAAATTGGCGAGTCCGAAGTAAGCCAACACCTGGTAGTGCAATGCAGGGCAACTTGTAGTAAAGGTGGAGTAAGCTGCGATCATTGTTCTTAGTATTTTCCCATAGTGTAAAACACAGCTCCTAGGAGATGTATTTCTGTTCTACATTATGAGAGAAGGTCACTACCCAGACGGTTTCGACCTTTTTTTTGAGGTCTCATCAGTGAGTAGGTAGACCTAGATGTAATACTAAGGTTTCAATGGTCAGAACTTATATCTTTACTGTATGAGTTGCCAAAAAAGGTGCACAAATACAATTACTGAAAATAGAGCCAACAGGCTTCACTTTGGCAAAATAAAATTATTCAAAATTAAATGGATATTGAATATCACATTATTTGCACTATCAGGTGTTGGCTTACGCTCGGACTTGCCGATCTTTATATAGTTTTCTATATTCGGCATGAAACTCTTAGATTAAATTTCCTATCTTTGAGTTTCTTATTCAGCTAAGAAAATGTGGTATTCAATATCCACTTAATTTTGAATAATTTTACTTCACCGAAATGAAGCCTGTTGGCTCTATTTTCAGTAATTGTATTTGTGCACCTTTTTTGGCAACTTGTACAGTAAAGATATAATAAGTTCTGACCATTGAAACCTTAGTATTACATCTAGGTCTACCTACTCACTGATGAGACCCCCCCAATGAGGGTTGAAACCGGTGCTGGGCAGATCTGGCTCTGAGAGGCTCCGCTTGGAGGTAGGCTGTCTCTGAGTGGGGCCACCGCTGAGATTATGGCACTGCTTGGTGGGTGGGGTGAGCCTGCCATTGGGTAGAGCCAATGCTGAGAAGTTCTTCTCAGTGACAGGGTAAGCCTGTCACTGAGTGGAACAATGCTCAGTTGGGCGATCTTTCGGGATCGTCTTATTTTTAGAGCTCGCTTCACCTAGACATAGGTCGAAACTGGTCTGGGTAGTGACTTTCTCTCATAATGTAGAACAGAAATACATCTCCTGGGAGCTGTGTTTTACATTATGGGAAAATACTAAGAGCAGTGATCGGAGCTTACTCCACCTTTACTACGAGTCGCCCTACATTTCACTAGCAGGTGTTGGCTTACGCTTGGACTTGCTGATCTTTATTTATATTTATATAGTTTTCTATATTCGTCATGAAACTCTTAGAGTAGATTTCCTATCTTTGAGTTTCTTATTCGGCTAAGAAATAATGTGGTATTCAATATCCACTTAATTTTGAATAGCAGTATAAAATTTTAGTGGCTACAGTGCATAATCCTGAAATTTCACATGGTTGAATCCAGACAGTTAAAGCAGTGCTTTTATTTTTGTTCATCTACAAAAAAGAGAATTACAGAGGAATTTTCCTAAGGAGTGTTCCATGTAAGATTTTTGTGAACATACTCAAGAAGAGGTTAAGAAAAAATTGTGTGAAAAGGCATATTATAATGTGGCAATACAATTATGGTGTAAATTTCCCTGGAAGTTGTGGTGAAGAAGACTGTTAGGAGTGGATATTTTATATGGGGAGTTGTTAGTGAGTAGAATGCATTGCCAGAGTGCATTGTGAATGCAGGAGAAGGTAAATAATTTCAAAGTTCAATATGATAAACATGTTGCTGGTTGAGTGGGCCTCTCATGATGAGTTGATTCACTCCATGAAGGTTACTGTAATAATAATATTAAATGAGACAATATACAAATTATCATATATCACTTATAACTTTAGTCAGCAGTTATTATTACATAGGCATCTCCATGGCATCTAAGGACACATTGTGAGACGCCTTATAGTAACCATTATTCACACAGTAACTGTCATACTTCTCTTTTCATTCATTTACTGATAAAGCACTCATTATCATCTCTGACAATCCATTTCCACTTGTTCGCTAATCTCTGTGCAAAACATTGCTGATACTGTGGTATTGTGTATAAAGCAAGGATGCATGCTAACCCAGCTGCATTCATCATCTGTATAGATTACATTTTGAAGCAATATGCATTAATTGTGATATGAAAATTGAAGATAATGAATTCAGCCCTTTATTTTATGAGATGTTGTGATACTCCTACAGATCTGAACTCTTAAATTTAATAATGTCTCTAACAAAAGTTGCTATGAAAATTGGCAATATTAAATACAAAAACTAAGAAAATAAACAGGAACATAAAAAACACCAACTAAATTTTCACTGAAGATCCCATTTAAGCCCAGTTTTTAGTGAGGATAGCAAATTAAATATCGCAATTGATAATTGAAGGAGTAAAACAGTTAGATGAGAGCCAGCTGAAGTAAGTATTAATAAATGCAAGGTTCTATACTTTGGCATGCAAAGATATAAGGCTGTGTACTGTACTGTATTTTTCAGGAAGTGGATGAGATTCAGGGTCTTTGGGCGATTGTTGACAGTAGGGTAAAGTTCCAAGGATATATTGCAAAGACTGCACATTGCACTGCTACTATGATAAAAAGTGCTTTGACAAGTAGAAATAAAGACCATCCTGGCTTGTCAGTGTACTTCTTGATGGTGTCACTATATAAGGCATTGAAACTATTATGCTCAAATTTGGTGATCTAGTTTTCATTATGATGTGGAAACACTGGGGAAGATCCAAAAGACAAATGCCCAAAGTAATATCAGGACTCTAGGATGTTGAGAGAATGTAGACCAGAGTTTGATAGATAGGAGGAAAAGAGGTGATATGATTGAGATTATATTATTATTATCATTATTATTATCCGAGGAACACCCATGAAGTCAAAAACTCATCACGGGAGGTCCCTTTGTCATACACACAGCTCATCATGCTGTGTCTTAAATGCATTCAAATTCCTTGCAGACACCATACACTCAGACAATACATTCCAATCATTCACAACATTCCATGCAAAAAACTTGCTTCTCACTCCCCTGCTCACACCCTCCTTATACAGCTTCCAGGGATGACCTCTTGTTCTCCCCTTGTCTTCCACCATTTTATGAAAATCCTCTTCAACATTAATCTTATAACAACCCCTTACCAACTTATATGTCTCTATCATATCACCCCTCTTCCTCCTGTCCACTAGATTCTGTAAATGCATCTTCTCAACCTTTCCTCAAATTTGACATTCCAGATCAGAAATTACCTTAATTAGTTCCTCTGGAACCTTTCCAATATCTCTTCATCATTTCGAAAACCAGGTGACCAAATCTGTGCACAGTAGTACATATGTGTCTTAATCAAGGCCTTATACAATGGAACCAGAATCCACTTAGTGTGCTTCCCAGAATTCGTTGAGTTAACCTTGCCACTTTGGCAATGTGTCGTCTAAATTTTAGATCCCTGTCCATCATCATGGGAGGTCTCTTTGTCATATACACAGCTCATACTGTGCCTTAAATGTATTCAAATTCCTTGCAGACTCCACACTCTACATCCCATCTTTGTTTTCCAAATTTTAAAACCTCACACTTCGTAACATTGAACTGGTATCCCCACTCATATGCTGCCCTTTCACTCAGTCTATTCAGATCTTCTTGTAAGACCACAGCATCTACTCTACTTGTAGTTTGTCTCAACTTTGCATAACCTGCAAACAACTGAATATCCAAATTCAAATCGTTCCTAATATTAATGTACAGGTTAACAGCAATGGCCCTAAAACAGATCCCTAAGATGTTCAAGTTAATGAAGGGGTTTTTACCAGATTAATGCAGAAGAGTTTATAAAAAAGAGCAGAGGGTGAGAGGAGAACAATTAGGTCATCCCTGAAAATTGTGAATGTGCCAGAATACATTGTGAATGCAGGAAGCGTAAATAATTTCAAAGTTCAATATGATAGATAAGTGAGCCTCCCACTATGAGTCCGCTGGTTCCATCAAGGTTACTGTAGCAGTAGTAGTAATAATAATAAATAGGATAACCAGAAAAAGACCAAGATGGATTAATATTAGTAGTGCCTTTGAAGATAAAAATCTGACAGTATAGAAACCCGAAATTTGAAAGAAGGTTGTTGATAAGAATCTAGCAATAGTATAAACTTCATTATGTAGTACTGTTGTGTATTTTGCACATCCCTTGAGGATACAAATGACAGCAAACTGTTAATAAAAGAATACTGTACAAATTACAGCCTTGAATGAAATTTGGTTGTGTAATACTAAAACTGGACACTTCTCTGTGTGGATTTTTTTATATGCCAATTAAATTTCTAAGTATGAGATAAAGATCATACATTAATTACTCAGAATTTGTATGATTAGAAAAGCTGGAATCAGTTAGTTAAATTTCACTTTTGGTTTGTCTCTTCCTGGCTCTTCTAACCCAACATAATTCTTAAAATTGGTTACATTTCTCTACCATTTCATTTATATGTGAGCATTTAATTTACAATTCATATGCTCCTAATTAAATTGAGATGGTATAATCTAGAAAGCCACACAAATAATTTATACCATGAAATATGTTTACATAACCCTTCTTGGAAAGTTGTAGAATGGAAAAAAATGTAAACCGTATTCTGTTTGTCTTGTGTGTGCATTCCCTTGGCATTAGACAATTTTGAAAGGTTTAAATTGCAGTACATATTGAAGTTGTTTGAACTTATTTGGGCATTACTTCCTCCACAACTTGGAATCATGCCACATTAGAAGGGAGATGATCCTTCATACAGTTGGGAAAACATCAACACAGCAGTTGCAATTGCATTACAATCACTGCTAATGTGGCACTAAAGGAAAAAAGAAGCTTATATAAATTCTCAGAAAAATCAAAACCAGTTTACTCAACTGTATGTCTATATCTGTTGTGTTATCAAAAAACACATTCCTGTTTGAATTTTGTTTAGACTTCTGTAAAACGATGTGGTTCATCATCAATATCTAAAGAATACTAAAAAAGTCTAATCACCTGATAATAATAAAAAAGCAACAAAATAAAAAGATGGGGCAGTTTATTTCTTGAGTTTCAAGGCAATTTGTTAACTATATCATCCATTCTAATGAAAAATTCCATATGTATGTATGTGTGTGTGAGAGAGAGTATACATTTTATTTTTATTTTTTAAAATTTTATCCTGAAGGACAGAGTGCATTTATTGTCTGAACCAGTGCTGTTCTTGGAACTAGACCCTTATTACAACATTTGTACATAATGGGTATAACAAGAAAACATGCACAAAATTATTAGGGGAAAAAACCAACAAAAACTCTAAAAATAAATCACATTTGCCCTGCATACACAAAGTAACTTACTTTTTCAAACTACATGACATAGTCTTATTCCAAGCTGCTGACAATATTTTGCCATTAAGTTATTATGACAGAAAAAGAATTTTTCCATTTCCAGGTATTTCTAGCATCTTTTTTATTAATGATGGAGCCCCATTAATTTGGATAGATAGAACAAAACCACCTTTTATGCAAAAGCTATATCAAAAACAACAACTAAAATATGAATAGTGATGATTAAATCTAAGGAGGACAAAATGAAATCTAAAGAAGACCAAGAATCAAAGTACAGAAACTGTTCCTGGAAGACTTCATTTCCTCCAAAACTAACAGAATGTAAAAAAATGCACGATATTTTTTATCATTCTGCTGATCTCCAGCCTCAGAATAATGTTTCAGTGAGTAGTGCAGCTTTGCATTTGTATGTAAATATGTTACTCGCGGTTTTTGGACATTTCATTGTTCCCAGAATAATCGTGTTGCATTTATTATCCTAAATCAGGGCTGTCCAAAACACAGGCTGCATCCAGCCTGCAGTGCAATTTTGTGCGGCCCGCCTAAGGGTTTTGATTTTCACAAGCGAAAAAAAACAAAAAAAAACAATTTGAATCAAATGTGTATTAGATATTTTAATTCTATCACTAATCGATAATCTCGATGTTGGTAATTTTATTTGGTGTTTTTATATTACACCCATGTGTTTTTCAAATATTAGATGTGTCAAAGAAGCGTTCTTACACTTTTTTATACTAACAGAAGTGAAAAAGGAGATTTTTTTAAATTACTACCAATAGAGAGGTACCCGAAACTGAGGAACTTTGGACTCAAGATGTGCTCAATGCTCGGGAGCACATATCTTTGCCAAAGCACTTTTTCAATGATGAAATTCATTAAATCAAAGTACAGATGTTCATTGACAGATAATTCCCTTGCAAATTTACTGCGATTGGCAATTACAAGCATCGAAAATGATATAGGTACTTGGGTAAATGATGTCAAACTGCCACAGAGCTCTCGCTAAAATGAAATAAACAATATTGTTTCTTGTCTACTTTTTCAATAAAAACTTTTATAAGCACCATGACCTTTCTTATGAAATTTTCTAAGTGCTTGTTTAACCTAACTAATGGTAGGACCCTCCAAGTAATTTAATATATGTACTATATATATTTATTATTCTGGATGCAGCCCTGGGATAAATTTTTTTTTTTTTTAATGAGGCCCTCGGATTGCCTAAGATTGGACATCCCTGTCCTAAATAATATAGTCTTGGGCTTGAAACAAGAGTGCTACTGACATTTTTGGTTTTCATGTAGTTGTTTTTCAGATAATTCATGATATGGATTAATATTTAATTAAGATTTTCTCCAGTTATTAATATCAATAGATCTCAAAACTTGTGATGTTACATGAATTTGTTTAGCTTATAAGTTATTCTAGGAAACTACATAACTACAAATCATAAAAATATATTATCACTTAGAAACTATGT
Source organism: Typopeltis vanoorti (assembly GCF_054136105.1). Classification (NCBI taxonomy): domain Eukaryota; kingdom Metazoa; phylum Arthropoda; class Arachnida; order Uropygi; family Thelyphonidae; genus Typopeltis; species Typopeltis vanoorti. The sequence continues at coordinate 97,594,568 of NC_143557.1, read as the reverse complement.
AAAATTTTCTTTTCACAGCATGGCTCAGGTTTTGTTGAAGTATCTGCCCTATTACTTTCTAGATTACTTCATCAGGACTAGATTACTTCCATTCAAGAAAAAAAAAAAAAAAAAAAACCTTACAGAAATATTTTATCAATGTATACATGTGATACTCATATATTGTTAACTAACCATTGGCCTCATAAACAAGAAATTTTCTAAAATATAATAAAAATCTAAATTATTGACAAATCATAAATAACATTTTATCTTAAATCACACAGTTACAGCGATGCTGTAGTAAGATACAATAGCTCACCGGTAATAAGAGGATGCAAGCATACTTCAAAAGAAAACCTATTATTTTAAAATTTATCATTATGTGTCAAAAAAAAATGTATAACAAGCTACAAGTTTCATACGTTTCTAATTGTTCATGTAACAAATCAATATTAAACTTTTGTATTTAAAACCTTCAACCATTCTTAATATTAACAAACTATGATTACACCACTATGTACAAGAAGATATACATGAACTTGGAATCAGGGACATAGTGTGGTTTTATGTACTGCACTGAAAGTTATTTTAATGAAAAGTAACTGCATCTCTTTTCATAACAGAAACATGTAACATATTGTACTTCGCATAATTTTAACAAAATAGCTTTTCAATAGGTATCGTTTAACATGTACACTATTCAGTGTTGCATTTGCACACCAAATATTTTTGTAGTATTTATAACTACACACACACACACATGCATTAATTGAAAACAAAAATATTAACATAAGCATAGGTAGCAAAACTTAAAAAACAAGAATAGAACAGATAAAATACAATGTTGTAACATTTGAAAACAATAATTCAGCTATGATTGCAATATACAGTTCTTCAACACTTCAAACAAATTTAAAGTACTGTATGTAGAAGTACTTTACATACAGTACTTTACTGTATGTAAAGTACTGTATGCTCCTCTTTTGCATTCCCTCTAGATTTTGTTTATTCCTCAATATTTTATGTACTTTTGGATGTAACTTTTATTTGTAAACAGAAAAAATTAGACTTTATAAATGCTTAAAATATTATGTTTTCATTCACTTAAATATTTTACATGTCTAAGAAACTATAGAATAATGCATCACAAATCATCTAAAAACAATTTACATGTATATAACCAGTACAATCTATTTCTAACTGATCTGGAAATGTATATCTTATTAAACTACACTACTGTGCAGTATCTATTTCTAAATTTTATCACTTAATGTATTATTAAGAATAGTTTTTATTAAATCCCACACATACATAAACAAGCATTCGAAGTTATTCTGTGAAAGTCTGAGGCTCCAGCTTTTCATCCTCCTTTAAATTTGTTAAAAGTTCAGTGGAAATCCACACAATTAAAATTTTTATCTTATTGGTAATAATTGAGATCTGAATATGTGTAAAAGTAATTTATGCCTTACTCTAACTGTGAAGTATTATGAATGGATTATGTACAGCACATAATGTATCAGAAATGAACAAGACTTTGAGAAATCAGAACAGGAAAATAGTTGTTCACCTATATAAAGTCTTGATCCACCAACCACATCTAGATGACTTTAAACCAATGGAATCCATAATGTTGATCACAGTCAACTAGTCAGTCCCGTCAAGTTTTTAGTCAATCACCAATAACATATTCATATATTCCTCTTAAGATAGCAGTTATCAAGAATGTACCTTGTTAAAAATTTGTGTTATTACTATATAATAGTTAATGTTATTAGAATGCAGCAAATCTTTCATACAGACATTCTTGAATGTGAGGCAGAAATAATAACCTTACAAAATGATGTTTTTGTCAAAGCATCGGAAGATAATTTTTTGAAATATCTGCTAAGTGACAAGCATCCCAATTTAAGAAAATGTACAAAAAATTTGTGTGTATTCATTCTTTGGTTCAATGTGTATGTGCAAAGCAGCATTTTTGCAAATGAATACAATTAAGACAAAGTACCAAATCACTTCAACAGAAACACTTGGACTTGCGTTAATGAAATGCTCTGAGTAATTATGTAAGAAATTACAAAACGAAATTGTGGAATTATTGCAGTTGAACAAGCAATGGAAATTTTGACACTCGATGAAGTTCAAAATAATAGTTTTTGTTTTGTTTTTTTTATTATTAACAATACCATCATAAAAGCATTGTTGTTGCCTAGGTTATTAATGAAGTCTGAACTATCCTACATGTCTGAATATTGTGATAAAAAGTGTTTAATTTAAAGGGCTATTTGGCTTTTACCAGTCCCTTCTGGGATTGCTAAGAAGCCAAATTCAAAATTTTAACTACAATTTAAACTACAGTTTAAGTTTTTTTTTTTTTAGTTTATTTATTTTTAAGTAAAAATAAATAAATTAATAAACAATTTTTTAAGTAAAGTTGATTGCAAATGGATATATTATTTGGAGCAATAGATCTTGTATAAAAATTAATGGACACTTCTAGTAACTAAAGAGTTGCTAGAAGAAATGCAAAAGAACAGAGAAAGGGCAAGTAAAGATTGCAAATCTGCTGCCACAACATGATAGGAGCAAATTGAGAAAAAGTGTTGTGAATCCAAATGAGTATAGAGATCACCTGAATTTCAAGGAGATAAAACACTGATGCAGATCCAGAGAATAACTGAAGGAATGTAAATCATAAAGTTTTGTAAATGAGAAGGATTGAAATGATTGAGTCAGTCAACTGGTGAAAGGAACTTAGATGTGCAATGGACAGGGTAGCAAGAATGGAGGGGGGGAGCTGCTACTTCAGTGTTGCTAAGTGTAGAACTTTGGCCAGGGAAGATTAGATGAACTTTGCTCCAGGAGGTGGAAGAGGTAAGGAATCTTGGTAAAACAGAAGTTCATTAGCTCAACAAGCACATTGTGAGTAATTATTATAGGAGACTAACTATGGGGACGTGGACTGGAAGGAAGAAAGAACAGATGTGGGAGGGGTTGAGTTTCCAGAACGTAGATAACTACTCAGAGATAATTACCTAAAATTATTATTATTATTATTATTATGGGTATCTCCATGGAGTCAGTAGACTCATCGCGAGAGACCAAAACTAGCAAAACAATATCTGTCATATCTCTTCTTGAATTCATTTACAGACGAAGAACTCACAACTAAGTCAGGCAATGAATTCCATTCATTCACCACCCTCCAGGCAAAAAACTTTGTTCTCACACCCTTGTTAACCACACTCTTCTTTAATTTCCAGGGATGACCTCTTGTTCTTCCATCACTATCACACAGCTGAAACATTTCCCCTGCATCAATTCTATAAAAACCCTTCAGTAATTTAAATGTTTTTATTGAAGAGACTAAGGTTTGAGAGTGTTGGATCTGATGATAGCATTACAGGATTCGTCCATTACTGTGGTAGCCAGGGAAGATTAGATGATTTAGTTAGGAAGAGTGTGATCATGCAGTCTTAACTGGAAATTGACTAAGCATGTGGATTTTCAGTGTAATCCTTAGGAAGGCTCAGCAGTATCACTGCATAAAAATCTATAAGGGAAGGATGTTTGATACTATTTCTCTCAAACATCTCTTAACTATTTTCCATGTGCTGCCAACATCCTTTCCTTGCAGTCCATGGTCAGGAGGATAAATCTGGTGGGAATTAAATGGATGAGTAGCATCATTAAGTAGGAGCTCCTTAATGCTAAGAAAGACAAAAACAGATTTTGAGAGGAAATTTTTTAAGCAGGCCAAAAGAAATTTAAGTTTTTTGCCATATGTGTGGCTAATAAAAGAAAGAATTATGGAAGACTAATAAATGCAGATGACAGAAGCAGAAGAAATAGGTGAATCATTCAGTGATCACTTTTTGAGTATGTATTATCTAGGGTGAGAAAATGTGATTGCTTGATAGAGACCAATGTATGATAGAGATGCTCAAGAAATTATGAACTCTCACTGGCAAAGTAATATATAGTTAGTCAGTACATTACAATATATAAAATACAATATTTTGTCTCCACTGAAGCATTTTCAAGATTAATCACAAAAGTACACAATGTAGAAAATGAACACAGAATATTCAATTTGGTATCGTAATATCCTGTGATGTGGTCAAGACTAGCTGATTTTGTTATTTTTTGAGGATAACAGCCTCCCAGATCTTTGGCAGTTTCTTCAGTCAAATTTATTTAAATTAGGGTTCTGTAGAGCATACATTTATTCCTGAAAAAGTCTTTCGCTTCTATAGTGAAAGACTCGAAAAGAAATATTGATGATGACCAGGATATCATCTTCACTGTTTTTGAAAGTAATAAGTGTTTAGGATATTGATTAAGCTCTTGAAATTTGGAATGTTTGAGTGCTGCAAAGTAAGAGAAGAGTGCTGTCATTAGCAAAACTATAGATGAGATTCGAGGTTAGTGAGAGAGGGTCACTTATGTATATGAGGAAGAGTGGATGATTATAGCAGATCCTGAGGAACACTTGCATTAGTAGAGAAATCTGAAGAAAGCACCATCCATCATTACACCATTACACACACAGCTAAACAAAAAGAGAAAAAAAACTGGTGATCCAACGCTCTCTCTCTTTGCTGGATTTTTAGTTTAACAGAATTTTGACAGCTAATGGAACATACTTCAAAACTGTGAATTTTCTGAACATTAAATCTCCAAAACTAAGCCATACTAATAGTGGCAAATATAGTTTTCTGCTTTGTAAATCATAATATAATCAAATTTTCTTTTAAATTACTGAATATAAGCTTAGTACTGAAAAGCCAAAGTAGCATTTTAGGACATTTCATTTCTATTTTTCTTGTACATTCCAAATAACAACAATCCTAAAAAGCTTCAGCCTCAGTATTTCACAAGTTTTGCAGAGGAAAATTAAACTTCCACAATATCTTTCATTCTGACATGCTTTAAAAAGAATGCAGTTAATATATAAGCTCACGAAGAGAGTGAGAAAAATACATTAATCCTTTAGATCAAACAGAGATCTTGAATGCTACTAGGAATTCTATTAAAGATGTTTGTTAACACAATGTTAAATTATTCTATATGATTTCAAAGCAACAAACTTATAACAATGGGACATCAAATAACTATGTTTATTTAATTTCATTATGCATTTTTTTATTATGTAAAATTAACTGGTATTTGTGTTTGAATTTTAAGCCGCAGCTGTTACAGGGAAAGTTCTTCTGGAAATGGTGCCATGCAGTATGCAATAACAAATTTGTACTATTTCTGTAATAAAGGGTTTTTCTGTAACACTGTTTACATGTCAGAAGGGGTTGCTCAGCAAATTTGAGAAGCTTTTCAGTATACTTGGCCAAAAACCTTTTGCGATCATCATCGGCATCCAATGTTCCTGTATCACACAATACACCAGATTTCTTCAGTGTACTATAAGGTAATGTAGACTCTGCTTGCAGCACTCTCCTTGGTGTAGTCTGTTTTCGAGATCTCCGAATTTTTTCTTGGCTGCTCACCAAAAACATGCTGTTTTCACCTTCTGAATTGCAAGCTTCAGTTTTAATGCTCATCTTATCTGTAGTTGACAAGTCAAACTTAGGTGTATTAATGAAGGCCCCAGAAAGAGATTTGAATGAGGTGTAGTTATCCTTATATGCATTGAAGTCTTTTAACTCAATCTTCCTACATAAGACACAAGTGATGGAATGATGAAGATTTCTGTAATGGCTGATGAAGGAATGTTGACTGAAACAAGGAAGGCCACAGTGAGGACAGCGAATGTTATCATTGTGTTTTTGTATCACATGATTTCTAAGAACAGAATCAAACGGTGTTTCAAATTTACAGTCACTTCCTCCTCGACATTTCAGCATTTGACCAGTGTGTACTCGCATATGTTCCATCATCATGCTCTGGATAGCACAACTAAAGCCACATACAACACAGGAAAAAAGATGCCTATAGGAGGTGCATTTTGCTTCTTTGGCAGAATTTTTGATATGATAAATTTCTGTGTGAGTATGAAGAGATGCTACATCAGCAAACTCACATCCACATTCTTCGCATAAAATTTCAGCGTAGTCATTCACACCTTCAATCCCCATTTCTGATGCTGCTACTGCACTCCAGATTGAGAGAGAATATAACATTAGACCATTTATTCTGAATTATTAGCAAATAAGTTCTTGTTAAATTTCTAAAATTAAAAATGTACTTTCTATTATAATTTTTATAAATTCATTTTATAATTAAATGAATAATCCTAAAAATAATTAGAACTATTCATGTTTTATGTAATTTAAAATCTTAATTTCAATAAAATAAATGTGAAAATTCAGTCACACCCAATTTAGTTTACAGGTAAAATTATATCAAGTTAACAGACATTTAATTACAAGAGATCCAAAATTATGAAATTGCAGAATTAATTAATTTTTTAATATTCTGATTGCTTGTATAAAAGTTAAAAATACCAGAGTATTTATAGAAATATAGTCTTCATTAAATTAATAAGAGCAGCAAATACTGCTTATTTGCTGCTCTTATTATTTTGACTTTATAATTTCTCAACCAAAGGAAGAACATTCTTCATTAGAAAATTTTGCAAATTGACCACCATTATGATTGTTTTTCTTTAATAAAAATAAGTTCCCTACATGCACATAGTAGATATAGCAGATTAATGAGATAGTGATGGCAAACAAAAGGTATATGTGCCAAAAATGACATGTGAGACAGTTTGTTGGCTCTATAATGAAATATGTAAAGAATTTAAATTCTGCATCCAGAAGAGAGTAATCAATATTTAATTGTTCTGTGTTTGTAAAAAGAGACACAAATTCGATATTTTTTCTACATTAAATAGAAAAATAAATAAACTTTGAAACAATTTATTTATTAATTTGTGATATAAATATTTATTTGAAACTGAAGAGTCCTAATATTCAATCAAAATGGATATTGAAGTCAAGCTGATATACCTCATTTAACCAATTATCAAGCAATACATTTAAATTACTTGACTGTATTATCTAATTAATTGTAACTGTATTGTGAATGCAGGGAGTGTAAATTATTTCAAAGTTCAATATGACAGGCATGTTGCTGGTTGAGTGGGAGTACCTCCATGGAGTCTGCTGACTTCATGGAGGTACTTAATATTATTATTAATAATAACAATAATAATTTGTTTTGAAATCAGACAAAGTATCCAATATTGCTATTCTATTTTGGATTGGCAAAATTGTGTGTGTGTGTGGGTTTATTATTAGCAACTTCCATGGGGACAAAACACACATTGCATTGCAGGAGATCTCACTAACCAACATCTCTATCGCCTTGTGAATAGAAAGAGAGAAGATATGATTGAGACATATAAGTTAGTGATGGGATTGTTACCAGATTAATGTGGAGGAGATTTTTCATAGAATAAAGGGTTTTTAGAATAAATATAGAATAAATTGATAGTGCTTTAGTCATTCACTCTGAATCCTCTCAAGTTTCCACATCACAGTGGAAACCAGATGACCGAATTTGCACACAGCAGTCCCTTGTCAGTATGTCACTTCTTATAACAGCAATAGATGCAGTCTTCACAACACTTATAGTTTGCTTTCTGAACATCAAACCATCACCCACAAATCCTTGAATGTCATCAGCCTCCTGAAGCTCATTTACATTAATATTGTGTGCAGCTCTATACATTTGCGATCTAGGGAAGGGACGTGATATCAACATGACTCCTTATAACTCTTCCCGGTTTTGCATCTTCAGAAAACAACCCATATGAATTGTCATTAATAAATAAGTTAAACAGTCAGAGACAAAGACAGAATCCTTCAGCATGCTGCTGGTTATGTTCCTTTACTTGAGCACTGCTCCATCTCCCAGATTAAACTTTCTGGTATCATTCAAACAACCAATCTCCTTCATCTGAATAATGTATTATTCATTCTGATCTCCTATCTTGTCTACAAATCTGTCACATGGTAATCCATCAAATGGCATCACTTGATTATAAAATGCAAATAGATTGCTAATGCCAGACTATCATTCACAAGCTCATGCTAAGCATCAGAGAGAATCTTGTGCATAGATTTGTCTGAAATTGGAAACATCCCTAATACTATTTTTGTATAGTATCAGTATTTTGGTTTATTTTACTCGCTGGGGGACCTTCCCTATAGCAAGACTCACTAAACAACCAGGTTAATAGTGTAGGCAACTCTTTTACACATTCCCTAAAAATACATGGTGATATGTCATCCATTCCCACAGCCTTTTAACATCCAGCCTACTCAACACTTCAATACGTCTATGGTTCTTTACATCACTTTCAGACCTAGCATGTGCTGCTCTTCTAGGAGATTCATAGCATCTTCATGCCAATATGTTACATCCTCACAAAGTATTCAGTAAATAATTATTTACATCATTCTTGTCCAAGATAAAAGCAATAATCTGTCCTGTTATCTCATGATTTCTGAGAAGATATCATTAAATATTTCAACCTTGTAATATTATTATTATTATTATTCAGGCCTCCATGGAGTCAAAAGACTCATCGTGGGAGGTCCTTCCTAAGAACATAGTCTGTCAAGACTCATCGAGGGGAGGTCCCCCCCTTAAGAAACACAAAGTCTATCATACCACTCCTTAAACTCATTGACCGTTCTCGCCCTCACCACTCCATCAGGCAATGCATTCCACGGCTCAACCACCCTCCACGCAAAGAAACCACTCCTCACCCTCTTGCTCACAGTTTCCTTTCGTAACTTACAGGGATGGCCTCTTGTCATCACTCCTTCCTGCTGTTCAACCAAGCGAAAGAACTCCCCAGTGTCAACCCTGTAACCACCTCTCAACAGTTTAAAAGTCTCAATCATATCACCTCTCCTTCTTCTATCCACCAAACTCTGCAGTCCACATTCCCTCAGCCGATCCTCATAACTATCCTTGTACAGTCCTGAAACCTTTGTATCCTTTCCACAGTTAATTTATCCCCTTCAAATCCTGGGGACCAAATCTGAGAACAATAGTCCACGTGTAGTCTGATCAGAGACTTATACAACGGAATGATAACCCTCTTAGCTCTGCAGGTCAGTGTACTTCTCATAATTGAAGCAATCCTCTGTGTTACCTTCACCACCTTTGCAAAATGTCCCCTAAACTTCAGGTTTCTATCAATCATTAATCCCAGATCTCTTGTCTGCCCTACTTCCTCCAGTATAACTCCTCCCATAGAGTATGCAGCATCCCATCGATGTTACCCAAACCTCAAGACCTTACATTTTGCTGCATTAAATTGACACCTCCCATTCATTTGCCCATCTATCTAGCTTATTCAAATCCTCTTGCAGGGCTACCACATCTGCACTATTACTAATAATCCTTCCCAGCTTCGCATCATCCGCAAACAACTGAATATCCCCTTGCAATCCACTGGCAATGTCATTGATATAAAGGTTAAACAATATAGGTCCTAGTACTGAGCCCTGTGGGACCCCACTTGTAACCCTCTGTCTCCTTGAAACTGCTCCACCATACACAACTCTCTGATACCTATCAGACAGCCAATCCTGAATCCAGTTGACCAATCTGACATCCAGACCCATGTGCTGCAACTTAAATATCAGCTTATCATGTGGCACCCTGTCAAATGCCTTTGCTAAGTCTAAGAAAATTGCATTATATGTCTTTCCCTCATCTAATGTTTTTGTAACTTTATTATAAAAGGCTAGCATATTGCTAAAACAAGAGCACCCTTTCACAAATCCATATTGACTCTCACAGATAACATTACCCTCATCTGCCCAATGCTGTATACGGTCCCTCACTACTTTCTCCAAGATCTTAACAACTACTGATGACACACAGACTGGCCTATAATTAGACACTTCCAGTCTGTTACCACCCTTAGGCAATGGCACTATCTTACCTTCCTTCCATTCCCTGGGCACCTTTCCTGCATCCAGACTTTCATTGAAAAGCCAGGTTAAAGGCACTGTCAGTTCCCTAGCACATTCTCTCAAAACTCATGGTGAAATACCATTCAGTCCTAAAGCTTTACTGACATCCAGAGTACTCAGTATCTGAAACACATTCTCCTCCTGTACCTCTAAACTTCGAACCAGCTCTATCCCTCTAGCATTAAAACTGACTCCTCTAGGATGAAATACTCCAATAAAGTGTTCCTTGAACAATTCCACTATGTCCTCTTCATCAGTCGCTCTATTCCCATTTTTATCCCACAATATCATTCTTCCACAGTCATTTCTTCTCCTATTGGCCACATAGCTAAAAAATTCCCTAGGATTTTCTTTGGATCTTAGAGCCAATCTCATCTCATATTCCAGTTTTGCTTTCCTTACCACACTTGTCACTCTTCTGGCCTGTGTCTTATATTCTTCATGCATCTTCTCTTCACCTGTCTCCTTATATCTCTTCCATAGCCTCTTTTTCACATGCAATTCCTGTTTAATATTGTTTGTCATCCACTTTACTTCAAATTGTGTCCTCTTCTTCACTCGTGGTATACAACTTACCATTGCTGCTAACAAATATTCTTTCACAATTTCCCACACACTAATGATATCCCAGTCTTCCAATTCCTCCCTCCATGAAACTTCCCAAAGTTGACGTCTAAGACTATTATAATCACCTGCATTATAATTCCACATAAGTTCCTGTCTCTTTGATACTCTTGCATGTCTATTCATTTTCCAAGTCAAAACCATATGGTCACTCTCTCCAGCTGGTGGGAGAGATGTCATCTCAGTTATTATCAACTCTTCTGATGCTATAACCAAATCCAAAACTCTTGAACCTCTTGTTCCCTCTGTTACATGTTGCCTAAGACATTTGTCCCTCAAGAATTCTAGAAATTCCATTCCCCTATTGCTACATGCATCTTCCTCTCTACAATTTATACTACTGTAGTTAAAATCTCCCATAACAATCATTCTTCTTGCACTTGCCAAACTTAGCTGTCTAATCATCTCCTGGTCCCCATCCTCTGTGCTCCTGGGTCTGTAGCAACACCCCACTAAATATCCTGTCTTGCCTACCTCTACCTCACACCATATGCTCTCAAAATCATTTGTCTCACTTCCTTCCAAAGCCTCCACTCTTAGAGGACATAGGTCATCACTTATCATAAGCAGTACCCCACAACCATGCTTTCCCCTCCTATCCTGACGAAAAATGCTGTACCCAGTGACTTCTATTCCTGTTATTATATCCCCTTCTGTCAACCACGTCTCAGTGATCCCAATAATTTTTGGCCATGCTGATGCTATCTGCGCCACCAATTACTCTCCCTTATTCCGGATACTCCTGGCATTAGTATAAAGCATATAAATGCTATTGTTTCTATACCCAGCATTATTCCTTCTAGACTCCACTGGGCTCAGTGTTACCTGACATCGTCTCCCTTCTCCCAAGTATCCAATCCCACAAGAGGCCACCCCTGCTATCATCCTCCCTGGGACACACTGACTCGTTCAGAACAGCAATGTCTTCAGATGCCTACGTCCTTCCTCATTCAAATGTAAGCGGTCTCTCGCATAAAATTCCTCTCTTTCCTCAAACGCACTCCAAGCATCCACATATACCAGTCCTCTCTTGTCACACATTCTCGCTATTATGCCATTCAATATCACCGCTCTTCTGCTCAGCTCATCATTATCATACCTAGGCAACACGCACACTATTTTTTTCCTCTCTCTGTCTTCTTCCGTACAGCCTCAAGCAAAAATCTCATATCTCTCGCTGCCCGACTTACATTACCACTCAAATCATTTGTTCCTACCATCACAATCATCTCATCCACCCTTTCACCTCTCTTAATTGCCATAGCCACCCTTTCTATTGTTCCTCCTGGCAAACACTCCTCACGCATCCTATCTTGAACACCACGGATCATTGAGTCACCATACATTATACCTCTTACCATTCTCTCTCTCCTATTGTTTCCATTCTCTCCTCTTCTTTCACTCCCATAGGTCTCTCTCATTCCCTCTCCTCTACTGCTATTCTCTCTCTCTTCTAGCATTCCCATACCTCTCTCTCCTACTGTTTCCATTCTCCCCTCTTCTAGCACTCCCATACATCTCTCTCATTCCCTCTCTCCTACTTTTTCCATTTTCTCCACTTCTAGCACTTCCATATCCCTCTCTCATTCCGTGTCTCCTACTGTTTCCATCCTCTCGTCTTCTAGCATTCTCATACCTCTCTCTCATTCCATCTCTCCTACTGTTTCCATTCTCTCCTCTTCTAGCACTTCTTAAAATATATTTAGGATCTACACTGAAAAAATAAATACCATCAACAACTTGATGACTTTCTCTTTCCATCAACTATCAGATACTTTGTGGTTGTAATATGTAGATGTTATTTTTGTGATTTGGTTCTGTATACACAGCGATTTTAATTTCTTCCTATAACAAATAAACACTTCACACCAGAAAGAGAATTATGGCTATATACCAATTCCTTAACACATTAATTTGACTTGGATCTGATGGTTCTTTATCATTCTTGCTCACAAATCAACTTTACTGAACATATATAGTCTATCTTTTTTTATAACCAGTATAGAAACAATGAAATCATGGCTGTAATGAGCAAAAAGCCATAATGATTATAATTTGTGCATTATTATTATGTGCATATTCCCAAACAATTGCTCACTTTTATAATGAGCAATTGTATTACAGTATGGAATTTATACATACTGTATAAATCCCATATATCCTCAAATCCTCAAAATTTATACATCCTGTATAAATTTTGGCATCTATGCAAACAATCTTAACTGCTTGGATAGTTCTTAGAATACCCATTTCTTAAAATAAACAGAAAATGAAAGGAGTGACTTAGCTTTTATGAACATCTGCATTCTTCCATCTAGCCTCTGTCCCTCCTCCCTTATTTTACCCAAACACTGCCATGAGTGTAAAATCAGTTAAAAATGAATCCTTCCATCAAAAACATGTCTACTAAAAGAAAGTGTCTCTCAGTTCATGAGAAAGTTTAAATTATTCATGCGTTAGAACATGGTGCGAAAACTGTTGAAGTGTGTAAAAAGTTTTCTTAGTCCTCTTCAACAATATAGACATTCTGGAAAAATAAAGATGTTTACATATCAGAAGTGGAAACAAACAAAAAGTAAATAAAATTAGAAAGCGCGAGCTTACCAACATTGATGAAGCATTGCTTCGATGGTGCACTACGAAAAGAAGTACCAGATTCTCAATAGACAGTCTGCCCTTGAAGGCTCGAGCTGAAAAATTTGCTAACAATTTGGATGCAATGAATTTATATGTAACAACTGCTGGCAATTGATCATTAAATAAATTATTCTATTATATTCTATTCCCTTAGCTATACGGCTGGTGGGGGTAGCTATATGCTACCATGCGGGAAATGATTATGAGCAAGGTGGTTCCCCGCTGCCTTCCTTGCCGTACTATATCCTATGACTGTAGCATGTGTGTTCACGGAGCCAGTTTGCCTGCTTGCGGGATGAAAACCCCAGATAAACTGGTGGAAAAAACCCTGCTGTCCATGCCCAAGACTGGCTAACTTAGCTATGGCTGAAGAAGAAGATCCTTAAGATCCTCATGTCGTCAATAGGAATCAAACCTTGGACACTCCTTCCCCAGGCATACGGTTGCGAACCACATAGCCACTAGGCTAACCGCGCAGACAAGAATATTAAATAAATAAATTATTTATTTAATATTCTTGTTATTCATTTCATGCAGTATCATATCAGACAAATATATCTTCTTCAAAACATACAGAATATCATAGATCAATATAGACTCCCAAACATTCCTGGTCATTGCAAGGTGTTGGCAGGAATCCCATTCCACATATATATACATATATATATCAGTGGCGTCGCATGCCCATTTCGGTTGGGTGTGCTGTTGTGTGGGTTATGCAACCCGTGCTACAAATTTCACATCAATTTGACCGCATGTATGGGCATGCGTCTGCAGAAAATTTTCCCGGGGGAGGGAAGCTTGAAAGCTTGGAGACAAATAATTACATCAATAAATTTTTATAATTATTGATTTAATTAAATAATTACATGAATAAACGTCTTTTAGCATTTTTTTGATGTAATTATTTGTCGTGGAAACCATAAATACATTATTTTCATTTTGCATCGATTTTAATTATCTTTAATTCTTGGGGGAAAAAAAGTATTCAGAATTAATAGTTTTTAGCTAGCACAATTTCATATATAAAAAAAATTGACCGGCATATTTTATTAAAAATCAACTAATTAATTAATCCAAAATCCTAAATTAAATTACATACACTTACCTTTTAAAAATGTATTTTTCTGTTTAAATTGGTTTCACTATAAATTTACAATTCACACTTCACTCAGTGACTCACTAGACACAGAGGGCAAACAAACTGGTCTCTGTTCACAACAGTAATGAACATTTTTTTCACAAATCAGAAAAAGATGAACCAAAAACAGGAACACATGTTTTATTGCTGCAATAAAACAAGTGTTCTATGGCTATCCTGCCGTGGGCCGAAACAGGCCAACCCATAATAAAATTTTAAGACAGACAAAGTGTCCCAGGGTCAAGGGTATAAGATTACATATCTCAATCACTTTTACGATTATAATTGTGCAATTTTTTACTCGATCCCAGGGGGAAGTGCCCCATTTGCCTGTCCATCCTCTGCAGACACCCATGACCACGTGATTGCATTTTTATCGATCTATGAAAGTTTTGAGAGTGCATAGCACATCAGTGCTCATCTTAATTGGTCCAATGCAATTAATTGTGCAGGATAACTTTGAATATTTGTGCATAGAGTGGGGGAATCTGTTTGTTTTAGGATTTATTAGAAAACAACAATGAAGGGGAATGCTATATTTGGTTGGTATATTTGAAATACTCAAAAATGAAAATATGTGAATCATTTATAAGACATGTAAGAATAGGAAAGAATAAGTGTGAGTAGAAACACTTTCATTAATGGTAAACGAATTATTAATAATTATCATTTGTGATTATATGTGTCCTATAAGTTGCTGGGTATAGCGAATAGCACAATCCTATAAAGTCTAAACATGAATAAGTGAATTTATGATGGCAAAATTAAAATAAAAAAAACTTATGAAGAGAGAGTATTGCAGGAATAAATATGGTTTGATGGAGCAGCAAATCATCTCGTAAAATTTGTTGCATATGTTATGTGTATTTCTCTGGTTTGTGTATATTTTGTTCCGTTTTCCAAGAATTTTATTTTGTTTACTGAGACTCAGTATACATAACATCTGATCATTATTGGAATTATCCACACTTTTGGGAATCCTATATTCGTTAGTTTTTTTATTTTTTAGTATCAGCAGTTCTTCTGTCTTATCAATCTCACATATGCTGGCATTTGTTGTTGTAGATCAACAACGTCATATAATACACAGAATATTAATTTTTATTCAGGAATAGATATTTTTTTACTGTCTGTTGTTTCCGAAGACTAGAATAAAAATGTCTCTATACCATTAAAAAACTTTTAAAAACTCAACAGATGCTATACTGCACAAGCAAAAGAAAAAAAAAATTAGCATTTTTCTCCTAACATCCACTTTCAAATTTTCAGTTCCAGAAAACATGTGTAGCAGCTGTTTGTAATACAGCCATCGGATACAGAAAGAGCTCATCTCATGACAAGTGACAACATTCAATTGGATTGGTTGACATAATAACCAATCACAGCCGCAAGGTGCTGGGTGAGCTCAAAATGTTAGCTCACCCAGCCTCACCTTCTCATCAGTTTAAAAATACTAAAATGCTAAGAATTTGACCTGCTGCACCCTCTTTACATCTTTTCAAAGGGCTCAATGGTGTATGCATTTCGATAGCAC
The DNA here is from genome assembly GCF_054136105.1 of Typopeltis vanoorti. Lineage (NCBI taxonomy): Eukaryota > Metazoa > Arthropoda > Arachnida > Uropygi > Thelyphonidae > Typopeltis > Typopeltis vanoorti. Next base: position 97,578,694 of record NC_143557.1, on the reverse strand, counting down.
ACCCGGGCTATTAACACAAATGTGACGCAATGTTTACGCGTCGAAAAGTGCCCTCACTTATGAAACACTAATGCTTTATTACCCTCGTGAAGAGGACAATGAAGCATTAGTATACTGTGTTCAAGTTTAGGAATCGCACGAAGTCTGCAAACAATTGGGGGAGTCTTTAACGGGAATAAATGCAAAAATATAATATCGGTGATACTGATATTTTGTGGATGAACACCGCACACCTAGCACACCCGGAATATTCGCCCCTGATATATATATATATCAAAAGATTTTTGGAATATATATATATATATATCAAAAGATTTTTGGAATATGCTCAGATTCTGAAGCTCTCTCTGGTAAATTCATTTAGGTTCCTCAAATTTGCTAACTTTTTGCCTTCTGTTTTGGATGGAACCCTCTCTAATCCTGGCATATATCAACTGTCATGCTCTTGTAGCCATTCTTATTATGGATAGAATAAATGGCATGCAGAGACATCTCTAAGCATCAGTTACACCTGGTTTAGTTACCTTGCTCCATAAGCCAGAGAACATTAAGTTAATACCAGTCATAGGATGTGATAGCACAAAACTAAACTATTAACAAAACTATGCAATAACACAAAACTGTTAACCAAACTATGTGAGAACAGCAAACTATTAAACACCTCTGCAGTGCAGTGCAGTGCAGTACAGTGCAGTTCAAAGGATGATATGACAATGCACCCTTAAACTAGAAAAAGACCTGAGCTCAATTTTCACCATAACAAGAACAATATTTATGTGGGCTTTTTCATTTCTTTCTCCCAGAAATTTGAGTTTTTCATCCGGCATGTAGTAGAGGTAAATCAGAGAACATAAGCAATTAACAGACAAAAATACTGTTGATGGATGGTGCACAGATGGAGTAGTGTGTGTGTGTAGATGATGATGTATGCAGATGGAAGATTAAGTGGTGGATGGGGGTATCCTCCTACAATGAGTCACTGAATTCCTTGGAGGCATTACATGATTAGTTTTCTGTTTTAAATATAAATCTAACCATCCTTTTAAGGAAAATTCTAGATGCATCAGTGGAAAATACCTTTGCTTTTTAAATATTGTAAGTAAAACTAATTTAGTAATTATTATTAAATCAGACCTCCATGGAATCGGAGGCTCATCATGGGACTAATATCTACTTTGCTTTTGATGTATATTTTTTTCAGCAGAAATGCTATACGGGTATCCCTTGCTTAACACGGGATTTGATTAATGCGGCGAAATTAATTCTGGCAATCCCTTGATATACGCGGCAAGAATTTTGATTAACGCGCCTTTAACCCTGCGGAGCTCGCAGCTGATCTGACAGATACATGCAAGATGTTTAATATATATATTCTTACACAATTCAGTGTATAGTTTGGAGGTCATGAGTAGCTGTGCATTCATATGTTACGAGTGATATTCCACACTGTTTTTTGCTGTCAGTTTGGTTTAACACGTTATATAAAGGTTTGTGATATTTGACAGTAAATTGTATCTGAGAGATACCGCGACCTCCGATGTCAGTATAGTATGGTTTAGTTGTTGTTTTTTTTAATTCTTTTTTCAATAATTTCTAGATTGTAACTGAAAATAAATAAACCATCATGTATTACTGAAAAAATAGAGCCAAAGACTTATTTATCATACTGTTCTCTAGAAGATGTGCTTTACGTTATGGAAAATACTAAGGAAAGTGATCTGGAGCTTACTCCACCTTTACTATGAGTTGCCCATAAGGTTGCTTATGCTTGCATCCACCAAAACTTTCAGTTTCTATATATTCGGCATGAAACTCTTGTAGTTTCTATATTTGGCTATGAAATAATGTTGGATTCAATATTAACTGAATTTGTACCATCATGTATTATATTTGCAGTGTTTTTTCTTTATGTTTCATTGCTCATTTGCCGAGATCTGGAGAGTCATTTTGCTTATTATCGTAACTGTGCAAACGACTCTTGACTTCTTTTGATAAAAAAACTGCAGTAAATAATGTAGGTACAAGTATTTATTAAACATTTACTTTGCATTCATTTTTTATCTTTCCTAAAAGAGTACCATATAAAACGAATTATTAATGCAGTAATCAATCATGAACGAATTGTAATTTTTACCATTGTTTATTAGATTTGATTAATGCAATTTTGATATACGCAGTAACATCGAGGGATTAATTAACCATGTTAATCGAGGGATACCTGTATACTTCTTGTGTGTTTGCATCAACACTTGGAAAGGAGGGCAATGCTGATGGGGGAGTTATAAATGAATGAGGATCAGGAGAAGAGACAGTGCATGGAAACAAAGAGAAAGTGAATTTCTAGAGTTTCTGTGGAATTAACTACTTTAGATTATTGAAAGTTCTGTAGCCTTCTAACATCAATGATATGGGAGGGAATTATTATTAATGGGAAAGAGGTTGACAGAGCATGGGAATTAGGACACATCTGACACAGTATGCTCAATGTATACAAAGAGTGAAGTGAATAAATAAAATGTGAGTCAAAAAGATGATCACAAGTAATGAAAGTATACAAGCAGTATGGGAAAACAAGTGTTATAAGATAGTCTAATGGCTCTCCAGCCAAGTGGCTCTGGGTTTGAATCCTGCCAGGTGCATGGGTGTTTGTGATTGTCATACTAACTGTTTACCATATATACTGCTGTAACCTGTTTCCTGGTGCAGTATGACCTGTGATGTCTTATTATTATTATTATCCAAAGACCCACATGGAGTAAAAGACTCATCTAAGAGTTCCTTTTGTCATACATACAGTTCATCATACCATGCCTTAAACACACTCAAATTCTCTGCAGACACCACACTCTCAGGCAAGGCATTCCAATCATTCACAACTCTGCATACAAAAAACTTGCTTCCCACTCCCCTACTCACACCCTCCTTATACAGCTTCCAGGGATGTCTTCTGGTTCTCCCGTGATCTCATACCATCTGCTATAAAACCTCTCCAACAATGATTACTAACTTCTAGGTCTCTATTATATCACCCCTCTTCCTCCAATCCACTAGACTCTGTGAATTGCATCTTCTCAACCTTTCCTCATATTCGACATTCCACAAATCAGAAACTACCTTAGTAAGTAATCTCTGGACCCTTTCCAATATCTCTTCATCCTTTTGAAAACCAGGTAATCAAATCTGCGCACAAAAGTCCATGTGTGGCCTAATCAAAGCCTTATACGATGGAACAAGAATCTCCTTACTCTACAAGTCAGTGTTCTCTGCATCATTCCCAGAATTCTTTATATTGTCCTCACAATTTTGGCAATGTTTCCATTACATTTCAGATCCTTATCTGCTATCACCCCAAGACCTCTTATTTCCTCCACCTCCAACAGTATATCCTCACCAAGCATAAATTCTACATCCCATCTTTGTTTCCCAAATTTTAAAACCTTACATTTTGCAATATTGAACTCCGATCCCCATTCACTCAATTTATTCAAGTCTTCTTGTAAGGCCACGACATCTATACTCTTCATAGTTTGTCCCAACTGTGCATCAACTGCAAACAACTGAATATCCCATCCAAATCTTTGCCAATATCATTAACATACAGGTTAAATAGCAATGGCCCTAAAACAGACCCCTGAGGCACACCACTAGTGACTTTCCTCTTCCTGGATACTGCTCCCCCTATACAACTTGCTGATACCTATCAGATAGCCAGTCTCCGATCCAATGCACTACTCTAATATCAACCCACATCCGCTTTGACTATCAACTTATCATGCAGTAATCTATCAAAAGCTTTTGCAAAATCTAAGTATACTACTATGTGTCCCTCTCCTCTATCCAAGGAAGTCGTCACCTCATTGTAATAAATAAGTAGATTACTAAAACATGACCTCCCTTTAGCAAATTCATGCTGTTCATCAAAGATATTGCCAAAATTGTGAGGACAATATAAAGAATTCTGGGAATGATGCAGAGAACACTGACTTGTAGAGTAAGGAGATTCTTGTCCCTTGTTGTCAACCCAATTCTGGATCCTAGTTCTCACTGGCACATTCCTTCAGAATATGTGGTGATATATTATCAAGTCTCACAGCCTTATTAACATCAAGTTTGCTCAATTCCCCATACACCTATTGCTCACTTACAGTCATTCTCTCCTCCCCATCATCAACTGCTTTCAATCTCTCCATGATGTCACATTCACAAGAATGAAAGACCTTTATGAACTACTTATTAAGTATCTCCACTATATCTTCCACAACAGTTGTCCTTATACTATTTTCTCCAATCAATGTAATCTTTCCATAATCATTCTTTTTTTTTTTGCTGGATACATATCGAAAGAACTCCTTAGGATTATTTTTGGCTTCATTAGTCAACTGCTGCTGCTCACACTTCATTTTTGCTACCATTACCAACCCAAGTCACCCTTCTTGCCTGGTTTTTGTAATGCTCATAGAATTGGTTATTACCACTTCTCTTATGCTGCCTCTGTAATGCCTTTTTTTCTGTGTAGCACATGCTTAATTTGTTCATTCATCCATTTCACACCTACCTTATTTAACCTTCTGACCCTTGGAATAGATTCAGACATTGCTTCTACTAGATAGTTCTTGAATATCCCCAAGCTGCATTGATCTCTTTTCTAGCTAACTCCTCATCCCATGTTACACCTGCAAACTGTCTCCTGAGCTCTTCATAATCATAGCCTTGTAGTTCCACATATACCCTTTTCTCACAGAGGTCCTCACATTGCTGGCAACCACGGTAATCACTTCATGGTCACTCTCACCAACTGGAGGGTGATTTGAAACCTTATTTATAATTACATCCTGTGATGAGATGATCAAATCCAAAACCCTCAATCCTCGTGTGCCCTCTGTTACATACTGTCTGAGGTAGTTGTCCTTCAAAAACTCAAGAAACTCATTTTCTTTACTTCCAGTTGCTATCTCATCATCCCAGTCTATATTACCATGGTTAAAATCACCCTTTTCTTATTTGCTTGGCTAATTTCATTATACTGTACATTTCATAGTCACTACCATCCACATTATCAGGTCTAACAACATCCAACTAAGTATTTCATTCTATTCACCTCTATCTCACACAATACTGATTCAAAACCACTGGCACTATTTCCCTCTTTCATCTTTACTCTGTATGGACATAACTCTTTCTCTATTATCAATAGCACTCCCCCGTCTCTTTTTACTCTGTCTATCCTCACAAAACACATCATACTCTTCCATCTCTATTTCTATCAGGATGTTATCCTCATCCAACCATGTCTCACTTATTCCAACAATTTTGGGGTGAAGAAACTCAATTGATGCAACCATTTCATTTGCCTTGTTTCTTACACTTCTAGCATTATTCTTATTCCTAGATCTATAGCTAGTTCCACTGATGCCACTTATTTGATGTGACTTCTCCATGCTTAACTTGAGCCATTTCTTTTTCTCCTTATTCATCTTTGAACCTTCTTCAGATCCAACCGTTTTCCCTTGATCCCAGGTCATCCCCTTCCCTTTTTGTATATACATGCATTCACATCCTCTTGGAGTATTTGCCTTTCTCATGCTGCATTCCTCTGTCCATCCTGAGCCTCCCTGTATGTCTTACACACCTGTTCTCTCATTCTCTATACTCATGCTGCTCACTTCTTCATTCACAACCACCTCTTCAATCTCTCTCTTGTCTTACTCTCCCATTCTTCCACATCACTTACCACTTGATCAGATTCATTCTCTGTACTCACTTCTCTACCTTCCAGCAGCAGTCTCTCCAAGTGACTCACACCAAAACCACTCAAATGGTCCATTGCTCCTATACAGTTCACTTCGTTCTTCAAACTCATTCCACACATTAACAAACTGCACTCCTTTTTCCCTCACACATTTCTGCTAACATATCATTCATATGTTATTGTACTTGCTTATTGTCTTTGTGCTATAAAAATCAAAAAGAACTAACTTCCCTATAATCCTTTGAGCCATTTTACATATCCTCTGAACTTCAATTCTCTGTCCACTATTATCCCCATGTTCCTGGCCTCATCAATTTCCTGCAAACTAGTACCATCAATATGATATACCATATGCAACCATTTCAACCCGAACCTTACATTTTGCAATATTAAATTGACAGTCATTATCCTTTACCCACAATGCAAAATTTATTTAAATCATCCTGCAGGATCTCTACAACATCTACGTTTATCTACTATTACTCTCTCTAGATTTGCATCATTAGCCAACAACTAAATATCCCCCTCTTAAATCTTTTCCTATATCATTAATGTACAAATTAGAGTGTAGTGGTCCTAGTATGGAACCCTAAGGTACTCCACTAGTCACCCTGATTCTCCTAGGTTCCACTCCACCATATACCATCTGTCTGTCTGTCAGCCCCCCCCCCAATCCATGCTATTAGTTTAATATCCATTCTCATTTGCTCCATCTTTTGTAATAGTTTTCCATGTGGTATTCTGTCAAATGCCTTTGCTAAGTCCAGCAATATCATGGCATAGCCATTTCCTTTATTAAACTCTGCTGTCACCTTATTATAAAATATGAATAAATTACTAAGACAGGACCTACCTTTTACAAAGCCATGCTGCCCACTATAGAGTATTGCATCCCTATCTACCCAATGTTGGATTTTACCTTTGACTAACTTTTCCAATACTTTAACAATCATTCCTGATATGTGGTCTGTAATTTGCTACCGCTTTCTTGGAGCTGCCTTTATGCAATGGAACTATCTTACCCTCTTAACAAATGTGCTATCTGTTACTGTTGCTGGATTATTACATCCCTGTAAAGGGACAATTTCCTGTAGGAAAAAAAAAAAAAGACCAAATATCCACAACTTTCCAGGGATGTAATAATCAAGCAACAGTAACAGGTGGCACATTTGTGATTCTCATTTGTTTACAATGAACCTAGAGCAGTAGTGCACTCAGGATTTAATTTTTTTTTTTTTGGGGGGGGGGGCAAGAGTAGATGATTTGAGAATACACACTACACATCGCATACGACCTATGACTGAGCATTTGCAATGCTCGCTAATTATAGAAATAGAAGACACTACACAACATAAATTTTTTTAAAAAATGGATTTTTATTAGGAAAAGATTTTTTGAAAATTTTCTAGTGTTTTTTTTCCTTTTTTCTTTGGAGGGGGCCAGGGCCCACTGCCTCCCCCCCCTCTGGGTGCAGCACTGACTTAGAGAGTAAGTCACTTCAAATTCTAGCATGTGGCTTTTAAGGTACATAAGAATAAGAGATATAAAATGTTCTTATGATACAAGGAACATGTGCAGTTGGTACTGTAATGTAATTTATTGTGTTAGCTATGTGGTTGGAATGCTTCATTAAGATCTATTGAATGCTGCCATTATAGTTTGCAGTGTTTTCATGGAAATGCAATTAAATTGCTCATTTGTTTATTGTATTCAGAGATTTTTGAAATGAAAAAGTAAAGGATTGGCATGGAGTTTTGTTTTAAATCCAATAAAATCTTTTTAAGTGTTGTTAACCATCATTATCAGGAAAACTCCAATCATCATCATACCTGGTAAGTTTGGCCAAACATCAGAAGGATGGTAATTGTTTTCTTTGCTTAAAGAGTTGCCTATCAGAAATCTGTTCCTGCATGTTCTTAAGTGTTTCTTATTATACCTTTAAAGGAAAATACTCATGAAAACCACCAGAAAAGTTTTGATGAATTTGCTGTGCATCAGTTTTTCTGAATAAGAATAACAACACAGGTATGTTTCTAACATCCTGTATGCTCCCAAAATATTACTTTCTATGCCTTGTTACTTCCAATTTATAACTAAGTTAACCATATAATTTGTTATTTTCATCTAGCCAGGCACTTTTGGATATATTGCACATATATAAATCTGTATTTGTGGAATACATGATGTCATTTTGCTTTTTGAAAAAAATTCTTATTTTTAAGCATTCTCCAAGTTATTATTGCATTTTATTCATAAACACAAATTGGTGATACATTGGACTACAACAGATATATAACAAGAATACTATGCTATGCTATGCACACAACACAAATAAGCAGATATAAAGTATTTCTAACTTACATTACATATTCTATGAGCTCAGACTTACTTTCACTTTCTTCCAGTTGAGGTTCTTGTTTAATAGTTAATCCCTGTGGTATTTGTACAGATGGCAGATTTAGATTTCCATTGGTCATAATATGCGAATGCTGAGAAATCGATGCAAAGGTGCTAGGATCAGGAAGATTCAAATTTACTTTCTGGTCATCATCATCAGAGCTTTTATAATGTTGGTTATATACAAAAGGAGAATATGTACAGGTTGTTTTTTGTGGTTGCCAAGAAACATGGCTGTTTGCAAGTGCTGAGTAAGTCTGTGACCTTGCTTTTCCTCCTTGTGACCTAGAGGAAGAACTAAAAAAAAAGATAGAGAATATAATTATTTAGAAAATGCATTATAAAAAGGCTTCATGTGACATTAAAATTTATTTAAGAAAGAATAGTGTTATCTATATGTTACAGGCATATTGTGTGTGCTATAAAACTTGAAGAGGTTTTAAAAGTAATAGATAGTTAAAACTGAAAGGATGTCTTTATCTAACTAGATAAAGACATCCTTTCAGTTTTAACTATCTAAAAAAAATTCTGTTTTCAGTAGTAATGTCCAATTATCTTAGTTTTAGGAGGGTCTAATTATTTTAGTCAGGGAAGATTAAAGAAAGTGAAAGATATTAATTAAATAAACAAAAAAAAACACAAAGAAATACATAATTATTTGATCCCCTGATCTTCCACATTCTTGATGCATATATTTGGAACTCTTAGTGACACTATATTTTGGCCAGACAGATGTGTTGAACATGAATAGGAAAAACAAAGCAGGACTCTCCTCACATTCCATTGAAAAGTTTCATTAAATGGATTACAATTCAGCAACAAGCCTTATCAATGTAAAAGTAAACACAAATCTTTTCAAGGATGCAATACTGGTCCAGAAGATAACATCATCAGCAGTTGTTCTCAAATGAGTATGACTGTCTTCCAAAAAACACTGATCTACTGATGAGCCCATAGATAAGTGATTATGCCAGTGCATGGGCTATATGACCTTCCACAATGGTAATGTGTCTCCAGAGTGTACTGATGGTAAAGAAGCATTTCCTCATGGGATCTCACACTCTTTTCACATTCTCTCTTCTTGTACAACCTTACACTTAGCAACACTGAACTGCTATCCCTTCCCCCACTCATCTGTTCCCAAAGAAATCCTATCTTTCTAGAGATCAGAATAGGCTGTTTTTGGGAACAGATGAGTGGAGAAGGGATAGCAACCTATTAATTAAGTAGTAAGTTATTAGTTAATTATTAGTAGTGGTAGGTAATTAAGTAGTAAGAGAGATGGTGAGATGTATGTTGTGGAGTAAAGTAAAAGAGTAGAGTGCTCTCTTGTGATGAGTCCTTGGATTTCTTGAAGGTGTCATGTAATAATCATAATAGCTACAACCACAAATGGCTTCATGGGTGTGCAACCTCTGAGTCACACAGGGCCTCATGCTTCAAGGAGCCTTGTGCTTGGTGCAGAATATAAATATGAAAAATTCATGAATTCTGTTGTATTCAATTATGTAATTTTTTACAATGCAAACAAAAGCAGTAAGCACCATTCATAAAAAATCCTGGAATTTTTAAAAGCACTGAAGGATCTCACTGAAACAGTTTCTGACAATACCATTAAACTTGAAATAGATCCTATATATGAACAATAGCTTTGTTTGAATTTATTCTTAGCTTAGTAGTTTAGTATGAATTTTTGTTAAAAGTAAATTACTACAGAATAAAAGCATACTCATGGACAATGCAATAAAATCTATAAAAATGCAACAAAACATATGCACATTGAGAAGACAATGCAAGTTTTTGAGTCCACAAAATTTCTAGACTTTTTTTTTTTTTTATTTTTACAAAAAAATTTGGGATGCACATTCATATCTTTGCACAGAATCCTGAAACATGTAGAGCTTGTACTGACTACAACACAAGCATAAATCCTCATTGCTCTCCTGAACAAACTTTATATTATTTGCAAAAAACAAGCCTGTCCTGCTCAATAAACATCTCTCATTAACTTTCATATCATCATCAACGTCATATACCATCTTTATCATGAAGGTTGGTAATTGGCAATAGTGTTAGTTACCACTTCCCAAATAAAAAATCTAGTCCTTGCATGTCTGCTAATACACTTTTACTGAACTTCCACAGGTGTAATTCTTTCCCCCATAGCCTGAAAAATTTTCCCCTGTATCTATTCTATAAAACTTCTTTAGTGACTTATGTTTCTATCATATCCACTCTCTTCTGCATATCAACTGATTTTTGCAACTCACAAATAACTCTATTCTCACAGAAATTATTACGCAGACATGATACCATTGTGATCACCCATCACTGTTCATCCCCCAAGAAACCCATATAGCTAAATCTAAACAGAGTTGTCCAGATGGTGTCATATTAAAGCTTTATAAAGAGGATTAATAATTGTTGGTGTGCTTTTCAACATCCATGTGATCCTGTAAGCTATTTTGTCTGCATTTGCAATATGTCAGCTGAATATTAGTTCCCTGTCCACCTTCATCTCAAAATCCCCCTAGTTGCATCAATTTCTTGCAGTGTAATTCCATCAATATGATATATAGCTTGCAATCTTTGCAGCCTATTGAACAAAGCAAAGTGCAAAACTTGACATTTTGGCATATTGAACAGGAAGCTATTATAAGTGTCTTAGCAGATATGTGAGGACTAGAATTTTTATTTGGGAAGTGGTAAATAACAATATTGCCAATTATCAACCTTCATGATAAAGATGGCATATGATGTTTGAACAGACTGACATTGCTGACCATGTCAGCCTGTTCAAACCTGTAGATTAGATTAGATTAGATTAGTGAGTTAGAGATCTTGTAGATTACAGGATCTCTAACTCACTGTTATTTACTGCTGTATTTACTATTATCGGGAAATAACTGAATATTACCCTTCAAATTATCCTTGATATCATTAACATAAATCAAACAGCAGCAGCAGCAGTGCACTGAGTACAGGAACTGAGTACCTACATTCTCTTAAATTTTTCTCTACTGTATACCAATTCCATTTGCTAAAGACATTACTTTTTATCTATCTAGCTTCTTTGTATAAATCCCAACTCCATCTATCCTTAGAATACTACTCTTACATTTTGGGTGGTGTGCCAAAAACCTCTTAAAATTCTCGATAATCTGGAATAGGAAAATTCAGCTAACTGATGAACCTTTTCTCACAAACTCTCTATCCAAGCCACTGTCTCATAAACAGTTTCTGCATTGTGTTATTTCTGCAGATATTTTTATAGGTTCTATTTAGCAAACTTGCATCCATTACTCTTGTAATTTCTACATCACCTAAAATAAAAAGCAACAGCTGCCCAACATCCATTTACAGTTGACTTACTAACCATCAAACCTACTACTCTCACTTATCTTTCATTTCCATCCTCTTTTCTCTGGAACAGCTTCTACATGAAGAATACTTCAAATAAGCTCTTCAAAAACAATATCAATAGACTGTCTTTCTCTTGACCTTCCCCCCCCCCCCCCCCACACACACACATCATTGATTGGCTATTGTTTTTGTGACCTCTTGAATGTGAGAGTGATATAATATATATGTAATGTTATTTTCTAGAATTTTAGACTACCCTCTCCCTCCTCATTAGATGGCACAAACTGCCACACAAATAACTTGTGTGTCAGTTACCTAATTTTTCTCTAAAAAATTACGTAACAAATATTCACTCTTTGTCCCTCTCTGGACAAAGGTTTAAAAAAAATGGAATAATACATTATTATTAATATCATTATTTAACCCTTCTCTATGATGGACTTATTAGACTTGTGGATGGTCTCGCTCAAATAGCAGCATATTCATCATACTATACTCTAAATCACATTCACAAAATTTTCTGTATTAATGCATTCCACTCACACGCTACTCTCTATATAAAAAACATGAAGATTCTACTCATTTCCTTGTTCATCACTTTTTTATACAATTTTTTTCAGCCTCTTCCCATAACTAACATTCCAGAGCATCAATACTATTTAGTCTTTTTGTCTCTAAAGCCCTTGCAAGCTTTCCACATCACAACAGAAACCAAGCCACAAAATATGCACACAATAGTCCATGTGTAGTCTGACAAGTGTCTTACACAGTGGTAGAATGATCTCTTTATCTCTAAAGAAATCATTGTCTCAAAGTAGCGATATACTGTGTAGTCTTTACAACATTTGCGGTTTGCCTTCTGACTTGAGGCCTCTAACATTAAAATTGCAACTTCATTTATCCAAGCTAAAAGATACACTAAATCTTTTTGAAGGAATTGTCATTAGCATCATTCTGTATAACTTTTCTCAACTTTGCAAGACCAGCAAATAACTATATATTGCCTATCAGTCTGCATGAAATATCATAAATAAGTTAAACAGTGGAAGCCAAGAACCTCACAGCATGCAACTGATTAACCTCCTTTTCTAGGACACTGTCTCACAACATCCCACCCTTCATATTCAACTTCCTGGTATCATTCAAACAACCAGTCTCCTGTTCATTTCACCCATCAATATCCCCTCTCCCCCCCCCCCCAAGCCTACACCAACTGGGCAGTGGCATAGCTAGAGCTGTTGCCGCCTGGGGCGGTCCCTGAGTTTGCCGGAAATAAATTAAGTTAGGAAATAAATTAAAACACTATGTTTATTTTTGAAATAAAACTTTAATTTCAACATTCTAAAATGTTATTTTTTCTTGCTTTTCTGTTAGCAAAATCGTTGATGACATTGGCGAAGTCTATTTCATAATAATATAGGTAATTCTTAATCAATTTTATTTAGAAAAACTCCTCTCACAACCAGGTGCACGCCAAGGGCATTTGCCGCCTGGGTGCAAATTTTTATCGGGCGCCCCTAATACTGCATTGTATAATCCAAATTAGATATTAGTTACATAAAATGCCGCCCTATCAATGTTGCCACCCGGGTGCGATGCACTCCTTGCACCCTCAGGTTGGTGCAGCCCTGCTCACAACTAACCACGACTTACAGCAATTATGAGGAAAATTCGCAGTAGTATTACAATATTTGGAAATGAGTTCTCGAAACTGTATTTTAGAATTAATTGTAAAAGTTCAAAAAGGTTCAAAGTACCCCCCCCCCACTAGCTATGCCACTGCAACTGGGTCATATGATAATCTGTGAAATACCTCTGCAAAATTCAAAAATATTACCATACATGAGTTTTCTTTATCCAGCACATTCATCACCTATGTATATCCACCCAATCTTGTATTCCATTCCTAACCGATCTCTATAATACCTTAACCACAACTACAAATACACAGATTAATCTGTAATGGGAAACATCTGAGGCACACTTTGTGCAACAGCATTATTTTGGTCTACTTTCCACTTCTTGGGTGGTGGGAGGAGGGGCAGTCATGGAGTGCTAGACTCCCCAGGGCACAGTCAACTCTTTTATATATTCCCTAAAAGTAATACATAGTGGCACATCATCCATACATTCCCACAGTCTTATTAATATATAGCCTACTGAATGCTTCGAACATATGTTTCCTTCACTTCCAGTTCCTTGACAATTGCTTCCCTTATATGTGTTGCACAGTATCATTCCCACCAGCATGATAAATGCTAACAGAGTGCTCATTAATATTTTCACTATATTTTATTACCTCTCTTCTGCCTTTCTACAAAGCCATGTAATTTACATCACCTCAAGGTTGTCCGATGCCATGATCACCAGAGGCCTGAAGTTCATTGTAAGAAGATCATACAAGTATGATAAAGTGGACAGTGACAAGTAAACATAAAAAAAAAAAAAAAAAAAAAGTAGCTGAACCACTGTATAAGGCCTTAATTCAGACCACACCTTCACTATTGTGCACCAATTTAGTCACATGTTATCTGTGATGATGAGATTCTGGAGAGGGTGTCAAAAAAGAATAACTAGGACAATATTCTGAAGCCTTGATATTGTATTGCACTGCCTCAATCACTGGTCTCTGGTCCCATCTCTTTCTTTATCACCACAGAAACTAGGTGATCAAATTTACACATAATAGTTAGGTTTAGCATGGGCAAGGCTATATATAGTAATATAACTATCTTGTAAATCTCTACTCTTCTCTGCATAAACTAAACTACAATTAATATAACCATTAGAAAATAATTATTATTATTATTATTATTATTCAGGCCTCCAAGGAGTCAAAAGACTCATCGAGGGAGGTCCTTTCTAAGACATAAAGTCTGTCAAGACTCATCGAGGGGAGGTCCCCCCCTGAGAAACACAAAGTTTATCATACCACTCTTTAAACTCACTGACCGTTCTCGCTCCCACCACTCCATCAGGCAATGCATTCCACGGCTCAAACACCCTCCACACAAAGAAACCACTCCTTACCCTCTTGCTCACAGTTTCCTTTCGTAACTTCCAGGGATGGCCTCTTGTCATCACTCCTTCCCGCTAATCAACCAAGCGAAAGAACTCCCCAGTGTCAACCCTGTAACCACCTCTCAACAGTTTAAAAGTCTCAATCATATCACCACTCTTTCTTCTATCCACCAAACTCTGCAGTCCACATTCTCTCAGCCGATCTTCATAACTATCCTTGTACAGTCCTGAAACCATCTTTGTCATCCGTCTTTGTATCCTTTCCACAGTTAATTTATCCCCTTCAAATCCTGGGGACCAAATCTGAGAACAATAGTCCAAGTGTGGTCTGATCAGAGACTTATACAACGGAATGATAACCCTCTTATCTCTGCAGGTCAGTGTCCTTCTCATAATAGCAGCAATCCTCTGTGTTACCTTCACCACCTTTGCAATATGTCCCCTAAACTTCAGGTTTCTATCAATCATCAACCCCAGATCTCTTGTCTCCCCTACTTCCTCCAGTATAACTCCTCCCATAGAGTATGCAGCATCCCATCGATGTTTCCCAAACCTCAAGACCTTACATTTTGCTGCATTAAATTGACACCCCCATTCATTTGCCCATATATCTAGCTTATTTAAATCCTCTTGCAGGGCTGCCACATCTGCACTATTACTAATAATCCTTCCCAGCTTCGCATCATCCGCAAACAACTGAATATCCCCCTGCAATCCACTGGCTATGTCATTGATATAAAGGTTAAACAATATAGGTCCTAGTACTGAGCCCTGTGGGACCCCACTTGTAACCCTCTGCCTCCTGGAAACTGCTCCACCATACACAACTCTCTGATACCTATCAGACAGCCAATCCTGAATCCAGTTGACCAATCTGACATCCAGACCCATGCTGCAACTTAAATATCAGCTTATCATGTGGCACCCTGTCAAATGCCTTCGCCAAGTCTAAGAAAATTGCAGTATATGCCTTTCCCTCCCTCATCTAATGCTCTTGTAACTTTATTATAAAAGGCTAGCATATTGCTAAAACAAGAGCGTCCTTTCACAAATCCATGTTGATTCTCACAGATAACATCACCCTCATCTGCCCAATGCTGTACACGGTCCCTCACTACTTTCTCCAAGATCTTAACAACTACTGATGACACACAGACTGGCCTATAATTAGACACTTCCAGTCTGTTACCACCCTTATGCAATGGCACTATCTTACCTTCCTTCCATTCCCTGGGCACCTTCGCCAAAGCCAGACTTTCATTGAAAAGCCACGTTAAAGGTATTGTCAATTCCCTAGCACATTCTCTCAAAACTCGTGGCGAAATACCATCCAGTCCCACAGCTTTACTGACATCCAGAGTACTCAGTATCTGAAACACACTCTCCTCCTGTACCTCCAGACCTTGTACCAGTCCTATCCCTCTAGCATTAAAACTGACTCCTCTAGGATGAAATACTCCAATAAAGTGTTCATTGAACAATTCCACTATGTCCTCTGCATCAGTCACTCTATTCCCATTTTTATCCCACAATATCATTCTTCCACAGTCATTTCTCCTCCTACTGGCCACAAAGCTAAAAAATTCCCTAGGATTTTCTTTGGATCTTAGGGCCAATCTCCTCTCATATTCCAGTTTCGCTTTCCTTACCACACGAGTCACTCTTCTGGCCTGTGTCTTATATTCCTCATGCATCTCTTCACCTGTCTCCTTATATCTCTTCCATAGCCTCTTTTTCACATGCAATTCCTGTTTAATATTGTTTGTCATCCACTTTACTCCAAATTGCGCCCTCTTCTTCACTCGTGGTATACAACTTACCATTGCTGATAACAAATATTCGTTCACAATTTCCCACGCACTGGTGATATCCCGGCCTTCCAATTCCTCCCTCCATGAAACTTCCCGAAGTTGACGTCTAAGACTATTATAATCACCTGCCTTATAATTCCACATAAGTTCCCGTCTCTTTGATACTCCTGCATGTCTATTCATTTTCCAAGTCAACACCATATGGTCACTCTCTCCAACTGGTGGGAGAGACGTCAACTCAGTTATTATCAACTCTTCTGATGCTATAACCAAATCCAAAATTTTTGAACCTCTTGTTCCCTCTGTTACATGTTGCCTAAGACATTTGTCCCTCAAGAATTCTAGAAATTCCTTTCCCTATTGTTACATGCATCTTCCTCTCTCCAATTTATACTACTGAAGTTAAAATCTCCCATAACAATCATTCTTCTTGCACTTGCCAAACTTAGCTGTCTAAACATCTCCTGGTCCCCATCCTCTGTGCTCCTGGGTCTGTAGCAACACCCCACTAAATATCCTGTCTTGCCTACCTCTACCTCACACCATACGCTCTCAAAATCATTTGTCTCACTTCCTTCCAAATTCTCCACTCTTAGAGGACATAGGTCATCACTTATCATAAGCAGCACCCCACCACCACGCTTTCCCGTCCTATCCTGGCAAAAAATGCTATACCCAGCGACTTCTATTTCTGTTTTTATATCCCCTTCTGTCAACCACGTCTCAGTGATCGCAATAATTTTTGGCCAGGCTGATGCTATCTGCGCCACCAATTCCTCTCCCTTATTCCGGATACTCCTGGCATTAGTATACAGCATATAAATGCCATTGTTTCTATACCCAGCATTATCCCTTCTAGACTCCACTGGGCTCAGTCTTACCTGACATTGTCTCCCTTCTCCCAAGTATCCATTCCCACAAGAGGCCACCCCTGCTATCATCCTCCCTGGGACACACTGACTCGTTCAGAACAGCAATCTCTCCAGATGCCTACGTCCTTCCTCATTCAAATGTAAACGGTCTCTCGCATACAACTCCTCTCTTTCCTCAAACGCACTCCAAGCATCCACATATACCAGTCCTCTCTTGTCACACATTCTCGCTATTATGCCAATAAAAAAAAAAAACAGGTGAAGAATTTAATAAATAAATTACATGAACAAATATTTCACTATGCATCTCATATAGCATTATCAGTGTAGAAATACAAAGAAGTAACTATTCAAAATTAAGTGGATATAACTGCGTGTAAACAATGGGCAACATCTGAATGACAAAATATGTATGCCAAGGACTGAAACATGATATTAGGAGACGTTATTTTAATCATCAGACCTCGATGGAATCAAAATAGTCATTGCAGGTGTCCCACTATTACAAACATACCTCATCAAATCATGCTTTAAATTCATCCACTGTTTCTGCATTCACTGCACTCTCTCAGGCAATGCTTTCCACCCATTAACTACTCTCCATGCAAAAAATCTGCTCCTCAGTCTCCTTCTCACACTCTTTATATCTCTCTCACTATCAGTTCCCAGGGATGGCCTCTTGTTCTATCACTGTTTCACCTCATTCCATAAACAATCTTGTCCACATTAATCATATGTATTCTCCATTCTTATGCTATCTGCTAGACTCTGTAAATTGCATTTCCTCAATCTTTTTACGTACCCAACTCTGGAGACTGGAAACTATCTTAGTGTAGAATTTTTTTTATATATATATTTGGTTACAAAGCATAATTATACATGACAAGAAATTATATATATATATATTTTAAGCTTCAGTATCCCATTATGCTGAGCACACTCCCTTTTGAACATATACATGTATGTGTATATATATATATATATATATATATATATATATATAGCCATGCATTATGGGAAGAGTCAGTACCATGACCAGTTTTACCCTTTATTGAGGTCTTATCAATGGAAGATACTAAGATGAAATCAATGCAGAAGTCATATATTTTCCATATACAAGTAGCAACATGATGTATCACCATATTATTACAAGTTTTACATTAATTGTACACAATAAGAACAAAGAACTTCTTCTTTGTTGAAGGCAGAAAAAGAGAGATGGATAAAAGGAAGAATTCACACAATGCTTACAACAGTATGATAATAAAATGACAGTTAAAATGAAAAAATTGCCTTCTTAATACCTAAATATACACATACACTAATTTTTATTGAATTCAACTCACTAAAGGTTATTAGTACCATGTTGACTCGTGTTGATGCTTAGTGAAAAAAATCTGCAGATAATTTTTTATACAGAAGCAGATATAAATCTGAGAGAATATTTCTAGAATCCACCACAGCATGACAACATTCATCAAATATTAACCAATTCAGATGACTTGCTTTACTATACCAGTGGTTTTGAGGCAGTATGGTGTGAGATAGAGGTGAATAGAATCAAATACTTGGTGGGATGTTGTTATAGACCTGGTAATGTGGATGGTGGTGATAGTGAAATGTATGGTCAAATAAGCCAAGCAAATAAGAAAAGGGTGATCATTATGGGTGATTTTAATTATGGCAATATAGACTGGAATGAAGAGATAGCAACTGGAAGTAAAGAAAATGAGTTTCTTGAGTTTTTGAGGGATAACTACCTCAGACAGTA
Organism: Typopeltis vanoorti; assembly: GCF_054136105.1. Taxonomy (NCBI): domain Eukaryota; kingdom Metazoa; phylum Arthropoda; class Arachnida; order Uropygi; family Thelyphonidae; genus Typopeltis; species Typopeltis vanoorti. The sequence goes on along the minus strand of NC_143557.1, from coordinate 97,559,710 downwards.
TGTAACAGAGGGCACAAGAGGATTAAGGGTCTTGGATTTGGTCATCTCATCGGAGGATGTAATTATCAATGAGGTATCAAATCATCCACCAATTGGTGAAAGTGACCATGAGGTGATTACTTGGGTGGTTGCCAGCAGTGCAAGGACCCCTGTGAAAAAAGGGTAAATGTGGAACTAAAAGGGGAGTGATTATGAAGAGCTCAGGAGACAGCTTGCAGGTGTAGCATGGAATGAGGAGTTAGCTGGAAAAGAGATCAATGCAGCTTGGGGGATTTTCAAAAAATATTTAGTGGATGCAATGTCTAAATGTATACCACGGGTGAGAAGGTTAAATAAGTTAGGTGTGAGATGGATGAATAAAGAGATTAAGCATGCAATACAGAGAAAAAGGGCATTGTGGAGGCAGCATAAGAGAAGTGGAAGTAACCAATTTCATGAGTTCTACAAAGACCAGGCAAGGAGAGTGACTTGGTTGGTGAGAGTAGCTAAAGAGAGGTATGAACAGCAGTTAGCTAATGAAGCTAAAAAGAATCCTAGGGAGTTCTTTCGATATGCAGCCAGCAAAAGAAAGAATGATTATGGAAGGATGACATTGATTGGAGGAAATGGTATAAAGACAGCTGTTGCAGAATGTGTGGTGGAGATACTTAATGAGCAGTTCATAAAGATCTTTCAATCTTGTGAATGTGACTTCATGGAGAGATTAAGAGCAGTTGATGATGGGGAGGAGAGACTGACTGTAAGTGAGCAAGAGGTGTTTGGGGAGTTGAGTAAACTAGATGTAAATAAGGCTGTGGGACTTGATAATATATCACCGCGTATTCTGAAGGAATGTGCCAGAGAGTTGACACCTGCCTTGACATATTTTTTTAATACGAGTCTTGCACTTGGTCAAGTCCCTAAAGAGTGGAAGGAGGGCAAGATTGTGCCACTTCATAAAGGAGGTGATCGAACTCAAGCATCAAACTATAGGCCTATCTGTGTGTCAGGTGTTGTGGTTAAGTTGTTGGAGAAGCTTGTGAGAACTAGGATCCCGAGTTGGGTTGACAACAATGGTATAATCTTTGATGGACAGCATGGATTTGCTAAAGGGAGGTTGTGTTTTAGTAATCTACTTACTTATTACAATAAAGTGACTGCTTCCTTGGACAGAGGAGAAGGATACACAGTAATATACTTGGATTTCGCAAAAGCTTTTGATAGAGTACCTCATGATAAGTTGACAGTCAAACTAGAGCAGATGGGGTTGGATATTAGATTAGTGCATTGGATTGGAGACTGGCTATCTGATAGGTATCAACAAGTTGTGTATGGGGGTGCAATATCCAGGAAAAGGAAAGTCACTAGTGGAGTGCCTCAGGGATCTGTTTTAGGGCCATTACTATTTAACTTGTATATTAATGATATTGGCGAAGATTTGGATGGAGATATTCAGTTGTTTGCAGATGATGCAAAGTTGGGACGAACCATAAAGAGTAGTGAAGATGTTGTGGCCTTGCAAGAAGACTTGAATAAATTGAGTGATTGGGCAAGCAAATGGGGATGTGAGTTCAATGTTGCAAAATGTAAGGTTTTAAAATTTGGAAAACAAAGATGGGATGCAGAATTTATGCTTGGTGAGAATATATTGTTGGAAGTAGAGGAAATAAGAGATCTGGGAGTGATAGTGGATAAGGATCTAAAATTTAGGGGACACATCGCCAAAATTGTGAAGAACACAAAGACTTCTGGGAATGATGAGGAGGACACTGACGTGTAGAAGTAGGGAGATTCTTGTTCCATTGTATAAGGCTTTGATTAGGCCACACATGGACTATTGTGCCCAGATTTGGTCACCTGGTTTTCAGAAGGATGAAGAGATGTTGGAAAGGGTCCAAAGGCGACTGACTAAGGTAGTTTCTGACCTCTGGAATGTCGAGTATGAGGAAAGATTGAAAAGATGTAATTTGCAGAGACTAGTGGAGAGAAGGAAGAGGGGAGATATGATAGAGACCTACAAGTTGGTAAGGGGTTGCTATAGGATCAATGGTGGAGAAGTTCTACAGCGAATAGTGGGAGATCAGGGGAAAACCAGAGGTCATCCCTGGAAACTGTATAAAGAGGGTGTGAGTAGGGTAGTGAGAGGCAGGTTTTTTTCGTGCAGAGTTGTGAATGATTGGAATGCCTTGCCTGAGAGTGTGGTGTCTGCAAGGAGTTTGAATGTGTTTAAGACCCGGTATGATGAGATGTGTGTGAGATAAAAGGACCTCCTAGATGAGTCTTTGACTCCATGAGGTCTTGTTTAATAATAATAATAATAATAATAATAAATTTTGAAGCCAATCTTTCAGCAAAATTCCATCACAACACCTATAGAGGTGCCAGTTAGGATCTGTAGGATCCCACCTTTTCACTTAGTCTGTGCTTGCTGGCTTGCTAGTGTGCCTGCAGGCACATGCTTAATGTATTTCTTTGTGTCCATGACGATGCATTCGTGACCAAAGCAAAATATTGGTGTAATAAATTATTATTATTATTATTATTATTATTATTATTATTATTACCCCAAGACCTCATGGAGTCAAAGACTCATCTGGGAGGTCCTTTTATCACACACACACACACATCTCATCATACCGTGTCTTAAACACATTCAAATTCTTTGTAGACACCACACTCTCAGGCAAGACATTCCAATCATTCACAACTCTGCACGAAAAAAACCTGCCTCTCACTCACCTACTCACACCCTTTTTATACAGTTTCCAGGGATGACCTCTGGTTCTCCCCTGATCTCCCACTATTCTCTGTTGAACTTCTCCACCAATAATCCTATAACAACCCTTACCAACTTGTAGGTCTCTATCATATCTCCCCTCTTCCTCCTGTCCACCAGACTCTGCACATTACATCTTCTCAATCTTTCCTCATACTCGACATTCCAGAGGTCAGAAACTACCTTAGTCAGTCGCCTTTGGACCCTTTCCAACATCTCTTCATCCTTCTGAAAACCCGGTGACCAAATCTGGGCACAATAGTCCATGTGTGGCCTAATCAAAGCCTTATACAACAGAACAAGAATCTCCCTACTTCTACACATCAGTGTCCTCCACATCATTCCCAGAAGCCTTTGTGTTGTCTTCACAATTTTGGCAATGTGTCCCCTAAATTTTAGATCCTTATCCACTATTTCCCCCAGATCTCTTATTTCCTCTACTTCCAACAATATATTCTCACCTAAGACTATCATTAATTATAAGCAGCAACCGATGAAGAGACAAGTAAACAAGTGCTGGCTAAATTTTGGCTGAGATTCTGACTAAATTCTGGCTAAATAAATTTAGTAATTATTGTCTCAGTGTTTCTCCACTAAACATCAACATGAAGGACAATAAGCATCCATACCAGAGAATACTATCAGCTAATGGCTTTTATTCCCATATAGGGAATAGGCGAGGCCTTTTAACCCTGACTAGCTTTTGGAGACTGAGTGGGCAGTTCAATCTCTACCAGTGGCCAATCAGAGATAGCTAGCCCAAGACTATCACTAATTATAAGCAGCAACCGATGAAGAGACAAGTAAACAAGTACTGCCATCTCTTGGTACCTAACCCTAACAGGATATGTTTTTGTCTGAAATAATGTAATGTTCTACAGTCGATTTTCTTGAGTTTACGGAAATTTCCCAAAAAACCTAAGTTTCCAGGAGAAAAAAAACCCACTTTCCTATGCCAGAGATTGAATAACTTGGGAACCAATCAAAGATAGGCTTAGAAAAAGTTCCTCCAGTTGGCGACGAGGCTTGAACTTAAGTAGAGAGTACTATGGGTGGATTATATGGTGGTAAGTTTAATAAACTACCTAACAACGAACAACGACTCCTTAACTTCTCAGACCTTCACCTTGTTTGTTCCCACTAGGTATTTTCAGTCTGCATCTCTGTTCCATAGGAATGCTGGCATATGCAGGCAATCACTTTCTTCAGTTGCCTCAGTGTGAAGTATTTGGATTACTGTCACAAAAACTCTTTCCACCTCATCTGAAAAATGCATCAATTGGTTTGAGATCTAGTGAATAATCAGGTCAATAAGTTTGGTAAAATCACTCCCTTGTGATTCTGAAGCTAATTCTAGAGGAGAATCTGTGCCTGTTTTGTGACATGATGCATTATTTTGATGAATAATGAAAGCAGCGATTTTTTGATAATTTATCAGCCATTTTCTTGCTTCTGAAACATATCTTGTCCCCTGTATTTGGATGTTTTTTAATTTTTAAATTGAATAAGAGTGTTGTTAGCAAGGGTGTGAAGACTAGATTTTTACTTGGAGAGTGATGAATGAGTGGAAGGGGATGCTAAAATCTGTTATGAGTGCTTTTCCAGCCAGTGCATTCAAAGAAAGGTATGATAGTATGTACCCCATATGCAATAATTATTACTATTATTTCATGACACCTCCATCAATCAATCCAATCCACCAGCTACCATCTATTGCCCACAACCACCACTAGTATTTTCACAGACAATCACAAACATCCATGCTATGGCGGGATTCAAACCCGCAGCCTTTTGGCTGGAGAGCAGATATGCTAACCACTCGATCAACCAGGCCATCATATAATAATAATGATATGCACTATCCTGTTATTAGATTTTGTTTTCAGTTCAATGGTAGAGATTTCTGAAATTTCTTATCAAGGGTGGGCTCTCTGAGAAGTTTAAATCTGATCTTATACTGTATATATGTTTGAGAGATAGTCACATTCCCTTTATGGCCTTGAGCTTTACTGCATCTATACCTATTTTAATCATTTCAGGGGTTGTTGGCTAATCCTTCCTTGCTGGCCAAGCATCAAATGTCAGCCCACTCAGGTAAGGCATATACTTTGGAAAGTATGCAGATATTATACTACATTAAAAAGGAAGAGTTTTAGTAAAACAAGAAAGCTGCACTCCTAGTCCTTGAATACTCTATCTGCACTGGAAGGAAGAAGCAAGATGAAAGAAGAAGGGTGGGGGGGGGAGATGGCTGTTGTATGTTATGTGAAGTGTACTTGGTTCAGCATCAAGTACCACAGGTTTGCCATCCCATTCAACTGCAAATCGGTTCCTTAACCATTACCAAATGGATAATTAGTCAAATTGAAATTGGTCAAAAGCAGGTTAAGGATTTTTCCTATTTTTTTTATTAATTTGAAGTTTTTTTTTTTTTTTGTTAATTTTTTTACATAATCCAGTGAACTTGGTAGTGGTCTCACATATCAGGCAATGAAATTCATCTCCCACCTAAAATTGCCTCTTTGCTTTAGTTTGATTGAGCTAAATATTTCATAGAACCTTCAACAATGTCAGAAACAGTTATATATCATTATTTTATTTATTTTTATTTTTTATTTTTTTGTAATAGTCAGACTGGATATAGGCATTGTCCTGTGGTGTTAGTATCTTAATTTTGTTAGTTTGGGTTGTTCACGTTTTCTTTCCTGTAGCAGTTGACAGTTCAAAAATGGTATTGCAAAATAAGGAAGCGCACATCAGCAGTGCAGAAAATTCAACTCAGAGATCAGTGAATTTTTCTCCAGATTTTTTACAGTGGATACAACTATAACATTTGTTATGTATGTGTTAAAACTGTATGTATGTGTTAAGAAGTGCGATGATAGACTAATCATTCCAAAAATAAGAATAGCATCACCAAAAGTAGTCAGAAAATGGATGGACGTGCTAGTAAAAATAATAACAGACATTAAGTGAATGAGCTTAAGCAAGAGTTGAAGAAAATGAAGAGTAAAATGAAACACATAGAGGAAGAAATTTAATATCTAAAGAAGCAGTTGACTGATATGAATGAGGAGGAGGAAGTTAGCAAGAAGAAGCAACAAAGGATAACAGGGTGGTGTTATATAAAGATTTGATCATTAGATGTGTGATACATAAAACAAAATACATAAGGCATTTTACAGGTGGCACATTGAGAAAAATATCTGATGCTCAGCATGGACAGAAGAAATGGACATTGGAATTAGTCATGGTTGTGAGCCCAAATGACTTGGATAGTGAGCAAAAGAATGTCAAAATGGATCAGAGGAAGCTGTTGCAAGAGATGAAGGAATAAAGAATTGTTGGAAAAGTAATTAGCTTGTTACCCAGAATAATAGTGAGTTGCTGAGAACAAGAGCAGAGATAATGAATGGCAAGATGATGAATTGTGTAAGGCAAAGAATATGGAATTTATGAATGCATGAATTGAGTTGAAAGAAGGTTGGAATGGTTTAAAATTGATGGATTGTATATGAATGGGTTTAGTGTTGAACATTTGGAGCAAATGTTGTTTGCTAAAATTACACAGAGTCATGATAAAATTAGTGTCTAAGGATCAGAGAGAAATTGAGAAGATTGGGAAAGGATAGGGAAGAATACAAGGAAGAGAAATGATTATGGCAGCACAAAGTGCTGGAAAGCATAATGGGATGAATGAGAGTGATATTTAATGGTGATCAAAACAAGCAACAAGCATATGAGAGTGGTCAGAGTGAAAGAAGAAGTGTACTTATTCTAGCAGCTACATTAAGGAAGGATAATGTTGATTGGGTGGCCTAAAAGAAACCAGGAATGTTATGTTTGTATCCTAATGCAAAGAGTATCAGAAATAAGGGAGCTGAATATGTGACACTGAATGAGTCACAATGCCCAAACACAAATGGTATAATCAGTTTTTTTGTTTTTTTTGAACAGTATGTATGCAGCAGTACACAGCATATTAGCACCTTTGTTTAACAGTGAGTTATGCAGATGAGGTGCATTTAGAAATTTGCAACATTCAGCATTTTTATCTAGTATGCAGATCTTCTTTCACTACACATTATTCCTGTTTCCTATGCAGGGTCCGCGTGTTACTTAGATGCAACTTCTTGTTAGTACCACTCCCAACCGACCTGTCACCTAGCCTGCTGCTGGGGGAGGGGGATATATTTTTGGCTGTAGTAGCATATGTTCACGGGGCCGATTTGCCTGCTTGCAGGATGAAAAATGCCAGATAAACTAGTGGAAAAAACCCTACTGCTCACGCCCAAGACCAGCTAACTTGGCTAGGCCGAGGAAGATCCTCAAATTCCTCACATCTTCAATGGGAATCGAACCTGGGACACTCCTTCCCCAGTTATATGGTTGCAAAGTACAAAGCCAGTAGGCTAACCATGCAGACATTATCTAGTATGCAGATAAGCTAAGTTATTTAATGAAATTTACATTTTTCACTACATCTGTTGTTAAGATATATACTGCTATATAAACTTTTTTATATTTTCTAGACAAATTTTTATTAAAACTGTTGTATACATTTTATTATAGAGCCCCCGTAGCTCAGTCAGTATAGATGAAGCCCTTTGGTCAGAAAGACTTGGGTACACTTCCTGTCCATGATCAGGAATCTTTATTTGATCTCTTTCAACTAAAGGTGAGTTAGCTGGTTTCATACGGAGGTAGAGGGTTTTTCGTTTTTTTTTTCACTTGGTTAGACTATAATAAGTTTAGTTTAAATCCTTTATCCAGGTGTGAGCATACTTTCAGGCACAAACTTTGTTTGCTCACACTTGGATAAAGGATTAAACTAAACTTATTATAGTCTAACCAAGTGAAAAATAAACTCTCAACATCTTTCTCTGAATCCAGAGTAATTTAATAATAAGGTTGTACACCCTTTGGCAACTCCTATAGGTTGGATAACCTCTCATTGCTTCTGCCTTGGTGTCTCCACTACTGGGCCTGGCTCCCACTGACGAGACCTCAATAAAGGTCGAAACCAGTATGGGTAGTGGCCCTTGCCTTAATGCATGGCATTACACATATCCGCAAGGAGATGATGTGCTTTGCATTATGGGAGATACTAAGATGGGTGTGATGAGAACTTTCTCCACCTTTGCAACGAGTTGCCCGGTGTTGTACTACCTTACCCCAGTCCTGAAGATACTTTCAGGCGCAGACTTTGTTTGTTCACACTTGGATAAAGGATTAAACTAACCTTATTAAATTCTATAGCAAAGGATCCAATGGAATTATTTAATTAACACTTTATCAGTATATGTCACTCTGCTGTTAATGATGGTGCACAACATGCAGAATGGAAGAAATAACTGAGGAATTAGAGGTGAAAGAATCAAAGGTGTGTCTGATTGGGGATGTTAAGGCTGTGGGAATGGTTGACATATCACCACTTATTTTTAAGGAACATGTCAAAGAATTAGCAATGTCCTTGACCTAGTTATTTAACGAAAGTCTTGCAGTGGAAAAGGTTCATTCATAAAGAGTGGAAAGAAGGCAAAACGCTCAACGAGCAGAATTCTACGATAGAAATTTCCAGTTATAAACCAGTCTATGTCTACAGTTGTGGTCAGTTTATTGGAGAAATTGGTTAGGAAAAGAATACAGGATAGATTGATGGATGCATGAATCTCTGTGATAGTCTGCATGGATGTGTGAAGGGCAGGTCATGTTTTAGCAGTCTGTTTGCATTCTATGATAAGGTAATGAATATGTTGGATAGATAAGAGAGATTCATATACAGGGTGTTCGGGATAAATTTGACAGTTTCGTAAGGAAAAAGAAAATCTTCTTTGTATCTATTAAATTTAATGAATTGACAAAAAAACATTACAGGCAGAGTTAATTACAATACTATCAACAAGATTTACTCAAAATAACCACCATTAGCATCGATCACAGCTTCAATTCTGCTTCGGAACCTCGAACAAGCTGATGCTACAGTCTCCCTGGGAAGGGCCGCAAAAACTGTTTTAATTTTATCCATTAACTGGGCTTTTGTATTACTGGAAGTGCGATTGGTGTCTTTTTCAACTGCGCCCCATACAAAATAATCCATGGGGTTAAGGTCTGGGGAGTTTGGAGGCCAAACATTTGGACTGGTGAAGTCGTAGAAATTTTCAGACAACCATTTTTGACTTTTCCCAGAGGTGTGGCAAGGGGCCGAATCCTGCTGCCATACATACGGCCTACCATTGGCTACCCTTGTTATCCAGGGCTTGACTACAGTTAGCAACTCCACGAACAAAGCCCGAATTCCAATGCCAGGGTTCTTCAACACCTGTTCCTGCAGATTTGCGAGGAATTCTGCTGTACGAACGCAATCAGATCGTCTGCTAGGGATCTTTCTTCTTGCTACATCCTCGTAGTCACCATTGCAAGTCTCTAGTTCATGCCTGATTGTTTTTACTGTATTCAGGGAGCATTGGGCAGCAGTCGTAATATCCTTATTTTGATGGCGGGCACGAATCATCATGATACAAGTTATTCTCTTCCATGATTCAGGTGGGTTCCAGCTATCCATCCTTTCTGACATCTTGTATATGAATGAAGAAGGGTCCAAACTTTTAAATGAAGAGAAGTGTGTGTTAATACATGTAACTTACGGAAAAATATAATTAATTATAAATATGTCAAATTTATCCCGAACACCCTGTACAATGATATTCTTGGACTTTGCAAAGGCATTTGATAGGTTACTTCTTGATAGTTGGTGTGAACGCTACAGAGAATGGGTTAACAGATTGGGTACCAGCTGTCTGAAAAATACTAGCAAGCTTTGTGTGATGGAGCAGTGTCTCAAAAAGGAGAGTAACCAGTGGTGTGCCCCGAGATCTGTTCTTGGGCCCTTGCTGTTTAACTTATTTGTTAATGATATTTCATATAGATTGAATGTGGATCTTCGATGTTGTTTGCTGATGATGCAAAGTTGAGAATTATAAGAGGTGTTGCTGATATTAATTCTCTTCAGGAAGAGTGGATTAGACTTTTAGCTTAGTGGGATTATAGATTCATTAATTATACAAGATGCTGCACTCTGGAGAGAGTACAGTTTACTTTAATGTTAGAACTGTGCTTCAGGAGGTGGATGAGATCTGGAGTGATGACTGACAGTGTAACTCAAGTTCAGCGGCACACTACAAGTGTTGCAAAGCCTGCACATCATATTGCGTCTGTGATAAGTAGTATGTTGACAAACAAGAATAAGGAGGTGATGGTGCCACTGTATCAAGCATTGGTCAGACTACACAGGACTATTTTGTCCCCATTTAATCTCCTAATTTCCATTGTGATGCAAAAACATGTGGAAGGTCCAGAGATGAATGACTAAGCTAATTTCAGGATATTGGAATGTTGGTTATGCAGAGAAGTTAATACTGAGAGGATTACAAAAAGAGTGGAAGTTGAGAGGGAGAAATGAGAAGCCATCATAGGAAGTTGTATAAAGATGTTGTGAAGAAAGATGTAAAAAGTAGCAAGTTTTATTACATAGGAAGTGGCAGATGAGTTGAATGCATTGAATGCATTGCCAAGATGTGTTGTGAATTCCAGAGTGTAATGAGTAGAAGCTTCTATTTTATAGACATGTTGCCAGTTAAGTGAGTTTTTCATGATGAGTCTGTCCACTCTATTGAGCTTGCTGTAATAATAATAATAATATTCAATTTGGTCAAAATCAGTCAAGCAATGCACTCTGTAGTGGAGATAAAAATAATACTTTTTTTGGGGTGTGGGGGTGGAAGAGCATTTTTTACAACATTTAAAGTATTCTGATTTTTGCAGGCAATATCCTGTTAAATCTTATCCTATCAGTGGTCCTAACAGGCACTTAAGCACTCACAACCTTTCCAAGTATTCTTGGACTTCACAATCACAACTGTAACTCGAGGATAATGATTAGCACTATGCCTACAGGTGTGTCCTTTGTCTGTAGATGCATGTTCACGGGGCCGGTTTGCCTGTTCTGGGGGATGAAAAACCCGAGTTTCCAGGTGAAAAAAAAAAAAAACCTACCTCTGTATGAGACTGGCTAACTCACCTTTCATCAAAAAACCCTACCTCTGTATGAGACCAGCTAACTCACCTTTCAACAAAGAGACCCAGATAAAGGTTCCTCACATCACTGACAAGAATCAAACCCAGGTCTTTCTGACCAAAGGGCTTCATCTATACCGACTGAGCTACGAAGGCTCATATCCTGTTAAATACCTCTGTCAAGAAAAACTGACAGTTTGATGACAGAGAACAAAAGTTAAAGTAGTTTGAATTTTAGCATTATTAATCCTTGTAACAATAGTCAGTGACTATTGTTACAGTAGCCACTGACAATATTGTTGATTATTATTATTTCAACCTTCCACCAGAATACATTAGGCCAGGGGGTCGGCAACTGGCAGCCCAAAAGTGCATTTTTGGCTGCCCATAAAAGGTTGACCATACTTACATGGCATGTGGCCCATATGTTGAATTATTTAAATAATACATTTTATATTATGAATAATAAATTTAAAATAATTTTATACCTATGCTTCATGATATCGCCTTGCAACTTGGCACGAGTCAACCTTGTGAGCCATCATGAGTAGTGATAACAAAGGCGACTTCATCGGACGGCAACCGAGATTTTGGCACACATTAAAGAACGCATTGTCGTTAAAAAATGTCCAAAAATTTTATTGATGCTTACTAAAAAGCAGGGAGATACACATATTGTGATGCATAAACTATACTACTTTGTTTTTAGGTGATAATAATTTTTCATTAAGTTTCATTTAAATTCTAGTTTTATATCTCGTACTTTAAATATTTGTGCTTTTTTAAGATTGATATAATAAAAATTGATAAAGTAAGTATTTTTTTCACTCACTATTTTCGCTTAATTAAACACTTGGGGCCTGATCATTAAAAATAAAAGTTGAATGTGGTCCGCGAGTCTGAAAAGGTTGCCAACAGCTGCATTACGCCAACTAAGATGGCAGCAGTCTGAACTCTATAAAATTACCTAAAATACAAATTCCTACCATGCACTTTAATACATGGTAGGAATTTGATATAACACATTATGATACAAGAATGTATTCAAACCCTTAAGAAACACAAAGTCTATCATACCACTCCTTAAATTCATTGACTCTTCTCACTCTCACCACTCCATCAGGCAATGCATTCCACAGTTCAACCACCCTCCATGCAAAGAAACCACTCCTCACCCTCTTGCTCACAGTTTCCTTTCGTAACTTCCAGGGATGGCCTCTTGTCATCACTCCTTCCTGCTGTTCAACCAAGCGAAAGAACTCCCCAGTGTCAACCCTGTAACCACCTCTCAACAGTTTAAAAGTCTCAATCATCTCACCTCTCCTTCTTCTATCCACCAAACTCTGCAGTCCATATTCCCTCAGTCGATCCTCATAACTATCCTTGTACAGTCCTGAAACCATCTTTGTCATCCGTCTTTGTATCCTTTCCACAGTTAATTTATCCCCTTCAAATACTGGGGACTAAATCTGAGAACAATAGTCTAAGTGTGGTCAAATCAGAGACTTATACAACGGAATGATAACCCTTTTATCTCTGCAGGTCAGTGTCCTTCTCATAATTGCAGCAATCCTCTGTGTTACCTTCACCACCTTTGCAATATGTCCCCTAAATTTCAGGTTTCTATCAATCATCAACCCCAGATCTCTTGTCTGCCCTACTTCCTCCAGTATAACTCCTCCCATAGAGTATGCAGCATCCCATCGATGTTTCCCAAACCTCAAGACCTTACATTTTGCTGCATTAAACCGACACCCCCATTCATTTGCCCATCTATCTAGCTTATTCAAATCCTCTTGCAGGGCTACCACATCTGCACTATTACTAATAATCCTTCCCAGCTTCGCATCATCCGCAAACAACTGAATATCCCCTTGCAATGTCATTGATATAAAGGTTAAACAATATAGGTCCTAGTACTGAGCCCTGTGGGACCCCACTTGTAATTCTCTGCCTCCTTGAAACTGCTCCACCATACACAACTCTCTGATACCTATCAGATAGCCAATCCTGAATCCAGTTGATCAATCTGACATCCAGACCCATGTGCTGCAACTTAAATATCAGCTTATCATGTGGCACCCTGTCAAATGCCTTCGCTAAGTCTAAGAAAATTGCAGTATATGCCTTTCCCATATCTAATGTTCTTGTAACTTTATTATAAAAGGCTGGCATATTGCTAAAACAAGAGCGCCCTTTCACAAATCGATGTTGACTCTCACAGATAGCATTACCCTCATCTGCCCAATGCTGTATACAGTCTCTCACTACTTTCTCCAAGATCTTAACAACTACTGATGACACACACAGACTGGCCTATAATTAGACACTTCCAGTCTGTTACCACCCTTATGCAATGGCACTATCTTACCTTCCTTCCATTCCCTGGGCACCTTTCCCGCATCCAGACTTTCAATGAAAAGCCAGGTTAGAGGCACTGTCAGTTCCCTAGCATATTCTCTCAAAACTTGTGGTGAAATACCATTCAATCCTAAACCTTTACTGACATCCAGAGTACTCAGTATCTGAAACACATTCTCCTCCTGTACCTTTAAACCTCGAACCAGCCCTATCCCTCTAGCATTAAAACCGACTCCTCTAGGATGAAATACTCCAATAAAGTGTTCGTTGAACAATTCCACTATGTCCTCTTCATCAGTCGCTCTATTCCCATTTTTATCCCACAATATCATTCTTCCACAGTCGTTTCTCCTCCTACTGGCCACATAGCTAAAAAATTCCCTAGGATTTTCTTTGGATCTTAGGGCCAATCTCCTCTCATATTCCAGTTTCGCTTTCCTTACCACACTAGTCACTCTTCTGGCTTGTGTCTTATATTTTTCATGCATATTTTCTTCACCTGTCTCCTTATATCTCTTCCATAGCCTCTTTTTCACATGCAATTCCTGTATAATATTGTTTGTCATCCACTTTACTCCAAATTGTGGCCTCTTCTTCACTCGTGGTATACAACTTACCATTGCTGCTAACAAATATTCTTTCACAATTTCTCATGCACTAATGATATCCCAGCCTTCCAATTCCTCCCTCCATGAAACTTCCCGAAGTTGACGTCTAAGACTATTATAATCACCTGCATTATAATTCCATATAAGTTCCCGTCTCTTTGATACTCCTGCATGTCTATTCATTTTCCAAGTCAAAACCATATGGTCACTCTCTCCAACTGGTGGGAGAGATGTCATCTCAGTTATTATCAACTCTTCTGATGCTATAACCAAATCCAAAACTCTTGAACCTCTTGTTCCCTCTGTTACATGTTTTCTAAGACATTTGTCCCTCAAGAATTCTAGAAATTCCATTTCCCTATAGCTACATGCATTTTCCTCTTTCCAATTTATACTACTGTAGCTAAAATCTCCCATAACAATCATTCTTCTTGCACTTGCCAAACTTAACTCTCTAAACATCTCCTGGTCCCCATCCTCTGTGCTCCTGAATCTGTAGCAACACCCCGCTAAATATCCTGTCCTGCTTACCTCTACCTCACACCATATGCTCTCAAAATCATTTGTCTCTCTTCCTTCCAAAGCCTCCACTCTTAGAGGACATAGGTCATCACTTATCATAAGCAGTACCCCACCACCACGCTTTCCCCTCCTATCCTGACGAAAAATGCTGTACCCAGCGACTTCTATTCCTGTTATTATATTCCCTTCTGTCAACCAGGTCTCAGTGATCCCAATAACTTTTGGCCAGGCTGATGCTATCTGCGCCACCAATTCCTCTCCCTTATTCCGGATACTCCTGGCATTAGTATAAAGCATATAAATGCCATTGTTTCTATACCCAGCATTATCCCTTCTAAACTCCACTGATGTTGTCTCCCTTCTCCCAAGTATCCATTCCCACAAGAGGCCACCCCTGCTATCATCCTCTCTGGGACACACTGACTCGTTCAGAACAGCAATCTCTCCAGATGCCTATGTCCTTCCTCATTCAAATGTAAGCAGTCTCTCGCATACAATTCCTCTCTTTCCTCAAACGCGCTCCAAGCATCCACATATACCAGTCCTCTCTTGTCACACATTCTCGCTATTATGCCATTTAATATCACCGCTCTTCTGCTCAGCTCATCATTATCATACCTAGGCAACACGCACACTATTTTTCCTCTCTCTGTCTTCTTCCGTACAGCCTCAAGCAAAAATCTCATATCTCTCGCTGCCCGACTTACATTACTACTCAAGTCATTTGTTCCTACCATCACAATCATCTCATCCACCCTTTCACCTCTCTTAATTGCCATAGCCACCCTTTCTATTGTTCCTCCTAGCAAACACTCCTCATGCATCCTATCTTGAACACCATGGATCATTGAGTCGCCATACATTATACCTCTTACCATTCCCTCTCTCCTATTGTTTCCATTCTCTTCTCTTCTTTCATTCCTATAGGTCTCTCTCATTCCCTCTCCTCTACTGCTATTCTCTCTCTCTTCTAGCATTCCCATACCTCTCTCTTCTAGCATTCCCATTCTCCCCTCTTCTAGCACTCCCATACATCTCTCTCATTCCCTCTCTCCTACTTTTTCCATTTTCTCCACTTCTAGCACTTCCATATCCCTCTCTCATTCCGTGTCTCCTACTGTTTCCATCCTCTCGTCTTCTAGCATTCCTATACCACTCTCTCATTCCCTCTCTTCTACTGTTTCCATTCTCTCCTCTTCTAGCACCCCTATACCTCTCACTCATTCCCTCTCTTCTAGTGTTTCCTTTCTCTCCTCTTCTAACGCTCCCAAAATTCTCTCTCTCTCCTACTTTGATTCAGCTTGCATTTATTTCTTCCATTCTCCTAATCTTATCTTTCATACTTCTGCTCTCATTCACAAGACATTCCAACTCCTCTTTCAGCTCATCTATCTCCCTCTGCAGGTCAGTCACTCTTAATCTTAATTCACTCTCCCAAACAAAACCATCTCCTAAACTTACACAGTCACTCACACCTTCCACACTATCAACTATTATTTTCTCATTCATATATATATATATTTTTCATTCTCTCCTATCACACTACTTGTCTTCCTACATTCATTCCCCATTCCTGGAGCAACAAGGTCAGATAGTGATATTTCGAATACACTTATTTCCTCCCACTGCCTGCATTTTGTGTACATGCGCTATGCGCTCTCTTTTGCAAGCCACATATCCAATTCCTGAGAGGCATACATACTGCAAGTACTGCATGCCACAAAGTCCCTTATGATATTGCTTATAATAGAGTTCTTAAATGGCGGAGGACTTGGCGATATGCCACTTGCGACTGCAGCTGAATCCACCATCATTCCTTACTGCCGAGTAGCAGTAAGGAATGGTGGCAATCTCTTTACTTTAAATAACATTCATGAATAAATGCCAGGGTTTTGCATTTTTTGTAATCAAAGTTGTTGCTGACATAGATGCATCTCCCCCCCCCCCCATTGCCTGTGGAATGTCCATACAGCCAGGAAAATACTCATTTAACTACATTTTTACTAAGCTTTGCTATTTTATGCTAATTTAATCTTCAGTATACTACTGTGGATGGGGAATAAATATTTATATATTTATCTTGTCGAAATTAAATTGGTGATTTGACTACTCAACAAAACTGGTTTTATGTATTTATGTTTAACTAGGATCGTCACTGATGCTCGGAGATCAGTATATTATATCTGTTAATTCTGTGTTTTATGGCAAAACCCCTGAATTTCTGTAAGCAACCAGTTAGTGCTTCTGGGGAAAGGGATAGGGAACTGTCACACAAGTCTGGCTAATTCACCTTAAACTTAAACCCTAGTGTTCTTTGTATTTGAGATATAATTCAAACTCATGGTTTTCCTTTAAGAAAGAAAATATCAAGGAGGAGAAATAAAACACAATTGCATTAGCCAGAATTTTAATGCGAATATTTTTTAGTAGGAGATGACATTTTTAATAGAACTTTTTAAATATCAAAGATCAAATTACTTACTGGTTTTCTTTCATATGAGATTGGAATGCCTTTTCATCATCAGCCACAAACACACACTTTGTACATGTTAACTTCTTATGCACCTTAAACACATGGGTAAAGAGCCGCTCTGGACGTGCTGACTTGTAGTCACAAAAAGGACAACTGTAAGGTTTAATGTGGGTATTCATATGGCGTCTCAAACACCATCCATCAACTCCTTCCCATGAACAATAAGGACAGATGAAAATCTTTGGTTCTTTTGCCACTTTCTTTGACCTAGATGATAACTCTGTTTCATTTGTACTTCCTGCATTAGTTGTGTTGTTTGTCTTGAGAGAATTTACTGGAAGAGTTCCTGGTTCAATCTTAGGTGCCTGCCATGAATTTGAACATGTGTTTTTGGATGGAAACCTCCTAATCAGGCTTATATCATATGGTTGGCCCCTGTGAATTCGAAGAAAATGTTTCTTTACATGGTCAGCTCTGTTAAACATTTTAAAGCATGCATAACAGTGATATGGTTTTTCTTCTCTGTGGATGTTTTCATGTCTTAAATAGAGATCTTTTCTGTCTGTTGTATATGGACATTTTGGGCAAACAAAACGTTTTTGCAACTGTTCAGGATCTAATCTGTCACGACCTTGGTTATCAACACTGTTCTTCAAGTTGGTTAGCAACTGGAAAATTTCTTCCAGCAATGGCTGTCCTTTCCAAAGTGATGGTGGTGCATTTGGGACCCCATGGTGTTTGGCCATATGCATTCTCACACAACGAGACCATGTACTGCTATATGGACAATGAAGACACTGAAACACTTTAGCATTTGTGTGAGTTCCGAGGTAGTGTTCAGCAATACGTGACAAGAAACCAACAGCATTGCATACCACACAACGAAACATTTTAGTATCAGGATTATAGCTGGCAACAGTCGAATTGTCCCAACTGAGTTTTTGTCTTCCAAGTATCCAAGTTCCTTTTGCTAAACCAGTTGTTGGGGTGACGGTTGTATTTGGAGCAGTAGTAGTAGGCACTGTAGTCATCAAAGGATGATTAGAATTTGTAGGAGGTAGTGAATGAGGTGTTGTGGATGGAAGTGAAAAGGAAGGAGCTACTGACATCTGCTTGCTTGAGAATTCAGTGGGTGGCACCATTGTAGAATTCGAATATGGAATGTAGTGATTTCCATTCTGTGTTCCTACACCAAAACTGTTGGAATTTGTTCCAAGAAATGCATTGCCATATTTCATTAGATATTGATTAGCTAAAAAGCTATCCATAGCAATGTTGAATCCATTCTGATGATATCCAACAGTAGCCAGCTCACTATTAGCCATCTTGAGCTGGCTAATTTTCAGTATATACCATTACTTTCCACTTCTCCTGAGAAAGAAAAAAAAAATAATGAATGAACCTAATAAACATACTGCTTTACATTCAGTTCAACTTTATTTTGCCTTAGAATAAAAATTTTAGTAAACTTAGTATATAGTATATATAGTATAACATGCTAATAAGTCTACTGATTTTGCAAATATTTTCATTATTGACTTATTCATACTCATTATATATAAGAGTATTGAAATTTGTTAATATTAAAATTAAATATTTTGTTTAATAAAATGGACCTATTTCTGAGAATGTTATTCATTAAATGAAATTTGTAAATCCTCCTGTATACCAAAACAACTTTTCCATTAATTAAACTGACCAGTTGTATGCTACGGGGCTTTGTGCTTCAATCAATACTGGTCAGTTTTTACATTAATGATATATAGGAGTTTTAAGAGAATATTCAGAGGCTTACTGATGTGTATGTAGGAGATAGTGAATGAGGTGTTTTGGATGAAAGTGAAAAGGTATTTTATAGAACAGATATAGTCGATTTTTTAAGCACATTGTAGAAGGAAAAACAGGGAGATACAGAGAAAATATGGATGATTCCTGAAAACTGAGCAAGGATGTGGTTAGCAAAGATGTGAGACCTAATTTTTCACTTGGCAGTTTGTGAATGAAAGAACTTGAGTTGTCTGATGGAAGAGCATTTTCAGTAAATAAGCCTCCATAGCTCAGTCACAGACCCTTTGGCTGGAAGGACTTCGGATTGAATGCCATCTAGGACACAAAGAACTTTTATCAGGGCTGTTCAACTGTGAGTGAGTTAACCATGAAGGTGTATTTTTTTTTTCCCCTTACAGGGAGTCAGATTTTTCATTCCACCAACAAGCAGATCAGCCCCATGAACACACACATATCTACGGACAATTAATTATTAATTAGTGCAGCGTTTCTCAAACTTGTCCTACAATGGAACACTTCACAAATCCTGAAATTTTAACAGAACACCTTACAGTCGAGTACCATCAGTCTCCTATTCAATGTAAAGCTAAGCACACACTATCACTACAGCAGGCTGCATCGCATCGCAAAAATGCAACAGCGCACACTACAGGCATGCCAGGCCACAGCGCATCACACTGACATTGCTGGTGACCGCACATTTCCTAGAATAGATATCTCTATATTTCACTCATTCTCGGAGGTGTCGACAACTGTGGACGGCTGAGTCAAGGCCAGTGCGCGCTGGCCTTAATAGCACAACCCACATGCAAAGTGAGGCGCGCATGATTTTCAAACATCTTTGAAAACTTGTCACAGCATTTAAAACCATTTCAGTCTCATATTAATTTTGGTAATTTTTAAACGGAACACTTATTCACTTTCCGTGGAACACTGGAGTTCCGCGGAACATAGTTTGGGAAATGCTGAATTAGCACATAATGATATAGCGGCCATGAGTCTTATTTATTGATAGTATATGGATAGTACAGCACCATCTTATGAAACCAACATGACGCTATTGGTTATAATGTATTTTGTTGTCTATCAATTGCGTGTGTTCTCCTGACCAGTTTGCCTGTTCCGAGGGACGAAAAACCCGAGTTTCCAGGAATAAAAACCCCTCTACCATGATATAAGACTGGCTAACTCACCTTTAGTCAAAAAAGACAATAAAGGTTCCTCACATCATGGATGGGAATCGAATTGAGGTCTCTCTGACCAAAGGGGCTTCATCTATACTGACTGAACTATGGAGGCTCTATCTACAGACAAGAAAATACCTGTTCTGCCAACCAGTACATTGAGGAGAGAAGAATTAAGTAAATGTGTGATATGCATGCAGGTTAGTATTGCAGAGCTTGAAAATATGCTTGGCTGCTCATCCGTGAAAAGTGAGAATTTTTAGTTGATGACTAAACAATGCAGATGAAGGTTCAGTTTATTTATAATAATAATAATTATTATTATTATTACTATGGGCGACTCCAAGGAGTCCTTAGACTCATTGAGGGAAATTTATTTACAAAATGCTGATTCTGTTTTATGTCATTAATTAAGTAGTTTGTATGTATACCTAACTTATTGCATCTATGGAGGAATGCTGTTCATTACAAATGCATTTTGTCAATTATCACTGATTTTGTTGTATTGGAATAAGAACAACGAAAAGCCTCTGCACACATCATTTTGTCTTTAGAGAGCACTCAGTTCTATAGTGAGAAACTGATGAATTGTGATGCTGTAACCTAAAATAGATACTGATAGTGGCAATTAGTTCATTTCTTAACCAGTGATGAAATGTGCAGGATATAACTATTGATAGTAGATATTAAAAGTTGAGAAAGAAGTATTTATTTTCCCAAAATATTTCTTTATACTGATTCTAACATAAATATTTTTTTATTGTTTTCTGAGTTGGCACTTTGTCATATAACATCACAGGCTCTGCCCATCTGGCTATGTTTCTAAGCAAATCCAAATTATGAACCACACTGATGTTGTTATATGTGTAGATCTAAGGTTTTTATTATATTTTATATTACTTTTTATTTTTATTGAGAGTTTTTAAGATACGGAATGTTTCTTTATAAACATTTTTTCAACATTTCTTTATGAAAGTAAAGAAGAAATTATTATTTTTTTCTGGAAAAGCAATTAAAAACATAGGCTGTAGAAGTGAAAAATATATAATTAAAAATAATAAAAATAAATGGTTTTGTATTATGTATAAAATGCATGAATTTTTGATTCACAGACTCATAAACACATCAGCCTGTGTGTATATAAAATATACAGGTAGTTAAATGTTTGCTTCAACGCTGGTGCTTATAAAGAGTAAAAATCAGCAATAGTTTTAAAACAAAAGCTTACAACTGACCAGATAAGGGATTGAACACATGACTATATATTAAGCAACCACAGATGGAGTACTCCCAGGCTGACACTGACTGGTGAGCCAGCACAAAATTTTTCAAATCCTGAGTATAGGGCCACCCACAATGAGTCTTAGGACTTCTTTGTGGTACCCTACTAATTCCATTTTATAAAACTATTAGCCACAGATAACACAGTGGAAATGGTATTTCCATCCATAGCATTAGGCTGGTTGAGGAAAGACCATTCTAAGTGTGATTGAAGTTGAACTTAGAATGGGCTAAGGACTAAAGGAACTTTTTCTACGCCTTTGTTTGACTGATTCCCATTCAGGTGAATTCTGCCAGGGGCAAGCAAGGTTTTCTGCAGGAATCTAAGGTTAATCATACTGTAAACCTTAGAAATTCAACCATAGGACTAATGTGATTTCAGACAATAGCATATAGTATTAGGGTTAAAGAGACCACAAGATAGCAATAATTGACAGCCGTACTCTCCTCCCTAGGCGTCAATAAAGCCACTAATAGTCTGTGGCATCTATTCTGTGAATGGCTAAGGGTGGAGGTTAGTTGCCCACAAGTCTTCAAGTGTGGGCTAAATGGTCTTGCCTACTCTTTTTGGTGAAAAGGTGTTAGCAAATTTATTTTATTTATTCATTTATAAAAACATTTGGATTATAGTGCTGTCTGTGACACTGGAGCCTAGTTTTATTTCCCAACTAATTTCAATCTGGTCAGTAATTAGAGGAATTTTTTGAATAAGGCTAAACTGTCTAAATTAGTAGTGGTGGTGGGCAGTAGATGCCGTTGTGGGTAGTTATTATTATTATCTAAGACCTCCCTCCAGGAAGTCAAGGGCTCATTGAGAGAGACTATACATCACTCAAACCAGCTGTCGTACCTTCCCTTAAATTCATTCACATTACAAGCACTCACTACCCCTAAAGGAAACTATTCCACTCACTTCCCTGTGAGAAAAAAAACCTAGCTCTTACCCTTTCTTGACTGTAAACAAACAACTTCCGTGAATACCCCCCCCGTGTTCTTTCCCCACCTTCCATATAACAAAAATTTTATTAGATGATATTCTATAACACCCACTCAGAAGTTTATAGAGTCTCTATCATATCACCCTCTTTCTCCTATTAACCAAGGTCTATAATCCACATAGCCACAATCTGTCTTCATAATCTAAATCCTATGTAAACCTGATATAATCTTTGTAATACCAAGACTACTTGTAATACCACTATTATGCCAAGATCTCTAGCCTCATCAGTTTCTGTAGCATAATCCCATTAATATAATATGCTGCTGGAAATCCCGGTTAATGATGGTAGTAGTGGTTCTGTGTAGTTGGTGGATTAACATGTTCATTGCCAATCAAGCGATATCGCGTGATGCGCGTTCTCACCAAACGGCCGATCACGCGTTATCGCGTGGACGTCGTTAACTGAATAAAAAATTTTAAAAAATTGGCCACCACACGAAATTCCAATTTTCAGCTTGACAATGAACGATATCGCGTGATGCGAGTTCTCACCAAACGGCCGATCACGCGTTATCGCGTGGACGTCGCTAACTAAATAAAAAAATTAAAAAAAATTTGGCCACCACACGAAATTCCAATTTTCAGCTTGGCAATGAAAGTGTTAAATGGTGGAGACAGAGAGTTGCAGAGTACCCCTCCCTCGATGAGTCCTTACAGGTGTCACGTAATAATATCTAGTTGACGAAAATGCCAATTCCTTTTTCACTGCAGGAACCATGAGTTTATCCTTCATGGACTAGGCAAACAAGCTCACCTGTGAACACACAACAAAAAAAGCCATTGTCATTCCACTCAATATTAACTAAAGGATTAACTCCCAAGACTGCCCACCAATGAATGCTGATCTGATAGCAAATTTGGAACAACAGCATGTAGCAGTTGGACAAAATAATGAAAACACTTGTTATACATTCGTATTTCTTTATTAATACGGTGTTGGAACACTTTTTGCCTTCAAGTATACAGCCTAAATTAATTCTTCTTGGAATGGACTCAAATAAGTTTTAAATAGTTTCTGGATGTTGGAGGTGGGAATTTGTTATATCTCATTCTAGTCTCCAAATCTGACCAGAGTGGTTCAATAATGTTCAAATCTGGTGATTGCACTAGCCAGGAAAGATGTTACAGTTCATCTTTATCCGCTTCAAACCACAACGGAACAGTCCTAGCTGTGCAAATGGAGCATTGTTGTTTAGAAATAACGTTTGGATCATGGGATGCACTTCGTTACCCAAAATGTCCCAATAATCACTTGTAGTAATTCTGCCATTAAGAGTAATAATAGAACCAACAGAATACAATAATATTGCTGCCTAGACCATAACAGAACTATCTCAGTGCTTTACTGTTGGAACCACACATTCTGGATTGTAAGCTTCCTTGGGTGTTCTCCAAACTTAAACTCATCCTGATGTAGGAAACAGAGTGAAGGTCGACTCATATGACCATATTACCCGTTTCTAGTTTTGTGATTTCCAGGTATGACGGTTGTGACACCTTCGGTTATGCATTTAAGCAGCCTTTTCAGTAATCGGAGGTTTATCAATTGCACCTCTACCATAAATATTGGATTTATGAAACTCACGGCAGACAGTTTTTGTGGAAAAAGATTCTGCAAGATGGATATTCAGTTCTACTATTACCTGTGTTACAGGAGTTCTGTGATTTTTGGAAATAATCCTTCTCAATGTCCTAAGACCTGTTTCTGTCATTTTTGGTTTTCGCCCACTGTTTCTCTTCGATTATGTTGTCTTGCAATACTCTGTGTATGCAAACACAACTTTAGAAACTGTCGCCTTCGATACACTTAATAATGTGGGTTTTTGTCACTGATGATCCAGCTAAACTCGGACTAACGATTTGTCATTTCAAAAATTGAACAATTTTACGATTTTTTAATAGGAAGTATCACTCAGTACAATCAGTAATGCATTTGCAGAGAACTTCAGTGTAAACAAAAAAAAAAACAACAACATTTAGCGCTACCACAAGTTTTTTCAATGCACCCAACACAAAGACTATTACTAAATATCTCAGTGTTTCAATTATTTTGTCAATTCCATGTCGCTGATCTATATAATAATACGGCCTTAACATTCTATTGAAGATCTTTATTTCGGTTTTATTATGATATTTTTTAAAAGATTTCCATATATTTGAAAAGTCATACCAAGAATTTTGGAGATGTATTGTTTTCTATCTAGCTGTATACAAGGCAATTTTTTTGTTGACTGAATATGTCGAACGTTATCTATTAGCGTTCCGGCTTACTATAAATGTACTTTGTACTTTGATCATCCTGTGAACAGCCTCTTGGTGACCTCTGTGTACTCTTCGCTACTGTATCTAATTGACTGTATTTGTACTTGTTACTTTATGAATAAGTTTCAATATAAGTCATTGATCTCTATCACAGAAAACCATTTGAACTTCCGAGTTAGTTTGAATGTTACATTTCAAATGATGTAATGAAAAAAACGTGCGAACTTTTTCTGTGAATAAATTTAAACATGTGCCTATTACAATAACGATTAGTAAGCAAACATAGGGAAGGGGTAACTGATCATTAAGCCTGTAATTGGGAATTTAAGTTAGTGGTTGCATATAATAATTATCACAAAGTTGCTATATAGCAGTTGCCCAGGGGTGTAGTCGAGCCAGGGCGACGCCCTGGTATTTTTTTAAACTATCAAATTTTTTAAATTCATTTTAATAAATTACTGAGACTTCTAATGTATTTCCAGCTTTCGGTCAAAAAATCAGCTTGCACTCTTGTCATTTTCGTTTCAGAAAACGAGACAGTCTCTCTACCATATGGCCGTCGCATATCACAATAATAATAATAATAATAATGCCGCACTTCGTGCTCTGGATTATTGTTTCTAAAGTAGAGCCCTGGCACTATTTCTTTTAGGACTACACCTCTGCAGTTGCCACAAAGAGAACAAAATCAATCATCCTGTAAATCAATTATTCTTAACCTTTTTTTTTTTTTTTTTTTTGCTTGGCGCTCCCTGGTCAATTTTAAATTAGATTAATGACGCAATAAGATAATTATAATATATTATTAAGCAAACCTAAATTACCATCAACATATTTGGACTGATAGTTAATTAAAAATAAATTACTTTGATACAAATTAATTTTTATTCAAAAAAGATGTAAACTTACTGCATTTAATAATCTAATCATTAATGGCTACCCTGACTCTGATGAGATCCTGCTAATTTTTCAATATAAGGCTCAATGTTCTACAAACGAAGTCTCAAGTCTCCTCCTTCACTTATTTGCAATCTATTTCGCTGCTTAGCTAATAATTGCAACACGACTTAATTATTTTTCGACCAAGTATGAAGAAGGAAAAGCAATGAGCAGTAATTTTATTTCTTGCCAAAGCTAAGGATATTTGCATTGCATGTTGGTGCAGAATCTTTCATATCCAAATTTTATTTGAGCTTCAAAATCATTTTTTTAGTCAATAAATTCTTCACATAAATTTGGATGAACAGAGGTGGCATCAGAAAGAAATGGATTTATGACCCAAAGGGGTATTTTAAGCTCATTAAAGTCTTTAAATCTGATCAAATCTTCTTTCAGTGTCAGAAGATGGGAACAATAACAATCCAAATCTGTCAAAAGGCTATTTTACCGGCGACATAAGTTAAGTTAAAGGGAGATAGTAAATCCCCTTTTATTTTATAGCCGATAGGTTTTCGGGATTAAACTCTATGGATTCGATGATTTCGATCCGAGTTTCGTACCCGGCTATAAAATAAAACGGGATTTACCATCTCCCTTTAACTTAACCCAAATCTGTATCTAATATTAAATTATCATATATTATTTGTAGACTTGGGAACTACAGAAAATCTCGTCTTGCAATGCACTGCTTATAGAATGTTAATTTGCTGATAAAAACATTTATAATTCTCTTTGATTTAATAAGATTTCTTTTCAGACAGTTTCTTTCCATTTCAGAGCCATCTAACTTCAGTGTGAAGCAAAAGACGCTCAACTTCTTCATTTTCATGCCAAAGTTCCCGGAAAATACGGGCATTCAATGACTGGGCTTTTAGTTTAGACTGTTTTTTTTTTTTTAAGTCTTTGTCAAAACATCTTAGTCTACCGCTAAAATGTTTCGCAGCTGTCTATGAAGAATGCAGTGAATTGTAAAAATATTTGGAAATGCTTCTTTTAAATGTGCTATAAATCCAGGGTGATGACCAATCATAGCTGGTGCTCCATCAGTTGCACATGCAATAATATTTGTGAGAGGAATATTTTTAGTATTAAAAAGTCTTTGACAACCTTAAAAATTGTAGAATCTTTTGTCAATTTTCAGTTGTTCAGCAAATAGAAACTCATCAATAATTTCTTCATTAGTATTTATATAACGCACAAGACCATTAACAAAGCTTCGTTGTCACGTAAAGTTATCACATCGAGTTGCACAGAATATTCTATGGTTTTTAAACCATCACAAAGTTTTTTTTTTTTCAATGTCCTTTGCTATTTCATCAATCTTATCGATACTGAACTATTGCTGAAAGGAAATGACGACGTCATATTACTTTTACCTGGGCCAATCATCGAATCTAAAACTTTAATTTATAGCCAGTAAGATGAGAGTTCTGCCTAGTATGTGGCTTTCCACATTTTGCAATTAATTTTGAAAGTTTGTAAGACACAACAAGTCCCTTCTCTTGTTGATTATTTTGTTTTGCAACCAACCCTTTAAGTCCAGGACGATTTTTAAATGTATTCTTTAATTTGCGAGAGTACTCTACATCCTTTTTTGCTTTGTTTGAATGCTTTGTTCTTAATTGCTGAATCATTCTTGAAGGCTTCGTTTGAGAAAATGTTTTCACATATTAATCATATTGGTAACTGCTCATTATTTATAGATGTAATAACTCCATATTTTAAATATTCACTTGAATATTGACGACACTTCCTTTTTTTCATTCATTTTAATGGGCTACAGTGCTACACAATATCAACAAAGTGCGCCACACGATACCACGGGCTAGATATAAACTGCAAATCAGGGTTGTCAGATAAGGATAGGTGTTAGGAAAAGTAGTAAAAAATAGCCCAAATTAATTATTTTCGATGTAAAAAATTCAGACCACAACGTAGCCCAATTACTTAACTTTCAATGTAAAATTTCTAAAAAATAAGTAGCGAAAAAATGTGAACAGTATTGACAGTGCACAAAATATATAATTTTATACACACTCTTCTTCTTCTTCTACACTAGAAACGTTTTATTTTTAACATAATAATAACAACATCACCAAAATGATACTATGTTACAAGAATGCCCTTTCGTAAACATTTCCCCCCCTGTAGCTGCAACTCAATTCTTTCCCATCCGAACCCTTACGTAGTCTCGTGTACTTGACCATTGTCCACATACCAGTAATGTTATGCTTACTCTAATATTTTATTGATTGACATAACGAACTCTGGGCAAACAAGGGCAATTGAAGTAGAACATAGTATTGATGGGATTTTCAATAACAATAACAATACATCTTCGCTCTTGCCACTATCAATCAAAATAGTTTCTTCAGTTATTCTTATAATCACTTAATGCGTAATATTTTCCATGCACAATTTTGGTGTATATTAAAAAATCAATTAACGCTATTTTTGTTCCCGCTGAGGGGGGGGGGGAGCGTATTCCTCTGGATATCTCCTCACTCTTGAAGGACTAATGCTGATTATAAAGAACGAGTTTTCTAAGTTAGTGTATCAGAAGAAACCAAAACCATACAAAGTTTAGTGGCCTTAGCTTTGACCTATTAAAGGATGAATTGGCATAAACAACCACTGAGAAATATATGCAAGATGCAAAAATAACTTCTAATTAAATAGGCCGGGACTAGTAAAAATAAGCAGGATAATAAAATGTTGATAAAATATGTATACCATTATTTATTATATTAGACATATTATGAATTAATATAATTAATTAATATGAATTAATCCCTGACATTCCGATAATCTTCCATTTACATTGCTTTGCTGCACTTCATAAAATAAAAGTATAAATTAAAAATACTTTAAGTTGCATTTTAAAAAAATATGTTCACAGTACGCACAGTTTTCAATTGTGCGGTTTTTTGTAATATCTTGTTGGAAACGTTTTTTTTTTTCATGTCGATCCTAATGTCCGGCTCACTCAATATATATATTTAGAAAAAATGGTCCTAATAAAGTGACTAGCTTGTGTGATTTTCACGCGATAAAGCGACATCTTACTGTTGATAATGTTACTAGAATGCTTTTCTTCCTGTTCTCTTGAAATGCTTCCGTTTTCTATGTTTAACTTCTACACTCACACTACTCCATGTTTCTAGTCGGTTTGCCATCTTAATCGGCACTTCTGCATTCCATAGGTTTCGGCTATCCTCAGATTTTCATGAGCGTGTGTATGTGTGTGTGCGTGTGCGCGCGTGGTACTCTTCTTTATGTTTCATAATAAATATTTTATAATATATCTGCTATTTCTAGAAATGAAAGTTACAAAATAGTTTCTTCGAATTCCGATCGTCTTTTTCAAATATATAATTTCCTGGTACACTGAATTTAACCTAAAAACTTTATCATCCAAAAATATAACAATACATAGTCGAATAATACGCATCTACTGATCAACAAGACCCAATTTTAATAATTTATTATTATTATTATTATTATTATTATTATTATTATTATTATTATTATTATTATTATTATTATTATTATTATTATTATAGTAGCAGCAGTAGTGATAGTGGTAAATTTTATTTAAATGAAATTTATTTCAATAGCTGTTTAAATTAAATAATTTAAATTATTACTTACCGCTTATAAATAATAACTAGAATCCGAATTATAGGATATCAAAAATATTGTTCTAAGTTAAAATTGCCTGCATTTTTCATTATGTATTCTGGTGCATCGTATAGCATTTAAAGTGCAAGGTTATGCATTTTGGATTGAGACATTAAAGAGTGAGTATTATATTAATTGGAATATGCTATAAAATGGTTGATGATATTAAAGACCAAGGGATGAGTTAAAGATTAAAGACCGCATTGCTAAAGTGGTTAACACATTCCAATGGGTAATTGCAATTTTGAACAAGTACACTAACTTGTAAGAATAAGAAAGTTATGCTCTCTCTTTACAAGACGTTAATAAGACATCTGGATTACTTTGTTCTGGTAGGATGGTCTAGATTTCTATGGAGATGAGTCAATAGATCCAACACTGGCTAACCATGATATATAGCCTGTGAAACTTTGCATATGAAGACAAAATGAGAGAGTGTGATCATCAAGGGGAAATTTTGCAACTCATGGTAGTTGAGGAATAAATTAGGGGTCATCCCTGAAAACTGATTAAGGGTGAGGTCAAGAAATCTACCCAATCACGCCCTTATGCAGTTCTTTCATGGCGTGTGGTGAGTGTATGTTAAAAGCTAACATTGAACATTGAGGATGCGTCTTCGTCGAATGTTTTCAAGGAGAGATATGATATGTACCAAGTCATTTCGTTCGCCTTTCTTAGATGAGTCTCCGACTCCAGGGAGTCGGAGACTCATCTAATGTAGTAATGCCTGTGCAATAGTAATAATAATAAGCATTTTGCATTGATCTATTTATTTGTTATTAAGCCTTTATTTTTATTTATTTTTTATTAGAACGGTATATAAATTAATTGAGTATGCTTACATAAATAAGTTCTATGCATTTTCAGGGGGTGGAGGGTGATAGAAATGCTCTCCAGGTGATGATTTTGAACGAGCCCTACAGAAACATAAGCAATGAAATTTTACTTATGTAATAAGTCAAAAAATTACTTTTCCGTAATAATTTGCGTAACATTATATACAGGCATCCACACTTCTCAATATAAATTATATGGAATTATATAGCGTTCTCTTGATTTGCCGTGACCGCATCGTAAAATTTAATCGTCTGTACTTATCCTTATTGAGACTAAAGAGAAGTAACGTGCAAGTTTTGGAAGTAGGCCAACCTTCCGTATAGACAGTTTGAAATAGGATTATTGTTTGTAGAATTGCATGTAATTCTGAGTCCACCAGTAAAACCTATGAAACGAAGTGAAAAATAAGAGAAGTTTACTATATGTTAGTTACAGCAGCGCCCTCACTTGGTATTTTTGCGTCCCATCTAAAGTTTTGATTCCAGATTATAGGATAAATAGTAGGTGATCACCACAGGCACAAGGACTAGCTAAATTAATTAATTAAAATAAATTTGCAATGTCATGGTGCAAAGATAATTCATTACTGCTGTACAGTACAGAATTAATTATCCCAGCTGTGACACCTCATACATTTGTATTAATTATTTTTCATTGTGTGTGTGTGTGTGTGTGTGTGTGTGTGTGTGTGTGTGTGTGTGTGTGTGTGTGTGTGTGTGTGTGTGTGTGTGTGTGTCAATGTCGTGTTTATCTTGCTAATCACATGCCCCCCCCGCAATTAAAAAATGTATTCTAAAGAATGTATTTTTTACTTTGCAGTCATTTTTTTCATAAACAAAAATTAATAAACATTGATACGTAAATAGTTCAAGAATATTATAATTTTTCGAAATGATAATCTATTAACAGAGGTGTTATTTTTGTTTATCATTTCAAGTAATAATACGTTTTCATCAGCAGTTAAATCGTCTTTGTTAACTATACAATATGCAGTTCAAGGCAAGCAAATATGTAAATAGTTCATTTCAGCCTTTCCCAATTTTTTACCCTGAAGGAACCCTTGAGATAATTTTCAGGTCTTAGAAAACCGTTGCATAAATTATTTATGCCATGTTTATTTATTTCAATCATGATCTCTCGCTGAACCCCTAACGGCATTTCGCGGAAACCCAGATGAAAAACCCTATGTAGACTTTTTATATCTACTATGATTAATGCGTATCATTAACTATAGCATGCTTTCTTATGTGCACTGTTTGAAATACATGCTTTTCAAAGATCTCATAATTGTGCTTTATTTTCTTATCACGAGTTTCATTATAGTGAAACAGCAAAATAGTTTAAGGTCAGGGCCTAACTTATGTCAAGGTAAACAAGATGCCAAGGTTCAGTTCCTTCCTAGTCCTCAGTTACAAGGACGATACGATATATATTTTTATACTGAAAATACTTAGGTTCGAATCCCATCAAAGATACTAAAAATCTTTATTTACAACATGATTTAGTCAGTGTGAAATGGCGGTGGCAAGATTTTTCCTCCCGTTAGTTTTCATCCTACAAAACAGATAAATCGAGTCCTAGAATATCCACCCACCAACCCTCCCACACACACACACACACACACACAGTTTACGAGCATAATATTGGTCTTTACGCTTACGCGTAGACCCACAATTCACCGTGCAAGTATTCGAAACCAAATCTGACCAAATAGGTTGATTGGTTAATCCTTATTCCTCAAGTGTCCTGTCTATATCTTGCGTGTGTTCTTCCAGCCAGTTTTCCTGTTCTGAGAGAAGAAAAATCAGAGTTTCCGCGATAAAACCTCACCGCCTTCGTATGAGACCGGCTAACTCACCATTTGATTGAAAACGTCATAGACGTCATCATGATTAAAAACGTCATAAACGTCTATGATGTTTTCAATCAAATGGTGAGTTATCCCGTTTTCAATCAAATTTTCCTCATAGACGGGATTGAAACCCGGGTCTTCCCAACCGAAACGTTTGTCAAAAACAACTGAGCTACAGAAGTTCAAATGTTTATACAAAAATAAAAAAAATAAATTTGCTCCATGAATAGTATATAACTCTAGAAAGTTGTGTTAGGTTTTATCTAAAGTTGGCATAATTTTATATATATATATATTTTAGGGATATGGGAGAGCTCATAAAAATACTTTGCATAGGATTCGAGTATGGCAAAGATAGGCCAGTTTAACGGAGGAAAAAGATAAATCCAGTTAAAAGATATCGAGAAACCTCGCTTTACGTATACATTCCCTGAAAAGATTTCTGTCGAAAACAAATATAACTAACTTTAGCAGTGAACCATTCATTTGTTACTAAAGAGCTGATAAAGTACATAAGAAAAACACTTATAAGATCAATTCAATATAAATTACGTATCATTGTCATTGAAATAGAAACTAAATCGAAATTGTAAACTGGAAAGTCATTTGTTACAGATTTTGACCTTTAAAATGGCCTCCCATCCATCACTAAGCGTAATTATGTTTCATGCTATTCAACTACATTTCCTCCACTGCGATCACCCACAAAATATCTTTCGATGGTAATTATGATGATATGAATAGGATTTTTAAAGGTTTTTTTTTTTTCCTGATAGAAAAGCAAAATAGGAATGATCTTTGGGTGGAAATAATATAGTAAAAATCTTAAACAGAAATTTATTCGATGGTAATCAGTTACATCGTAACTAATTAGTTACTAACTGACTTTTCTATTCAAGAACCAAATGAATTTATTGTTATTAATATTAATATTAACGTGATAAACAGTAAAACGGTTAGAGGATTTATTTGCATTTCTTATTTTTATGTTCTACCATAAAAAATACTTCAGAAGATACTTCACAAACGATGTATATAGAGTTTTCAAGTTTTTTTTTTTTTGATGACAGAAGAAAATAATAAGAAATATAAATAAATCCTCTAACTCTTTTTACTTCCTAAAGGGAGAGTTAGAACACATTAGTCAACAGCCCATCTTCACCTTACTTGTCGACAGTTGAACTCATTGCTATCGATGATTTTTTGAAGGATTATAATTTTTCCCGAGTTGCGGGGTTAAAATTCAGAGTTTCTGTGAAGAAAAATCCCTACTTGGCTTCGCTAAAGATCCATCCTCGGGAACCGGCTGAAAAAAAAAGCCTAGAACAAAGATTGATTCTTGTCAGCTAGTTGGTAAGTAAACCTCTAATAGACTTTCTTCTGGCATTCTAGCATTATGGAATCAGAAAAGTCGCCATAAGGCAACGAAGAACATAAGAAGAAAAAAAATATTAAAACAAAAGTTAATTAGTAATGTCACTGCTTCAGATATTTTTTATCTATGACTAAAACACGAAGTTCGAAATATGAAAATACGTATCTGCAAAAGAAGTAAATCAACCAGAAGAACACACACATTTCACAGATATAATTCACTGGCATCTTAGCCTTAATTAGTTCATCGATAATTCACAAACAGTCTAACAAAAAAAAACAATATTTATTAGTTCATTAGTTATTAGTTCCTTAAGTATTTCATGGATAATTCATAAACAGTCTAACTCCAAAATAACAACTAATTTAAATATAACCTGTTAAAAATGATGAATTCAGATTGCAAAGTGTTTGAAGTTTTACAGCCTGTGCAGTCTCATGTACATGAACTTGCCATTTAACTCTTTGGACAAACATAGCCCAGTTTTGTCTTTAAAAAAAAAGATTTCTAAATTCTTGATTGAAAGTCTGTCAGTAGCGGAAAAATCATTTAGACATTGATGATATCCAAACACCTGGATAATCTAGAAAGTATATTATACTGGATTACAAAAATAAAGTTGCCCAAGCAATTATAGTTCTTGCACTCTTTGATCAGGGCCTGTATTTCGGGTACATTATAAGTCATTGATAACATTTATTATCGTATGGATAAGCAGTTCTAAAGCAAGGATGAGTACAGGCAGACCTTAAGCTGATTAGAACGATTAGGCCTATCAAGTCCAGAAACAAGAAATTAAAATTTTGGTTAAAAAAAAATTATAATTAGTTTCTTTTTTGTACAGATATAATGAATACATGTAGTATTATTTAATTTTTATGTTTAATAGCACATATTTCTCATTATCTTAAATGGACAATCTATCAAAATTATTCCAGTTTGGCCCCTCATTTGCTACGGACAATACTGGACGAGGTAAAACTTTAAATTTATCTCCCTCTGTATATATTTAACTCATATACACAAAGCTGTCAAGACGATTTGCTAACTGTCATGAATTGTATAAGATTGATATCTATTCTTAGAAAAATCTTCAAGGTGTTTTCTGTGAGAAAAGAAACACTTGCGAAATTCTCTGCCGAAGTGTTTTACACACCTGCAAGATAAGACATACACAGGTGTTTGCTCTTGGCTGTAACTTTCCTCCTTTCACTGACCTATAAATTCCAAGTATCTTCTATCACGTTCGTGCTATACGGTTAGAATATTAAAATAAACGTTGAAGTATCCAAGAATCTTCAAATCTTCAGTTTACGTCCTTGTTGCGAAGTGAGTCGTGCTATGACGTGAATGGTATTGCTGTAAGGAGTAGCGAATGAGTGTTGGTAATAGTACGGTTATTTGAGTTGAAAAGGCAAAGTTTATTCGAATACAATACTAAATTGAAAAATGCCTCACAAAACAACAAAAATCTATTTGATCGTCAATTTATATAAATTGCAATTTGTATAAAATATATTTTAGAAAATTCTCGACGAAATAGTAGTTCAAAAATGAAGATAAGCCTACAGTAAGTATTATTTCAGTAATGCCTACTGTGCAATCTGAAGTCATCTTTTATCATCAAGATATTAAAACTTATCAATCATATTTTTTGCGATAAGATGACCCAGAATTCATAACTGATGATTTGATGCTAACAGAAATAGGTTGAAATTATATTATCTGTTTTCATTTTTATGGGCACTGTTATAGGTCATAGAGTTAACGCTGAAAATAAGTTTACTGAACAAGATAAGTACTTGGAAGATAAGTATCTTGAATAAAGCACTGAAACACCAGCTATAGAGCTATTAAAATCACATTGAACAAAAATGTCTCGGATTATCACGACTAAATTTACAGCTAATTCAAAAATCGAGTTTATTATATAATTATTAAACTTAAAACCAGGGTGTGAACCTTTTCAATGAAGACATTAGCTGCTTTCTTTTATTTAATATCTATTTAATTTATTTAATTTGTGAATTCTATAAGAATTCCAAAATTGACAACTTTTGCTGGCAGGTGGCGCCTTAGCTCTCTTGTTCCTTTTAAACCAATTTACTCTTGTGTTCCTCCCCCAGTATTGTTATCTACTTCAATTTGTTACAAAAGTTTTTATCATCATATAGAAGTGACTGTATAGTCTCGTGGTAACTTTCATGACCCTAGATCAGCGAAAGAACGGCATAGAAAAGCTCAATTAGTTTTCTTTTGAGTCTATGTTAGGAACTCGGGGGGGGGGGGGGAATGGTTGCGATCTTTACCCGGTAATAGTCAAAAATCAATAAAACCTCATGCCACTATTTCAGCGGTTTTATTAAATTGCATTGTTAGAGTAAGCAATAATTGAACGAGAAAAACGAACTTCCTTTGTGTAATAATTTTGCGAAAATATCCGAACTTGTTTTTATCAAGTTCATTTTATAAACATTCATTTATTTATCTCTTATTAGTAGTATTACAGGCTGTTTACATTCAAGTAGAGTACATTTTATGTCAAACATCAACGTTATTAAATCAACTTATATAAAAATCATTTATATATAAGATGAGATGGAATGGGTAAATTGGCATTGGAATTTTCATTTAACAGAATTAAAATTAGATTAATAAAAGTTCCTGAGGTCGTTTTCTAGGTAAAATTTACGGTTTATTTATTTTTATTTTTTAACATTGTTTTCCGATGACATCACGTCTTAAGTTTCGCGATAGACTCTTATCAAAAATTTCAAGTAATAATTATTAATAATTCCACAAAATTCATAGCGCAATTTGAAATCGCAGAACTGCAACTATATATTGCAATTCTGTGATTTCACGATGGTAGTAGTCGGCGGTAGATGGCGTTGGCGTAGTTGCGGTCAGTTGGTGGATTGAGTGGTGAAGACAAGAGTTGTAAAGCAGATGCCCTCCCTCGATGAATCTTTGGACTCAAATAAGGTGTCAAATAATAATAATAATATTGCGAAATGAAAATCACAAGTTGTGAAGTTCGCAAAATTCACTCAAGTTGAACATTCACAACGTATGTTTGAACCTGTTACGCTGTGAATTTTGAACTTGCATAATTGCTAACAGGAAAACCAGTCATTAAATATCACTTTTTTACAACTGTTTATTATTATTATCATTAAACATCTTTTAGCTTTTATTATTATTATTATTAGATAACTTTTAGCTTTTGCTTATTTTCATTTTAACTGTGCTGATGTTTTCATCTCATGAATTTCATTATAAAAACATGTCAATTCTGGTATCCCTGTAAGAAGTGAACCAAGCAAAAGATTAAAATCATTTCTAAGCATACCTGTTTAGAAATGGTTGGGAATCTCTATGTTAATATTTCAGATGAATTATTTTGGAGTACAATAATGATAATGGAATTCTAGTTATCTGAAGCAATAAGATGGGTTCAGAAAGTACCATTTCACTGCTATTAGGTATGTTTTCATTTAGATCCTTTTTTTGTGAGTTCACCATCTTGTTTTAAATTCTACAAATCTTAATTTATACTTCTTTAGGCTCAGAAAAGGGGAGGGAAGCCCACTGTCATTATTTCTCCTTAAGACGTGCTAATAATACGAAACTGGTTAGAAACGTAGAGAATTCCTAATCCGTTAATAGGAAGGGAAGTGTCACCACCCAGAACGGTTTCAACCTTTATCAGGGCCTCATCAATGGAAGCCAGACCCAGAAAGATATTAAGGTTGAAAGGAAGTCTGCTTTGCATTATGGGATACCGAGGCAATTAATGCGAAGTCAACAGCTTCTACAAGTAGCGTGGTCGTAAAGTTACTTCACGTGCAAACTTTGTTTGCTTACACTTAGGTTAAATATTAAACAAGAAAACTAATGATATTGGCCAATATTATTTGTTTTCTACGTCTCTAATGAAAGCTAAGTTAATAGCTCTGAGATGGAGGTGGCAGGAATTTTCTCTTGGAAACTCAGAACTTTCTTCTCCTTTCAAATAAAGGCAAACCAAACCGGTGAATACTCACAATTTATCAGATATCATTCTACTTGTCTCAGGACGTTGAAATTACTTCATATTATCATAAATTAATTCTCATGGTCATCTTCCATTCAAGTATTAGACTAACTGGCACATTACACCGGAGTAATTTGACTTTTTGCTGAACTTAATTTAATAAAATTAGTTTTAGCAATCCTAACAAGGAAAAGATGTTTAATATTATTTCCATAATTTCTCTGCGTAACAATATCGTGTGTATTGTCAGATGTAATTCTAAATAGTTCCGCTTGAATTTTGTAACCACTCCAATGTTAAAATCAAATGATTTTAGTTAATTTAAGTATTCTACATTACCAACTATTAAATTTGCGTTTATTCTTTGACACTCGTAAAGGAATAATTTTAAGAGTTTAATGATTCATAATCTACACTACTGAAATAAATAAGACCGTTATGTTGTTGATTTTTGTTATATATTTTTAGATATTTAGAATTATAGAATTATAGATATTTTGGTATGCACACCGAGTTTGTCTTAAATCTAAATTCACACTTCCGATCATGAATGAAAGAAAATTTAATTTTTTGAATACTCATTCTTGAGTTTTGATGTGAACTAAAGCCAAATCGAAATTTATTTTACTGAATGGCCCTTTGCACATCTACCGTTATTCATAGAATAATTTGGAAAATACTACAAATACTGAATTCAGTAAATGCGTAAGGTATCAACGCATTATTATTATTATTATTATTATTATTATTATTATTATTATTATTATTATTATTTATATGATTCTCATGCATGCAAGATTATAAACCTATTTTATACTATACAGAACCATGGATAATTAAGAATACATAATCCGACAGCTGAGCACTAGATACTGGCAAAAAATGTAACCTTACCCGGCCACTTCAGGCCTCCAATAAGCAAAGTGATGGTCTCACACTGGGTGATGAAATTCATTCCCACCTAAAGACATTCATAAGCATCTATCCACAGTCAGATTCGAACTAACACCATACTGGTTGGAGAGAGAGAGAGAGAGAGAGAGCGGAAATTGAAAATTGCAATTTTTAATTTCCCTCTAATTTTAAATATAGCAAAGGCCAATCTTCTTAAAGTAAAGACGTGCTTATTATCACAGAGGGTGAAGAGTAGCATTTTTTTTTTTTATTTCATCTACAATAGTAAAACAACCTCGATCACTCTAAAATTAGATCAAGGAAGGTGGGAGATTGCAAAACTATTTTTCAGGTGAGCTGTGTAACAATAAACCATTGGTTAAATCAAGTAAACAAAACACTTCTGATAAAGGCATCCGAACTTGAAACCTTAAGGTGTTTGCAGTTCTTTAATATCACATTTCCTCTTTTCTCAGATAGCCGTCTAGAATCATATTTCTACAAGTTGAACAAGTGCGGTTTTAAACAGTAAACTTTGTACCATTAATCTGCAGATTGTCAGGATTGTTCAGTAGAGCAATGAGACTTATAAGTTATCACCCTGTATGAGATTTGCTAGGCTAATAACTGTTTGGACCATACAAATTGAATCATTTTTTATAACTTAATAGCAATTCATCAGAATAAGAAGATACATGCTATTTAAAAGTTTTTCTATTCATCTTTTTATATAGAATATAAAACTATCTGTTCAGCTGCACAATTCTTTACAACAATAGTTATTTATTTTTAAGCATTTGGAGTGATAAAGAAATAGAAATAGATTTGAGAAAAGCATAATCTGGGAACGACTGTATTCTGACGTAACAGGACTCGAACGAAACATTATTATAGACTAGAAGGCGCGAGGAAAAGTATCCTTCTGCTATGAAGGTCATCGTAATGCTTCAGCAGAGAAAAATTCATGACGCACAGCAGGATATATCGGCATTATGAAACAGATATGGCAGTGTCCACTCCCTGCTGCGAAGCTGAGTGTATAGCTTCAGATCAACATCAAGCCATTCGGCTGGATCTCTGAAAGAGTTCCACTTATATCGCAGGATGTATTAAAGAAGAACGCTAAAAATTCTCCTTTCGTGTTACACTCCATATTTCCATTAAGGCTAAAGCATCCATATTTCCATTAAGGCTAAAGCTTGCGATGTTGAACATTGATTTGAAGTAGAAGTTTGTGACTAGCAAGCTTACAATGGAGACTGTAGAAATATTTCAGATGCGTTTACCAAATTGTATAAACACTTAATTAGGCTTCTATTGATAAAATTATTTATTTTATCTAAGATTATTTTAATTAACAATAATTGATAAAAAAATATTCTGAACCTCAGTGCATTGTAATCATAACTTTAGCAATGATCTAAGTTTAAACTGCTCAACTGTTCTGTCTCCATTTTATATTTCCATTACCGTCGGATCACCGTTTTAGATATTTAAAATAAACTACTCTCTTAATGAATTTATCCGAATAATATGTCTTGTATTGATTTTTAGTTTCAACGAGTGAGTATATTTAATCATTCAACTATTCCAATAATTACGATTTTCTCCCATCCGTATTTGTTTATATTTTGGAGTTTAGCGCCGAGGGTGAGGGTTTCATACAGTTTATTTCACGAACTCAGTTGAGTGTTTATAAAATGTCTTCAAAGAGATCTTCAAGCAGACAAATAAATTAAACAACTTAATGAAATGACAATATTGAATGTTAAGAAATGTTTACAAGCTCCTAAGAACCTTTCTAGATGGACGGACTTCAACTTCTAACAGTCAGGGAAAGAAAAAAAGAAAAACAAATAGGGTTACGCCTTTTTATCACCCTTTGCTGATAAAAAGGCGTACTGTGAGAGAATTAAGGATTCGATATTCCGGAAACCGCATTCTAGAGACCAAATACCGTTTTTTTTTTTCAAAGCCACTTCAGGTCTCCAATAATCAGGATAGTGGTGATGATGGTCTCACACGGGAAAACGGGAAATTCATATATACATGCATGCCACAATGGGGATTCAAACCATAGCCA
The DNA here is from genome assembly GCF_054136105.1 of Typopeltis vanoorti. Taxonomy (NCBI): domain Eukaryota; kingdom Metazoa; phylum Arthropoda; class Arachnida; order Uropygi; family Thelyphonidae; genus Typopeltis; species Typopeltis vanoorti. The sequence goes on along the minus strand of NC_143557.1, from coordinate 97,519,703 downwards.
TTTGGAGATCAGTATCTATTCATGGACAAGGACTGATTAAACGAGAAATAATGGAAGACTTAAGCCAGAACCCCCTGCGAAAATGTACAGAATGTAAAAATTATATAAATGGATATAATAATCATTTATATATTTATAAATGATTATTATATCAAAATAATAATAATTTTCGATGAGATTATGATTAGCTTTTGCTCTCAGACCCAAGAAAAAAGGTGTAAATAAATAATTATTACATTAAATAATATTAATTAAATATATATTGCTATTTCCCATGTTATTCATTTATTTTTGAGCAGATCTCCACCTAATCCTGAGCTAGCTTTCGTTGCACACCATATTAATTACTGATTAGGAACAAAAAATCTTCATATACACTGCTTGGAAAGAAGTCAAACGGACACCCCCATGGACAAGGAGCATCGTGCCTAATGAGTCATGTATTTGTAGCCTGTATAAATTGGAGGAATATGATGCTCCCAAGTCAGTGCAACTGTGTCCTGATGAAATGGCTACGAGAAGGGAACTGACGGAGTTTGAAAGAGACTTTGTGATAGGATGCCATGTTGCAGGCCTATCTGTTCGGCAAATTGTTGATAAATTGAGCTACATCAGGTCAACAATCAGTGAACGTAGCATCCACCACACTCATTGAACGTGATAGCAGAGCCCTATGAAGGATAATATGTAAAAACTGCCATTCGTCAGCCAACAGGTGAATGCAGAGTTGAAGGCATCGACTGGAACACGAATCTGCACAAAACATTCAGAATCGAGATTCACAACATGAGTTTCCATGGTAAGACTGCAATATGCAAGTCCCGCATTGCCCAAACAAACATGCAGCGTCTTCTTCAGTGTGCAAAAAGTGTGTACAGTGAGACATGGAAGCTCTGAAAGCGGTGTTATCAGCGACAAATCACGCTGCACTCTCTACCGAACGTCTCTTACCAGAGTGCGCAACCTCATCTAAGAAATTCGGAGATGGCAGTGTGATGGTGTGGTCCTGTTTTTCCTGGTTTGGTCTCTGACCTCTATTTGTGGTGCCATGAACATTGAACTCCGAAAGGTATCTGAATATTCTGAACAATGCAACACTTCCCAGTTTGTGGCGTTTCTACGGAAATACCCAGTGTCTCTTTCAGCAAGACAGTGCTCCGCGTCATAAGGCTGCTGCTTTAACTACATGGCTTGTGGACATGAACGTCACCACACCTGACTAGCCTCCACAGAGCCTGATCTCAACCCTATTGAACATCTGCGGGACTATTTTTGACCATTCAGGAAGAATTGTCCAAAATTCCCATTGATCGCTATCGTACGCTTGCGGAAAGTATGCCCCGTAGGATTTCTGCTCTAATCGCAGTGGAAGGCGGCCCTACATCTTATTATGGAGGGCCGCATGGCTGGTTGCTCCTCACACCATGGTGTCCGTTGACTTCTTTCCAAGCAGTGGACGTAGTATATATATATGATAAGCTCCAAAGTTAAGGTGAAAAAATATAGATCCAAAGTAGAAGAAAACTTTTCACATATATATATATATATATGAAAAGTATATATATATATATATATATATATATAAAAGCTACCAGAACGTTGATATTCTATTTTCTATTTCGACATTCAAACTTTTACTGTATTAAATTAAATTTGTAAACAGAGTATCAAGTGAATCTAGCTTTCAAAAAAAAAATTATTTTTATTTTTTTTTATACTTCGGAATTATAGAATGTTTCCAGAAACAGACGGTAGAGGGCGTGTTATCGACTAAGCTTATTGACGAAGTATTCAATCGCAAACTTTATTTTTGAGTAGTTTGTGTTATTCCATTTGTAACGTTGCTTACATTAGAATTTAAAACGATATTTAGAAGAAAAAACAAGGAATTTAAAGAGGTTGGAGATGATTCAGATAAGATCATTTTTAGTCGCTTCTATCATTGATATTAAAATAAAAACAGTCCTATTTCAAAACATAACTTACTTAAATATCGTAATTAAGAAATGCATTTGTTATTGTTATTAGCTATCAATGCGCAGTTCTGAAATACTCAAGAGTATTAAATTTACTTTGAATGAAGACATTGTATACACCATTACATTATAACTCATTGCGCATATCTGTTTAAATGCGTGGTTGCCTGAGAGGAGAAAAGACATGGTAATTTAGCCTGGTGAAGGTGTGCGTGTTCCGGGTGGGGGAAGAGAGAGAGGGAAGAATATTATGAGGAACTTCTTTTCAAAAAAATAATATTCTAGCGGTTTAAAACGGCCTTGAATTATAAACAAAATTATGATACGCCAGTCTCTCTCTCTCTCTCTCTTTCCTGCTTCCTTCAGATAGAGCCTCATCCTGTGCTTATTTGACCTTCCCGTCATACCCTGCGTACCATTTCTTTCTCTTCTTTCCTGTGTCTTTCAAACACGCCCTGTTCGCCATCACTTTCCTCTGGCGAGCCCGTAATAATAACCTCCCGGGGGTTTTATTTAAGCTTGTATCTCGAAGCTGCTCTGTTCCGCTTTGTACCTCCCACTTTGCCGGGAAACTGTGCCCTGCATAGCGTTCCTGGAAGTTACAATCGATCAGAGTTGCAAGGCCGTTCGTTTCCTGATGCTTACGAAGGAAAAAGGGGGGGAGTAAAGGGAGGAGAAGAAAAAAAAAAAAAGACCCTCTGGGGAGGAATGAGAGAGACCTAAGATTTGTAGTTTTTTTTTTTTTTTCTTTCTTTCTTTCTTATCTGAAGCAATTCCTGATCTAGCATCTTGAAGGCATTTAGGTGTTTGGATGCAACGTACATGTTTCTTTCCAAAGCTTAGTTTCTTGGGTGATGTGAAGAAGGGGAAAAGGATGGGGGGGTTTATAACATCTGTAAAGCAAGGTTGGGAGTAACAAGGGTTTCGCCCAGTTAACGAACTTATACATAAGAATAGGAGGGAAGAAATGTTTATGAGAGTCTGTCATGTGTGAGTTTTATGGCAGGTTATTATCTTAATGTAGAGACATAATAGCGAGCCACATTGTAAGCAGTGAAGACATGTCTGGTTCCATCTTAAAAGATCCCTGAGCAGAAGTGAGTGGGCTTTAGAAAACTGTACATTCAATTTTGTCATCACTGTTGTATGTTGTAACCCATGAATTTTTATGATTTCATTGGGTAGGTTCGCATTCTTTCTTCATAGTCGGTACATCTTTAATTTTCTACATGATTTGTCTCTTAAACAACAATTATATATAAGAGAAAATAATTAAATAAATAATTAAATATTCGTCTTAAATTCCTAAAGTATTAACTTGGTGAATACTTTGGGTATTCAAGTAATTGAAGTAATGAAAATGCACAATCACTCGCCTAAGCAGTTTTATTATTATTATTATCTCGCCTACTTATAAATTCATGAAAAATACGTACAAAAACCGCAGAAATGAAAAAAAGGGGGACGAAAATAGGAAAATGGACGAAAATTCGAACCGAAGATTAGGGAAAGAAGATAAAATAGGAAAAATGGGGGGGGGTAACAAAACTGATTGAGAAGTAACATAGGGTGATTAAGTGGAAATCGAACAGAAAAAGAAAGATAAGAAGCCTGCCCACCCCACCTCTTTCTCTTAATTGTGGAATCTTCTGGTTGATAAAGCACAATACGAGAACTAAGGAAACGAAAAAAGGTTAAAAATAGAATGAATATGGAAAATTAAGGGAAAGTACTAGAAAGAAGTACAAAAACACAGATCAATGATATAAATAAATAAACGGAATTTAAATGAGTAAAAACAATGGGGGGAAAAATAAGAGGTGGAATGTGAAAAGGAATGAAAGCGATTAAGAAAATATCTTGATTAGATGATTGTTCGAATTACTCCAGGAATATCTTAAGTATATTAGCTGGAATAACACAAGCAACTAAGGCAATGAGGCTAGTATACATACTCTCTGTAAATTTCGTGTACTCTCAGGACGGTTTGTCTGCTTTTGCTGGAGGAATAACCAGAGAGAAAGTACAATTTATCTCAGACTGGTTAATTTTGCCTTGTCCGAAAATAGCCTAGAAACTTATTTCCCTCATAGGAAAAACTCCAACGTTAGTCTCTTTTCAAGCAACTGACTCATGATGATACCACTTTCCAAGGAGATGAATTAAGCAAGAAACTATCGCATTTTAAAAAAAAAAAAAAAAAGTTTTTTTTCTTCTTTTAATGGAGAGAGAGAGAGAGAGAGAGAGATGTAGACACCATGTCTAGGAAACTTCATTTTATAAGATAATATGAAAGGGAAAGGAGAATCGGATAAACTTGTGAATCAACAAAAGAATATAGTGTATAGAAATGGTAATTAGCAAGAATATTCCTTGTCCTTTGAGAGGAATGAGCTCCAATTCTTAAGTTATAAGATCAATTGAGACGGAATAATCATGAAGAGAAGTATGCAAAAGCCAACTGCAAGCATATATGATGAACATTTGGGTTTATTTCTAGATGTATTATCTCCTAGGCAACATACTTGCAATTTGGAATGTTATCCTTTGGACATTATTCGCAAGTTACAACCTGTAACTAAGATCAGAATTCTGGAACATTGAGGCCTCTAAATTCCAACAAGCATACAAAGTTTCCCAAAGAATGACCCTTGGTTACTAGCCGATAACCTTTCTAAGTGTTTTTTGTACAAGCTGTGTGGGTTTATATCCTCATTCCTTTCCTTGCAAAGACTTGTCTCTTATGTCCTTAATCCGTTAAGTCCTCTTTCTGTAGAGGTCAGTTAATCTGCTTAGACTTGGGGGAGTGTTCTTACGCTGATCTGGTGGCTCTTTCTCGAGCCAGTGTTTTGATTATTCTGTTAATTCTCTCTCTCTCTCTCTCTCTCTCTCTCTCTCTCTCTCTCTCTCTCTCTCTCTCTCTCTCTCTCTATTTCGGCATCAGTTTTATTTCTTCTTTCCCCCATCCACCTACCTTCCTTACTACCTTTATACTTTTTTTCATGGAATTATCGAATTTAACCGAAATATAGGTTATTTGCAATTATCAAACAATCGAAATGTATTTTTTTTATCGTTGTATATAAATCATTTAAGAAATAGAAATTTGATGTCTTACTCTTTTTTTTTCTTTTTTTTTTTTAATGCGGATTCAAGCTTATTCGAGTACTTCAAACAAGACCAAACTAATTTCGTGCGATTCTCAAGTTTAATCGTTTAATTTTCATTATCTTACCAAGAATGACGATTCTGGCAAGATAATAAATGGATACATTCTTTGCCAAAAAAAAAAATAATAATAAATAAATAAATAAATAAAAAATAGTCAGTAGTTCAGTTGGCATTTGTGTATTCAAAAGAAAAATTTGAAATCTATTGTGCAAATAAATAATTCAATAATTAATGAATAACCTGTAAATATTCGTGTTTGTTATTTTACAGCAATTATCTTTCTTTGCATCTACAAGCAACATTTTTAGTTTTGTTATAATTTACTGCGACTCTTCAAACTTTTTCATTTGAAAACCATTTATTCTTATAAAATGTTAACATTTCGTGTTTCTTTGTATTTTCTTTATCTGTCGCCAATAAGGGACTTTTAAGAATAGTTCCAGTTAATGAGATCACAAATTGCAAAATTAAGATTTTTTCAATTTGTGATCTCATTAACTGGAACTTATTCTTCAGAATGAAGTCTTAAAAAGACGATGCCGAATTATCAAGAACGTATTATTTAAAAAAAAAAAAAAAAAGTCTTGCCATCAAAATCATTCAAATATGACAAAACATCAACTTGTAATCGGAATGCGAGACTTCTTTCAATATTTGTTGTTATTTGCAACTTAAATTCAGATCTAGAATTTCTCTATAACGTCTCAGTACATTTATTTATTTATTTTTAATTATCAAGTCAAGTGATCCCGGTTTTGGAATTTATGCTTTGATGTTGTAGTGCTATTTTTTTTTTTAATATGTCATAATAAATAATTAAATCTACTTGTTTTTGTTCTTGCAACAAAATAATGTGTGAATAATTTATATTTATGTGTAATGTTCGAGTGTTTTTTTTTTGTTTGTTTTATTGTATAGAATAAGCGACCCAAAATTATCTAACGTATTGGACATCCCTATAGGGGGATGGAAAAAGACGAACGAGGAGTTGTTTGTACATGTTATCAAGATGGCCAACCTTGGCCAGTCAGTCTCGGTCGATCCTGATTATTCTGCACCCCCAGCTAACCGTACCACCAACATTCCTATATTTTCTGTAAAACACTCAATGATTCAAGGGATTAAAATTAAGACGTTATCTTCACCAGCTCGGAAACATAAAGAAGCTGTCGAAGTGTTCAGTCAAAACTTGCACAAGAGCAAGCTCAGCCTAGAACTGTATGTCAAGGCTCGGGATGAAGATTACTTCAAACGAATTGGCTAACTAAGATGGAAACTAGGATCCATTTCACCATTCCAAACAATCAACGAATCTGTAGATTAATTTGTAGGAAGCACGTTCAGTTCGGAAAAGAGGTCAGTTTGAGAACAAAATTATGTTGTAGGTTTGGAGGAATTTTTAGACATTTCCAGAAAGGCACCCATCGTTAATCCTTTTGTCATGAACAACAAGAGCGTGTGTATGCTGTTCTTAACCAGTGCCTAGTACTACTGAACAGAAAGCTCCATTTCCAGTTCTTTGAATTACTATTTCGGATGCAAGGAGAGGAAAAACTGAAGACGTGTATTTTCCCCATCCAGCATACATTCCAGATCCCACCCCATTTAATAATTCCTTAATTCACTCGATGATTCACTTTCTGCGTTCTCACCTCACTAATGAATAAGATGAGAGTGGGCCTAAAAGTGTTTTTTTTTTTTTCCTCCCCAAGAATGATGTGATATCGTACAGTTTCAAAGCTATAGCGCATAATAGCTTATATTTTGTGGAAGAATGTCTTTCAGTTGCAATTTTATGAAGTATTAAAATAAGGATATAAAAAAAAAACTGCTGACTAAAAACCCGAGTTACCGCTGACGCACCTTCAAATGAAAATCGCTAAAAAAGGTTCTTCACCTCTTAGAGGAGATTCGAACCCAAGTCTATCCAACCCAAGGCTATACAAATCAACTGAGCCTCATAATACATTCAAGCGTATTCATTTTTTCATCCGTATTACAGGATGAGATCCAAATTAGGATAGAAACGTATCGATGTAGCAAAGGAAATCGCGAAGGCAGTAACATTCCAGATGGAACACAGATTTCCCATCCTTTTTTTAGAAGAAAGAATACATGCTAGCAGCATCCAGGAGGGTAGGGCCTTAAACAAAATAATGAAGTTATGTGTTTTCGAACTTAAAATTTGAAAATTTTTATTAGTGTCAATATTAGTCAATAGAAATAACTAAAGAAGAATTAGAAATCAGCCTGAAAGAAACAAGAAACGGAAAATCACCTGGAGAAGATAAGCTAGGTTCAGAACTGTATAAATACGCAGGAACAAGACTCAAAGAAAGACTCTTATTATTTTTAAATAAAATTTATTCAACTGGTATTCCCCCAATGGAATGGAAAAAAGCGATTGTGATTCCTATCTTTAAGAAAGGTATATAATAGAGATGACCCTAAAAACTATTGAGGTATCGGTATACTAAATTCCTGTTACAAAATATATAGCAGAATCTTAAATAGCAAATTAATGAAATATTCCGAAAACTTTATTTTAGAAGTACAGAATGGATTTAGAAAAGAGCGATGATGTATAGACCCGGCCTTTTACCCAGTGGCGTAGCTAGGGGGGGGGGGCGGTCGCCCCGGGCGGCACTTTGAACCTTTTTGAACTTTTGCAGTTAATTCTAAAATACAGTCTCGAGAACTCATTTCCAAATATTGTAATACTACTGCGAATTTTCCTCACAATTGCTGTAAGTGTTGCTAGTTGTGAGAGGAGTTTTTCTAAATAAAATTGATTAAGAATTACCTACATTACTATGAAAAAAGGGAAAGACTTCGCCAATGTCATCGACGATTTTGCTGACAGAAAAGCAAGAAAAATAACATTTTAGAATGTTGAAATTAAAGTTTTACTTCAAAAATAAACATAGTGTTTCAATTTATTTCCCTATATGTCGTTTTGACTTTTTGTAATATTTTTGGTGTGGGGCGGTAACAGCTCTAGCTACGCCACTGCTTTTGCTTAAAATTAATAATAGAGAAAAGAAGAGAATACAATTTAGAAACACATATTGCATTTATTGACTTTGAAAAAGCATTTGACAAAGTTAAAAGAAACATATTATTTAACATATTAAAAGAAAGACAAACACTAAATAATATCCTAAAAGCTATCACAAGTATATATGAAAATAATCAAGTACAAGTGAGATTAAATCACGAGCTATCATATACGAGAGAGAGATAAACCAAGGAGTCAGACAGGGATGTCTCCTCTCAGCAACTCTTTTTAATATCTACTTAAATGAAATAATAATAAAATAGAATAAAAATTTACATCAAGGTATTAAACTTTCCCCTACAGTGAACTTAAAACACTCTCCTTTTTGCCGACGACCAAATAATAATTACAAATTCTGAAGATAACTTACAGACAGCTATTTCAGATCTAAAAGAGATAGCCAAAGATTATGGTATGATAATATCAACAGAAAAATCAAAAATTATGGCCTTTAAAGGACAAGATCCAGCAAGAACTAAAATAATAATAGATAACAAAATCTTAGAACAGGTGAATTCATTTAATTACCTAGGATATATGATCACATACGAAAATGAAAAAGATATAAACGTAAAAATTGCAAAATATTTAAAAATAACAGGTGTAATTAACTCTATATTTAAACCAAACCTAGTTCAAAAACAAACCAGACTAAAAGTATGCAATACATTAGCCCTACCCAGTCTTAATGTATGGAAGCGAAATCTGACAAACAAAGATTAATAACAGCAGAAATGAAGTTTATGAGAAAAACTGCAAAGTATACCCTATTTGATCACAAAAGAAACGAAGAAATTATGAAAGAATTAAACCAAGAACCAGTAATAGAAAAAATGTAAAAAATATAAACATAAATGGATGGAACACGTTCAAAGAATGAAAACAGAAAGATTACTAAAACAAGCCTTAAAGTACAAGCCATTAGGAAAAAGAAAACCTTGACTTCCTCTTAAACGATTCAACGATGACTTCTAAGGCCGGAACAGGCCATGCTAGGCCTAAATCCTTGATATGCATGATGATGATGATGATGTCAATATTAGCTTCGCAGTAGTTATCGACAAAGAAGTGAAGCATCAATATAGGTAGAATATCTATTTATTCTCAGAATAACTACGAACTTATATAGTTATTTGATATTCAGATTTGTAAAATTTGACGTTTGAAAGGCAAGACTTTATAAATAAATGTTAGAAATGTGTTGTCTAATACTGTAAAGCAGAACAGAGAAAGTTGAAATAATACATATACATATATATTGGCTTGATCCCTATCTCTTCTAATTTTACACTTATCATCCATCAGCATTATGAACACCCACCCGGTTTTCAGTCAGCCACGTTGTTTGGCCAGAAACAGGTTAGTGGTAGCCGTATCCTGATATAGAGATTGCTCTCATAGACATCATGAAGCCCACTTATCCCCACTAAACACAACTTGACCCCTAATTCTCACCTGGGGATTGTTTCAGACCAGGTATTGAACTACATCGAGGCATTGTGGTCTGATGGGTGTGGACTCTTCCAGCAAGACGCCACTCTCACGAAGCACGCATTGTGAAATCATGATTTGAAGACCATATCCAAGCATTTCGTGTGCTGGTATCATGTGGAATGAAGCATCTGCCAGTCGATATCAGTGCCTTGCTTGATCCCTGACGTCCGGGACGTTATTCTGTCTAGTTGGTCTAGAATACCCTCAGGACTCCTGTGGTCTAGTGAGTCACCAAGCTATTATTTCGGCCAAAGTTTTTAATTATTAATATCTATTATCAACTCACAGTTTTTCAATACTAATTAAGATCTGCTGTTAGAACAACACCAATAACTGTTGCTTTTGCTCTAACAAGAGATTCTCGCCTGAGGTTGGTTAAGTGGTTGTATATTCGTCCGCAGAAACTTAAGCTACAAAGCCCGTGTTCTTCTGTGCAGTTTGTCTGTATGGTGGGATCAAAAAAACTGAGTTTCCGAGAGGAAAATATCCTTTCACCAGCGAGGATGAAAAAGAAAAAATAAATAAAAAGATAGAAGGATAGGGAAATAGAGAAGCAATGGTGAGGTTTATGCAGAAGTCGACACTTGTGTACATCGAGATTGCTAAATGTCTTTAAAGGGCAAACTATAATGCATTCCTTCGGCAACGAGACTTTTTTCCTGCGCAAGTAGAGGATCTGCAAATTTTGGAAACCATTTCTTTGCGACCTCTCGTGAATGGAATGCATCACTACTCCTCTGATTTCTTCAAAAAAAAAAAAAAAGAAAAGAGAGAAAAGAAAAGTCTTTAACGTTCACAAGTACAATATTTCGATTGGCCTTTGCATACTAACTTAGATCAATTTAAATTTAAAACTTTTTTTTTCATAGCAATTATGTACTTCTTTGAAAGATTAATGGAATAGAAAATTATCAACATTATTATGATGAAGATAAACAAAAAAATACTCAAAAAGAACTGTTTTCTTATATATTGATCCCAGTAGTATAAAATAAACAACAGAATTAATCGGAAAAATCAATCGAAATCCATAGTGGATATGTAATTGTTTTGTACCGATTTTACTGTCATGGTTCAGCGTATTCACTTATTTAATACATGGGAAAGTAAACTAACTGCCTAGACTTCTCTTTTCATGCCGTTGAAATCAGACTGTACTCTTATATCTCCTCTAGCATAAAAAAAGGGTCTCGTTTTGGATTTGTTCTATCACAAAACACACAAAAGATTGACCTATTTTTTTCCTTCTTTTTTCGTGTACAAGATCGATTACTTTCGTCGTAGCAGTAGCTGGCTAACAAGAATAGCTATGATCGATCGATAATATCATTATCTACATATCTCTCTTGCTCAGAGTTGCCGAAAATGCTTTCTGCAAGATCTTGCTGCTTCGGATGTTCTTTTATATCTCTATTTGCATTGAATTTGTTTTTGTTCAGCTCATTAAGCTTTTTTCTAATAAAGAAAATTTCGTTTTCTTAGGAGTTTTAATATATACATAAAATAATTTATATATAAACATAATTTATATGTATAAACTGCTGTATAAGACATCTAGAATAAAACTAATTAGGTGGAGTATTGGGGTGCACATCAGGAATTTGATAATGGTGATTTCAAATCTCAAATATTATGTTGGTTTATAATATCAATATTATAACTAAATCGTAACTAACGAGTTCAAACTATCATTCGATTCCACTTTTCCTGGAATACTTTATTAGTTGGTATGATATATAAAAATAAAAAAGTATTGCTAAGATGCTTAGTTTTTCAATATTGAGTAACCTAACTGAATTCATAAAATTTATTTTATTTTGTTTGTTTATTTAAATATTTTTCGAACTAATATTTACATAAAAATGAGAAATACTGAAGGAATATTATCAGGTATTCCATCTAGACGGTGGAGGTTTAATACTGTTTAGACTAGTAAAAGTAAAACAAAGAGCTTCAAGGATAAAAATGACAAGAAAAAAAAAAAAAGATAGACAGGTGACATCAATAATTTTACCACTGCTTTATGCAGGGCTGGTCATGAGAGTTATTTAGCAAATGTCGGGTGGGCTGGCTGTTCTTGTACACAGTAAGACAATGCAACGCTGACAGGCCTTATGGGACGATTTGCGTGTATTTGCCCAGACATGAGTTTCTTTTTTGTCTTCCTACTACACTCCTATTCTTATGTATGTATATCGAATTCAGCTGCACTCTTACTCGAGTCTTACTTAAAAGAAACTGTTCATAAATAAGATATCAAACACAGAAACAAATATGAAAGATGAAACCATGACAGGCGGTCAGGAAACTCCAGCTGAGACTCGCGAAATATTTTTGGAAAAAAGAAAAGAGGAAAAAAAAACAGCCTTCTTACTTGAAAGGTTGCCAATTTCTAGTCTAATAGAATAATTGTTTTATTGTCATTTTGTGAACTTGGAATAACGTAGCTATTCTCCCAGTGTGAAAGCTTTAGCTGAGGGAATTTTATTGATACGTTTGCGCTTGGACATCTTGTGATATTGCAAAGAAAATTCGATTAAGATACAAAACGTTTCACGGTAGCGAAATGGCAATACATATAGGATGAATATTTAAAAAAAAAAGGAGTCTTTCTACAGTCCTTTTTCACTGGGTCTGTAAAACCTAAAGCCAGAATTTGTGTTACTGATGCGCACAGTTCTTTTATCTACTATTCACTTCTGTTTTAGTTGATAAACACTGATAAAGTCTGTCTTAGACTGACCACATATTACGTACACGACTATTCTACTGATGTATGTTGCATCCTTCTTTATTATTTCGCAAACACTAACAACTAAAACTTGTAGACTTCCGGATGATCCTTTAATGGACAAAGAAAGAGAGAGAGAGAGAGAGAGAGAAGATGCCTGCTATCTTCGTTTCTGATCAAGTTCACTACTCTCTTATGCTTATGTGCACACCCACGAGACGTTTTGTCCTCCATTTATGGCTACATCTCTCTCTCTCTCTCTCTCTCTCTCTCGAATTATTTTAATTCTAGCATTTTTTGGCACAAACATATAAACTCTGTAGCTCGTTCTTAACATCAAAAACGGAATCTTCTTCATTACTTTCCAAGGTATTTTTCTTCCGATTTGCCATTCACACTTCAAAGTCCTTCCATGTAATACTGATGTATCCATCGTAGCGCAGTTAAAAGAACGACGCTACAGTTACCCTTCGAATAAAAATACTAAGTTTGAATCCAGTCGATCACTCGAGGGACCTTTTTTTATGCCTGCCTGGTTGGCCGAGTGGTTAGCGTATTCGCTCTCCAGCCAAAAGCCTGCGGGTTCGAATCCCGCCGTGGGCATGGATGTTTGTGAAAATACTAGTAGCGGTGATGGGCGGTAGATGGCGTTGGTGTGGATGATGTGGTTTGTTGTAGTTAGTGGATTGAGTGGTGAAGACAGAGAGTTGTAGAGTAGGTGCCCTTCTTCGATGAGTCTTTGGACTCCCTTGAGGCGTCACGTAATAATAATAAGGCTTTTCAGCTGGAGATAATTTTGCCTGTCTCATACCAAGGTGGGGGTTTCTCCTTCCGAAAACTCACTTTTATATCCCGCAAAACAGCAAAAGACTAGAGAACGCATTCACCTAAAAGACGTAATATACATAATATATACTGGCTTATCTTTTTCAGCTGTAATTCCAAACTATCCATTTAATTCCATTTTTGTCTCTATCACTGTTATAACACGTGTAGCATTCATTCTAGATGGTAATTAAATTTACTGTTCAGTCAGTTTTTTGGAACAATCCACGATCGTATCCAATCTTTTTTTTTTTTTTTTTGTAATTCCTTTTACACAAACCTTGAGAAGTTCAAATTTTTATTGACGTGCGTTTTGAATTTTTAAACTATATGGTTCCTAAAATTTAGTGCTGGAGGAAGCTTGTTCCAAAGGACCAAGTAGCTTATCAATGTGAGAAACTGACGAAAATTACAATATTTATTCGTACTGTTTTACAATGCCCGAATTACAATACAGACCACAATCGGTCAAATGGCAACAAATTATCACGAATGTCTGCAAAGAGACATCAAATTGATGTATTGAGAATTCCGATACAGATTAGGTATAGCGCTAGATGACCTACTGAAACTAAACAGAAACAACTACCGGTATAGTGGACGCAGAAACATTTGCCCCGAACTCTCAAGGAAGAATGGAGCCAAAGAATTCAGTATGGTCAGCAGCACGAGTTGATGGTTTCATCGGTTCCTACATGTTCACAGGTAGTTCATAAGGGTTGATCACTTATGTGATCTCCATCTAACTGATCAGCCAGTCCTAGGGACTTTTGAAGCCTTGTGGACGTCATTTACATGCGTTCTAATTTTTCGGAATTAATATTATAAATAATTATAACTATACATTGGGAAGTACTATAGTCAAAAAACGGCAATAATACTGACTCTTTGCCTAAAATGGAAACTGAAAATTAGATACAAACTGATGTATTGTAACCAGCATACTATCATCGCATGCTTTTTTTAAGTCTCTAATGAAGATGTCGAATTGACAAGCGAAAGAAATTTATGATAATTTTGATTTAATAATTAATTTATTCTCTCTCTCGACTGTAATCAAATGTTTATTTATTTATTTATTTTTCATTCTTCTTGTTTTTCCTTCAATAATATATTTGTCACTGTTATGCACTAATAATGACAACGCTATACATTAGCAAAATTACATCGTATGAATTGTTTCTGCAAGAATATTTTGAATGTAGAAGTGAGTTGGGCTGTTATTTATTGGAAAAGTTTCTTTATGAAAGATTTATAACATAATTATTACTAGTGATAGTGAATAGGCCTGAGTAGTGTACTATGTTAGGGGTTTGTTATGTACCGAAAAGAACAAAAATTTCAAGTGTTCTTGAGAGGTTTAGAATAAATGTAGCAGATCTCATAAAACCATCAGTAGTCGATGATAAAAATGCCATTCAGATATCGTTTATTTATCGGCGCATGTCAAGCGTTGATTTTCTTCCGGATATTTTCGTACTGCAGAATAAATGTTCTAGAAATAAATGCTGTTAAGTTAAGGTAAATGGTCCCGATAGGAAAGAAATAAAGCTATTGGATGTTAGCGCAAGTACAGAAGATATGCTAATGATGGAGAATGTTTCTGTGATTTCCAAATGTTTTTGCTGAATTTTTTATCAATATTTTTCTCACCTAAGGCTTACATCCAGTCTCATTGGTAAACGACTCTTTTTTCCACATTTCTTTTCTTAAGTGCCTTTCCTGATTTATTTGTTATTACCTTCTCTCCCTCTCTCTCTCTCTCTCTCTCTGAAGATCTTGAAAATGATCGGATGAATGTATTCAATGAACTGTTTACTTCTATCGATATGTAAAGCGTATCCTTCCCTCGCCATAATATTTGTGATCAGCAATGCTTAACTTTTTATACTGAAGACAGCATGTACGATGTGTTATTTTTCGGCAAATAATTTTTTGTTCATTGCGTCTTAAATTAATTGTATGTGGAAACCGCTTCATTTTATTGGTCGTTTTTATGGAAAATTACTTTGAAGCGATAAAGCAAAAATGCTATCGATTACGGAAGAATTTGCTTGATTGCTACATCTGAGGAATGGTGTATCTATAGTATACGTGCCAGAAATGTTTCTAGACGATATAGGTTAACTTCATCTAAATATGGAAAAAGACCTAAATTTTATGTCTATAGTACACTTATTTGTTTGGGAGAGGAAACAATGTGCATTACATAATTACGTTTTTGAAATAAAAGTTTGGTAACAAGGCGATTTTAAAAACACGAATTCTATAAAAACTCTAAGTGTGGATTATTTGTTCCACGAACACAAACAAAAAGCTGAAAAAGACAGTCTTGAGCATCCAGTTAAATAGCGAATGCCAATACAATACATACTGGAAAATACTTTTATATATTAACAAAAAATGCATATTTTTCCATATTTTTACACATATTGAGTCCGAACATATTTTTCTCCTTGTTTAAACTTATATTTCTTTTGACCAGATGAAAACAAATGTTAAGTAATAATTCTTTTTTTTTTTTTTAATTTTAAAAATTAAATCGAATGCCCTTATGATATTAAAGTAAAACAAATATAAAACTCATTTTGATACTACTGTACTGATGAAATACGCGAATTAAAATGGAATTTTAAATAATACAAATAATACATAATATATACAAATTACATAAAACAGCATAAAAATAATTGTAAAAATCATATTAAAAGGGGTACACTAGGCTGAAATGATTAAACATCAAAATTAAGAATCAGGAGTCAGAGCTTAATCCTTAAATCCCGGATCCACTCCAGGGATTCTGGAGTCAGTTTAAAAAAGTCCTCTTTAGAATCCGAGAATGAGTAGATAGGGTATCCAAGCACAATGTGACTGATAGTCTGGATCCCTCTTCCGCATTCACAGTTTGGAGTATCGGACCAGTTCAATTTATGCAGGAGATGCTTACATTTCCCATGTCCTGTTCTGATCCGATTTAAAGTGGTTCATACATGTCTAGGGAGATTGAAGCCCTCCAGACGAGATGTCGGATTTGAAATGGGTATTTGAAGATTGGAGGTACGTTGAAACCAATACTCTCCCCATGACTCACATAGGTCGAAGTTCTGGTCGTTTATTTGTATTGCACTTCTCCAGGCAGGGTACCTGGATTTCAGTCTTTGTGAAGTATGGAAGGTAATGTCTTGGCAAGGAACTGTTTCCAATTATTTTTGTCCATAGTTTGCTTAAGGCTTGAGTCCTGCGGAGCGAGGGAGAGGCTATATTACTGAGAGTTGTGAGCCAGTAGCCAGGAGTAGATCTTAAAGCTCCAGAGATTATCCTCATAGTTTGATTCAGCTGGACATCGACTAAAGAAGCGTGTGCGCTGTTCAGCCACACAGGAGCACAATACTCTGCTGTAGAATAGACCAAAGACAGTGCTGTAGTACGCAGTGTGTTGGCATCAGCACCCCAAGAAGTACCAGCAAGTTTATGCATTATATTATTACGAGTTTTTAATTTTCCAGCAATATTTTCTAGATGGTATTTAAATGTCAAACTTCTGTCTAGGATAACTCCTAGGTATTTTGGATGATTGTTAAATTTCACATGTTTATTTCTGAAGTAAACTTTTGGGATATAGTTAGCCTGGATATTACATAAATGAAAGGATGCTACTTCAATTTTGGTCAGGTTAGGCTGTGATCGCCATCGTTTAAAGTATTTATCAAATACAGCCAAATTTTCAATAAAGGTGTTCTCAGCTTTTTGGAATGTTGAGTTGCAATGGCGATATCGTCGGCATATTTGAATCTCCGTGATGCTGATATTAAGGTAAAACAAATATAAAACTCATTTTGTTAATACTGTACTGATAAAATACTTAAGCGAATTAAAATGGAATTTATGAGTCATGTGAGTGTCTACCACCACAACCACGCATAAACCATGCAAGACGCATGACGTTACTGTCTATAAAGGTGAAGCAAGATGCTTTTATAATCCCTGCTATCTGATAAGGTTACTGTGTAGGGAAAAATTTATGAGCTAAGTGCTCTGTCCAGGTGAGTGCGAGTTAAAGATCATCATTAGGAATTAGGATGGCCTTTGGTCTCCTATATTTGGAGAAATCTGATTCATCATAATTTGCTACTTGTTGTACTAGTTCATTTGGATGTGAAGACGATGTTGAGAACTTTACTGCTGAGGATTGCAGGAAAGAGTAAATGTAGGGGATATTTGTATCCAATGAAGTTGGACATTTCTGATATACCATGGTGCATTTAAAATCATGCGTAGGCATTTGGTTTGCCTACGCATGATTTTAAATGCGTAAGCAAAACAAATCTCTCTCTCTGCAGTTTAAGGATATTTGTGCTTGAGGTGTGGCTCCAGGCTGAGGACGCGTAAGTAATAATGGGTCGAATCATCAACTGATAAAGGAGTAGTTTGATTTTGCTATCCAGCTTACTATTTCTATTGATAAGAGGGTAAAGCTGTGCAATGATTTTTGATGCCTTTGTACATGAGACTTTTGTGTGTAGATTGAAGGTTAGTTTTCTGTCCAGCAGTACACCGAGATATTTGGCTTCTGCTCTCCAGGGAACCTTGGTATTAAATAGGAGGATATCATCTTTGGGAGATATTGAATTTTTAGTGAAAAGCATGGCGACACTCTTCTGAGGGTTTACTTGCAATTTCCAATTTGAGAACCAGTGCTCTAGTTTCAGCAGGTTTTCTTGCAGTTTCTTGGTAAGAAGATGCGGTTTAATAGATCTGGCTAGTACAGCTGTGTCGTCAGCGTAGAGGGCAATGATAGATGACATTGGAATGTGCGGTATGTCAGCCATATAACTCGAGAAAAGTACCGGTGCAAGAAGGGACCCCTAAGGCACTCCTGCCAAGATTCGTCGCTGGTAGATAATAGTGATGACAAGAGGCCATCCCTGGAAGTTACGAAAGGAAACTGTGAGCAAGATGATGAGGAGTGGTTTCTTTGCATGTAGGGTGGTTGAACCGTGGAATGCATTGCCTGATGGAGTGGTGAGAGCGAGAACGGTCAATGAGTTTAAGGAGTGGTATGATAGACTTTGTGTTTCTTAGGGGGGGGCCTCCCCTCGATGAGTCTTGACAGACTTTATGTTCTTAGGAAGGACCTCCCACGATGAGTCTTTTGACTCCATGGACGCCTGAATAATAATAATAATAATAATAATAATATCATTTAGTTTAACTTGCATTCGTCTGCCACTTAGAAATGAATTTGCAAGGTGGACTAGATCCAATGGAATGCCGGCTATAATCAACTTGTATAGTAGTCCGAAGTGCCATCGCTTATCAAAAGCCTTTTCTAGGTCGAAAAAAACTGCTGCGGTGTATTGGTGCCAATTGTATCTTGTGTTAATGAACTCAATTAGTCTGTGAATTTGTTGAGTGGTGCTGTGAAACTGGCGAAAACCAAACCGTTCTGTAGGAAGAATGTTTAACTTTTTTACTGAAAGTTGAATTTTGGAAAGGATAGCTTTTTCTGCTATTTTGCTCAGATTAGAAAGCAGACTTATGGGACGATAGCTTTGAGGCTGCTGAGGACCCTTGCCAGGCTTATAAATAGGAACCACATCTGCCAACTTCCATGCAGAGGGAAAGTGTTTGAACCTGAACATGTCATTTATTATTGTTGTAAGATGTACGATGGCCTTTCGGGGTAGCAGTTTAATAACTATGTTGGATATGCAGTCAGGCCCAGGAGCTTTTTTTATTCTTTAAATTCTTTGTAATGTCATAAATTTCAGCTGGAGGAGTAGGTGTGAGTTGGTTGACACAGGTATCAGACTGTTTTGAGTAGGTGTGAGTTGGTACTGATGGACCAGCCACAGCTATACCATTGGGACTTGAGTAGTTAAACAGTATGCGGCCATTTTTGTTGGTAGATTTACGACTCCAGGCAGGATGTTTTGCATTGAAGTCAGCGGCGATGATGACCGGTCCTTTTACTCCTAAGATGGCATCCAAATCTGAGGTCAACAATGTTTTTGATGTAGGGTTGTAAGCAGCAAAAATTTTTAGGTTTCCAACTGAGCTTGTGACGAACATTAATGCCTGTGATTTCGAGGTTGGTGGTTGCAGGGTTGGTTACTGAATGATGGTTTATATAGTTTTTGATAAGGATGGCTGTACCTTCACCTCTATACCCAAGTCTGTCATTTCTGTAAAACTGATACCCTCTGAATTTGAAGTTGTCAGCAGGTCGCCTCAGGTGAGTTTCATTGATTAGCAATATATCTGGGTTATATATATTATTGAATTCCTGAATTTCCAACACTTTGTTTTTGAGACCGTTGGCGTTCCAAGCGATAATCCTAAGTGAATTTGGAGTGATTATTTCCTATGCATCGGAGAGTGAAGATAATATGGATTGGGATTGCTGTAAAAATCTTTTTATAATACTTAATGATGGATTTGAGTTGCTGAAATCCTGCAGCATATTTGCAAGAGAAGAGGTGATAATAGCTGATAGATTTGAATGTGGGTTAGCCAGGTTCTGGTTTTGAGCTATCTGCTTGGAGCGGGTTACATCGGCATATGTTCTCGTTTGATGTTGAAGATTCGTTTTCTTAAGGGGCTCAGTTAATGGGGGCGAGCACCTGTTGCCATGTTCTCACTCTTGGAGGATTGAGGGGCTAGAATTTCAGGAGCTCCCGCACTAGATGACGAGGTGGGTTGACTAGTTGGGTCATTCCATCTGTTTTTGGGGTGATGAATACACCCTCTATAATTAGCGGGGTGAGGACTGCCGCAATTGGCACATTTAGCCAGGGTAGATTTTGATTTGGTGCAATTGTTTGTGGGGTGATTCTCGCCACATTTTAAGCATCTGTACTGGGCTTTGCACAACTTCTGGGCATGGCCAAATTTTTGGCATCTGTGGCACTGCCCAGAAGATGCTATCTTTCTCAACGGTTCTGGGGTGATTTCAAGTCCACAGGTTGACTTTAAATTGTATATATCTTTGTAAATATTGTGTATCTCAACCAGAACCAGAGGCATAGGGGTCTTATTTGATCTAAACATTCTACACCTTTATGGGCGTTAGATCCTGCATGTTGAGGTCAGTGACTATTTCGTCCGGGTCAATATCCTCGAAAACTCCTCAGAGCACCACTTTCAGATTTTTTTCGGAGCAAGTGAAAATGTATGATATTGTATTTTTCTTGAGTCCAGTTCCTTTGTAAGATTTCTATAATCAGCCACCATGGCGGGCTGAATATTTATTCCCTCTTCAACGTTTTTAGCCAATCTAAAATTTAGTTGCAGGTTAGCCATGGTGGTTCTTAGTGTTGTCCATCTCTGCTTTTCCCTTAGAATAATCGCTGGCACCTTTTCATTGGGGGAAGCAGAGGGGTCTGAATTGGGAGCGTCTTCATCCATACCATCATCAATTGTTGGTTCAGGCGAGAGAGTTTTTCGCTTCTTACGAGCGTGAGTCTCTCCTTGATCGGAAGGATTAGAGGTAGAGACTACTAGATTGAGCTTTTCCTCCATTTGAGGAGAGTCTTCATTTTCCTCACCATCGTCTCGGGTAAAGAATATAAGTTTAAATAGCCCGGCCATTCTTGTTCAAATTTTTTGAGAAGCTTTTTGATGAAAGTCGGTGCTAGCCCTTTGTCAAGTGACTCAATGATGATGTCCGGATCGATCATGTTAATTGGCCATTTCAGCTTGAACTTCTTTTGAAGTTTACTCTTCATCGAGCAAATCAGTGACGACGTCTAGGTCAAGCAGGCTCACAGCGATTCAATTGCGTATGAGTGCGAGTAGAAATCCCGCAGCCACAAAGGACTGCAAGCAATACCGAATGTTGGCTAAATACGCGAAGCAATAGCAGGTAAATTGTATCAAAAGTCAGTCTTACCTTGTGCTCCACAATCAATCAGTCATTCTTCTTATCGACACGACACTTGATATGCCTTATTTTATCACTATGAGATGACACATCAAAAATCTACTCTGCACCACTAACTCACGCACGTCTCCGTAATAATCCTATCTAATCAATCATTCACGTAAACTATGTCCTTATAAGGACTGGCTTAAAGGGGAGAAGCAAGAATGCTTTTCATCTTCCCCGTTATCTGTAGAGGACAGTGTAGGGATAAGGTGTTATTGAGCTATTAAAGCTCTGATCATGGCAGGAGGGTAACAGCAATAGCCGAGTCTCAGTTAGAACTTCATTGGCTACAGCATTGCCATCCATTACCCTCCAAGGGTATTAATCACCGCATCTCACGGTGGATTGATTTTCTGTCAATCATTAATCGCGTAAACTATAGTCCTTATAAGGACTGGCTTAAAGGGGCGAAGCAAGAATGCTTTTCATCTTCCCCGTTATCTGTAGAGGACAGTGTAGGGATAAGGTGTTATTGAGCTATTATAGCTCTGATCATGGCAGGAGGGTAACAGCAATAGCCGAGCCTCAGTTAAAACTTCATTGGCTACAGCATTGCCATTGCCATCCATTACCCTCCAAGGGTATTAATCATTAATCACCGCATCTCACGGTCGATTCATCCCATCCAAATAATCGCGTAAACTATAGTTCTTAAAAGAGCTGGGCGATGGACTGAGTCCTTGACTCTTTATCCCGTCATCTGAATGAAGAAAATCTGTGTGGATGGAGTGTTATTGAGCTAAAAGCTCTACTCATGGCTGGGTAACGGCAATAGCCGAGCCTCAGTTAAAACTTCATTCGCTACAGCATTGCCATCCGTTACCCTGGAAGTCCTGGAAAAGACTGGGAGTTAGTTAGTTAAGCATTGCCATCCATTACCCTCCAAGGGTATTGGATTGAATGAATCAATCACCGCATCTCACGGTCGATTGATTCAGGAAAGTGACGTTGTCTTTCGTATTCTTATGGTAATTTTATTCTTAAAAATAAATGGTATTTTTGGAAATGTTCAAATTTGATATTTATATTGTAAAATATAGGAGAGAAATAATATTAGATAAAATAGTTTTATTTAATTAGATTTTATTATATATATTATATATCATTTTATGTTTATTTTAAAATATTCAAAATAAGAGATAACATAATCACGTAACCTTTATGAGATCTCAATAGCTCTCTTGGAATATTAAAGTATTTTTGTAATTAATTACTGATCTTTTCTTTCTCATTACCTACTTTTTTTATTCATACTGTATTTGATTTACACACTATGAGGCTTTGAATGTACATTAGCTGATAGAATTACAGGATGTACACGCGGGAAGCTTTCCTCGCCCTGTCCGTTTTCGATTTCCTGTAGGCTTTCAAGGAAAACCTACCTTATTTATTTTTAGAAGTTGAAAAGGAAATTTTTTTAATGCTAAAGTCAGCCAGGAACTACAGCTTTTTTTTTTTTTTGTTTCACTTTTATATCCTTTCGTCTGTTCTATCTTGAGATCAAGATAAAGGGATATTATCTCGCCTGTCTACACATTTAAAGATGATTTATTATTGTTTTTTACGTCATTTAGTAGTACAGAATTTCATGTGTATTCGGTTGATGAACAAGGAAGAGAGAGTGTATTATTCAGTATGTTAATCGTGGAAATATTAGAACACGCAGATGATTAAAACAAAAAAAGAGTTTAATATAATCTTTTGCTGTAATGTATCTAGCACTTGATAACATATGAAATGGCATTAAAGATTTGAGTTAATTGAAGGTAACCGGAGATACTTATAGTGAAATGTTTCGAGATAACAATTATGTTAATAATTGCGTGTTTTGATATGATTAATGCGATAAATAATTTCCAACGCTAAGTTAATCAATGTAAGGATTGTACAGCAGCGCCACCTATACAGAAAACATAATATTTAAAATAAGCAATTTCGTTATTTGTGGTCGCAATTATTTTAGATTTCTTAGATTTCTGCGCAATTAGATTTCTGTGGGGGAAAAAAGTTGAAAGATTAATATGCATTTTTTGAAATGTCTAAGCCAGATTTACTCTCTACGCTAAACGTAAACATGAAATTTCCTAAATTTTCTATATTTTATGGAATATAGAAAATATTTCCTATTTTATTTATGAAAGCTGGATAGTAACTCACAACCATCTCCTTGTTTACAGGTGATTAATATGAAGACCATTTATACAGTTGGGACCTCGTATACATTTCGTAACTAAAAAAGTAGTCCCTACTAAAGTTCCTCCGCGTTTTCAAAAGCGATAGAAAGTCTTACATTGAAATATTTTTGTGTTTCAACCTTTGCCAAATGAGCATGTTATTTTGGTCTAGAGTTGTCTGTATGGTATCACATTGTCCGCGACTGACTGTCTTGCAATGTATATCTTATTCCTATGGTTAAGCTTGACAACACTCATGGAATTGTATGTATACAACGGCGGTTGGTACAACTCAGAACGGCTTCGTCTTGTCTTCAAATAGTCCGGAAATATGATATAACATAGCAGGTGCCCCCCTATGAAAATATTTATGAAGAAACGCAATCCAAATTAATCACGCATTTTCTATTTTGTTTGTTTGTTTTGTTTTGTGGCAAAGTGGCACTTATTTAATGTATGTCTTTCCAAGTAAAAAAACAGGCGTTTCTTTTGTAAAGAAAAATAAATGGTCTTGTTATAGTGGTATATATCTAAGACTGGAAAAACGACTGTTCTGTTTTATTTGATTAGATACAGAACTCTACAGGCGCACTGAAAAAAAAAAAAAGAAGACTTTCTTTAGTTTCTGAAACGAAAAATATCTTTCATTAAGAAATGTTTGCATTATTTTTAATTAATGAATATTTGAAAACTTTTTTGAACACTGGTCTGTAACATCCAATAGCTACTTCTTAAAATACTTGGATAAAAATGAAACTATAAAATAAAGTTCCAAACGTTTTTTTTTTTTTTTTTTTGAGCAAGAAAGTTTAGAACGCGCTTTTAAAATAATTGCCTTTTTAAAATTAAATTTTCCTAAATTTGCTTTTTTAATTACATGTTTGCGAATGATGCCTTTATTTTAAAAAAGGCATTTTTTTTTTAGAAAAATTTAAAATTTTTGTAAATAGCTTTTTTTTTTTTTTTTTTTTTTGCTAGTAAAAATCCAGTCCCATCCTTCATTTTTTTTCGCACTAAGTCCTAACTAGATAAGGATGCAGCAAAAGCCAAAATTTCATTAGCGGCATTTGAAATAAAAGTGAAATAAATTTAGTATTGTGGACAGTAGGGCACTCAGGGGCCGAGTTGAGTAGACGATTTGAGAATACACATTACGCATCGCATACGACCTATGACTGAGCATCTGCAATGATCGCTAATTCATAAGTAGTAGAGAAATAGAAGACACATCACAATATAAATAAAAAAATGAATTTTAATTAGGAAAAACTTTTTGAAAAATTTTCTAGTGTTTTTTTCCTTTTTCTTTGGGGGGGAAGGGCAGGGCCCCTTGACACTCCCGTCTGGGTGCGCCACTGATTGTGGGCGATCTAAGGGGGAGATGATCTGGTTCACTTGTTCAATTGAAGACATCAAACGTATCCATGATTTGAACACACGGTCTTAGTTGAAGAGGCAGAGATGTTATCTGCGTTATCAACAATTCCAAGTACTATATTATTTGAAGCAGAATCGGATTCTCTGTTCTCTATGGTTGACAAATGAATGCCGTCCTATCTAAATTAAATTAAACAGGGTTTGGTTACAAAAATCCTTAAATGATGCTGTTTGATTGGAAAGACCTCCATTTGACACACACACACACACACACACACACACACACACACACACACACACACACACACACACACACACACACACACACACACACACACACACACACACAAGCCACTATAAAATTAGGAACCTGTTCTTAGAATTACGACATCTAAGTCTCCAGATTCTTCAGGGATGATTGTAGTAGATACCGTTCCAGTGTATCACGTCCCACTAGATCCTATGCGTTATCAGATTGCTAGATTTACGGAGTACAAAGCCATGAAAGATGATTTTATATCATTTCCTTTAAATCCGCTACTAATGTTGCCTCTTCAAAAAGTATGAACGTGGATTCAATGAGGAACATTATTGTTTACGCAGTCTCAACAATCTAACCATGTTGCTACTGATAAGACTAAAATCTATTTGGGATTCAGTATGAAACAAGTGACTTATAGGATGGGATAATAAAGACTGTTTAACCTTACATTTCAGATTTTCTTGAATGTGATTAGATCAACTTGGTATAAGACGGAGTTCAGTGAATAGAGAAATTCAAAACAAAGACTGCGTTAAGATCCTCCTCCTTATTGATCTGTGATCTTTGCAGATTTCGGTAAATACTTCTGCCAGAAGGGATGGCCTTTTAAAAATATTTTAAGGCTTTTAACTATGGACGATTCCAGGAGATTTCTAAAGTTGTTTTCAATGGATACGCCAATTCCTAGAGCAATAACAATATGAGTTTTCTTGAAGTGGGAAATATATTATCTGTTTTCGTCAATCTGAAGTGGTGGTTTTTGGCTTATGAAGGCAGTTTTTAGAACTTCAAGAGAAAAAAACCTCTCGGGTGATCCCTTAATTTGCATAAGTTCCTTAAACACAATAATGCAAAAGAACAAATCGAATCAAACTTTTCGAATTTCTGGTCGAATATATATATATATATATATATATTATACAAACCGTAACAGATTATACAAATGTAATTTTCGATTACAAAAATAGAAATAAAATTATCTGGGCATTTTAAAAAGCAAACTTCCATGCGTCTGTATTTCTTAGAATTTATGTTTCCGTATTTTTTTAATTTGTGTTTGTGTATTTTTTTAAAAATAAATTTGTGACGTAACGTGAAGATGAAATAAGGTTTGGAGATCTTGAAACAGATGATGAGTTTAAAAATACCAACAAAAATGTGTGATCATTTAAATAATTCCGACGTAGGCAATATATTTTATTAAATAATAAAGCAACTGATTTAATACTGATATGACATATGTACTGATGGTTTCCTAATGACATATTGAGCGATCCCCGTAGGATTGCATCAGAATCGGTCAAGCGGTTCAAAAGTTGAAAGACGCAACAGACGAGAAGTGCTCAGGCATTTTCATCACTACAATCTCTATCGATAAAGCTGAAAAGGAGATATTGTCTGCGTCTAGAGTTATTTAAACATTATTTTTGGCATGCAGTCGATTTTGGTTGCATTGTTGTTAATCTTCAAGTCTGTTTATTAACAAACAAACAGAAAATTATAAATGCGACAATTTATTCCAAATAACTTTACTGACTACAGAGAGTTTAGAATTCGTTATAAGATGAAGTTCTGCGGAAATTTCCCCCGAATCCGTTGTCGTTACTAAATACGAACGCTGTCTCTAACTGATAGAATAAGGGTGGGGTCAACGAATACAAGGGCGTTTCTAGACCCGCATTTCGTTCTACGAAACACAGGAAGATGGCGGTTTCTGTTTTATTAAACAGAAGGCAGATTATTGCCGAGGCGACGATAGAATTAGGTTGACAACGAGCAGTCGAAAAACGTTAATTTATGAGGAGATTGTCCGGACTCCCCAGCGTGATATAATCTGGGTTTCTCCTTGCATGAGAGGAGCTCTGTTAAAACAAACTAAGGGACGGCAATGGCTGACAAGAGAACCAGCATTTAGGTAATAGCTTCATCAAATACTCAGAAAGCTCTGTGTGTACGGTGGTTATTAAGCGTCTAATGTTGCCCTGAGGACGAAATATTTCTGCGCAGGAGAGACCTAATTGTAGCTAGGATCGTTGCACTAAAAATATGTAAATTTTGATAATTATCGGTGGCTGGTGTTGGGAAGAGGGGGGGGGGGTGTTGAGAAGATGGCGTCTTCGCTTTAAGCTTGCATTCCTGAAAGGATATGTTTAGTGCTCCATAGTTAATACTGCTTGTTCCAAAGATGTTTCTTTGGAACAAGCAGTATTCAAGGAAGCCTTTAAAATTATCTTCAACTGTATGAAGTTAAGTTAATAAATGCCTTAAGAATCATAAGCATGGCTAATTTATAATTCAATCTTTTGAGGCAATAGTTTACGATATTCGAAGTCTCTCTCTCTCTCTCTCTGTTTAAACTGATGACTAAGGGAACTAGTGGCACCACTACCAGAATTATTGACTCAAGTTCTGTTTGTTTTCTTTGATACAAAATATTCGACATTATTCCTTTCTCGTTTTGTATAAAAAATGTACAAAAGAGCATGATGTTGGAATGATTACTAAGTTTGCTTTGTTAATGAAATCCCTGAGTTTTCTGTTCTGCGATGTTCCATATTCGTTCTATTTTTTTTTTTTTTTTTTTTTTAATGTGCCGCGATCTCCTTGTCTCTCCAGTACACGGTCGATCTTAAGCAGATTGCACTAACTAGGCCCAATCGAGCCCGGAAGGGAAGATTTTTAAAATTGATAAATTTTTGGAAAATTTTGCTAAATAAACAAGCAAGAAATATTTATCTTTGTGATTAGGTTTCTGTGTGAAATATAATCAGTAATATTATTTAATTTTTAATATTGTTTAATAGCATATATTCCCGATCCCTATCTGAAAAATTAGGTGCTCACCAAAATGATACGAGGTCCCACATTTGCTACGGCCGAGATCCATTATATGATTTATTGAACAAGAAGTTGATTTTATAAAAACACCCGATTTCTTTTCAATAAGAGCGATGATGATGATGATGATGATGTTAATCGGTGGAAAAGAGATTTTTCTCATTAACTAATTCTTTCCTTAATAATGAGTAAACTTTCATCAATCTACCTAAATTTCTAACAGATAAGTTACTAATTAATCGTAAGAAACGAACAAAAAAAAAAAACATTCTTGCAGTCACGAATGCAAGGTTTCAACAAATGCACCACACAATACAGTACTTGAAAAATCTCAAGGGAGAAATCCAGACACAAAACTATAGATGTTTCACTAAATACAAGGCTTTAGTGAAACTACTTTTGTGAGTACGATATTATGGACTATTATGAGGGAGGTTATAAAATAATACCGTTAACTGTTATTGAGGTAACGGTATTATTTTCTAACTGAATTAATCACAGGCCAGAAAAATAAAGAGTTGAATATTTCAAACAAAATCCACCAAATAACAGATGAGAAGGCGAAAAAAATTCAAATTTTTTTTATCGAAAAAAAAGCTTTCCTCCTAACACATGAAATGCCCACAACACACCAGATAGGCGATGGACTACATTTTGTTGATCCTCCCTATAGAGTCCATATCAGCACCTGTTACTTGACATCTTAATTGTGCAACCTCTGCTACATCAGGGTAACTTTGCTCTGATGACAACAAGGTAGAGACAGATAACCCATTTTTCCCGGCTTCCTCTACTCTCTGTCATCATAACAAGGATAATGATTTTCAGTCCTGGGACGTGGGACTGCTCAATGGTGAGAAAAAGACCACTGATATAAAAATTAAGTTATTTATTCAGTAAAGTGCTACTCGTTTTATACGCAGATTCTGTATATTTTTTTTAACGAATGTTTGCCGATAATAAAATAAGCTTTACTTTGTCAGTGCTTATAAACATTTCATTCAGTGAACAGGAAAAAAAATGCATAAAAGTTATAGTTTTTCGCACTCTAGATCCCCAAATAGCTGTGCAGATGTCAGTCAATACTCAAAATTCTTTCCCATTGTTATCTAATCATTCTCTTCGTTCGGGATATGAGAAAACCCAAATAAAGTTTCAGATTATTTGTGTTTCAATCATCTACTAGACCATATTAAGGACTCGCCGAATATTAGACATAACAAAATCATATTTACACTTTAAATCCTAACTCTATGAATGATAGTCCAATGCGTCATGAAGATTTTAAACCTGTCACGAATTTTAAACCCGTAAACTCACCAAAATCTAGCCTAGAACAATAGCATACACACTCCTATATTAATATATACAAATGAACCATAAACAGGATTAGGAAAACATTACCTTTCGTCTATCACGTGAGAAAAATGCACTCGACTGTTGCGTTCATGAAAGGTGGTAAGTTATTTAATGTATTACTTTGTTGTTAATAATGTTGTCATGTCATGTTATAAATCTCCAGTGATTTGTTGGAATGCTAACGTCTCGGTATCATTTGGATCACAAGGCGAATGCAATTTCAAATTCTGCATCATCACCACGAACAGAAATATTTGTTGAGATAGGCAATAAAAATAACTTCTGTTTTCTGATGAAAAATTAAACTCTCTATACTAACTTTCTTTCCCTCCTTTTTATTGACAAAATTCTTTATCTTTATAATCCCCGACAACCATTTTTAATTAGTCAATGACATTATTAATCTTCGTTTTCAGATTAATTAAGAAAAGACAAGACAGACTTGGCTGCTAGACATGATCGATTCATTGATTTTAAATAAAATTAATGAAACCACTTGGACTGTTATCGAACCGTAATGTCATTAGCTCATCGTATTAGGCTTAACTCAATGGATATGGAGACATTGTATTCATTAGGAAACAGTCGTAATGAATGATTGCATGATTAATGTCCTTGATCGTTTTTATTACATAAAAGTCATTCTTTCTCGGAAAACCCCGTATACGTTACTTCGATACGCATATGTTGAAGTGTTATGAAGTAAGAGGAGGCATTTTTTTTTTTAAGTTTTTTTTTATTTTTTAATAGCAATCGATCAAGTTGATATTATCATGATATATGGAACATAACACGTGGTGTAGTAATTTCTCTTTCTAAGCTTGTTCTGTATTTATTATCTACAGGGAAAATTAATTGTGTGTGTGTGTGTGTGAGAGAGAGAGAGAGAGAGAGAGAGAGAGAGAGAGAGAGAGAGGGGGGGGGGTCTGATGGTAAGCAAATATAGTGAAAAAGAACGTCTAGTTATTAGTTCCGTAATGCTCCAGTAGGGAGAAAATACGGTTAGAAAGGACACTTAAAAGTTATTTGTAGTCAGTTATTAAGACGGTCGTAATGAGAAATGATCAACTTGATCCAATTAAAGTGATTGATAACCGTTGAAAATTGTGTGGTTATCTGATATTTAAGAAAAATGTTTTACGGAAATAGAAAGGCATTGTCAGATTACTATCGCGGATTTGAATGCTATGGAGGAGAGAAGTAATTTGGACTTTAAAAAAAATGAAAAAAGAATGGAGATGATTGTGAGTGAGAGAGAGAGAGAGAGAGAGAGAGAGAGAAGTGGTAGAAATGAAATAGAGATAAATTATGAAATGAAAAGGAGAGAAAAAAATAAACTGAAGAAAGTAAGAATGAAATAACGATGACATAGAGGGAGTGAATCAAAAAAGAAAGATAACAAAGAAACAAGGAGAGAAAGAACGAAAGAAGAAGAAGAAGGCATAGAGAGAGGGGGGGGGGATTACGTACAGGCTATGGGTCGAGATTATTATACCTGTCAGTTTGCGTTGATCTTCCTGAAACTACGGAGGGATCAAAATCTCGCTTTCTGACAATAAAGTCAGTTGAAGAGCTCTTATGAATGTCTCAGTTCGCGTCCTAGGTGGGATGCGAACCAAGTTCGTTACAATCAGAAGGATGTTGTTGTACTAGGTGCGAGAAATGAAAGGGAAAAATATAAAGAAATTAAAGTACTGAAGAAAAACTGTTAATGAAAGAGATAATCAAACAGAAATGGACAAATACGCACGATAGAGAAAAAGGGTAGACGAATATATGGGTCTGGTTGGCCGAATGGTTAATGAACTAATTTTCCATGGTCGTCTCAGATGGGAGATGAATGTCATCGTCTGATGTAAAACCTCTCATTCATCCGGTTGTTGTAGATCTGAAGTGGCTTGGAAAAGTTCTATATTTGATCTGTATAGTAGAGTTTCTGGATTATGTAAAAAAAAATAAGAAAAGAAAAAAGAAAGCAGAATATATAAGATTAATTCGAAAATAGTAATAAAGGTTTAATGGGCGAGATTAGTATAAAAAATGGGATAGCAGAAAGTCGTAGTGCTCCTGCCTTAAGCTTTTACTAGGATAATAAATTACTCGAGCATAGACAAGTTCGTAGTTGAGCAGGAAATGAAAGAAAACGGAAGAGCTTGTTGACTCTTCTCACCATTGATTTTAGACACCAAAGGTTCATTCATATAGGATTCTACACAATTCGAATGAGGATGTTTGAGTGAGGATTAAAGTCAATATTTTACGATTTGTTTCAATGTACTGTAGTGTGTATTGAAAGATGGGA
Organism: Typopeltis vanoorti; assembly: GCF_054136105.1. Taxonomy (NCBI): domain Eukaryota; kingdom Metazoa; phylum Arthropoda; class Arachnida; order Uropygi; family Thelyphonidae; genus Typopeltis; species Typopeltis vanoorti. Next base: position 97,488,209 of record NC_143557.1, on the reverse strand, counting down.
TGAAGAATTAACACTTCTTGTTATATACGCGTTGTGCTTTATAAAGTTTGAGGGAGGTTGCTGAAAATTTTATTAAATGGGCTTTGCAGGAAGTTGTGTTTCTATCATATGGCTTGATAAAGGCATGCTAAAAAAACTTTTTTTCTGGATGTGCCACTGTAAGGAATAAAAATGAAAGGGTAGAAAAACCATCTTAAAATTAAAATCGACAATTGTAATATGTTTACTTTCCATACATTCGATCTAGTTTCTTTTTCATTTTAACGGTATATTTTAAAGATCCATATCCAATCCATATCGATTGCCGTCTGCAGCTTGACCTATCTAATGTAAACATTAGATAGGTCAAGCTGCATTAATTCTATTTATTTATTCATGATTTATTTTTTATTTTATTTATTTATTTATTTATTGTATTTCGCATGTACATCTACTACTGACGAAGCCTTTTTATACTTAAACATTTCTATAAAAGAATGAATGATAAAATTCAATATGTCATACTTGAACGAGAATCACCAATATATTTATGCACCTTTTTATTGTAACTCTTTTTTTTTTTTTTCAATTTTGGGTACTTTGAAATTTGTGAAACCCCATAATCAAAATTATAAGGATGATTCACGTCTTTTATTTTGTGCTTCAAGAACTCTTTGGGGAAGTAATTTTATAAACTTATAGTAACTGGAAGATAAAAAAAGAAAACGGCTGCCAATCTGCTGACTCGTTCTCTCTCTTTAGGACTTCTGTTCTTCTAAATAAAACAGTGTCATAAAACCTCAACATAAACTTCATTTAAGGAAATCAGTTGAGAGCCCAAAACCGCACTAAAACACTTCCTGGCAATAAATGAATAACAATCAGCCATTAAACATATATTAAAAAATTGTTCAGGGTGTGTGTGTTGTAATTGGCTACGAGCTTCCCAAGCCATTATTTTTCACTTAAACAGTAAGCATACTGAATATTTATTTCATCGGGCTTTCTTCTAGATATCATGTACATTGGATTTAAAGAAGTTGTGTTGAGGCCAGAATACTAATTTGAACTCAAATCGTTCTTGCTCAAAATCAGTTTCCTAGTCAGACAGACCTCTTTTAGTGAAGATTTTTAAGCCTGAATTCGTGTTCTGATTTAAAAATTACTAGAGTTAGAGAAACCGGGCCAGATGTTGGTATCTTTGTTATGCTCCACACGTTTCCTCTCACCTTGACAAAGACGAAAACAGTTTTGTAACATGCTTGGCCTCCTAACCATTGCGAATGCTGACTGCCTGATATTCCAAATTCTAAAACATTCTCATTTTTTTTTAAGATACAGAATTAAATAAATCTAATATCAATTGCTTACGTGTCATTATTCAGTTATTTATAACATACCATGATTATTTATATTTTTCTGGCAGCCAATCGGTGCTGCTAATTCCTGGTTAGAGGAAATGCAAGCTAGATCCATTAGGTGGTAGATGACCTTCATCACTCGGTGAAACACTGTCAACCTACTTAGAGGAGACCTGAAGTGTTTGGCTGCCAGAGAAGGAATTCCAGTTTCTGTCTCCACCTCTCTCCTCAATGCTGTGTGTGTGTGTGTGTGTGTGTGTGTGTGTGTGTGTGTGTGTGTGTGTGTGTGTGTGTGTGTGTGTGTGTGTGTGTGTGTGTGTGTGTCAGCAGGTTCGAACCTGTCAGTAACGAGTCAGGCTTCCCGGTTAGATAGCACATAATCCTTTGCGACAAGCTCTGCCGATTTGTGCATGATGTGGGGGAGTTTGAGTAGTGGTATGTAGAAGGCATTGTAGAGGTCACGATATGGCAAGGAAAGTTGTCGCTTTCTCACTAAAAGTTTCTGCTCTATATATTCATAATCAATTATGAAACACACAACAAGCAAGGATAATGTCACGATTTCAATGACAAAGATAAATGAAATAAAATATACAAAGTAATAAGCCTAAATCCTTACAAATTCGCTTCGCTACTTTAACATCCATTTCACCAACGTAGATGGTGTACGTCAGATCTAGACCAGAACGCTTTCTCTTCACAGAAACTCCAAATGCAGCTACATCAACCACAGCTCCTTTCCGAATTAAACACTGCACAATCCCTTGCCACAAGAGCGGTGCCTGTGCTTTTGTGAGATCCGACATTGCTTGCCAGAGCCTGCCAAATTTAGAATCATCTACTTTTGACCTCCTTGGGCTTCAGGTTTTCCCATTGAGTAGCATTCACCTGCTGTATTTACCGCGTCCACATTCCTAAACCACACTGACTTCTTTGACTTTCTGCAACCCAGCTATCCATATAGTGAACTCATCTTTCTCTGTAACCTCAATGTCCATAACTCCAACTGGCTTCCCTTTTCCAAGACCACCGACCAAGCTGAGTGAGATGCTGAAGTATTTTAAGCAGTAACATCAACTCAAATCGTACAGCTCTTTATTTTACCAGTTTAATCTTTTTAAGCCAGTTCTCCGTCCAGATATATTGTTGAGGCAACCATCGCAGTCTTGTATACGTTTCCTCGCTTAGGTCTCTGGTCATTCACTTCGTGTCATGATGAATGGCGTCCTCTCTCTTCGTGATTCCTATTCAGAAGTGTCTCAAGACTGTTCAACGACTTAACTTCTCCTATAGCTAATCTATTCTCATTCCCAAATAATCATATCCGCAGTTTTGGTGATTATAGTGCACTCCTTTCGTCCTACTCATCCAGCAAACCATGCAGTACTCAGACATCCCAATCAATATCATCTGCAACCAGTGTCTTAAACACTGATCTCCATACTATACTTCAATGGAAAGAGGTTGACCTAGTCACTTCAATGCCACCAAAACGCAATATTGCCTTTTCTTTCGCAAAAGGGAGCTTACCTAGGTTTACCCTCAATGAGATGTCTTTCCTTGGACTGATATTTATCTCCAACCTCTCCTGACAGAAATGCATCACATTAATAACCACCTCTGCTTCTAAAAAAACTAAGCATTCGTTTCCCTCTAAATGCTACTTTTCACCCATCCGGCTACTAACCTACAAATCCCAAATCGACACATCCTTAGAATACTGTTCACATGTTTGCTACGGTGCACCTAAAATCTCCCAGGAAATTATTGATACTGCTTAGAGAAACGCAATGTGACTCATTTATGATTCCTTTCTCGTTGACTCACTCCAACCTTTTTATTTCTCAAATGCACCGCTTTCATTCTGGGTCTTCTGTACAGGTACTTCCATTTCCAATAAACTGCCAACTATCATTCTCTGCCTTTCTGTTGGGCCTGTTAAAACAAAGAGTACCAGCCCAACATCCTCTTTTATTCCATCTATCTCTTTCCTCTGGAACAGTTTTCCTGTGGAGTGTTCTTCAACAACTAAAACCTTTAACTATTCAAGAAAAATGTTTTCTTCTTTGTGAACGCTCACGTATATCACCCCCCCCCCCTCACACACACACACACACACACACACACAAACACACATAGCACTAATGTTCAATAGGTTCTTCTATCTTTCGACTATAGGGCTTAAAAAAAAAAGACTGGATATTTATCTGGAAATCTCAGATAGTAACATAGCTTAGACAGCTTCTCTGAGCATTGAAATTAATAGAAAAGGTAATCACGATTTGGAATATTTGTGTACTGTTTAAACATAGCTTGAAATGCATTTCTTATAATGTGTTATATTAAATGTATTCATTTATAATATGAAAAAAAACGCTTAATTTGAAAAGAAAATGGATTGATTATTTATAAATAAAACAAACTTAAATATAACTTTTCAGAACCTAAAATATTTAAATAATGTTAAAATATTTACAATTATTTTAGTACTTTCTTAATACACCAAATAATATATCACAATAAAGAATTAGAAAAACTATTGTTTTTAGATTACACACATATATATATATATAAAACCTAAATGGCTGACAACAGCTTTTTAAGTGATACATTTCGTCATCAAAACAATCAATTTTGTTTTGCTAAGTTACTGGCTGACGCTTGATTTAGAAACGTCAGTATCCAATCGGCAAAAGTATTCATATTAATTTGATTTTCATCTTGTAGGCAACTTATGTAAAGACTTGTTTTTCTGCCTCTGAATAACTACTTTTAGTAGGAAGGTAAACATAAGAAATATGCAGGCCAACATTTAATTTATTAATGTACATCGGTGGTAGCACTTTTGTTGGTGCCAAAACGAATTATCAATCCCGCATAAACTGACTACTTCCCCCCAATCCCACTTTCTTTATCTGTCTCTCAGTTTTGCTGTAAAGTAAACATTTGTTTATAGGAAAACGTGGCTTAAAAAAGAATATCCAGTAGATGAGTAGTTTTACATTAAAAATTGCCAGTATTTTCTTGCCGAAAAGTGTAATAGAAGCAAGTCTATGAATACGAAATGACAACCCCAAAACACTGCTGTACAAACTAGTCAACTCTTCAAATTATCCGTAGGCGGATTATCCGGTTTGCTAATTAACTGCGTCAATTCAGAGAATCCTATTTTTTTACCATTTGTTTCGTATTTCTTTTTAATCTCTTATTTCGAGGATTTTTGTCGTCTTTGGCATTGGAAGGTGGTGCCGTATTAAGGGACGTTTGGGAGACTCATTCTTCTACCTTTAATAAAAACTTGTAATGAAGTTGAAAATACTAACATAAATCATCTTAGTTATTGCTAATGTTAAAGACGGTGTCCTTTCAATTTTAATTCCACACTGTGTTTAATTTTGACGGACGATGTTTAAATAATGTTAACACATAACGAAGTTGTATCGGCAATATAGGAAAATGTTATTTGAGATTTTTAAAACTACCGAAGTTCAAACAGGAAAATTCGTTACGCCCGCATAGGCGCTGAGAGAAAGAAAAAAAAAATTGTAATATGAAAATAACAAGAACACGATAATTAAGTTAGCTTATAAAATGCGGGTAGTGGAAGTGGTTTTTATCTACATGAGAAATCATGAAGGCGAAAGATCATTTTGTGAGTAGTTGGACAGTGGTTATGCAGACGACAAAAAGGAACACCTGCTTTCGGGCCTCTGTGATGTAGAATAAAATCTGCGTTTTGTACATATATAATACATCAATATATGAAATAGTGTAAAATATATATTATGAAATATATAATGCAAACACGTTAGTGGCTGTTTTAGTTCATTGTTGTAATCGTGATATTATGATATGAATTCGTTGAAAACATATATGATATTCATTTAGAATTTAGGAAAGATTTAAACTATTTACAATGTTGGATTGCAAATAATAAGTAAAACATATTAGAATATTATTTCCGTGACAAACAAAATTATTTCTATTACTAGACGATGTCCATGACAAAATGGGCATTTTCAATTGTCTACAATTGGAAATGGATATCACTGATGATTCAAGGACCGAAAAAGTTAGGTCCTTTGCCCAAGTGATGAGTAGCGGAAAGTTTTATTGTTGGTGTGATGACGTTAATGTATCCAAAGACGACTTTTTTAACCTTTCTTTGGATTTCTATGTAAATTGAAGACATTGCAGCAAGAAGGGGGACAAATCCAATTTTATCAACTTTTGAAAATTAAGTAAAAACTGTTCCGAAAAAAAAATTTTTTTGACTGTTACTTTAAACTTTTTTCCAACCTATAATATACACGAATACACATTTGAGTACTATTATTAAAGTCAAATCCTTTTTTCCTCAGAGCTGGATGTATTTTCAAAATTTGGGGTTGTCCCTTTTTGCGTCAAATTGCATAAAATACGATAAATGTAATGTAAATAATTAAAATAAATATGAAATAATGTTTTTTTTTAATTAATATAAATGGATCTCTATATTCTCAAATGTTAACAACCAGTTCTTTCATTTTTTATTTAATAACCGGTTCTGGAGACCTGTGAGAACCAGTTCCAGCTTGCCACTAGCTATACCAGAATAGAATTCTCTTGGTTGAGACCTAAGGGACTGTCGTTGCTCTTACGTGCCGACATGGCTTACTGGAGTAGTTTGAAAAGTAATTGATCTTGCAACAGTATAGACAAAGTCTATTCAAAAGGAATTTAGACTGTTGGTGTGCTTCACTGTCAATAGCGCACTCATTATTATAATATGATAGAATATATACGTGGATGTTTAGGCAAATTAAAGTTACCAGCAGTGTTTGTTGTTTGATGTGGTAATTATACGTTTTTTTTTTTTTTTAGTGATTTTTGCGACAAGACAGAGCGAAATGCTCGTATTAAATTTTGTTTTAAAATTAAGGGCAGGTTAGTGAAATATGACATTAAAAACATAAAATATACAGATGTTCTGGGATGCACACACAAACACAAATTTTAAAAAAGAAAATTCTGAATGGATAATGATTTGCTCTTTTGAGGATTTTTTTTCCAGAAGCGGGTTTTTCATCCCTGAAAAACAGGCAAGCCTGCCAGAAGAATACACGACATTTACGACAAAATACACTGATCTCTGATCTCATAGCCTTAGCTTCTTCAGCCGTAATTTCAAACCAATCGTAACAACAGAAGTTCACTCCCTGGATGAACATGAATGGCGAAAAGTGAATAAAAAAATCGGGGGAAGTGGGTAATTGATTTCGAAATAACAAGGATGACATTTCCATTCACGTGTACCTCTCGATTTTAACTAACATCCGAACAAAAGAGTACCGAAAAGAATACCATAAGTCTAACAACATCTCCACTTATATTGAATCACCTGATTGGGTTACTTTTGTTGCCATGAGTCGAGGGGAAAAAATTGAGATTTAAATCAGGTAAAAATTGTTACTGCTGAGAAAAAAAAATTAAAAAATATACTAAAACTGGAGGACAAGGTGTGTTGCTGTAGAAGGGATTGATTTTAAAAGCACTAACCTCAGAATCTTCTAACTCTCCCGTTCTTTGTGCACTCCCATCAAGCTATATATCTACTGAACAGGTCACACTACACACCTTGAGTAGTCATAAAATCCATGAACATACTGTACATAAAATAAACACGTGCCAAGTTCGGAAGGTATTCTGAAATATCGTGTTTAATTAATTTAATACTAACATAAAAAAAGCGTCCCAATCTGTTAAAAGCATTTCGTTATTCAAAATATAATGAAAGGAAAATCTTTTATCAGAATACATAAGAATTATGTGCTAATATCACGGTAATATACGAGGAAAACAAATTCTGTACGCAACTGTTTGAAAGATCACACTTTGGAAGTCAACAGTTCCCTCTACACTTATGTAAACAAAACAATTCTTTAAGCAAAACAAAAAAGTTTGTGTCAGCGCATTTAAAATAAACTTCCTACTATAGGACATGTTATTCATTTGTTTCAATGGAATATCCTAATGAAGAGGGAGGGTTTTTTCAGCGACAGGAATCAAATATTAAAAAAATTACCAGTTAATTCCTATGGAAAAACCATTTTTCAATAAAAATAAATACATTTTTATCTCCCCATCTCAGAAAGGTGATAAAATTCCTTTGAATCGGTATATTCTTTTTTCTGTCAAATTACTTTTTATAGCCCTTTTGTTCCCCCACCCCCAACCAGAGAAATCTTTCAGCCCGAAAACTCTTTGGCAAAATACTGGACTAAAATACTTAATTACAAAATATTTTCGAAAGGAGTGTATTTGAAAATAGAAATTACGATGTTTTCAGATGCATTATGGTCGTAAGAAAATCGCATTTATAATTTTGAAAGCAAATCTTTAATTTACCACTCTTTGTATGTATCTTTACCCTTCTTTACTAAAATTGGAACGGTATCTTATCAAGCTCAGAATATTAGGTTGAAGAACAAGTAACAAATGTCCTCTTTATGTTTTTGGATTATATTCAAATACCACAAGAGAGGACATTGTTTTGCTGAATAAAATCTCTTCAAATTTGAATGACTGAATCGTCATTTGTTATTCTTTTAGAAGAACAAAATAATGCAGTCATAATTCCCTTCAACCCAATATGGAAGGCATTCTTTTCATCCAAACGCTTATGCAACGTTATCCCACTACATTTTTTGGTTGCAGTACATTTCCTATTCTGTATGACAATCCGGGTCAACGTCGGAAATGGCGGTCAACACAGGATGGGCTTCCTCCGTGCTAGATATTTTGACGTTTTCCTTCTTGTGCAGACAGCATGTTAATGATTCTTCGAAGGAAAAGGGACCGAGCCGCCAATGGTGCCATTGTTATCTATCCTATTTTGTTTTTTGTTTCGTAAATCTGTGGGAACTTGTGACGCATTTATGCATCATACTGCTGATGGCAGTTTTCCAAAGATATGCAATTAATGCTTCGACTACAAAATGTGATTACATATACTTATTATCTTCACTTATATTTAAAAAGATTTATTTACTTCTACAACAAATGCACCATTATTTGGTAGAATCGTAAATGCCATAAGTAAAGAGAATTATTTATATAAAATATTAATGTAAATATTATAAAAGTTTAATATTATGAAAAAGACTTTTCAATTTTAAAAAATGGAATATATTTTAAAAATATTACTCCAACATGAAAAGAAAGTTAGCATACAATTTAAATATGAGTAATCAATTTATAAACTACGTTCCAGTCTGCAACAAAGAAGATATCCTGCTCCCTGGTCAAAAGATCCCATGGCATTCAGAGACCAAATATCTTGGGGTATTGATGGATAAGAAACTCCTTTTCAACAAACACATCAATCTCGTTTGTTCCAAATCTTCCAAGGTCATAGCTCAGCTCTACCCATTGATCAACCGCAAGAGCAAATTGAACCTACATAATAAATTGCTTCTTTACCAGATGGTAATACGTCCAGTCATTACCTACGCCTCACTAGCATGGAGTCACACTTCAAGATCAAACATTTCAAAATTACAGAGAATCCAAAACAAATGCCTTAGGATGATCCTGGATGCACCGTGGTTCATCAGAAATTCACCGAGAAACCGGCACTTCATACATCTCCTCTCTTCTTCGTGATCTTGCAGAAAAATTCTTCGTGAAGTCAAGTTCACATTCAAACCCACTAATCGTGCAAGCTGTCAATTACAATGAGACTGATTACTACAAACACAAAAGCCCGAAGGCTATTCTTCTCTCAACTGATCATAGCTAACACTACTGCCCTCAGAGGGCGAGCTTAATTGCTCACAAATCTCCCATTCCCAAATAACTCTCATTACAGATAAAGGGGAATATGAAAAGCACTTGTGCTTCACCCATCCTGTCAGTAACGTCAATGGTCACTACGTTCCAGAATGAAGTATGTTGGGAAAGAAAAGTCCTTTTCAGAACTTCCAGGATAACGAATGGCAATGCTGAACCGAGGAAGTTAACTGAGGTTCGGCTGTTGCTGTTATCCTGGGTGATGAGTTTTTGAGTTCGCTCCCTTAGGGTTTTTGCCTTAAGGGAGCACTTTGAGTCTCCGAGGAAGGTGTTCTCCGGCACGGCCCGCTGAGGGGCTTTGTCGGTGAAAATTATTTTCCTCGGAATTTGAGCGGTTCTGCTCCGTGGTCGGGGAGCCCGTCACTGAGTGGAACCAACGCTGAGATATGGACGGTCTTTCGCCCACTATGGAGTGGCCTAGAGATCGTCCGATTTTTTGAGATTTTACCCTTTACTTATTAACCAGGACTTCCAGGGTAACGAATGGCAATGCTGAACCGAGGAAGTAAACTGAGGTTCGGCTGTTGCTGTTACCCTGATGAGTTTCGAGAGTTCGCTCTCTTAGGGTTTTTGCCTTAAGGGAGCACCTTGAATCTCCGGGGAAAGTGTTCTCCGGCACGGCCCGCTGAGGGGTTCTTGTCGGTGAATGATTTTCTTCGGAATGAGCGGTTCTGCTTGGTGGTCGAGTTTCACTGAGTGAAACCAACGCGGAGATTTAGACGGTCTTTCGCCCACGAATGAGTGGCCTAGAGATCGTCTGATTTTTTGAGATTTTACCCTTTACTTAAACACCAGGGTAACAAATGGCAATGCTGTAGCCAATGAAGTTTTAACTGAGGCTCTGCTATTGCCGTTACCCAGCCATGACTAGAGCTTTTAGCTCAGTAACCTCATCCACACAGATTTTCTTCATTCAGATGACGGGATAAAGAGTCAAGGACTCAGTCCATCGCCCAGTTCTTTTAAGAACTTTAAGATATAAGATATATATGAGATAGTAGATGTCAACTGTTTACACAGTTGACATCTACTATCTCATATATATAATGGTTGATTTTAGGTCTACAAATCCTATTCTTCCAACCAAACCTTAAAATGTGATTTTGCTGTGCTGCCAATTATATATTACACAACATATTATACTTATACAGCGATCGAAATCCATACATCATTACATTACTATTTTTCCAGATTTCCATCTTGGTGTTATCGTACACTACCTTAGACACATACTACATGAACTGCTATTATGCCAATCCCTAGGCCTTGCATGGTGACCCCCCCCCCCTCCCATTTAGCTGATTGTGTAGTCAGCAAGTATCTAAAGTAGTCATGCAGCAATTTAAACCAAATGCAAATTGCTCGTAGGCTCTTTACAACGCACTACTCTTTGCTACGAACAGTTTCGGAAATATTTTAACCTGTATGTCACGTGACAATAGGCGAAGTTTTCGTGCATTAGTAGAATAGCAAAAGGGGAAAAAAAACAGCAATCAGCGTGTACAGGCAAGAGTAGTCCGTCCTTAATATCGATTTGGCCATAGCTTCGATCAATAATGGCTCAACTCTAAGAAACAGCTATTGTTGATCTTTTGCTATGAAGAAGGCAGGTGAGGAGTGTTTATGATCGGCTTGATATGCTATGACCATCGGCTGGTTACGAAAGAGAGATCTTAATCACTAGAAAATATTTTGAAATATCTTTTTCTTTTTCCATTATATGTTGATTGATATCTGAATTAAACCCAATCAAGCTACTGTGTATTATAAGCCTTACAATTTTCCATGGGTGGGTTATCAAACAACAACAACAAAAAAAAACTCATTCTGCATAATAGAATACACCAAAACAGAGATAACGCTGATATCAATGTGATATAGTTTTAGTGTATTCTAAATAAAATTTGAATATTTAAAATTAACTATATTATAAAAAGCGAAATGTAATAAGTTTTAATATATTTGTAAAAATGTGTTAACTTTTTAAATATTTTTAAATGGAAATTTTATAAATATTAAACACCTTTTTTTTATATCTTTAAGAATATGAGAGGAAATCCTCGACCTTATTGTTGTTGCCCTCCTGCCATGATCAGAGCTTTATATAGCTCAATAACACAATAGGGCTTTATTTATATTTATATATAAATATAGCCCTATTCTTACACCATCCTCTTCAGATAACGGGAAAGATGAAAAGCATTCTTGCTTCGCCCTTTTAAGCCAGTCCTTATAAGGACTAAAAAAAATAAGGACTTATAGATGAAAATGATATAATGTGGAGGGGGGGGGAGTGTAAAGTAGCGAATTTTTTGAGAGAGTTTTTTTTTTTTTTTCTACATGCATTCATTACGTTTCTTACAGTTACAATATAAGAAATGAATGAAAAAAATAGGTGGGAGACTACTCATACACATTCAGGATATTTTCACCAACAGTATAAAATATCTTTCATCTCTTAGGCTCTGCATCCCTTCATACTAATAAATATGACCTGTTTCCTGTTAAGCTGGTGGGAGAGTAAGAGGGGGTTAGAAAAGTATGGATTTTTTTTCTTCGCGACAGCTGCACCCTGTTTTGTCGTTGATGCCGATGAACGAGTTCAAGGTTCAACATCCAGGAAACTGTCGACCGGTTAGTGCCAAGATTAAAGAATTTAAAAAAGAAAAAAGAAAAGATTTAACCTTTTCAAAATACTTGTAAGCTCTTACTTCAGTAGGATCTTCTTTAAACTGTATCTAAAAGAAAATTACATTTGCTCCTAACCTGAATTACACCTGATAGAATTTTTATTTTTATACACAGTCGCTAAGTAAAAAAAAAATAAATAGCAAGAATGTGATACAAGGTAGACAACTTGTGGGGAGGGGATGCGCTATCTGTGACAGTACTCTTTGCAAAATTGAGCCGAGAGATAGTCTGATTAGCTTAAAATTTATTGCCTTTAAAAGAGATCGCAGCTTGAAATCTTTCCTGAGTTATGTATAGCTTTTAAATACAAAATTAGGTATTTAGAAACTGACGTTGCCATGGGCAACCGAGCGTGTAAAAAGTTAATTGTTGTCATGGGACAATGCGTTCCTTGAATTTAGATAGCGTCTATGATTTCATTAATGGTAACTTTGAACCGTATAAAAGGATAAATAAATTTAACATTTATGTGGCGTTTACTCCCTTTGTGTTTATAGTAGTTTTCTTTTTTATATATAAAGATTATTATTCCTAATAAAGCTAGAAATTATATCTATGCAACTGAGACAAATTTAGTTATATAGTTTGAAAAATAAATTTAAAATATACACCTGTTAGGTTTTAGAATATTGCAACATGATCTGAGGTACAACTTGTCAAATTTTGGAACTAGATCGGAGGATCGAGTGATCAAAATCCTTATCAGGACTTCCAAGGTAACGGATGGCAATGTTGTAACCAATGAAGTCTTAACTGAGGCTCGGCTAATGCCGTTACTCAGCCATGACTAGAGATTTTAGCTCAATAACACCCAATCCACACAGATTTTCTTCATTCAGATGACGGGATAAAGAGTCAAGGACTCAGTCCATCGCCCAGTTCTTTTTAGAATTTTAGAAAAACTATGGAATTATCTATAGATATAGATAAATGTCGTATCAGATTAATTTCTTTCAGACATTTTACTGAACTTACTACCAAGAAAATAACCGAATAAATAAAAGCAAGACAAAAAAAAATTGTTTCGCGTAGCAAGTAAGAAACACTGCGCCAAAGAACGAATGAATCAATATATGACTTTATTTCTCCATTACAGTACAGAATCCTTTTATACTCACAGGAAGCATCGAACAGCGGTGGCAGCAGAAGATGACGTTTATGTAAAGGGAGACGTGGGGGAGGGGAATTACGATGTGACCGGGGATGGGGGAGGAGGTGCAGGAGTTTAGTGGAAGAATGAAGAGGAGATTCTACGCTGTACAGCTCTCGAATGTTAAAAGGAGAATTCTGAAAATGAGAGTTTATCTTATCTCCTATTCTACAGAGAATAAAACACGGTCGACAGAGGAAACGTTTTCATGACAACAAAAGGCGGCCTATTATAGAAAATTCTCGTTCACTGCATGCAACGAGAAAATGGATTTTTTTTTTTAGGACGAAGACACTTGGTGTAAATTGTTATTTCGTCGGGAGACGAAACCGAGGGGGGGGTGGAAAGAAAACAAACTTTGCATAAAATATATTCTGCAACATCGGAAGAAGAGCGAACAAGATAGAAAGATGAATGAAGAGATGAAAATAAGAAACAGACAGGAAGGGGGGGGGGAGAGTAACACACACACACAAAAAAAAGCAATTTATTGTAATGAAGTACGCAGTAGACATGCTTAGAAATAGAAGTAGGTTACAGTCGTTTCACTGAGTGTAATACTGTGCGGATTATATTCCAGACAATATTTCCGGCAAATTTTGGGTTTCTGCAGTGTTTCTTAATATTCGATATTAATAAACCGAGTCGAAGCATGTGACCATTTTTTCTCTCTTTTTGTTGTAGTAGTAGTTTATAATTTAAATTAGCTGAAGAGTGTTCAGTGAAAGTACTATCACTAAGGTAGATATACTGTAGTTTCTACAACAATAGGTATTTGCGGTTTTTTTTTTAAAAAAAAATTATCTTTAATAGTGATAAAAATGTCAAGGTAGCAACATCTTTACACGATGCCTTTATTCCAGATAGGATAAAAAATATTAGAGACATAAATGAACAGTCCGTAACTTATTATGTGCATGATAAATAAGAAAATGCTTCTCAATCTTTACCAACATCTTAACTATCGGAAGCGAAGTAAGAAACAAAGGTTTCTTTCTCCAAACCAAAGGATAACTTAAGACCCAGCCAAGTAGAATCCCTGCTTATGCATAGTACTGCCGTCATTATACCATTGTAATATAAAATTATTTAAACAAATTAAAGCTGGTTTCTACGAGACCTATAAGGAAAAGCTAATCACACTATTTAAGTAACAAACCCAACAGAAGGGAGTAGCGGGAACCGAGATGGGAGAGGGGAAATTTACGCCCCGTGTCACAGTTATTTCCCCCTGATAATAGGTAGCATGTCTCACATGAGAATGGCGGATCGGTGAGAGGTGGGGGTTCAACGCTGGATTGCTATCCAGTGTGGAAAATTTCCAGTCATCTCACACATTACCGCTTACATCTGTTACTCAACAGCATCCTTTTCATTTCTTCGAAGAATACTAAAATGAGTTCTTTTCGTATTTTGCTATCGTTACTAATTTAAAGAAAACGAATATAAATTCTCCTGTACAATTTATTAATATACCTATTATTTTCATTTTCTGAGAAAATCTAACCAGAATAAGAAAAAATATTCTTAGAGTGTATTCCCTGTATTTAAATTAAGGAATATTTATCATATTTGAATATAAAATACAAGGGAAATGTACAACTTACAACATCCCTCATCTTAAAATAAATAATAAATTAAAACGGAACCAGTTATGGATAACCTGTAATGAGTCAGCAATACCTGTAAAGTCTTACAGGTATTGCTGGCAAGAACCCTTTAAAATCGGCTTCATTTTTTTCGTTCAAAAATGCTGAAGAATCACATAACAATAAATCAACATGCGAGAAAGAAACACATTCAACGAAATATTCAAATAAATATTGAAGACAATGGAGCTACGCATCTTTCCCTTTCAAATTTGACAATCCGCCCAATATTCACTCACCCACCCACACATACGGTACATACACCACGCGCGCGCGCACACACTGACATAAATAAGAATCAAAGGTCAACTGCGTCAGTAATGAAACAAGAACACAGTTGTATTGTAAAGTGTTTGTGTTTCGTTAGAAAAGTCTCGAGAATCAAATAATAATAAATCAACATGAAGGAGAGAAAGATATACATTAATAGAAATATTCAAATAAATAAGGAGTGAAGTTACGCATCATCCCTAACAGATCTGACAATAGCATATCCCACCAGAACCACACACACACACACCACACGAGTATTTAAGAACAACCTACGTGAATTAAGTCCTGAAATACGTAAACAATTCTTATTATTCTTATTCATTGTTATTTTTAAAAATAGAAAAACAAATATAGCAGTATAGTAAGATTTATTCTATACCAACACACAAAATTCAAAATATAATATATCAAATATCAAGTTAATTAGCAGAAAGAGTTGTTGAAACAATGCATTAACTACTGCTAAAGGCTCATCTAATCACCATGACAACATTGTACAGCTAATTTAACTCTGGTATAAATTCAACATGTAGACTGTTGACCATTATTTTATTATGTTTAAACTGGTCTCGCATACATTATAATAATCTTCATCAGAAGAGTTACATAAAAATAACGCCTAAGTTAAACAAGCAAATTAACAGTAATAGAAAATGTCTTAAAATTTTTTGGGTTGCTGTCTTAATAAAATCACCATTACAATGTAATATATGAAATAGTGCTACGTGATACTAGATCTTTGTTATATTCACTAACATTACTAAATAAAAGAAAAGAAGTACTTTAATTTTGTGTTATATAAAATAAAGATGCCTATTTTGGCCAGCTGTAGCTCTTTTTTTAAAATAATAGCATAAATCAATTGTCCAACTTCTACACCATTTTATTTTTTCAAAGGCTTATGTATATATTAATATATTAGAGATAAAAGAAGGTCGACCGTGAGATGCGGTGATTAATATTAATACCCTTGGAGGGTAATGGATGGCAATGCTGTAGCCAATGAAGTTCTAACTGAGGCTCGGCTATTGCTGTTACCCTCCTGCCATGATCAGAGCTTTAATAGCTCAATAACGCCTTATCCCTACACTGTCCTCTACAGAGAACGGGGAAGATGAAAAGCATTCTTGCTTCGTCCCTTTAAGCCAGTCCTTATAAGGAAAGGACATATTTCAAGTTAATTTTAAAAGTCAACGGATCAATTTGTATGAATGAAATCAAAAATTCTGTGCAAAGAGCATGTAAAGAAGGATTAGAATTGAATAAGTGTCTTGTATCCATTTTAATACTCATGAATGTGACTTAACCACTTTGCAGGTCAATAAACAAAGAACTTTTTGTGTTCTATCCTTCTGATAAATTACAGGATGGTCTTGTTAAAATTGGTATGCAAAAAATGGGCAGCGATTTGACACTAAAGCGCTGTAAAGAATTTTTATATGTTAGCGTTTTATAAGATCACTCAAGGATAATCACAATAGATTTACTATATTCGGAAGGCAGAACAACAACAACAAAAAAAAAAATATTTCTTTTCGGCGTATCTTGCATTATATGAGATTCGATAACAGAGTAGGCAAAACTGTCCTAATATCGTAAATGAAAAATTATCCATTATCTGTAATCTAGGGTGTCACGCTTCGAGTACAGTCAGAAGAACGATGTGGATTTTTTTTTTTTTATTGGAAAAACTGCTCGAATCTCATCTAAGATACTAGATAATGTTTATAAGGCGTTTCAACCGATGGTAAGTTTGCCAATCTCATATGTAGATAACAGGATTTTTCTTCCGAAAATTTGTTTTTCTTACCTCTAGGCAGACAAACCAGCTAGGTTACACACATGCATAATAAATACACTTCGTAGCCTTAACTTCTGTGTAACATCGGACAACAATTTCCTGTCCAAAGATCATCCATAAATAATCAGTTAAATATTAATCAGGCCCATCTTAAGAAGGAATTTTCTTGCTCAAGGGAAACAGTTTCAACCGGACTGACGTTACGAAACGGAGATCAGATACGTGGATCAAAAACTTTGGAATCGATATGATTTGAAAATAGCGACTTGGAAGGTTACCTCATTAAATATAAAAAAACAGATGAACTAATTAAAGAAATTTATGAAAGAAATATTAAAATAGCGACATTACATGCTACATGTTGTATGATGTATAGGTCTACTACATAATAGCAAGACCTATATAATAGCATGTAGTGGATTAAATAAGAATGAAAAAAGGAAAAAGATTTACCATGCAAATGCAAAGTTAAAATATATATATATATTACAATTTTCTAATAAGATTATAAATTGAGAATAAATAATACATATAATTACTTACATGTTTATATACATATAAACATAACAAAAATCGGTAATAATAAAATAACTTGGAGAAATTAAATAATAAAGAAAGTCCATCCACTATGCAATCAACAGAACTATTAAACTTGAAGAAATAATATTCCCATCCCATTAATGTGACGTCTTCTATCTAGGAGGTTGACTACATGATGTGATTCATGGTTAACTACAGGCCTAACAACACGTGGTGAGAACCCTGTAAATCCGTGTGTTTTCAGGGGGGGCCGGTTTTCCTGTTCTGAGGGACGAAAAACTCGCGTTTCCGGATGAAAAAACCCTCTGCCTCAGTATGAGACCGGCTAACTCACCTTTAGTCGAAAGAGACCAGATAAAGGTTCCTCAAGTCAAGGACTAGAATCGAACCCAGGTCTTTCGGACCACAGGACTTCGTCTATACTGAATGGGCTACGGAGAGTCTGAAACAATATTCCTTTTTTTCTTATTAATTTGAGTTCTATATTTCTATTTGTATAATTATATTAATTTTCTATTTATTTTAGATATAAAAAAGGAAATAATAATTCAAGAAAGATCTCCGGATGTTTTAACAAAACAATAAGAATTTAATGCTGCAAGGTAAAACAAACTTTGAGATCAAAAATGAAAAGATAAACAAAATGCGTGTCTTACAACCAGTAAATAAATGGATAACAAACGGGAGAGAGAGAGGAATGTCAAAACACGTTAATGGAATACGAAGGGATAATACAATACTTCGAAGAACACTGGAAATTTTCCGATAGCAGATATTTTTCGAATTACTCATAGATTTTAATATTTTTGAAATATGTTAAGCTGTTGTCTTTCTAATCTGAAAACGTAAATATTTTTCTAAAATGCTATGACCTCTTCATAACTTGATATTATTCTTGAAGTAGCCTCTTCCATTACTAATACAATGTCATATATTATAATATATTTCCTTGCTCCACCTTCCTCATACAAGTGCAAGATCATTTAAATATGTTGATCCTTAAGCTACGACAGCGCCCTCTTCACTGAAACATTTAGTTAACTCTTACTTGCAGAACTTCCTTAACCGAAATTTGTGAGTTTTTTGCAAGTTAAAATCACATTTCACTCGTCTTCCATGACTTGCTTAAAATAAGTGTGCGTAAGTTTCTTCTTCGAAAGTCTATATTAAAATCAGTCTCGTTACTTTATGAAGAAAATCAACAGGAAAAGTAGACTTAATTCACAAGTTTAAAAATAATCGAAAATTATCGATTTTAAATTAATTTGATTTTTCTCCAGTTAACAAATACCTAACTTAATTCCTTGAAACTTCGTTTAATCAATGCACTTCAGACTCCTCCTCATGCATTTTCTTAGTTGACGGCGCCATTCCTTTGCGTCTGACATTTCTCTAGAAATCTCTGTTACCCTTTGTCGTCCTATACGGCCATTGTTACGCCAGATAACACTTTCTCTCCATGTATACTTTTTTTTTTTTTAATACAAAGATGTGCCTGATGACTTGGATGATTTTTTTTCTTTTGCGGCTTTCTTTGTAGGAGGCTGAACAAAGTAGCCTTTGTCCAGTAGCATATCACGGTGGTTATCAATCATGTGACATGGCTATAGATATGTTTTTTTTTTTTATTTTAAAAAGTAGAAAAGAAAAAAAAACTTCAACTTCAAGCAGCAACGAATGGGGAGTTCTGATAACTAGAAGGTCGTCAAGTAGGAATGCGTAAAAGGGAAACTAGTCTTGGGACCACCCGCATTTAACTGTCACTTGTTTAAACTGCTAATATTTTAGGGAATCGATTTCACTTTCTGTTAATAATGTTAATTTTGCCTTTATCTGACGATCACGTATTTCACTTGTGAATGCGGTTGACAATTGGCCACCAAGATGGCAATCATGGATAATATGTGTGAGGGTAATGTGATTAAAAAAGAGTTTAGTAATAATGTGATAATCAGGGAGGTCACTTAAGTATAAAGAGCTAATAAGCTTCATTTCGGCAATGAAAACAATAATAACAGCATACATTTCCTAGGAAATGTGTTTTTACATTATGGAAAATACCTAAGAATAGCGATCTGAACTTCCCCCACCTTTGCAACGAGTCGTCCGGTATTGTACTACGTACTAGGATCACTTGCATTGGTTAACGCTAGTGTCGCCGATACTTTATAGTTTACTATATTCGGCAAGAAACTCTCTGATTCCAATCTTTGAGTTTCTTATTCGGTTTTAAAACTATGACTACTCTTTCTAGATTTTTATGTTTGTGAAGACATATATTTAAACAAAGATATATAATATTTATACAAAGATATATAATACATCGACATTCATATGTAAATATTGAAATATAACCAACCTCTTTACATATATAGTAGATAGTAGACATCAAATATACATACGACTACCACGAAGATCGAAATTGAAATATTACCCATCTTTCGACGTAAACATGAATGACAAATTATTCATCTATTACAAATCAATCATCTATTTTATTATTATTTTTTTTTTATTTTGGCTGAAGTAAGAATGAGTGAAGCAAGAACCTCATTGACTACAGCATTGCCATTTGTTACCCTCAACTCTTTCCTCAATAATCTATTTTTTTTTTTGGGCTAGATAGAAGAAAAGTTAGGAATAGAAGAAAGAGATGTATAAAGAAAAGTGAAGTTTTTGTAGTTATCAATCCATATAGAATTTATTTCAGTTAAAGCTGAAAGAAACTTTATTGCTCTGCATTTCATATAGAATGGAGCCAGTAAAGTTTGTTTACTTCAGATTCTCAGTCTTAAAAAAGTTTTTAAAATTGTTGATATGGTATATAAAAGGCAAAGTAGCTCGGGCGAAGCAAGAATGCTTTTCATATTCCCCGTTATCTGTAGAGGACAATGTAAGGATAGGGTGTTATTGAGCTCTGATCATGGCAGGAGGGTAACAGCAATAGCCGAGCCTCAGTTGGAGCTTCATTGGCTACAACATTGCCATCCATTACCCTCCCTGGGTATCCATTTTAGTCACCTCGTACGACATGCGTGGGCTGATACTTAAGTAAAGTCCTGTATAAAAATTAGAACGATCCCTAGACCATTCAATAGTGGCCGAAAGATCGTCCAACTCAGCTTTGGCTCCACTCAGTGACGGGCCCCTTCACCACCAAGCAGAATCGCTCATATTCCAGGGAGAAGCATCCACCGACACTCTCCCCAGAGACTCAAAATGCTCTCTCAGGGAAAATCTCCAGAAATCTAAGCCCCCCCCCCTTATTGGGAGCAAAATTCCGGAAGAAACCTCAGAGAGAGCGAAACTCTGCGTCCATTTAGTCGCCTCTTACGACACGCATGGATTTGCAGTGGAGCTATTCTTATCCTGGCCACCACACGGATCAATAATCTAATTAATAATCAACATTTTATTTATTTCATTATTTATAAAAAGTGAAAGGGTGTATCGTTATTTACAAATTAAACTCCAAACTAAGAAAGTTATTTAAAAATATTCATTTTTATAGGATATTATTATATATAATATATTTTATTTTGTCGTTCATTGATAATTTGGGATAAAATCCATTAAGAAGCGAAATGCATGTCATTAAAATGATAATTTCATACGAGATTTTACTCATTATGTGCGTGTGTGCATCGAAATAGTTACTATTCACTTTTTTTGGCTTTGATTTCTTTGGGGAAAATAAGAATTAACAAAAAGAAGATAGAAATACTTCTGTTTTTACCAAGAAAATGAAGATAAAACATACTTGTTTTATCTGTATAAGGACAATATCGGTATTACACATTATAAACCAACACTGCTTAGTGGTTTAAGTTTTTTTTTTTTTTTTTTTCATTTAACGAAGTAAATAGATAAATATAAATAAAATGAAGAGGTGTGGGAGGACTTCTTTCTTTTTTTAACACTACAAAACTGCATAAAGAAAGAAATAATGTGGGAAATTCACGTATCTTTTTGCTTGCAGATTAGAGACAGCAAAAGCTGTCTCATTATGCGCGAATTAAAGAGGGAAAAAAAAAAACATTGGTTATACGAAGATTTACATAATGCACTTTTCATTATGTAAATATGCACCTTCTGTAATGCGTTATTAATGGGTGTTTTACGGACAGACTAAAGATAGCTGTTACATTGCACTATTTGCATACTTAAACTATTGATCTGTTTACACTATTTATAAATGGACAGATCTGTTAAGAAAAGCATTAGAAGTCTTAAACAATTTTTTAATTGGATAAAAACGAGAGATAAAGCCAAAATAAAAGATTGCTTCAGAGCAATTATTATAAGTTTGTCTTTTACATATATGATTACATCTATTACATATATGGTATCATATTTGGATCATTACTATTACTTACTGTATTCTTTCTAATAATAATAATAATAATAATAATAATAATATTTGGATATACTGTTCGTTTGGGCATCTTCAACTTCAGTAGAGTGTGAAGGATATCACTCAGGAATGGTTGTGGAATACGAAATGGTTATAGAAATAAATAAAACATAAAATAAAACCAACAAATAGTGTATTAGGCGATTGAGAAATTCTAAGACTTAATTTTAATTAAGTTTGTACGAATGTTGCAACCACCAGTACTGGCAACACTCAACGACAACCCAACTAGCCTTCCTCCCTGTCTGCCTCCTCGCCCTCCCCATTCAACACACCCTTCTGCTCCAGAATAAACTGGGAATTCTTCTAATCTGCAAGTCGCTCCAAGAAAACAGTAAAAAGAAGAAAAAAAAAGCGAACAAAAAAGTTTATGTGTAGTCAAGGTCATCACGACAAACAGGAAGTCGGTGTGTACAAGAAAAGCATCCCATGTTATGGCTAAAGTTTTTATAGCATGTAAATCTCTACTAACTTATCTTCCCCTTTAATACTTTTGATTATTTTGCACCTCTTAATTCCTTCCGATGGTACGTCTTCAATTCTGGAAAGGTATTGAAGAGTCCTTTTAAATATACAAGAATTAACTCGTTTGAAATCAGGCTTGCTGTTACTTCCTAGATCGATATAGAAGAAACAGTCTTTGTAGAAACCTGTTTTCTTCAGAGAGAAATCTTCCTTATGTATAATACAGTACAAACTCATTCTATAAGGTGGGGTGTTCTATTTTTAACAGTATTATTCATCATTTTCTTTCAGTAATAATACATCTCTATTCGTTTAAGTTCTCTCCTACTGGAAGTAAGATGAATGGCCTTGGAGAAATAAACAAATATAAACTGGAGGCTAACGAAACAATAGTCAAGTATTGGATATAAAACGTCTGAGTATAAAACTGCTTATTAGGAAAACGGGTGGCTCAAAAGGGGGTACAGTAAGGCAAGTAGGTTCAAAAGAATGGTGGCAAAAGGCCAAGTAGCACACAATTTGTGTCGGCCTTGCAGGGTTTGAAAAACAGAAGGAAGTTACCATTAGTAAGAACAATATTTTCCTCGAAATTTTATCTTTCTGTGTATGCCTGGGTGTGTGTGTGTGATGCTGTTGAGGTGAGCATGCTCGTCTTTTTTTTTTTTTTTTAAATAGTAGTATAGCTTACTAACATAAAATAATTGAATAAAAACTTAAAGCTAGATATTTACACATCACACTAAAAACTCTGACTCATGTTTAATATGTTCTAAATTCAGCAATGTTAGAGATGATAAAAGCATGACATCTAATTGAGTAACGAAAGCTGAAGTCTCCGGGATTTGTAGGTTTTAATCATACATATTTGTATATATAAAAATATATATGGTGTATTGCTTCCCATGTTAATAAATTAAAGTCCTTAAAAGGACTGGCTAGATGGGCGAAGCAAGAATGCTTTTCATATTCCCCGTTATCAGTGAAGGATAGGGTGTTATTGAGCTATATAAAGCTCTGATCATGGCAGGAGGATAACAGCAATAGCCTCAGTTAGAACTTCATTGGCTACGGCATTGTCATCTATTACCCTCCCAGGATACCTATTTTAGTTGCCTCGTAAGACATGCATGAGCTACATTGGGGCTATTCTTATCCCTGCAACCACACGGGAAACCATGTTAATAAATTGGTTTAATAATTAAATAAATAAGTTAATGTAATCAATTTTCAATAAAGAATTCAGCTGCCCACTCAGTTATTAAGAAATCATGATTTATTGTTTACGGAATAACTATAATTTCTTTTAAGATTAACATGATATGATTGCTTTGGTTATTTAGAAATTTTTGCAAGAATTCGATGTAATCTTTTCACTTGAATGGTATTCTGTCTTATAAATATTATAATGCATAATCGGTTAATCAAATCACTAATGATCTTACTAAAACTGATGGAAAGATTTAATGCGTTATTGTAGTTGAAAAAGATTGAAGAGAAGATTTTTGAATTTGGCTCCATATAGGAGATATTCTCTATCAATGAAATTACATGTACACAGAAAGAAGATGAACAAGAACATAACACAGAATGCAGATTTCACTGCCGAATGCTGCTTCCAATTATTTTGCTATAATGAATAATTGTAGCAATAATATAATAGAATAGAAATAATAACTAAATATAATAATTTATAGTTATGGGTGAATAAAATTACTGGGTGAGTAATTTTAATGTATAATAATAATAATTAATATTATTATTAGTGAAGAATAGGATCCAATAGGGAAGGCTATAAACCTATTGTATTTTAGAATCAATCCGTGGATGGGCTAATAGTTTAGCTAATTCAGTAATCCTGTACTAGAGACCAAACCAGAAATTTTCATGCTACTTGAGGCCATCTGCAAATAGGATCGCATCTCACCGTTGCAATGACATTTGTCTCTCTCGCACCTAATGACAATCACAAGCATCATGCCCACGGTGGAATTCGAACTCACGGGTCGTGAGTTCGAATTCCACCATGAAAGTGGAGATCGCTATCCACTAGACCAGCCAGGCGGGCCAAGTATACATCACCAATATAATTAAGTAAGAATGTATTCGCAAAAGTCATACGACCTGCTATATAAAAATAGTCTTAATTATTATATAAATTATCGTCTATTAGTGTAACTTTTTTTGGGGGGGGAGTCCAAGTTTAGTTTGAATGATCTCTCTCTCTTGCTGAGTGGTTAACTGCATCTACTCTCCAACAGGCTTCGGATGTGATCTCGCCGTGGTCATGGATGTTTATGATTGTCTTTAGGTGGAAGATGAATTTCATCATCAGGTGTGATACCATTTCTCTTTGGAGGCCCGAAGTGTTAAAAAAAGTTCATGTTTGGTCTTAAGACCAAAAGACCTTAAAGCAGGCTTTACGGATTATAAAAATAAAAAATACAATTAATTAAAAATAGAAAAAAAATATTTAACCCACTCACAGTACTTAATGCACTATACGTTTCTAACCTTGGGTGCGTGGGTCACAAAAAAAAAAAAAAAAAATCTGGAAACCGTGCTAACTGGGAATTCTGGAAGATGAGTACGATGTTAGAGCAACGCTTTAGTAGACTAAAAATACCTTAAAATAATCCTTACAGTAATAACTTACAAAGCACATAACATTATCACAGTTAAAATTGCATTCATATTCATAAATCACAATTGAAAAAAAAACATAGACTAGCCTATTTTCATAAAGTAATATAATTAGAAAAAAAACGGTTTATAATTTATTTATATGATCTTATTATTTTCTTTGGAGATAATTTATTACTCTTAGTAAGTTTATTCACAGTTTTATTTTAAACTAATGTTTTAATAATATTTTTTCTAAATTAGCCTTAAAACAGATGTCAAGCTCTGAGTTGTAGCATTCACGTGATCTGTTTAAGATAAGTTTGAAGATTACTTCCAGCTTTACAACACATGCATTGGAGGAGGCGGGGATTGAAAAAGTGCCGAATTGTTCAAGCATAACAAATGCAACCAACAATCACATAGTAACTGGTTTTTCGTGATTGCTTAGCTAAGCTGAAAGTGAAATAAAGAAAATGGACAAAAGATGAGCTTTTAATTTCTAATTCATAAAATTAGAACTTTTATATTAGAAATGGCGATAAAATGAGACAAAAAAACACTAAAATTTGAAAGTTGTTTAAGGCCTGAAATAAATAAAATCATTTAAGACGCCGAAAATTTAAAAGTCGTAGGTTTTGCACACCAAAAATTTTCTTTAATGCTGAAATCCTAAAATTGTGATTCAAAATAGAATAGAACGAAAATCTGGGATATAAGCAATTCCAATATAGCATTTTTTTCACTATTTCTTCTCCCGTTCTCTGAACCGTGAACTGCTCATAGAATTAAAAATAAAATTTATTATAATTAACTTAAAATAAATTAATTGTATTAAATTAAATAAATGACTAATTTCTCAGGTCTTAATTCTGCTAACGTAAAATAAAGATAAATATTTTTTCATCTTATTTTAAGGTATTCGCGTATATTACTAAGATATTAATAAATATTAGATTAGCTAATATCATATCTAATAACAATAAATATTAAATTAGCTAATATCATATCTAATAATAATAATTAGGCCTTTAGTTACAAGAAATAGTTATGTATAAGTAGCAACTCATTGCTTAAGATAAGTAACATCGAGTATGAGGAAATGAGCGAATGCCATGTGAATGATCTATCTGGTTATAAGCTAATGAAAATTAAGAATTAGAAATTTTGAAACAGTTTTTGAGAAAGACGCTCCATTTTGCAAACTAATAAGTAAGATTTCGTTATTTCAAAAGTTTTAGAGAAGAATGCATACAAATGATATCGCCTCAAAACTCTCATGCTTAATGATCAAGTTAAAGCATCTATTTAATTGAGAATACTTGCGTGTTACTGGCATTAAGTAGGATACACAATATCATCTCGGCTTTCAGTTTAGTTTGCGTTCGATATTCGGAAAATATTGAAAAATGTCGAGAATGTTCTAGAACAACGGCTTTTAATTTAAAAATGTACGCTTTTCCCCCCCAAGCGAACTGATAAATAAAATTTTTTAGAAAAAAAAAAATCCCTACATAAAAAGCTATATTATTAACCGTGTATCTCTATGAAGATCCCAATTAGTAATT
Source organism: Typopeltis vanoorti (assembly GCF_054136105.1). Taxonomy (NCBI): domain Eukaryota; kingdom Metazoa; phylum Arthropoda; class Arachnida; order Uropygi; family Thelyphonidae; genus Typopeltis; species Typopeltis vanoorti. Next base: position 97,461,869 of record NC_143557.1, on the reverse strand, counting down.
AACCATTATTTACAATATAATCAATCAATATAATTATTAAACCTCTCATACCTCCTGCAATGCGACAAAAGACACCGCGAGAAGCCACGATTACCATTATTCACACCTGTAGTACCTCTCCTTAAACTGAATCTCCAACAAAGTACCGACAATCACCTCAGCAAAGCATTCGATTCATTCACCACCGTCGTAGCAAACGAATCTAAACCTTACATTCCTATAAGTGCACTTTTACTCAATTTCCAATGATGACTTCTTGTACTTTTCCCTCTTTTCATATACTGAAAATTTTCTTCTACACCCATTCTATAAAACCCTTTTAGCATCTTATGTTTCCATTACACCTCCCCTCTCTTCCTTCTATCAATCAATTTTTGTAACCCATAGGTCTTCATTCATTGTGGAATGAATGCCTCAAACGAAGCATTCATTCCACAGACCTCAAACTGTCTTGGTGACCTTTCACTGAATCCTCTCAACCACTGTCACATCCCAAAGAAATCTGAACTGAGTAGTCCAGATGCGGACATGTCCGAACCTTTTTAAGAGGGATAATGATTTTTCCCTCCTTACCAATCAGAGTGTTTTTAAGCATCCAAGTGATCCACTGCGATATTCTGCCAGTTTCTAAAATATGTCCAATTCAATAGATCAATAACAGAGCATTGCAACATACCACCGATCACCTGCTTAATCTTTGATTCTACTCCACTATGCACTAGTCTTTGATGTCTGTCTGACAACCATCCTTCTAGCCCTCTCACCAGCCTCATATGCTCCCTCATTCGCTCTGGTTGTCGTGAGGTATCCTGCCAAGTCCTTGAGCAACGTCCAAGAATATCATAGTAAAACCATAATGAAAAAAAAAAAAAAGGATTTTTTCGTTATTTTTTTAAAAAAATATAAACATGCTACATTATTTATATACCAGTTATTATTTATAAGCTAAATGTTATTTATAAACCACTACTTGAGAAATTAATAGTTATTTTGTATATATATAAAAACCAATAAGCACTTACAAACTAATAATTGGTTATTATGTGTATAATATATTCATTATATTTTTATTATTTTCTTGTCTTTATATGTATAAACAATTAACGGACTATTATTTGCAACTATTAATTATTTATTTCTTTATTTATATTGATATGAACTAAAAATTTAATTAATATAAATTGTTTGTAATCAGAAATATGCAATATTTTACTAGGTAAAAACGGAAATTACACTTTCTTCTGAAGTAGAAGCACCCCCCTTTTTGTTTGTATTAACATAAACAGATATAAATAATCCTAACTGTTTACTGCACATGAATTTGAACAAATATTAATATTTGTTCAAATTCTTACGTAGAAGAATTTTAATATCCTTGGCGAAGAAATTTATTATTATTATTTATGTATTTTCATATTTTTAATTTTTTAAATACATATTAAGCCGAACAATACTCCTTATTTATATATTTAATTCACTTATAAAAAAATAAAATAAAATAAAAAAAAACAGGCACGTAGCGACATGACAAATAAAACATAAATCAATAGGGCGCCGTCTCTCCAGCGACAGGTACATTTTATCTCCGAAATTCCCATTCAGATTCTACATTAATTTAGAATTTAGTTATAATGTAGTGGAATACCGTTTTGATTTTTGTATTAAAATCTGTATACCAAAAGAGAGAGGAGATGTGTTATTTTGTATCATAATAGTAGTACTAGTTTTTCTGAATATTTCAGATAACAATTTTAAATAAAAAAATTAACAGCACTGACTTTTTTTACGAAAAATTAAGACTTTATTAAAGAAGAAAGAAGCCACATTTGTAACTATAACTTAGTGCGATATCCACTTCATAATAAGCAATGAAATATTCGATTTAACATGAAAACTGAATGCAGCCACCGTCTGTTGTATTCTTCCGCAGAGAGTAGTAATCCGTGTCTCCGTGCACAACACAGACGCATATTTCGCAATCGCTAGTTGAATTAAAGGACAGTCTCTCTCTCTCAGAGACTCTCCTTCAACTTATTAGCGTATCTTGGTGCATTATATTCTGTCTTTTTCATGACACCACAGAGATCTCAAAACATATTCTAGAGACCCACCTTAAATTTTTCCCGGCTTATATGATACAGCTATTGATAAATATCAGTAATTTAAATAATAATAATAAATAAATAAATAAACTGGAAATGTGAACCTTATTATTATTAACCTCGGATTGTCGGATTTCACAGTCAGAAAACTTTCTCTAAAGACAGTACTTTTACAAACCATTTCAGGGCGCAAATAAGTAGGATAGTAGTCTCACGCTTAGCAATGAAAAAATATATATATTTATATATATTTATATATATATATATATAAATAAATAAATAAATAAATAATCTATCAACTAAAAACATATATGAGCATCCTGTTAAAAGCAGAGATATGATATTTATTAATTAGGCGTGCATTGTTTTCTTTTAAAGTAGAAGGCATTGATTCCTTCTTTCAATTCAAACTACTGCTGTTGGTTTCGAGCAAGTGATAAGTTGAGATTTTAAGAAAAAAAATCGAAATTTCTGAATTAAAAAAAAAAGATTGGACACGGCTTACAAATTTGAAACCAACAATGTAAGAATCTAGCATCAATGGGAATGTGGTGCTAATATTTCTGATCCAAACATTGCACTTAACCATTTCCTGGATGATTTCTGTTGGATCTATCGTATTCTGTATATCTAAAGCATTGCTATGCAGTACAATCTACGGTTTTGATAGTTCATATTTTCGACAACTTCTCTCGGTATGATTTTTTTTTTCAGGATTGATATTTTACACAAAACGCCATATATTTTTGTATTATTTTTAAACACATTGTAATAATCGTTTGTCTTTTCAGAGGCGTTATAATAATAAACATTAGAGTAAGTGGATTTATAGTTATAATAAAACAAAACAAAATGAACCTTACCAATAATAAATATTTACAAAAAAAAATATAAAATAAATATACAAATAAAAGAATGCATGAATAAATCGGAAAAGTGGATTTTTATATATATATCATAGTTAAAGCATTAAAAATCAAGCTATAAATAAATCTTTATAAGACATATAAGAGTAAACATTATACATTCAGATAAACGCCGTAAAACTAAATAAATTAACTTGAAAAGAAAGCATTCCAAGATCATTCCAAAACACAAAGCATTCCAGAAAAAGTAAAAAAAAATAATAATAATAAAAAAACGTCATGGTCATAATAAGCAAAAAAATATGCTATAAACTTTATGGGAGCTTTCCACATCACATGATATTCTAAAAATTGTTCTAGAAAATATTATTAAATTGTTTCAACTGATTAATAATTATTCTTTTCACATTATTATAAATTTAATTATTTTTTATTCTGTTACTCAATATCTATTTCATTTTTGCTCAAATATTCGTAAATTATTATTCATAATGTTTCGTGATAGATGGTAGATTTGTTTGTTTGGAAAATAACCGAACTAGTAAATAAACCTAAATCCTTAGAATAACTCAATGAAGACCCCCCCCCCCCCCCAAAAAAAAAATTGGTCATACACGAAACTGGGTCATTTTGTTTGGAAGGCAGGTAATACGGGTAATATACTATCTAAGACAGCTTGAGTTTTGTTTTATTACCTTCTTTACCGCCATTAAAATTCTTAAACAATCTTTCCAATCCCGCCCAGTAAATAAATAAACTGTTTTCTTTCAAATATAGCTGCATTTTTTGTCGATATTTATATTAAAATTAAATTAATGACAGAAATCGAACTCTAAGTTCTCCATAGCAACAAAGTAATAATTGTTCCAATTAGAAGTGTACCAACAGATGAGAAATGCGACACATCTTTAGCCCAATTGTTGGCTCTGCTCCAACGACTTTGCGCTTCATGTTCTCGCACCGGAAGTGAGTGTTTTTCAATACGTCACAGTATACCAATACTACTCAATTGAGAAGATATAGTTTAAAGGCTATTATTTACCAAACGGTAACCGTTCAATGAATTAAAGTCATTATTCTATATGAGATTTTTTCTGCTGATGTTCATTTTTTTTTCGTCCTAAGTAGTTTTGACGTTATCTCCTATCTATAACTTTTTATTTTATTATTTAATTTTTTCTCCTGTTCATTTAAATCGGAATCTAGCGGAAGTAGCGTCCGCACAGGCGTGCCTTCTCGACCTTACATCAACCTGCTGACGTCACGAAAGAGTTCGAATGCACAAACGCCACCTGACGATAAGCAAACCACGAGGAAGCTTATGTAATTTAACTAGTCCTACGCATCTAGGCTAAGATGTATGTACGTGTTTGTGTGCAAGAACAGGAAAAATCTTTTTCTTACCTGATAGCTTCTCGTCTTGGCTTTCCCTCAATAACAGGGACCTGTGTGAAAAGCAGCAAGTAGTGATGAAAAGGCAGCGAAATCGCCAAAAGCGAACGAAATCGGGGGGGCCTTAATGGTGAAAAATACGCCGCAACTGGGAGCTTACTCCATCGTACCTGTCGCCTACAATGTCTACAAGGTGCACTTTCAGCGTCGTCGTGGTCGATTCTGCCGCCACCTCCACCTCATATCGCTTCGACGCCCCTCCACCCACTGCATCCCACTGAAAACAGGGCATCCACACCCTGCCTGCTCGGTGCTGTGACATGAAGAACGGCTGACGTCAATAGTAATCACGTGATGTTGGCGGGGGGCGGAGTGTTATCTCCGCAACGGAAGGGGTAGTGGTGGTGGTGGTGGTACGAGAGACGTGGGCGAGATAGAAAGAGAGAGAGAGAGAGAGAGAGAGATGCCTCCGTCAGAAACGTCACAGGGCCGGCTCATTGTGTGGGGTTGATTTCGAACTACGGGAGGCCATTTCTTCTGCTGCACTAAGCATTGATATTACATGCCTGGTTATTGTACAGCGCACGCTCCACTGCATTTCGCTCCGTCTCTCCACCCTCCCCTCTTACTGACGGGGGATTTGGCGACGTCACCTAAAAGGTTCATCTACAAGCAACGGATTTAGAGACTTAGGAGTAGGAACTGCTTACTTGCCGATAAACCTGATTTGAAGGGGACAGGGGAAATGGGGGGGACGTAAATATCTGGAGGAAGAGAAAAGATGAAGGCTAGGCCGACTTTTAAAAGCTTCTATTTCTGTTAATCCGTAATGACACGTTCATTTTTATATATAAAAAACTGCCTCTTATAGTAATATATAACTCGTATAAGGTAATGCATTTCTTACTAGTGGAAAAAATCATTAGACCTGACCTCCCCCGGGCTTCGTTTCAAGGCTCATTTCTTGTTGTAGCTAATGGATGAAAGAGGATTACTTTTTTTTCTTCTTCTTTATAACTCTTTCAAGAGTATAAAAATAGAAACACCGGCTAATCAAGGAATCTTTTTGAACCCAACGAAATTATGCACTCTAGGTCACCATATCTCATGTTTGCTTGAAAGCAAAGGGGTTATCATCTCAGGATTCGTAATTTCTTAAAGTTAATAAATCTTTCCAATTACTGCAGTAGAAAAGAAAGTAAATTATTTTCCCGTTATCTACAAAAATATATAGATATTTAATAAGATTGTTCGTTTTAATATTATTGTGCGCTTCACGCATGGTTGAAATGTTTATGTCGAAATCATTTTGTTATTTCCGGTTAAATAGTAAAATAATGAAATGCTCAGTTTATTCTACCGTAATTCTGAATACGGTTTTGTTCAGCAGAAGTATCTGCAACTAGGCTAAAAATAAGCGATTAATGACTCATAAAAATCAGTAAAGTAAGTTACTAATAAAACTGTATTTAAATATGCTATTACATAATTGGGTCGCATCCTGAAATGTCTTTTCTTGAACGATTTATTTACAATTAGATGTTACAGATTCCTTAAACAATTGGCATATTCCAAGTAGGTAAAATTCCTTTTTCTGGTTATTACTTACATGAAGAGATGATGCAATAGTTAATTTCTATTTAAACTTTAAAATCAAAACGTTTTCCCTAGCAAAATAGCAAAATATTTATATTTATATACGTAGCCATTTATTTATTATTTTATATTTATTTATTTCATTTCTGCAGATGTATATTTTAACTACTTCAGATGATAATTAAAAGATTTCTATTTAAATAAATGTTAAATTAATTTTATTGGTGTATAAACTCTTTTTTACAAAAACAGTTTTAAAAATGAAATAATTTTAAATAAATATAAAATTTTATAAGAATGTTTAAATTATCATATTATTATATATAGATAGATTGGCTAATCCTGTGCTTCCACCCTGCAAGTTTTGTTTACTTTATTATATTATAGAACCGCTTTGTTTTAAATTAGCGCCCACTAGTAGCCAACAGAGGAAACTGGTGGTTTTAATGTACTCCTCATTTTGAGATGTACGATGATAGTTAACATACGGTGGCCCGATTATGTTATCTGTTTTGACATAACTAAGTTGCTGAGCGTGACGCAGTGAGCATATTTTCTTAGAACTGTTATGTTACAAGACGGCTATTTTGCATTAATGAAATGGTCTATTTTGCTCTTCGCTCTTTATAAGTTATGGGTAAATGAGTGTTGCTGACGGAATTACTAAAATGGTAACCATGACAACAGGTTTTAATGAACAGTCTTCAAGCGATTTTCTACTCGTGTCAGATGCTTCGTTTGGCTATGCGATAGTACCGCCTTCAGATCAGTTGATTCAAAGGAACAATAAAGGGCGTTGCGTTTGTTGAATAAGTGGACTATCTTTTGACCCGCCTTTAGAGGAATACCACCCTTATCTCTGTTTTGCTGCGCCATAATCACTCTCGATCAGGTTATATATATATATACATGAGTGCCGGATTTCTGCAGTAGTAATGTTTTAGTCTAACCTAATTATTGCTGTGTTTATATGGATTTTTAGCCTAATGTCTTTAACAGAAATTAGATATAATCATATCACCATGTCTAATTTAGGCCAATAGCTTACTAAGAGCTTTTCAACAATGAACTATCATCTTGAAATTATGTGAATGCACGAAAAAAACGACGTACATATTGTCCGCATCTAAACTTCGTGTTTCATAAATGGCTACATTCCGTGAAACAGTATTAACCTATCGAATTCATGATTAAACATAGTTTTAATAAATTATTACAAAAAAAAATTAAAATCGTGTAGTAACCTAAATACTTTGTAAAATATTAAAAATAATTGGGGAAACAATTGAAGAAAAAATTACAATTTTAATGACACTAATTTGAACTTCTCATAGTTAAACATTATAAAGGAAAAATTTCATCAATGCGGTTGCTAATAATAATAAATATAATAAATAATATAATAATAAATTTTGCTATTAAATTAAACTAAGTTTGCTATTAAATAATAAATTTTGCTATTAAATTAAACTAAGGTTTGCTATTAAATTAAAAATCTGATATATCAAATTAAACCAAGCTTTGCTATTAAAGGCATAGCTTGAAAAACTTTCACTTAAACCTTCTCTTTGGGGAAAACTCGCACAGGACAAAAAATACAAGATAATTAATTGGTTCTTTCTAAGAGTAGATTCCATATTCTGTATCCAAGATACATAAAGGCATAGCTCAAAAAATTAAACTTTTGGTATGCATTCTCCTTAGCTATAATTTTGCGCGTTGCACCTATTTCATTAGAAGATTATTTTATCAAATTTATGGCTTTCCAGTTCACAATGGTTAGTATATTTATCTGACAGTTAAACCTTGACCAGCCAGACGAGCTGTCTGATCATTTCTATAAAACTGACTGCTCCGATATCTTCTGCAACAATATTGGCATATTTGTTTGACAAATCGACATAAATGTAATCCGGGATCATTTAATAAATGTCTTTGCTGCCACACACTCCTTGGCCATTATTAGATACACTGCAGTTCTTCGCTGATGGTACTTATCACAAAGTTGTTATTCAAGAGTGAATTAATTATAAGGAAAATTCAGAAAGGCAATTCATTGCTTTGCAGTTATTTTTGAACTATCGCTGTAGTCATAAAAATGTTAAGGAACTTCATTATCATAAGTCAATAATCTATTATCAATAGCCTGTTATCTTCATTTCAGCCAGATGCTTCCTCCTAATAAAACAAGAATTCGAGTGGATTTGGGTTGGGCTGCTAGAATTATCCCTAAGACAAAAAAAAAAAAAATGTCGTGAGGCAATAATGTCATCTGCTCGTATTCTCAAGCCTTGGGGAACTTTATATTTAAAGTATTTTCAAGCTGAATTAGCTGGTCTCAGACTGATGTGAGAGCGTTTTTCTTTTCTTTTTTTTTTCTTTTGTCCACCTTAATTATTTTTATTTTACTTATATTTTTTGTATTTATTTTATTTTAATTTTATTTATTTTATTTTTATTTATTTCATTTTATTTTGTTTTAATTTTATTTATTTTTTTAATTTTATTTTGGAGAGAAAGTAATGATTTCACGAATTTTCAATGAAGGATACTGTAATATCTTAATGTTTCATCTGTATGCTCTGACCCATTTCCAAAATCGAGTACTTTATTCTCTAGAATATCTGTTTTCATCAAAACAACTAGTAGTCCACCTCTACGTACACGAAATCTCTAATTCTGTAAACAAAAGTTGACTGTTCAATTGGATTTGAAGGACACGTCATTCAAAAAGCTACGCTACCAGCTCATATACCCCAAAAGGTTTGGGTTTTGGACTTCTAATTTACTCCCACTGAGATTTATACAATGCAAAATAAAAACAACTTGTTGCTATCTAATTCGGACTATCAGTTTGTATTCCAAGGTACGTAATAATAATGATGATACCAACAGTTTAACTTACATCGATCTACAGCTAGTTATTTATCCACAAGAAAGCAAGATTCGAAAGAAACTTCCCGCTCTGTGTGAAAGGTGAACCAGGCGATAGAAACCTTTAAATAATAATTATAATACTTATTATTATTATTATTATTATTATTATTATTATTATTATTATCACAAATTAAAAAGTGTACATATTGTACATGAAATGATGAGTAAATTACTTCAATAAAATAAAGTGAAAATGTTAAAAGAATCGAATAAGTATTTCTATTCCCCCCCCCACCCTCCAAAAAAAAAAAGCTAAATTTGTCTGGAACTGCTAGGTACGCACATCACGTAGTTTTGTGCCAACTGTACGCAAAATTAATCATGTGAAAATATATATTTCCATGCTTATTTTCTTCTTCGCTGATTAAATTTTATGGTAAACATTACTATGCAAAGCATTAATAATTTGGAGACCATAAATTTTAGTTCATATTTTATTGGCTACAACAACAATTAATTAGTAAACAAACCTGCTTAAGTGCATTATTAACGCTCACTGTATGAAACATTGCTGTCACTGATATCGTTTTGAAAGAACTGCATTTCGCCACCTAGTAGCTACTTTTAGAAACATCTGTACTTTTCAACCAATAGCTGAGCGCAGTTCATTTTACCGTAAAATAAATAAAAAGAGCCAAGTCGTCTGCTGAAATTTTTATTTGAATATAATTAAGAAAACGAAAAAATTAAAATTTATACTTTTCAGTTTGGCTCCGCTTTATTTTAATTATAGAACATAAAATCAAAAATGAAAATAAATAAAATAAATTTTATTTATTTATATTTTTTTTGTGCACTGGAGATTAGAATTACTAATACCATGTTTGGCTTGAAGATCTTTTTTTTTTTTTTTTTAAGTAGCTGAAAGAAATTATCACGAGAACGGCTTAATTCATTTTTAATGTCATAAAACAATCAAGACATAAAGCTATTTTTACAGAACAACTATTCTTTCAAAAGTTTACGAGGTCCAACAAAGAATTGAAAATTTTGAATAAAGACGTCAAATATCTTAAGATTAGAAGTAGATAATGAAGAAAGCATATTTTTCAACGTTCGTTTGCACTGGATGATGTCAAATGGAATAGAGAACGCACTGTGTGGGTGTAAGAATCTCATCTTTATATTCTCTATTCCAAAATAAATAAGGAAATTCCTTAGCTAAAATTATTTTCGATTTATTAAGAGTCCTATTAATGGAAGCCGTGGATTAAATCATTCAATATAGGCATAAAGGTAGCAATTACAAATTCTAGTGAGTATTAAGTCGTTCAGTTCGCACGTTCACTCCAAAACAAAAAGGACATACGGAGTTTTAGTTCAAATATACACTGCTTGGAAAGAAGTCAACGGACACCCCCATGGGCAAGGTGCATTGTGCCATGTAACGAGTCGCGTGTTTGCAGCCGGTATAAATTAGAGGAATATGATGCTCCCAAGTCAGCGCAACTGTGTCTGTCCGGGTGCAATGGCTGCTAGAAAGAAACTGGCAGAGTTTGAAAGAGGCGTTGTGATAGGATGCCATGTTTCAGGCCTATCTGTATCTGAGATGACCCAAATTGTTGACAATTTGGGTCATCTCAGGTCAACAATCAGTGATACCATACTAATGGAAGCACGTGGAGTCAACTGCAAGTGTTACCAACAGTGGACGACCCACCACGCTCACATGTGATAGCTTGAAAAGCTCTGTTATGGAGCGACGAATCACGTTACACCCTCTACCGAGCAGATGGACTGGTGTGGGTGGGGCGGATGAATGGTGAAGGTCTCTTACCAGAGTGCGTAACCCGAACTATGAAATTCGGCTTTGGCGTGGCGATGGTATGATCCTATTTTGCCTGATTTGACCTCGGACCGCTGTTTCACGTGCCACGAACACTGAACTTCGAAAAGTATCTGAACGTTGTAGACAACGCAATACTTCCTACTTTGTGGCATTTCTACGGAACTGACCATCGCCTCTTTCAGCAAAACAATGCGCCTTAAAAGCCTTCATCTCATGGGATAAACTGGAGCGTCAGGTGAGGTCAAGAGACGTTCGTCCCACAACAGTCCAGGTCCTCATTACATGCTTACAGGAAGGATGGTCCAAAATTCCTATGTCGCTATTGTACGCTTTTGGAGAGTTTGCTACGTAAAATTGCTGCAGTCATCGCAGCAAAAGGAGATCCTACATTTTATTACGGTGGCTCACACTATGCTATTCGTTGACTTCTTTGCAAGCAGTGTAATTTGTCACTCTTCTGATTCTACTGATACGAATTATAACTTTTGGTGTAAAGAGTGCCTGTTGATCAGTAGCAGCAGTTCAATGTGTTTGAAGTATGCTGAAATATTTGATAGCCTTTTATGATTTATTTTATTTATTGACATAATTAGTTTTTCACATATTTACATATTTAGTTTCCTACTTAATTCGCCGGAATTTTTTTTCCCTTTTGTTTAGTACCTGCACCTCAGCGATGTGTGAATATGGGTACAGTACATTTAAAATTTGTAACATTGACTGATTTTTTACACGTTTGTCTAGTATGCACCTGAGCTTAGTTATTTAATAAAATTTTCATGTTTCACTACGTCTATTATTAAGATATTTGCTATATCAAATTTTTATTAAAATTATCGTATACATTGTTATTTTATATACTTGTATCATAAATTTATGCTTAATAAACTTGATATATACAGTGCTTAATTTACTGCTCTTATTCCAAAAATATATCATACTATGAAGTAAAAATATCAGTATTTATTATTATTATTATTATTATTATTATTACGAAGTCTTCCAAACAAAGTTTTCACCTGAAGTATCTTCAGGACTGAGGCAACTCGTGGTAAAGGTGGGAGATACTAAGACAAGTGATGAGACCAAGCTCTCATCACTTGTCTTAGTATCTCCCACGAGTTGCCTCAGTCCTGAAGATACTTCAGGTGAATACTTTGTTTGCTTACACTTGGATAAAGGATTAAACTAAATTTATTATAAAATCTATCTTGTAAGACCGGTAATTTAATCTCAAGCTATTCATTAGATGCTTCATTTGGCTTAAATTGATTCAGATCCTATCATCCTTTTTAATTAATCAGTCAATTTATTCCAAATAAAAGAGTACATGATTTTTGAGGAATCGTATATGCATCCTAAGATGGCTCATCCAGGATACAGAAAAATATTACAGACAGCTACGTGCATATATTAGATATAAAAATATACACGAAAGAAATGCTACATATAAAAAATTAGTTTAGTTGTAGAAAATAAATAAATAAATATTCAGCGGACGCTACTTACATTTCACATCCAAGACAGGATCCAATTAACTTGATCGATTAATTTATGCAATTCTTCTAAAAATATTTTATCTATTTTCTGTAGGTGGATAAATATTCTTGGATGAAATTTTTATATTTGTTTGGATCGATTTCTTATGCTTTTGGCGATAAATATTGTTATGTTTTGTTTATTGCGATTTGAAGACTACAAATGCCTAATGTAGTAAACATCTTGTTTATTATTCACGATTATATTTTTTTAGGAGTTCTAGTAATCTAGAAATGTATCTTTGTCGAAGCAGCAAACGTTTAACATTCCTCTAAGACAACTTGAGTTGAGTTTAAAAAAAAAATCTTCGTTTGGCTAAGTAGTTAACAGGTGGATGAATGTATGTGATTATCGTTTGGTGAAAGATGAATTTCATAGTATGGTGTGGGACAACCATTCCACTTATTGGAAGTGTTATTGGTTGGAAAAGTTTTTTCTATATTTATTTTCTAGACTAGAATTCCATGCTATACAATAATAGACAAAAAAAAATATTTGATAACCGATAAAAAATGCAGCATGTATTAAATTGTTATTGGTACGGGTATGAAACAACTGAAGAATAAGGGATTTGATATTGATAATATTTAATATTTAATATTATTAATTTAAAATATTAATATATTAAATATTAAATATTAAGATATTAATATTAAAAAAATGAAAAAACCGTTTTTTTATCAAAATATCAAATTTTGATAAAAAATTTGATACTGGCAATTTGATTACTCCCTCGTGATGTTAAACGTGTGAATGCAATGTCTCACTCATCCACTTTCAGCAAATCGTATTGCCTACCTTTTTTGTTTATTGTCGTTAAATAGTATATCGTAATATTGCAAACGCATTTAGAACTTTTGTAAATGCATTTTCTGGTTTATTGCTATCTTCGTTGTCACACAACAATACATTCAACCAATTTATAAAAAAATAAAAATAAAAAATTTTGAAACACTCTACAATCATTTAAATTATAAGCTAAACAAACAATGTTTAAAATAGTTAGGAAACGGACCATATGGCATGTCGTTTTTTTAATAAAAAAAATTAAAAGGATAATAAAATGAAAGATCATCTTACCTTGATTTAGATGGTTGCTGACTGGCGAAATTAAACTACTCGAAGCATAACGAGGTTTAATTTGGAAGGAAAGAAAGAATATAATGAAGAACAGGCAGAAAGATTGAGAAGACAGGTGGAAGTGGGGAAGTAGGGGTTGATAAAGTGGACAAACCCTTTTCCATCTACAGTATGAGACAAATGAAAGAGATGACGTTTGGTCACATGTTCCTTGCAGTTTAATGATTAGAGGTAGGAGGACGAATGCGCTAAAAACAATAGGATTGAAACAGATGATAGCTATAATCCTATCTTCAAAACACCACAACAACGCTGCTATTCCTTTCTTTTTTTTTTTTTATCTCAGTGTCCTTGTTCTCCAAGTTTAAACCTTCCAGTAGTTTGTTTGGCAGGTTTAAAGTTACAGAGCAAAAAGGAGTTTGTCCACTTTATATTATCCTTACTCCTTTCTGTCCAAAACTCTATTCATTCTTGTTCTTTTTCAACTTTTTTTTATCCTTATCCAGCACTGGATAAAAAGAAGTTCAAGGTCTTCCCCCCCCCCTCCCTTAACGTTCCAGTTCAACCTATCTTTAGCCAATTGCACCATCTCGTGGTTAAACCTTTGTAGATCATCCTTCCATCTTGTTCTTTGGCGATCTTTCCTTCTCTTAGTATCCGTTCAGTGCTTAATTTTATCCTACGGTAATCATTTCTCGAATGTATTCTTCTAATCTTAACTAAATTAAACCTCATTACGTCCTCCCACAGTACACCAATTTCGATCAGCATAAAGAACCCCCTCTTAACAAAGGTATAAAATTTTTTTAGCAATGTTATAATGCCAGGACTAACCCTCTAATAGCAAATTCTAACGTAGAGATATTTATTTATTATCAATTTATTTCATACGGGTCTCGCTATTGGCATAAATTACATTTTTCAATTATTAGTTGTGATGAAACTGATCCTCCTGCAATAGTTAAATCTTCACTCCCCACTCTTCATCCCTCAGCACTTTCTTGAGAATTCATATTTGCAATCCAGTTTTTCTTTTTTTTTTTATTGGGCCATGATAAAAATCGTAATATTGTTCAGTCTTCCATTTTTAGAACTGTATTTGCATTTAAAACATTTTACCTCTGGACTGCTTATAGGTCTACTGAAATAGTTTCGATGAGTTCACCCACTTATACACAAATGCTTACATTTTTAACGTAGCCAACAATTAAGATATTACATTAATAACGTAATTTTTCTATATGTATATTGTTAGTTTCGTTTGTTTTTAAAACAATCGGTTCTCGAAGCATCTAAATTCTATAAAGTTTTGAAATTTAATAACTTATTCTATAAAGAACGGGTTTCGTCGTATTATAATCCGAATATTATAAACTGTGTATTTTAAACAGAAAGAAACATAAACTGGAAGTAATCACCAACAATAGTGCTAAATTCCCAGTAGAACGAGACAAACTGATAATGGTATTAGTTGCTGAAATATGTTGTTAGTGACGTTATGTAACTTGATTGTGATAATGAAAATATTCCTATAATTAGCATTATTACAGATTTCGTTTTCTACAGGTAATACTAATTGTTTCCAGACTTTTGCTGTTAAAAGACAGTGTGTATATGAATGTATAAGTGAAAAAAAAAGTTATAAACTAACCAGAGGCGGACACAGCAAGCAGAAATAGAGATTTATTCGGTTAATTGTAATCATTTAGTTCATAAATTCAAATGAACTCATTTGAATTAACAAATTCAGATCATAACCAAAGGGAAAAAAAATCCAGTCTTCCTCCCCACTTTTATTTATCTTTTTCTAAAGTCTATTACTTTTCTATTTTCTTTTATAAAGGCAACAAGAACGTTATTTAAATTTGAATGACATCAAGTAAAATATCGTCCAAAGGGCCCTATCAGATGTGTATATTTTAGTTCATGTTGTCTTGTAGAGGAAAGAAAAAAAATAAAGAAAAAAATAACGTTTCTCGTATTCCAACAGCCATAACACTCTTTCCGTTAGGGTGTAATCCACGTCCTAGACAGGACTGAATGCTACGCCCAACGCTTGTTGAAACACCTGCGACTTCAATCCAAACAGTGCACTACGAAGCATATAAAGACAGCCAACACCAGACACGCTTGCTAACAGCTGGAGGGAAAGAGCGCCATCTGTAATAGTGCAATACCAGAGCGAGTGTAGAACACAGCACTTGAAATAATATGGGGATTGTCAAGTTTTCCTGAAGAGAAATGTCAAAGCTACGTTATCATAAAATGATGAGAGCAGTTAGTAAGAACAATCTGTTTTAAAAAACTTCACACATTAACTTACAGATCAATTTATAAATTTATTGACAAGGGTTTCCGTGAAAGAGGAGGAACAAGTGGCCTTGTGTATCTCTCTCTCTCTCTCTCTCTCTCTCTCTCTCTCTCTCTCTGTCTGCTCCTCTCTCTAATGCTTTCGTTATGCTGGTGGATCTGAATGTTTCAGATTGAAAGACAGGTAGCAAATTTCCATAAGGACATTCAAATTAAAGATGGTTATCCTTGAGAACTTACTTGACCACGTCTATTTCGTCGACGAAAATGGCTCTATGAGTAAATATTTGTTTTTGGGTGCATGCACGCAAGATAAAAACATGTAAAATACACTTTAATCAAATGTAGCAATACAACAATAATAATAATAATAATAATAATAATAATAATAATAATAATTATTATTATTATTATTATTATTATTATTATTATTATCATTAAAAATAAGAAAAAAGAAAAGAAATGTTGAATGATAAGATATCATGAGTTTACTGAAAAATCATAAAGAAAATTGAAGTAGTTAAACACACCATTTTGTATCTCATATGATTGTTAAACTTATAACAATTTACTGCAACCAAATCGATATCGATATAGGCGAGGATTGATTTATTCAATCCAATATCATTGGAGGGTAATGGATGGCAATACTGTAGCCAATGAAGTTCTAACTGAGGCTCAGCTATTGCTGTTACCCTCTTGCCATGATCAGAGCTTTAATTGCTCAATAACACCTTATCCATACACTGTCTTCTACAGATAACGGGGAATATGAAAAGCATTCTTGCTTCGCCTCTTTAAGCCAGTCCTTATAAGGATAAGGACAAATCGATATAAAGGATTGATTCATTTAATCCAATATCCTTGGAGGGTAATGGATGGCAATGCTGTAGCTAATGAAGTTCTAACTGAGGCTCGGCTATTGCTGTTACTCTCCTGCCATGATCAGAGCTTTAATTGCTTAATAACACCTTATCCCTACACTGTCCTTTACAGATAACGAGATGAAAAGCATTCTTGCTTCGCCCCTTTAAGCCAGTCCTTATAAGGACAATTTTGTATCTGGAGGAGATGGTAAAAAGTCTTTTTTAGGACTTCCCGGGTAACGCATATGGCAATGCTGTAGCCAATGAAGTTTTAATTGAGGCTCAGCTGTTACCCAGCCATGATTAGAGCTTTTTAGCTCAATAACACTCCATCCACACAGATTTACTTCATTCAGATGACGGGATAAAGAGTCAAGGACTCGGTTCATCTCCCAGTTCTTTTAAGAACAATTTTGTATCTCATGTGATTGTTAAACTCGTAACAATTTACTGTAACTATTTGTAGTAAGATGGTTTGGATGAAACGGAATCAATCGATCGTGAGATTCGGTGATTGATTCATTAAATCCAATACCCTTGGAGGTTAATGGATGGCAATGCTGTAGCCAATGAAGTTCTAACTGAGGTTCGGCTATTGCTGTTACCCCCTGGGGCGCAGAGATTCGAGAGTTAGAGTTCATTCTCTTAAAGTTTTTGTCTTAAGGGAGCAATTTGAGTCTCCGGGGAAAGTGTTCTCCGGCACGGCCCGCTGAGGGGCTTTGTCGGTGAATGCTTTTCTTTGGAATTTGAGCGGTGGTGGCGTGTGGGTGGAGCCAACGCTGAGATGGACGGTCTTTCGCCCACGATTGAGTGGCTTAGGGATCGTCCGAATTTTTAGAGACGGCTTTACCTTTAAATATGGCAATGCTGTAGTCAGTGAAGTTCTCACTGAGGCTCGGCTATTGCTGCCACCCTCCTGCCATGATCAGAGCTTTAATAGTTCAATAACACCTTATCCCTACACTATCCTCTACAGATAACGGGGAATATATATATATATATATATATTCCCCGTTATATATATATATATATATATATATAATATATATATATATATATATATATATATATTATATATATAATATATATATATATATAATATTATATTATATTATATATTATATAATATATATTATATTATATATATTATATATAATATAATATAATATAATATATTATATATATAATATAAAATATAAATTAAAATATAATATATTATATATATATAATATATATAAATATATATATATATATATATATATATATATATATATATATATATATATATATATATATATATATATATATATGTGTGTGTGTGTGTAGAAAGTATTTTACCTTGGGTATAATAAATGTTAAAGATACCAAGCTATTTTAAACCTGGTTTTACTCCATTTCCCAAGTAAGCAAACAGACAAACAAGTCAAGTTTGCGCCTGCAAGTGTTGCAAGTCTAGCTGATCCTGCACGTAGTGCAAGACCAAGTCAACTCATGGTAAATATAGAATAAGCTCTGATCACTAATCTTAATATTAACCCTTAATGCAAAGCACATCTCCTGGAGGAGATGTATGATGCTTTGTATTAAAGGCAAGGGGCCACTACCCAGACCGGTTTCGACCTTTATTGAGGTCTCATCAGTGATGATTTTTATTTAATAAGGTTAAAACACCTTATGGTAACTTGTTCTGGTAAAATACTTATAAGCTCTGTATTACTAAAATCTTGGTATTTCTTGCCTGGCTCCCACTGATGAGACCTCGATATGGGTCTGGGCTGGCTTTGAGAGGCTCTGCTTGGGGATAGGTTTTTGCCTCTCTCTGAGTAGGGCCACCGCTGAGATCTTGGCTCTGGCTGGTGATGGGGTGAGCCTGCCACTGGGTAGAGACAACGCTGAGAACTTCTCGGTGACGGGGTGAGCCTGTCACTGAGTGGAACAACGCTGAGATGGACGGTCTTTCGGCCACTATGGAGTGGTCTAGGGATCGTTCTAATTTTTAGAGAGGTCTTTACTTAAATACACCTCAATAAAGGTCGAAACCAGTCTGAGTAGTGGCCCCCTTGCCTTTAATACAAAGCATCATACACCTCCTCCAGGAGATGTGCTTTGCATTAAGGGTAAATATTAAGATTAGTGATCAGAGCTTATTCTATTTTTACCATGAGTTGCTTTGGTCTTGCACTATATTAAGATTAGTGATCAGAGCTTACTTTACTTTTACCATGAGTTGCTTTGGTCTTGCACTATATTAAGATTAGTGATCAGAGCTTATTCTACTTTTACCATGAGTTGCCTTGGTCTTGCACTACGTGCGTGATCAGCTAGACTTGCAACACTTGCAGGCGCAAACTTGACTTGTTTGTCTGTTTGCTTACTTGGGAAATGGAGTAAAACCAGGTTTAAAATAGCTTGGTATCTTTAACATATATAAATATATATACATATAAATATAATATAAAAAATAAATATATATATAAATATATACATATAAATATATATATATAAATAAATAAATAAATAAATATATATATATATATATATATATATATATATATATATATATATATATATGACTACTACAATTAACTCGGGGTCGGGATACTGACTAAAAACCCGAGAATTATAACAAATTGAGATTTATTTGAAAACGCAACATGTTTCATCGAGAAAGTATTTCAGTGTCTTTTAATATCTTTCTATGTTCTTAACTCCTGATGAAGTCAATCTTGACGAAACATGTTGTGTTTTCTTTATAAACCTATATATATATATATATATATAGGTTTAGAAAAAATGTTTCCTGGATATCGTTATGCTGCTGCAGTATGTGGCATTTTTAGTAATTCCTATGCTGGAATGTTTTACGAAGATTTAATACCTTCAGAGAGAATTTGTGTTGAGTACTGATAGCAGTTTTTAACCAACATTAATTTTTTATACAAAAACGTCAATCTTTTTTGTTATCGTCAATCGTTTTTTTTTATTATTAGTTATTTTTCAATTAAAATAATCTAATTAAAAATAGCATTAATGTATTTGTTTTCAGTAACAAATGGTCTATTTAAGGTGCAAATGTGGGCTTATTGAGATAGCTACTTATTTGGTTACTCTCCTCCAATCCTACCATATGATTATAAAATCCGTTTCTAAACTAAATTAAATGTATGGGTTCATTGAAAAAAAAAACTTAACTTATATCAAATTAAATAAATTTTTGTTTTAAAATCGCACGAAAGTAGATTTACTTGATAAATATTGTAACTTCTCCCCCCTCCCCCTACCCATTTATATTTCCTTCTCAGGTCATTGCACTGACGGATTCCTGGGCTACTTCTAGTGGGTGGCTTGTTTTATTTGATTCCTTTTACGAAAGACATACACCTAAAATGAATTTAATAACAAGTTTTGCTATCAGATGGCAGCACAAAGAAAACGATTTTTTTTTTTCATGCATCTGTAATGTTGACAATGTATTGCACTTCAGTCGTAACGGTTAGCTGGTTCAAAGTTCATACTTTGATGAGTGATCAAGAGGCGTTTGAATTTACTGTTTTTTTATGAAGATTTCTCTTTATGACAGGGAATTTTTGAAGAAAAAAAATATACTTTAACTTTTCATTACTGAAGGATTTCTCGTCGTTGATAAGTTGCTATCAAAGTGCAAATTTATTTAATTTCATTTTTATATTGATATGATACAATTTTTTGCAAAAGAAATTATATCATATCAATATCATAGACCTAGTTGTGAGTACAATGGCACCGTTAACACCACATAAAAAGAAGTTAGTCTTAATGAATACGGATTCATCGGCATAAAAATATACTTTTTTAAAAATGAAGAACTCACTTGATGAAAATAATACCTCGAAAAAGAAAAACGGGTGCTATACACGAAATGAGACCGCTACCCCCCCCACCCACCCCACACACACACCAATAAAGGATTTTAAATACCGCGGACAAGCTGAGATTATTATTATTATTATTTTTATTTTATTTATTCCTTCTCGTAGACAGGCTTGTACGTTGGTTATGCATTACTAAATCACTTAAGGAATTGGCAACGTAGATACGAATATAAATTAAATTACACTTTTTTCGATATTTCGGGAACGTCACGTTGGCATCTTCAAAAGGAACTTACGAAAAAAAAAAAAAAGGCACGTGCACGTAGGTACTACAACACAGTAACTGAGAATGAAGTGATGAAGCTATTTTTCTCCTAAAAGTCCTGATGGTGCCCTCTAGCGGGCTAAATAGGTGTTCTTGGCCGTTGGGCTGAAGGTCTGCTGACGTAAGCCTCCCAAATTTGGGGCAGTCTCATACAATCAAATTTGTTGAGGTTTGGAGAGTTTCTTAGGGCTGAGGCTGATTCCATAAATAGTCTTTCGAATTTGTATTTGCTACAGTGTATTACTGTAGCTTTCTTCCACCGTATTCTATGGCGTGTATCCAGAGCGTGGTCTGCAAGACCAGAATGGCTGTACTTGTGAAAACGGATGTAGTCCTTGTGTTCAGAAATTCTGATATTCGCTGTCCTGCCTGTTTGGCCAAAGTAAGACAGTTTACAGCTGCAAGGGACCTCGTATACACCAGGTAGGTCTAGGGGAAGTGGTTGGTCTTTAGTGGAGTGGATAAGGGATGCCAATTTTCTGTATGGTCTGTAACAGGAGGTCAGATCATGTTTTTTTAAGATTTTGGTAATTTTTTCCGAGGTGCCTCGGATGTAGGGAATGGTGTGGATTTAGAGTAATCCTTATTGTGAAGGGGGAGTTGTGGTTTGTAGGTTTCAATATTTTTTGGATTTTTTTTCGGGGGGGGTAGCCATTGGCTGAGAAAGTGTTGAGGATGTGATTTAGTTCAGTTTTAGGGCATGTCGTTAGAACAGATTAGTTTAGCCCTGTTGTATAGTGTTTTCACCACTCCATATTGTTGTGAGGGGGGGGGAATTGTTGGTGCTTACATCAGCAGACCTTCAGCCCAACGGCCAAGAACACCTACTTAGCCCGCTAGAGGGCACCATCAGGACTTTTAGGAGAACAATAGCTTCATCACTTCATTCTCAGTTACTGTGTTGTAATGCCTACGTACACGTGCCTTTTTTTGTAAGTTCCTTTTGAAGATGGCAACGTGACGTTGCCGTAATATCGGAAATATTTATTAAAGTGTAATTTTATTTATATTCGTATCTACGTTGTCAATTCTTCAAGTGATTTAGTAATTTATTTATTCATATTCTGCAAATGTAAGCGTGTAAATAAACGTGCTGTAGAGAAGAAAGAGAAAATTTTAGTCACTTCAAGCCTCCCAAAAGTGAGACGGTAGTCTCACATTGGACGGTGAAATTCATCTCCCGTTGGTTGAAGAGTGGATATGCTAAATACTTTCCTGATGAAGCCACCTACCTGAAACGAGTATTACTAAGAACAAATACTATGGCAATTTGATCTGAAACATCAGCGAAAGGACAAATAAACGTGTTAAATGGAATTCAGAGCTATTTTGCTCAGGCACTGGCAAGCGGGTTTTTTCTCCCGGAAACTCAGGTTTTTCGTCCCGTAAACTCAAGAAAATCAACTATAGAAACCACATTAATTCAGACAGTAACATCATGTTAGAGTTAAGTACCAAGAGATGGCAGCACTTGTTTGCCAGTCACTTCATCGGTGGCCACCTATAATTAGTGATAGACATGGGCCAGCTATTGAACTGCCCACTCAGTCTCCAAAAGCTGGATAGGGTTTAAAAAAATAATAAATAAATAAATAAGGCCTCGTCTACTCCTTATAAAGAAATAAAAGGCGTAAGCTTATTATTATTATTATTATTATTATTATTATTATTATTATTATTATTATTATTATTATTATTCGTAATGTTATTGAGATGTCGGGTTTTGCCTTAAATCAACTAAAACTGACATTGAAAAAGGATTTTATGTTCATCTACAACTGAACCATTCGGTGTATTCGAAAACTGCATTTCAGGGTTATTCTGCACTATATCGGGCTAACGTGGAAAGCATTTGTTTACACTAAAACAATGCTGTCCGCGTGGGCACTTGGAGAATTTGTTGACTGCAGACACTAGCAAACAAAGGAAAGAGGGATGATATGATTGAGACCCGCAAACTTCTGGAGGACAAGAGGGCATCCCTGGAAGCTGAGAATGAATGAATGCCATCAAGATGGGTGTGAGAGCTAGATTTTTCTCTCGTAAGAGCCGCATGCGATTGGAATGGATTATCTTTGATGCTTGTGAGTGCAAGTAGTGTGAATGAATTCAATAATAGGTGTATTATTATTATTATTAACAGAGCCCTCTAGGGAGTCAGGGACTCATCGAGAGAGGCCCATATCACCCATAACCGGCTATTACGCCTATTATTATTATTAAGAATTAATAATAATTCTGTTGATTGGATTACTGTTGGCATTTGATAAGTAATTTAACGAGAACATAAAAGAACGAAAAGAGGAATGCGAAACACGATAATATCAATGTGGTACCTTGAAATCTGTAAGTACAGTATATTGTACACAGTCAGATGTTTAACATTCCATAGAGATCACCTTTGTATTCTTACAGCTGCATATCATTGTAATCTTGAATAATCACTACTACTCATGGTTTGTTTCAGTTATTTGGAACTGCAGTAGAAGCAACTCTGAGGTCACTAAATTAATTGCTTGTGTTTTATTCTGGCCAGTTTACCTGTTTTGTAGGATGAAAAATCTGAGTTTTTGCGAAGTAATCCTGCAACCTCCGTATGAGCCAAAGAACATAATCAATAATGACTTAGGCACGGCGACACAGTACTGCACATTAATTCTGAACGTGGAAGCTATTTAGAAGTGTTATGACAGATGCAAATATTGCAAATATTGCAATCCAAGATATGTTTCACTTTGCATCAGTTTGCTATGGTTTACTTTTTAATATATTTCATAGTTGATACTCTTAAATTAGGATCTCCAGCCAAATAATCTCATTTGGGCAGAGATTTCGCATAGCCAGGACTGCTTGGGATCTAATATTAAAATAACATCCAATTCGATTCATTCTGCAACTTTAACATCTGAAAAAAACTGATCGTTTTCTAATAACACTGTTACCAGTATTATAAGTTAAGTCAGTGGCAAACCAAGAGGAGGGCCCTGGCTCTCCCAAAGAAAAAGGGAAAAAACACTAGAAAATTTTCCAAAAATCATTCCCTAATTGAAATTCATTTCTTATTTATGTTGTGTTGTGCCGTGTCTTCAATTTCTATACTACTTATGAATTAGCGATCATTACAGATGCTCAGTCATAGGTCGTATGCGATGCGTAGTGTGTATTCTCAAATCGACCACTCAACTCGCCCTCCCCCCACCCCAAGATTACAACCTTAGGCGCTACTGAGTTGAGTAGTAGTGGATCAAGAACAGAGCTCTGTAGCAGCCTATATTTGTTAATCTTCATCTCTGTGACATCTCCCTCTCCATAACCAACTAGTTGATTCCCCTTATTCGATCGAATATTCAGAATGGAAACACTAATGTGGATGTATTCTGTCGATAATAATTGAATATGATATGAGGATTATTTGATTAAGCCGTGCTAACCCCTAATAATAATAATAATAATAATAAGTCCATCCGAGCCTGTTCTCTAGCATCGTTTATAGTCATCATCATCATCATCATGAATCATGAGCTCACTGCCCGTTGATGTCTGAGGCCTGTTTCACTATCTTCCACCTTTCTTTGTCCAGTGCACAGTGTCGCAGTTTTTGTACACCCATTTCACACCAGTCTTTTATATCATCTATCCATTCTCTGTATGGTCTACCTCTTCTGTTTAAACCGTCCAAAAATCCAAACATAAATGTCTTTATCTTCCGGTCCTCACTCATTCTGCAGATGTCCAAATAATTGCAGCTTCCGTTTTATACTCTTCTGCATTAGATTCTGTTTTGGTTGTATCTTCTGACAGAGCTCTTCATTGGTGATTTTCTGTACCCATCCTATTCTTAGAATCTTCCTGTAACAAGTTCTTTCAAATGCCAAAATTCTTTTTCTTGATTCCTTATTTATTACCCATGTTTCAGATCCGTACAGTACACCGTTGAAGATGCATGTTTCCAATACTCTTAGTTTTGTTTGCAGACTGATCACTTTACTTTTCCAGATGTTATCCATGATCTTCAGATTTGTTCTTCCCTTTGCGATCCTGATCTTTATTTTTTTTTTACAGTCCAAGTCATATGTCAGTTTACTTCCCAAATATGTGAATTGTTCTACATTTTCTATATCAGTTCCATCCACTTGTATCTTTTGTTTCATGTTCTTCTCACCAAATACCATTGTCTTTGTTTTTTCAAAGTTCATAACAAGTCCAAATCTCTTCCTGTCCTCATTTAACAGTTTCAGTGTTTTTTGTAGTTCTCTTTCGTCTTCTTCAATAATAACAATGTCATCTGCAAATCTCAGATTGTTAATTCTCATTCCGTGTACAGATATTCCTTTGGCATCTTCTTTCATTTTATCCATTGCTCTTTCTAAATGTGCTATGAAAATGCTTGGTGATATTGGGTCTCCCTGTCTAGTACCTCTGCTTGTTTTAAACCGTTTCCCCAAATCATCACCTATTCTAACTGCTGCAACTGCATTCTGATAAACATCTTTTAATATAGCTATTAGTTTTTTATCGATTCCGTAGGATTCCAGAACTGCTAATGTCACTTTCTGGTCAATACTGTCAAATGCTATTAACCTCATTGTCAAATCTGTTGAATTGTAGTTCTATCCTTCCTAAATCCTGCTTGCTCGTCTGCAAGGTATACTTCCAATTGTGTTCTCAATCTTTCTGTCAATATGATCATCATCACTTTACCAAGGTGACTTATCAAGGCAATTGTTCTATACGTTTTACATTCTAGCTTATTTCCTTTCTTGTATAAAGTTACTAATATTGATTTCACCCACTCCTCTGGCATTTTCCCTTCTTTCCATACCATATTGCATAGTTGGTGCATTTCTGTAACCATACTTTCATCACCATATTTAATCATTTCTCCAGTAATGTTATCGTTACCAGGACTCTTGTTGTGTTTTAGCTGTCCTATTGCTTTTTCTACCTCTCCTCTTAAAATGTCCATATCATGCTCATTACCTGGTGGTGATATCTGCTTCAATTCTTCAGTGAGTTTCCCAATGCTATCTGAATCTAGTTTTTCTTCATATAACTCACTGCAGTATCTTGTCCACCGCTGTACAATTTTTTCTTTATTCATCAATACTTTGCCCTTTTCATCTTTAATTGTGGTCTGTTTTGGTTGCCACTTTCTATTAATGGTTCTGATCATTTTGTATACCTCCCTTGTTTTATGCTCTCCATAGTACTGTTCTATATTGTTACATTGGGCTTCTAACCATTTCATCATCCATTCTGACTGCTTTTTTCACCTCATTACACTTTCTTCTATATTGCTCTTCTATTTGTTCTGATGTATCCCTTCTTATCTTCAACATTCTTTTCTTCTGTACTAACTTCAGTGTTTCTTGTGTAATCCATTTCTTCTTGATTTTCTCTTCTTCTGGTACTGTTTCTTCAACTGCATCTTCTATCGCCTTCATTACTCTTTTCACTCTTAAATTCAAGTTTTTTTCTTTCTCCACACTTTTAAGTTTCTCTGCTAACACTGTTCTGTACCTTCTTCCTTTTTCTGCTTCACTTATTCGTGCTGTATCTCTTCTATTCTGATGTTGGGGTTTATATTTCTTTTTCAGTTTCATCTTGATGTTTGCAATCACTAAACTATGGTCCGAGTCTATATCCGCTCCTTGAAAAGTTCGACATCGCTGTACTGGTGTTATCCATCTTCTTTTAATCATAATCATATCAATCATGTTTTTGGTTTTCCCATCATTTGATCGCCACGTCCATTTTCTACACTCCTTTAGTTGGAATCTTGTGTTACATATCATCATCTCGTGGTCCACAGCAAATTCTAACAATTTTTCACCTCGTTCATTTCTTTCTCCGAAACCGTATTTTCCCATGACTTTTTCCCAACCATCATTATCGATTCCAACTTTGGCATTCCAATCTCCTTCAATAATTAGCACATCTTGCTTTGGTATTGTTTCTATTGTCTCTGTCAGATCTTTGTAGAATAAGTCAATATCCTCATCTGTGCTGTCAGATGTGGGTGCATATATCTGGACTATTGATATGTTGACTGGCTTTGCCTGAAATCTTGCTACTATGATTCGTTCATTTACTGGTTTGTAGCCTAACAGTGCCTCTCGAGCTCTTTTGCTAAGAAGGAAGCCAACTCCTGCTTCGTGCATGGTGTCATGTCCTGACCATATTACTTCGCATCCATTGCTCTCTCCAGATGATGTCCATCTCATCTCTGCCAATCCTAGTATATCCCACCGATATCTCTTCATTTCCTCACGAAGTAGTTCTAATTTTCCTGACATCCAGAGTGTCCGCACATTCCAAGTTCCTACTGATAACAGTTCTGTTAGTTTCAGTTTCTGTTTCCTTTCGGTATCCCACTTTTCGATCCAACCCCGATCGCTCGATTGGTATCGCGGGCCTTGTTTATCCGGGAGACGCCCGAACCGGCATGTTGTGGCTGTTGGTTGTATAGGCATCAGATAACAATCGTGTTTTTTCTTTACGGTCAGAGCATCGACACTCATCTGACCGACCCTCCTCCTTTATCCAGGCTTGGGACTGGCATGAGACCGCTAAGGCGGAGTTATCGTTTATAGTACGTAATTTTAATTCGTTTTATTTGAAGATGGTTTCTGATCCACAAACTGAAATATCTGTATTTTAACAGATATTAAAATAATCTTATTAAATATAATCTTTAATATAATCTTATTAAAGTATCTTCACTTGGTTACGTGTGTTTCGATTTGGACATTAAGCTTATTTTCCCCTTCTAGTTTTTCAGCCTACTTCACTGCCTTCCTTGCACGTGATGCAATTAACTAACTAGAATAAAATTTCGTATGCTATTTTGTCTGCCGCGATTGGGATTGCTTAGAATTAAGCAGCCAATGCAGTTTGTTTCACAGGAAGGGAAATATCCTGTTACTCCGTATGAGGTCGCTTCGGTTTGAATTGCAGCCAAGTCAACAATAAGGCAAGTATGTCTATTAAATGTATGCGTGTGTGTCATTCGGATGGTTTGCTTGTTATGCAGATGGACATCCCGAGTTTTCGAAAGACAAAAAATTCTTCGCATTCCAGACTGGGTTCGAACCCATGTTTCTTTACAACCCAAAATAATTTAAATTGCAACAAAACTTTTTTTTAAAAAAATGAATGATTAATTAAATCTCCATACGAAACTGCAATTATTGTCTAAATTTATTATAATGAAAGTAATATTCAAAAGAAATAATAAAAGCATCGATATAACAGAAAAATCGTAAACTAAAAATCTAAGTATTAATTTATAATGGAATGGGATTAAATGACAGAGTCGTGGGATTACATTTAAAAAAAAAAAAATTGGGAAGACTCAACGGTCTTCTCAACTGAGAAGACCGTTGAGACTGTGTAGTCTCTATTCAAATCAAGAAATCAACCTACGCAATTAAAATACTTGAAACTTAATAAAATATTTCAAATTCAACTTTATTTATTGCATCATTTTCTAGTACTGAAAAATTGGAAGATGAAATTAGTTTTCATTCTCTTTGATTTATATACACGCTATTGTTAGATCCTGAATGCAGAGCTTTACAAGTAAATTCTTTATTCATGATTTAACATGACAAACTACTGCTTATTAAGGAGATATCTCACATCGGCTAATAATTATAAAGTGTTGTTTTATGTTTTGTAATAATTGTAGTCCATGTGTGCCAATATAGTGAGAGTTATTGCTAGGTTATTTGTAATTCCCAAGTAAGCTGTCTAGTACTTTGCGAAATTTCGAGAAAAGTTTATAATAGTAATCCGGAATAATCGCGTATAATCGGTACGAGTCGAGCGTAGCGATGGAGGCTATACCTACGCGGAAATATGACGTCAGAGCGCCTACCTAGAATAATGTAACCGGACAGGTTAGCGAGAGTGTAGGATCACCCAAGGGGCATGAACGATGGGGTTCGTGGGTGAAAACCGCATCGAATAGAGGGCGCCCGAATAGGGCGAATAAAAGACGAAGCACGCCGTTTTAAGGGGCCTTTTGACCTTTTGATCTTCGAGTGCCGGATTCGAGTTTTAGGGGAGTTGGTCGGAGGATTCGTGAGAGAACGGTGGGTCTTCTACGGTAATGACGGACGGCAGGTTCTTTTCTTGAGAATGCTTGAAGATTTTCAAGCGGAGCTGATCGCGATATGACGGCCTATGTGGAATCGAGCCTTAGCAGAATGTCCCATTGGTAGACAGCACGCAACAGTCGGAAACTATTAGAAGAAAAAGCGTAGTACATCGCCAGGCGCAAAGACAGCCGAAGAATATGCAGTACGGTAATCCAGACCTACATGAGATGGCGGCATGAAATCTGAAAGGATCCGGTAATGTAAGAGTTTACGTTCTATGTTAAAATTTTGTTTAGAAGAACAAGAAATTTGTGTGTGTTGTAACTAAAGGACACTAGTAGAGAACTTTTAGCCAGAATTTTACTGAATTAATTAAGCCCTTGTGGAACAAAGAAGAGTTGTTAAATAGACAGTGATTTGTGAATGGCTAGACTTGCTTAGATGAAATTTAGAATTAAGGTAATCACTGATAGAATGTTAATGAAAGTGTTCAATAAGTATTCTGTGAGTAACTTGTGAAGGGAATTATATAGTAGTAGTATTTTGCTTAAACCTAATCTTGTCCTTTCATAATTGAAGGATTTAACTTGCTCTGATTCATTGTGATTTAGTATAACCCTTAACTTAGAGTGAATTTGGATCCATTGAGTATTTAAACTTAAATAACTGTAAAATGTTTTATGTTTTTCCAATAAACATGCTTTGTACCTTTATACCTGAGTTATGCCTGATTACGAATTCAAACCACCACTTATGAAATTGAACCTTTTGGCGGGAAGGAATTTAGATATAATTGCTTAAGTGAGATTCGGTCTACGACTGCTAACTGAATCTGCACAGCGCTAGCGTGAGATAAATTATTGTGTGTATCCTTTTAATTTTGAATTATTTCCCTGAACAAGAGTCTCTTCTGTTATAGGATATTGGCTGGCGCAGCGAAATATAAATTTTGCCAATATCCGAAGAGGAAATAAATCTAAATTAGTATTTTAGGAGCACAACAATAGATTAGAAGGAGAGTTATTATAGAGGTAGAATAAGATATAATATAGAGAGATAGCGACATAACAATAAAGTAGCCGGTAGGACTTTGATTGTACACAGTTTTGAGTAAGCAAAAGGATAGATTCTAGAGACAGTAAATTAATGCATAATAAGACTGAACTTACGACTTACGAAATAACATTATATGAAAGTAAGGATATAACAATAACACAGCCGACAAATTACAGATTTAACACTATATAGATTAAGTGAATATTAAATCCAACATCATTTCAAAGCCGAATACAGAAGCTATAAAAGTTTCGTGTGAAAATTGACCAGAAAGTTTGCGGGAATACGCTTGCCGCCATATTACGAGTTGCCCTAGCCGAACCCTAATAGGAAGCACGCACGCTAAAAGCGCCCGTATATTCGCCTTGAAATGATGTTGGATTCAGTAGAGTAGCTAGATCTTTTGTCGCCCGGGGCGGTTAGTGAGTTTGCCGCCCCTCTCAATACACATCAAAAATATTACAGAAAGTCAAAAGACGTATAGGGAAATAAATTAAAAACACTGCGTTTATTTTTGAAGTAAAACTTTAATTCCAACATTCTAAAATGTTTTTTTTTTTTTTTCGCTTTTCTGTTAGCAAAATCGTCGATGACATTGACGAAGTCTATTTCATCAATCAGTTGCTGTTCTATAGACAGTATGGCAAGATTTCTTAAAGGACTGCGGACTGTCCCCTTCTCCCACTCCCCTAGCTACGCAACTGAGGTTGGTATTATTTAGTCCAAGAAAAGATCTGGAAATTAGCAAAAGTGATTAAGTGAGATCTTTCTTGCGACAAATAAGGCATGGCTGTTCTGATTGCTTTGAAGTTATCGAGGTGGAGTAGAGAATGCCAAGAGAGACAACATATAGGACATTTGTTATGAAAAAACTGGAACATGGAATGTTTGAGCACTACAAGACTTGTAGTGCTCAAATATATATATATATATATATATTTGTGTGTAAAATAAATAAAATAAAATCAGTTAACGCCTTTTATTCCCTAATAGGGAGTAGACGAGGCCTTTATACCCTATCTAGCTTTTGGAGACTGAGTGGGCAGTTCAATCTCCACCGGTAGCCAATCAGAGATAGCTGGTCCATGTCTATTACTAATTATAGTCAGCCACCGATGAAGAGGCTGGCAAACAAGTGCTGCCATCTCTTGGTACCTACTAACAGGATATGTTACTGTCTGAAATAATGTGGGTATTACGGTCGATTTTTTTGAGTTTACGGGACGAAAAACCCGGGCTTCTTGGAGAAAATCCCACTTGCCCTTGCCAGAGATCGATTAACTCGGAAACCGATCGAAAATACGCTTAGAAAAATTTCTATCTATATATATGTCTATCCATATTTATTTATTTTCATTTATTTTTATTTTTTACGTGTACATATCTTATACAATAATTCATTTCGTTGATTAAATAATTATGTGATCTGAGCAAGTTCGATACTTGCATGAGGACGATATGTCTGTTTCAGCAATTAATTTTTACAGGTTAGATATTTTACACTTCTTTTAAATAAATAAATACATTTAATATAAATTAAATAAAAATAAATAATATTACAAAAATTAAAATAATTCATTTTTGATATATTTGTGTTAAAAAAGGTAATAGTCAAAAAACATCCCTTTAAAGCGTAAGACAAGTTATTATATAAATAATAACTTAATCCACCAATCAGAATACTCCGTGTGGTGGCCGGGATAAGAATAGCCCCACTGTAGCCCATACATGTCGTATGAGGCGACCAAAATGGATACCCAGGGATGGCAATGCTTTAGCCAATGAAGTTTTAGCTGAGGCTCGGCTATTGCTGTTACCCTCCTGCCATGATCAGAGCCTATAGCTCTATATTACCCTACCCATACATTTTCTTCTGCAGATAACGGGGAATATGAAAAGCATTCTTGCTTCACCCATTTAGAAGGGAAAAAAATCAGAATCTCAGACATTTTCTCTATGCATGATTTAATGGTTTTCCATTCAAGTAAGGACAAAAGCTTTAATTTGACCTGTCAACACTTGACAGGTAAAGTTAGCGATTAAAGCCGATTAATTTTTTTTTCCTTTCGTATTTTATTTATTATGAAAGGAAATCCGAAATTCTAAACGCTTTTTTATGTGATTACATTCAGAATAATCTGGCTTTAGATGAGAAAGAGAGAGATGTAGTGGAGATTTATTCAACTTGAAGCAGAACTGTTTGATAATTCGATGGAAAACAAGCGGATGAACTTATAAGAAAGCTCAATGACGTAGTATGGAATTGCTATTCAATGTTATTAAGTAGTTTTTTTGCTGCACTCGTACTTGCAGTGAAGATTGTACCGTTCTGAGAGACAGAATACAAGAACCGGTGACATTGGAAAACAGAATATGAAGATTTCTCTAAGGAAGATTTGCAACAACTTCTCTTCCTCTACTTGCTGATGGTAGTCGAGATAACTGTGCAAGATTACCGAGGAATTGCCAAAATTAGTATAACCAATTGATATTAACAATGTTAACTATTTGTCGGAGAATTCATTTTGACAACAAAATCCAGTGTTGTGATGGATTTGAATAACGAATGATTCGCCCTGTTAACAAAGAGATCAAAGTATAGGAGAGTGCCTTTTTAACCTCATAGAAAAAAAAAAAAAACGGGAAAAAGAAGATGAAAATTGCTCCCAGAAATTCTTCCATTCTCACTGTAAACCCTCACTTCAACCTTTTAAACTCGGCTTGAAATTTGAAAGTCTTGTCAAGTGAAACCATCAACAGTTATCCGCATTCCTCAGTTAAATAAATAAATAAAACCCCCAAGGGACTTGCAATTGCAAGTACGGGCTTGGCACACCCGGGGGTACCTGAGCTAAGTATGGTCTCCTTCACTCTTAGCCATACTTCTTTTCTATATCGTTCTTCAACTTGATCTCCCTTACATCTCCTCTATTAACATCTATAGAAGAGGACACGATACTATAATCTTTACTATCGTAATTTCTAACTCTGGACGGGTTCCTCCACTCTCCCTGACGCTATTAGTGTAATCGAGGGCTAAGTGGAATTTCATTTTTCTTTAATAACCACTAACCTGGGCAAGTTTCAGGACCTTAAGGTGCCAATAACCCCCTCATTTGAATTGAAACTCATTAAAAAGACTCAAGACAATTCAAAAAGGACGGCTTCTACTGGAAATGACCTAGCTCGGAGAATGGATACGATTGAGACACGTACACCAAAACGGAAAAAGAAGATACACAGGGTGTAGTCCTAAAAGAAATAGTGCCAGGGCTCTCTACCTTGGAAACAAATATCCAGAGCACGAAGTACATTATTATTATTATTATTATTATTATTATTATTATTATTATTAATAAAAATAAAAAATAAATAAAATAATGTTAAAAAATTATTGCGACGGCCATATGGCAGAGAGACTGTCTTGTTTTCTGAAATGAAAATGACAAGAGTGCAAGCTGCTATTTTTGACCGAAAGCTGGAAATGCATTATAAGTCTCATTATTATAATTCTTATAATTTATTATAATGAATTTAAAAAAATTATGGTTTCAAAAAAAAGTACCACGGCGTCGTCCTGGCCCGACTACACCCCTGAAGATACCTAATATTTGGTAACTAGCAACATGGAATGTTAGAAGTATACATCATAAAATATAAGAATTAGACCAAACCTTGGAAAAACAAAAAATGAAGATAGCTACCATTACAGAATCAAAGAAAAAACAAAACGGAACAGATGAATCCGAGAGTTATATCTACCTTTATAGTGGAGTAAAGATGAAAGAAAAGGCAAAGTCAGGCGTAATGATGTTCATACATAAATCATTGAGAAGAAATATTATACATTACAACTACTGGAATGATAGAATCATAGAGACAAGAATAATGATACATAAAGAATATTTAACAATAATAAGACACTCATGCCCCAGAAGAGGGAAAAGAAGAAGAATCAGAGATTTTTTATCAAGAACTGCAAAAGATTATAGATCCAATAAGCCATTCTGATTATATTATAATAATGGATGACTTAAATGCAAGAACTGGTAATACCTCATAAACCTAACATAAGACCGATAGGAGAACCAACATATAATGATAATGGGAAGAGATTAAAGCATTCACCCTATAAAACAATTATAGAATAACGAATACCTACTTTAAACATAAAGATATTCACAGATTTATCTCGCAGGCAAGAAATACAAAAAGCATCATAGACTATATAATAGTTAATAAGAAATTATCCAATATGATCATAGACACCAGAGTATACAGAGGAGTAGAGATAGAGTCAGAACACTACTTAGTGGTAGGGAAAATTAAATGGAAACCAAGATGGGAGGGAAGGAAAAAAACAAAAGAAAATAGAAACACAGAACTATATAAGATTAAACTCTTAGATGATGAGGATGACGAGAATTATCAGAGGCTTGTATCAGAATAGAAATTAGCGATTGAGTGAGTGAAATCGAGGAAAGTAGGACAGAGGAAGAAGAATGGTCAGACATCAAATATATATTAGAAAATGCTGCAAGAGAGAGTTTGGGAACAAAAAGAAAATGGATAAGACACAGAGGTCTAAGACGATGGAACGAAGAGATCAAACAGATAATTGAAGAAAAAAAGACAGCATATAAACAATGGCTATATTTAAAGACAGATGAATCATTCATTGAATATAAAAAGAAAAGAGCAATAGCAAAGAAAGCGTGTAGGAAAAAAATTGAGAAACATCATGTGAAAATTTTATAGCAAAATTAGAACGGGACTGTACATTAAAAAAAGACCTAAAACATAGAATTCTCAAACAAATGAATAACGGTTTAAAAGAAAGAACAATAATCGATATAATCGAACCAGAAACCTGTCAGGAGTATTTTCAGAAGTTATGGCATGATAACTCCTTGATACAAGAATTCTCCTTGAAATACAACATCAGTAATATAAGATGAATTTACATAGGAAGAACTACAAAACACCCTCAAACAAAGCAGAACAGGCAAGTCACCAGGAGAAGATCACATAAACACAGAACTTATTAAATTTTCAGGTAAAGAAATTAATATCAGATTTCTAAAACTTATAAATCAAATATACAAAGAGGGAAAATCCCCAAAAAGCTGGAGTAGAGCTCTAGTGATCCCAATTTAGAAAAAAAGGACAAAAAACAGATTGCAATAACTATCGTGGCATCAGCCTCCTTAATACAGGTTATAAAATCCAGGCAATGATGTTAAGAAACAAATTAATATCCTATATAGAATCAAAACTGGGAGAAGAGCAGAACGCATTCCGTAAGGGGAAGATCATGTATAGCCTCGGCTTTTATTTTAAAAATAATTATTAGAAAACATAGAGAATACAGTATTGAACCACACATAACTTTCATTAATTATATAAAAGCATTTGACAAAATTTTGAGAAATAAACTATGGGAAACTCTAAAGGAATATCACATTCCAAACCAATTATGCAATGCTCTATTGACATATACCACGATAATGAAATAGCAATAAAGCAAAATGATACCATATCTACTTGGAAACCAATAAATACAGGAGTCCGTCAAGGCTGTCCTTTATCATCCATATTATTTAACATATATATGGACAATATTATCAAAAAATGGAGAGAAGTAAATACATGTGGCTTCCAAATGAATCGACATACAAAAATAGACACGCTACTCTTTGCTGATGATCAGATCATCTTTGGAAAGACTGAAGACGAACTGCAGAAATCAATCGATAATTTAAATAATATTATACAACAATATGACATGGAAATATCAACGGAGAAAACTAAAATCAAGCCTTTTCACGTAGATAACCCTATCTGAAGTAAAATAGTAATAAATAATAAAATAATTGAGCAAGTTAATAACTTCAAATACCTAGGCTTGAAACTATCTTACATAAATGAAATAGATATTGATTTTAAGATGACAAACTTTATAAAAACCACTGGAGTAATTAACAGAATCTTTAAACCTAATTACGTACCGAAACACACAAGACTCGGAGTCTACCAAACCTACTCTATTATATAGAAGTGAGAAATGGACCTTTGGAAGAAATGAAATTCCTTAGAAAAACAGAAAAACTAACCCTATTAGATTAAAAAAAAATAAAGAAATAGTGAAATAATTAAAAATATTAAAATTAATTCCATAACAGACTCAGTGATTAAATATAGGAAAAACTGGCTAGACCATCTAGCAAGAATGCAGAAAGAAAGATTAGCAAAAAAGATCTTAACATATGAGCCTAGAAGAACAAGAAATAGGAAACGACCAAGAAGAAGATGGACTGAGTCAGGAACAGGTCACTTTGCCTAGAACCTGGGTAAGGAGAAGAAGAAGAAGAAATAAATAAAAATAAAATACAGATTTTAATTTAAAAAAGAATGAGAATTGAAGGATGATTAAAGATTAATAATAATAATAATAATAAACAACTTTGCGTTATTTATTTGCAGTGTTTAATTTAAAATGGTTATCGCAGCTTAAAATATTTCATTTTAACTTCGTATTTACACCATGAATAAAAATTATGTTCCATTTTATTTAAAACTACGTCATGATTTCGTTTCATGTTGCAACAATCAATTATTAGTAATGAGCTAGCATAAGCGACACTGTTATCGGTGACTGTTTCTGAATTGCTAACAACCTCGTACAGAACAATTAGCTTTTATTTGTTGCGGTTTTAATTACATGCAGAAATGTGTCCATCGAAGGTATACGAAAAGACTAGGAAAATTTTCTACTACATGAACAGGTCCTTAATTCTCCACAAATTAGACACTTGAAAGATGGTGAGTGTATTGTTCAAATTGTTGTTCATTACTCGAGTAAAATCTAAAGAACGCCATAATTTTTATAATTTAGGAAGCATCATGTCCGAGATTGAAAATATATAAAAAAGTATAACGAGAACCAGGATTGCCAGTTTCTATTGCCAGAAATGGTACATAAATTAGAGAGAAGTTTTTCACTCTTAAAAAGTGATAACCTTAGTTATACAATATATTAAAAAAAAAAAAAAGAATGGAATGAGATGATAAAAATGTAATATATGCAAACGATATGACAAAATTTGGACTTTACACATAACGTTTTCTACCGTACTCTCAATAGTGTCATAAAGTACCAACAAAAACGTGCTTCTTAACATGAATATTTCCAAATTAACACCTTGGTGATACCACGAGAAGAAATTATGGCATTTACATCTGCTGATGGATCGCAGCCCTCAAAAAATGATACGGATAAGGTCAGATATCCAGAGGTTAATACTGTTTGTTGGAAAATTGATGTTTACGGCAAAATAGGTAGTTAGTTGCTGCTGCTGTATTCACCGGGTCAGCGAACATCGCTTGGAAATGCACTCTGGTAGATTAAACAGCCCTCAAGGATACAGGGCCAGCTCGACCGACGGTGCAAGACATGCATTTGCACCGGGCAGCAAGTTTTTTTTGGGGGCGACAAAATCGGCATAAACTATACGAAAAATAAGGAGGAAGGGGCGGAAAAATTCCTAGGCTACCCTTCGGGTATATATGAAGGGCTATTGTTATCATCAGACACAGTCCTAATTGCATTTACAATGCATAAATCATTAAAATATCTTAATACAAACATTGTTAAAGAATTCATAAAATTTAAAATCACTTATACAAGAAAACGTTTCTAAAGTTAAGAATATCGAAAATATAAATATCCATTAATGTACCTATAAAACACCAACTATATTCAAACACCTTTTTTTTTTTACAAAAGATAATTTTGATAAACAAATATTGAGGTCATTAAAATCACATGGGTCTGGAGACTGGATTGTGAGATGCGGTGATTGATTCATTCAATCCAATACCCTTGGAGGGTAATGGATGGCAATGCTGTAGCCAATGAAGTTCTAACTGAGGCTCGGCTATTGCTGTTACCCTCCTGCCATGATCAGAGCTTTAATTAATAGCTCAATAACACCTTATCCATACACTGTCCTCTACAGATAACGGGGAATATGAAAAGCATTCTTGCTTCGCCCCTTTAAGCCAGTCCTTATAAGGACTATTAAAATCACATGATAGGAATAAATCAATCGACCGTGAGATGCGGTGACTGATTCATTCAATCCAATACCCTTGGAGGGTAATGGATGGCAATGCTGTAGCCAGTGAAGCTCTAACTGAGGCTCGGCTATTGCTGTTACCCTCCTGCCATGATCAGAGCTTTCATTGCTCAATAACACCTTATCCCTACACTGTCCTCTACAGATAACGGGGAATATGAAAAGCATTCTTGCTTCGCCCCTTTAAGCCAGTCCTTATAAGGACTATAAGGATTAAAATATCAAGACTGTATATATCTATATATACACACATACATACAGTCTTGATATTGAGACACGGAGAATTGACCGCGAGATGCGGTGATTAATATACCCTTGGAGGGTAATGGATGGCAATGCTGTAGCTAATGAAGTTCTAACTTCATCAATCCTCAGCTATTGCTGTTACCCTCCTGCCATGGTCAGAGCTTTATACATACAGTTTCCATAAATTATATCTCCATTAGTTAAAGTTATATATATACTTACAGTCTTCATTCTCCATAATATATATAATGCCAGATTTTGAACGTATAATTATGTACACGATTACATGAGAATGTGGAGGACACATAATTAAGAGTTAATTAAGTAAAAGCAAAATTTGTATTGATAGAATATATATATATATAATATAATATAATAATGTGTTATATATTATATAGCTTATTATATAATATAAATTATTTTAATATATAAATATAAACTATATATATAATATATGTATGTATTATGATATAATATATACATCAATTATAATAACTTTATATTTATTGTGTTTTATTGAATCCAATAGTAGTCTTAAATTTGTGTTTTGTTGCTGTTTCTAGCTCATTGCATATACTTCGTTTTAGCTGGATTATCATTAGTATAAATATTGAAATATAACGATTAATTTCTGTAAACATGATTTATACATTTAAAAGCATATAAAATATTGATATATTTGATATCTTATGGAGCACCGAAGTGATGGGTTGGTTAATTTTGCAGTGAGCACGTTTTAATTGTATTATGTTCTGAAGACGTTTTGACGCATGCGTTGATTGCGATGTAGCAATCGCAACAAGTTACTTAACGTTAGTAATAACATTAATATTTATTACTTAAGCGTACAGTAACTTCTAAAAGAGAAGCTTTCTTATTTATTTATTATTATTATTATTTTTAATGATTTCTCAATGAAGTCATTTATAGCAAAGGGTATGTTTTATGATATATTAACGAATCTTATTGTTTTCTTCTTGGGGGGGGGGGGTTAATACATTTTATACATGATATGCTTGCATTCGTTTTGGAAATCATTTTCTGTCTGGAAATAACTTTTTTTCCCCCGTTTAGTAACTTT
Source organism: Typopeltis vanoorti (assembly GCF_054136105.1). Lineage (NCBI taxonomy): Eukaryota > Metazoa > Arthropoda > Arachnida > Uropygi > Thelyphonidae > Typopeltis > Typopeltis vanoorti. Next base: position 97,422,593 of record NC_143557.1, on the reverse strand, counting down.
TAAGTGGATTCATTTGTTCCGAAATTTATACACACATCTTCAAAGCCCACCTTTCCTAATTGGGTTGTTGAGGGGGGGGGGGGAACAGCTGCAAGAGGAACTTCCAATGGTCACGATCCTCTGCCATCAAGCTCAGGTGTTCTGGTGGGATTCCCAAACGTGTCCACCCAAGGTTTTGGATATAATCTATCCAGCGAGTTCTTGGCCTTCCACGTGACCTCCCACCCTCTGGCTTGGCAAAGAGGGCCTGCTGAGGGAGCTTCTCTTGTGGCATTCTGACCAGGTGCCCTTACCAGCGTAACTGTGATCTCTCAACACGGAGAAGCAGCGGTTGAGTATTGAGGGTTTCCCGAATTGCAGAGCTTCTGACTCTGTCGAGTCTTGTCAGCTCCGCAACCCCTCGAAGGAACCTCATTTCAGTCGCTTGGATTCGTGTCCGCATTGTTTCGGTCATTACCCAACTCTCATGACCATAGGTGAGGATGGGGACATAGACTGTATTGAAGACAGCCAACTTTGCCTTCTGGCTTAACTCCCGCTTCAATACTACCGAACGGCCAAGCTCCCGCAAAATTGAGCTTGCTAAGCCAATTCGAGTATCTAGCTCTACGTCCCACTTTCCATCATTCGTGAATATGGACCCAAGCCATGTAAACTTCTCCACCTGCCTCATTGGGACTCCACTTACATGTAGAGTGCACTGGAATGGTTGTCTTGAGACCACAAAAGTTTTGACTACACTGATCTTCATTCCGGCTTCTGCACAGACAGCTACAAACCTATTCAGGGTCCGCTGGAGGTCATCTGTGGAAGAGCTAAGCAGAACTAAGTCATCTGCAAAAAGAAGACGTCCAATGCTACATCTTCCAATTCTGACACACTCACTGCCTCGGCTGTGCCTATCAATCCATTCCATAAATATTATGGAAAAGGAGGGGTGACAGAACATACCCTTGGCGGAGGCCAACGGAGACTGTGAAAGGTTCCGACTTTGTGCTGTTTACCCTGACACAAAACTCTGGGCATTCATACAGGGACTTGATGGCAGCTAAGAGTTGGCCATCCAATCCATACTCCTGTACTACTTGCCAATGCTTATCCCGAAGAACCCGGTCATATGTCTTCTCCAAGCTTGGCATATTCCCAAGATTTCTCAAAGACTTGCCTTAAAGTGAAGATTTGGTCAGTTGTGCTTCTACCAGGACGAAAGCCACATTGTTCTTCCTGGAACTTTGATTCAACTATGCTCCTGCACCGTCTTTCCGAAATTTATACTTCCTCTTATAATTTATATGCATCCTCCTTTTCCCGTTGTCTCTGTTAACTGCGTCAATACAATATCGTCCCTCCCCCTTGACTATTCATTGGTCTAATATATATATATATATACTGTTTGTGTTGTTTGGTGCTTTTTATGGATGGTGTTCACGAGTTGATTATTTTGGTTTCTATGATTTGTTGATAGTAATAACACTATTTTTTGTTTAACAATCAGTCAATAGATAGTCAAGCACTGGGATTGTTATTATTACAGTTGGAACAATAATTATCACATTTCATTGTTTCGTGGCTGTCAATCGCTTTCGCGTTACACTTCACGACGCATATCTATCTGGAGCACAGAAACGAATCATCCACAGTAAGAAATCTTTTCGACTAGCTTATCTGGTACGTTAAACATTATATCTTTTATTTTTGAAGTGTTTCTTCGTGTCTGTTAACGACAACGAATTTATTTGAATTAGTAATTTGAAATAAGAGAATCTGAAGGTTTACATCAGTGCTTATTTCTGTGGGCATTACGAGGAAAACGAGCAATTAATTTTGCATTTAATTAGTATAATCACTTAATTGGATTGATTAAGAGGAATATACGAGCGAGTACATATTAAAGATCACGTTAAATATTACAGTAAAGAGTGAATCTTTTTTTAAAAAAAGTTGAAGGACCAGCACTGTGGATTATCTCAAGATAGAATAGAAATGATAAATTTAAGGATTTTGATTTAAATCCCGGATATTCTTTCTCCTGAGGAAATTATAATTTTTTATATATTTGAATTTATTCGTTATATATTTCATTGTATTCTTCTTCAAGTGTCATCCCCTAAAAGGAGGTTGGCAACCATGTTACACAACTTTTTTTTTTCTTTTGCTATTCTGGAACATTTATGCTAATTCAAGTGAGTCCAATCCTTAATATCTTCAAACCACATTCTCCTGGGTCTACCTCTCCCTCTTTTTTCATCCAGTTTCCATTCTAGTATTAATTTCTGACTGCCTTCTGTCTAGTTAGATGTCCAAAATATTTAAGTTTTCTTTCTTTAATTATTTTCATGGTTGTTCTTTTCATTTTTGATTTCTTTAAAACATCTTCATTTTTCATTTTCTCTGCCCATGATATTTTCAGCATTCTTCTGATAGTCCACATTTCGAAAGCTTTATTAATCTTTTTCTTGTGTCTATGTTAACGTCTCTGGATGTTAGAACAGTTTTCATATCAATAAAGGCTTTTCTTGATATACAGCAAGGGTGATAAGATACATCCTTGTCATGCTCCTGTTTTTATTTCAAAGTTGTCAGAATATGCATTTATTGAGGCCATCTGATTCCAGTATATATTTGTAATCATACGTAGATCTTTTCCTTTTAACCCATTATTCCGTAGGATATGTATCAATTTCTTGTGATCTATTGAATCAAATACTTTGGTGTAATCAATAAAACAAAGATCTATGCTTTTATGGTTATCGACGCTTCTTTCAGATAATGTTTTCAAATTGAAAATTCCTTCTCTTGTTTACCTGATTGAGTGTCTTCTATTTCTATTGACAAAGTACCTTTTATTCTTCCTAGGATTATTCTCAGTAGTAATTTTGTAACATGGCTTGTTAAACTTATTAGTCTATATTCTGAACATTCAAAAGTTCTTGGAATTTTGGGAATAGCGACAAAGGTGGATTTCCTTAGATCATCAGGGATGTATCCGGTATCATAGATGCTATTAAAAATAACCTTTAAGTCATTAAGTGTGTTTTCATTTAATTTCTTTAACAATTTGATAGGGATCTGATCAGGGCCTGGTGTTTTATCTGTTTTCATTTGACTTAGAGCGTATTCTATTTCTTCATATGTAATTGGTTCGCCATCCATATTTTGTATATCTGGTGCGTCTGTGAGATCACAGTTCAAATAGTTTTTTTTTTTTTCATATTCTTTCCATCTTTTTAAGATATTTTGTGTCTCTAGTAGCATTTTTCCATTTTGATCTTTTATACAAAGATTATAGTTGAAATTTTTTTTTTTATTTGTCAGAGCTTGAATAGACTTATGCATTTCTTTACTATTGTGTTTGTTGTCCAATTCTTCTATTTCTTTACATTTCGTTTATGTAAATATGATAATTATGCTTAGAGTTAGTATTTCTTTTCCATCGCTAACCAAAATAACTCCAGTACTTCCGTATTTTCCCGTCACTAGATGGCGAGACTGGGAAGTTATGATTTGCCATAGCTACGCACAAACGCTGACATCGTTAGCGATAGAATTAGAATTGCACAAAAATGCTGTCCACTGTCATTTTATCACTCATTCTTCTGACTTTCTTTTAATTAGTAATTAGATGATTCTATATATTTTATGAAATAAGCTTTTATTTTTATTTTTCTAATTAAATCACTTCATTCTGATCGTGAATTTTGTTTTTCAACCCCACTCCCAAACACACTAAATTGTCTTAGTCGAGTCGCCTTTTACAAATATTTTCCCCCAAAGCATCTTAATTGAAAGGTGTTGCTGGTCTCTAATTTTAGAACTTTATCACCCCCCCCCCTCCCACCTTCGGAATGGATGTTAACGATGATATCTGAATGTTGAGTGTGTGTGTGTGTGTGTGTGTGTGTGTGTGTGTCATTCTTTAGTATGCTTTGATTTACTCGTTTTCTGTATAAATGTATAATTTATACATTTAACGCGCTAAATGTATAAATAAATTATATTTTATTTTGAAATTATAACTACCAGTTAAATGATGGAGAAATTCATGTTAATCGTTTTTACAGTTTAAAAATTTCGCAAGTAAATTTTTTTTTTTTTTTTGGCTGGATGGGTGAAGCAAGAATGCTTTTCATATTCCCCGTTATCAGTAGAAGAAAAAGTATGGATGGGGTAATATACGGCTATAAGCTCTGATCATAGCAGGAGGGTAACATCAATAGCCGAGCCTCAGTTAAAACTTCATTGGCTACAGCAATGAAGTTTTAACCATCCATTACCCTCCCTGGGTACCCATTTTAGTCGCCTCTAACGACATGCATGGGCTACAGTGGGGCTGGAATGTAAGTAAAGCGCTTTCTAAAAATTAAGACGAACCTACGTACTCCCTATGAGTGGCCGAAAGACCGTCCAACTCAGCGTTGGTTCCACTCAGTGACGGCCTCCCCCCCCCTACCACCACTGAGCAGAACCGCTCATATTCTAGGGAAAAGCATCCACCGACAGGACCCCTCACTGGCCACGCCGGAGAATACCCTCCCCAGAGACTCAAAATGCTCTCTGAAGGAAACCCCCCGAAATCTAAGCCTCCCCTCACCGGGGAAAAATTTCGGAAGAAACCTAAGAGAGCGAAACTCTGCGTTCCATTTTAGTCGCCTCTTACGATATGCATCGGCTACAGCGGCGCTATTCTTATCCCGGCCACCACACGGGGACGCAAGTGAATTCTTTGTACAGTTAGTTATAAAATATCTCTTCAATTTCTAAATAGGTGTATTATATCTATGATAAAATTTTATTAACAATTTAATTATTAATATTATTTAAATTTAAGTATTTATTTGCTTTAAATTTATTTACAATTTTGTCTAAAATTTATTGGAAAATGTTTATTCTCATTTGAATGGATTTCACATTATAGTTTATGGTTTCTTTATCAATTAATCAAATCAGCTATACATTATTTCCTCCCTTTTCTATCAAATTTCATCAAATATTTCTTTTTTTCTGAATACGTCCATGTCTTATGTTTTTCCCATATTATTTTTTGATCAATTCCACCTCTATTCTCATTCTAACTTCTTATACGATTTTGTCCTCTTTTTCATTGATTGTTTTCATACGATTCTGTTATTTTATCATTTCTTTCATATTTTTACTGTTTGCAAGAGATTTGAATATTATTTGTTTTATAAAATTGTTTAAAGAAATCTAAATATTAATTAAATTTTAATCGTGTACATGATTTAAAGGAGATATTTTGTAGACATTTTTATTTTGTTTTATTCGCAAATGAACCAAGGGATAGATAAGTCGAGGACACTGCTCTGACGAGTTTTTTTTTTTTTTTTTTTTTAAGTTCGCAAACCTTGAAGACTTCATTCAGCAATGCCCTTCATTATGTATAAGAAATGAATAACATGAGTATTATTTTTTTTTTAATCCAACACATTTCCTCCAAAGTATATATTTTCTCAGCTTATTTGTGAAATTTCCTTCTTCTGTATTTTCCACTTCTGTTCGGTCAAAATGGGCTTCTTTATAAGAAGCCATTTCATTCTTTCGCAGATTTCTCACTTTACTGAATGGTTGCAATCGCCTTGAAGAAATTCTGGATTATTATTATAAAAAATAAATATAAAAATAGATAAAGTCCGTGCTGGATTAAAGATAAACATATCTTTATTTTAGATAAACATATACTCATTGTTTTTAGAAAAACAAGCATTACTAAGTATATCATAAGAATTTCAAGCTAGAATTGGTGACGAAACGAGAACGATATATTTAAAACCACTCCTAAGAATTCTTTCTCGATTGTGCTTTCTATTACTTTCAACTCAGGGGTTTCGGAGAATTAGCATTTCCTCCATTTCTCAAATATTTCTCAAATATTTCTGGTTGAAAGTTAGAATTTCTGAATTCTAACTTTCAACCAGGCAAAGGAAGTCGTAGAAACTTGCGGAGAGTGGGCAAGTTTTGAGTCAAATATTCCGTTAATCAATAATTAATTTATTTTTTCGGAGTTTATACCTTTGTATGTTTTCAAGATATGTTTTTAATGGGATGAAAATTATATTGAAATTAATTGGATCTTTTTTTAGAATTAATAATGAAAGGGATGTTATTTAACAGAGGAGCAGCTGCAGTACGTGTATAAAAAGAGAACGAACTAATCAAGCTGTTGTGATCGGGGATATTTGGTGAATGTCGTTCATTCGTAACGCTGCTGAAAGATAAGTCTTTTTTTTTTTCAATATTTCACTAATAATACTGATTTAATTTATGGTAAAGCTTTGTTTTATAAGTACGCGCGATACAAAGAGTTATTTAGAATAAGGAAATCATGTATATTTCATTAAATTAGTGTAGATTGGTGAATATTTAAGTTCGCTCATGCTATGATCAGATCCAGCACTCTCTAACTTCGCGTCCCTCCGTTACATGCTGTTTCAGGTAATTAACTCTCAACAGATGTATAAATTCTATTTCCTTGCCTCCCTGTGACCGATCCTTCTCCCAACCTATGTCCCCATAGTTGAAATCTCCATAATAATCACTCGACCTGCACTCATCATGCTAATATGCCAATACATGTCATTTACATTCTTCCATACACCCACTGGATTATGGCAGCAACCAATTGCATATTTCGCCCTGTTGGCCTCTATCAAAGAGACTAGAAAGAACTTCCCTCTGCATTCCTGCCCCCCCCCGATATACTTCTCTTTTTGGTTTGAATTCATCCCTTGTTATTAGCACCCCCCTTTCCCCCATTTTGTTCTCTCTGATGATACTCTATCCTTTGCATTCTATATTCTATTCCTATGACTATATCATCTTCGGTCAACCAAGTCTCTCTGATGTCTGTAACTTTTGGCCTAGTTTGGCCAACCAATGCCAAAAACTGCTCACTTTTATTTCGATTACTTCTGGCATTAGTGTACATAAACTGCAACAACCCTTAATCCCACAACCTTCTTTACATCTTCTGTTGCTCAGCCCAATAAAATTAAGAACCTAGGTTCCTACTTTTTTGTATCACGTGATCGCCTCTCCCACTTACTTACCTATAGGTTGCGTGGACCCAAGCTCACCTGCATTCCCCCCCCTCCAGCCATTCTAGTTTCCCTAACTACACTTCGGAATTCTTACTCAACAACACTTTCTCAAGACTCGTGACACCAAATCCTTTTAGATCGAAGACATCCACCTTGTATGAAACCTTCCTTCTATCAAAGTTACTCCACACCACAAAGTTCACACCATTCCTGATGCGCAATCCGCCACTGACTCATTCGCGTTCATTGCTTTGTTTCTCAGTTAGCCTTTACGAAACTGTAGCAACGGATTCCCAACTTTTACTTCGTCGCTCTGCTTTTTAGCATGCATCAGCAACTCTGATGTCTTCTCGCTTACTACTCTTGTCACCTTTCTAATAATTTCTCCCATCCAAAATGAACACGTCTTTCACCTTCACACTCTGCATCCTTACATTATCACTACCACTCTTGATCTTAGTACCAGGAAACTAAGATTTATTCACACACTCCTCTTATTAATGAATCGCCATGCAAAATCCGACCCCCCCATTTCTTTTGCTTCTGAGTTATACCATCCGCCAGGTGTTCTTCAACCACTCAATCTCACGTTTAGTTCAACCGCTTCATTCTTACTTGTACCGCTTTTAACACCAAATATTTTAAGAAAATATATAGAAAACTACAAGCGGTAAGTTTTGAATCCTATTTATTTTATATAGCAATTTAAACAAATTACAAAATGTTAAAAAGAGCCAAGTATTTAAAAGAAGTATGTGTAAAACTGTCCGCACGGTTAGCCTACTGGCTGTGCGCTTCGCAACCATATGCCTGGGGAAGGAGTGTCCTAGGTTCGATTCCCGTCGGAGACGTGAGGAGCTGAAGGATCTTCCTCAGCCATAGCTAAGTTAGCCGGTCTTGGGCGCGGTCAGTAGGGTTTTTTCCGCCAGTTAATCTGGTGTTTTTCATCCCGCAAGCAGGCAAACCGGCCCCGTGAACACACAGGGATACAGCTAGGAATACCTTGAGGCATAGGAGTGACCATTCTATCCTCGTATTTCGGTTACGAAATCCAAGCATGCTTGGAAGGTTGTGGGCCTTAAAGGCCTGTTAAAGCCATTGGGATAGATAGATGGGGATGTGTAAAACTGTCCGCACGGTTAGCCTGATGGCTATGCGCTTCGCAACCATATGCCTGGGGAAGGAGTGTCCTTAGTTTGATTCTCGTCGCCGACGTGAGGAGCTTAAGGATCTTTCTCAGCCATAGCCAATGTTGGGCGTGGACAGCAGGGTTTTTCCCTCCCAGGAACTGCAGCGCTTTCTGTTTTCTTGTTTTAATGTCTGTTAAGAAGTCTGAGATGTGTGATCCAAGGTATAAAAAGTCCTTTACTTCTTCAAGATGATCCTTTTGATTTATATAGATGTGCCCATCTATCTGATGTTTTAATATCTTTTTTTTGGGGAGTTTATTTTTAGTCCAAATATTTCTGGGGTTCTCCTAAGGCTGTTGAAGTGGTTTTGGGCATCTCTAATATGTTGGAGTCAATGAGGACTATATCATCTGCAAAGCTAAGGTCTTCAAGGTGCATCTGTATATATGGGTCTTTGATAATGATTCCAGATTTAACTTGCATTAATTTAAAAATATATTAAATCACTATGATGAAGAGAGAGATATGCGGCCAGAGTATCTCCCTGCAGGACTCAAGTGTTGATGGGAAAACTGTCTGTTTTGTCTGTGGGTTGATATCCCTGGTAGGGTGCATTGATTGCCCTGATAAGTTTAGGTGGAATGCCATAAAGTTTGAGCGTTTCCCATAGTCGTTCCCTGTCAACAGAATCAAATGCTTTAGTAAAGTCAATAAAGCTCAAAAGCAATGGTAGATTCTTGTCCTTTGAACCTTGTTTTAGTCTTCTGATGCAGTGAATGTGTTCTAGAATATCACGTTCTTTGAGGATCCAACCTGGTTTGTACAAAGTAATGGAGTTATATGTGGTTCAATTCTATTTAATATCATTCTATTGTCGATTTTATTGGAGTAAAGAGGAGTGTGATTCCTCTGTAGTTTTCAGGTTTGTTCAGGTTACCCTTTTTTGGAGTTGGTATTATTAGGCCCTCATTCCACTGTTCAGGAACTTTCCCAGAGGAAAGTGCAAAGTTATATATGTGTAGAAGTTCTTTGATATCTGTAGAGCAGTGCTTAAAGCCTCAACTGTGATGCCATCTGCTCGTGGCGATTTTCCTGCTTTTTGTTATTCAAGGGCCATTTTGAACTCCTGCATGGTGAAATCGTCGCAGTTGATGCCAAGAGTTTCCGGTACTATGGTTTCGAGATGAAATCAATGTTTTGGGTTGGCGTGCTTAGAAGAGTTTGGAAGTGCGCCTTCCATTCATCAAGTTCTTCGGTCTTGTTTTCAAACAAGGTTCCATGTTTTTTCTTGATTCTCAATACTCTGAGTTTTCTTTCTGCTGTGCTCAGGGACTTCGCCATTTTCTAAATTTCTCTTGTTTTGTGCAATTTTTGACAGTTTTCTAGCTCTTGACAGACGTTCTGGATGTAGGCTTCTTTATCTTTTGAGAGAGCTTCATATACTTCTGTGTTTAATTGCTTTAGTTCATTTTTATATAGAAGAGAATCTTGGGTTTTTACTTTGCGTTTTATTTATTTGCGCTTGTCAATCACTGAGTTTGTTTCTTGATTACCCAGTCTTTACCTACACTTTTTTGTGTTTGATTGAAGAAATGTTTGGGAGGCTGCTTGATGAATGGCGCTATTACTTTAAATATGTTGTCTGCGTTATCATTCGATGCTGTTGTGGCGGGTTGTACTTTGTGAGTTGCTGGAATTGATTTGCCTTGTTAGAGTCATTTAATTCTTCCCAATTGTATCTGAGGTGTGTTTTCTGTGATTTAGATACTCTTAGTCCTAGTTTTAATCGTGCACTTACAATTTTGATTTTGTGATCAGAGTTTAATTCTATGCTGTTGTACGCTCTACAGTTTTGGGCTGACCTTATTCATTTGCCATTTATTAAGATATGATCAATTTGATCATATCTTAAATTGCGTCCACGTGTTCTGCCTCTGCTACCCTGCATAGTTCATAAAATTTTCCACATTTTAGGAGGACGCGAACATTATATGTTGAGATGATTATGGGTTTCTTCCAGAATTAGTGTTTAGAGTGCTTCTTTCCTTCATCAGGCTGAAGGATTCTCTGTGGACTTTGACTTCCAGCCACCATAGGGGGAGAATTAAAGTGTGCTCTGGTTTCGTTTTGGATTGTTGTTTCCTTTTGTAATATAAATCCTATCCCCATGGCTTTAACAGACCTTTAAGGCCCACAACCTTCCAAACATGCTTGGATTTCGTAACCGAAATACGAGGATAGAATGGTCACTCTTATGCCTCAAGGTATTCTTGGCTGTATCCGTGTGTGTTCACGGGGCCGGTTTGCCAGCTTGCGGGATGAAAAACACCAGATAAACTGTCGGAAAAAATCCTACTGCCCGCCCCCAAGACCGGCTAACTTGGCTATGGCTGAGGAAGATCTTTCAGCTCCTCACGTCTCCGACGGGAATCGAACCTAGGACACTCCTTCCCCAGGCATATGGTTGCGAAGCGCAAAGCCACTAGACTAACCGCGAGGACATTTTTGTAATATAAAGTTATCCACATATCAGGTGATTGGCCCTAAAATGCTTCACCAATCACGTTCGCCTACTGGAGAAGTAGGAGAACGTGAAATCCAAGCCACACCCCGATGCGGTGCCCCCTGGGAAACGCAGAGAGGCACCGCATCAGTTAGGGGATTTCAGAAACGAATGTTCCAACTTTGGCTTGAACGGCACCCAAATTCTGAAATTTCATTCGAAAGGCTAATGCAGCAAAGCAGCTTCATTATCACTGAAACCTCAAGCTGTAAAAGGAGACTGTACTGACCCTGAAGTGACCAAGAATATGAATGAAGCAGAACCAGATTCCAAAGTGCAGAATGCTGAAAATTTTGAAAATATACTAATAGTTGAAAGGAAGCTATCAGATAAGGAACAAGAACTCACACGAAAAATTATCGAGCAAATGAACAGCAACCAGGAACGAGTTAGGCTTCCAGTATTAAGACAAGTACCTCAACAAAAACTCAAGGAACTCCTACAAGAGGCGAATAAAACTGCAAGGGATATTCCTACTGGAACTATTGGGGAAACGAATCAACTTATGTACTCAATAGCCTACGTCGTAACATCTGAATTAGGATATAAGATTAGTGAACCCAAAAGCAGTAAGGCTCAGGAAGCAAAATGGAAGCATCGACTGGAGAATAAAATTCTTAAACTCAGAGCAGACGTGAGCAATTTGAAAAACCTTAAGGAAAAGAAGCTGAAAAACACAAAAATCCGAAATAACCTCATAAAGAGATATAATACTGGAACACGACCTATTGATGAAGTATTAGAGGAAGTGAAGAAAAAAAATAGTTGCAGTTGCAGCTAAAATAAGAAGATACAGTGCATGCATTGAACAGTACAAGCAAAATTCGATGTTTCGCGCAAATCAGCACCAGTTTTACAATAAAATTGATTGCTGCAGGAATGATAACCTTAAAGAAAATATAAATACCAGAGAAAAAGAAAATACACTAAAGTTTTGGAAAAACATATGGGACAACCCTAAGAGGCACAATAACAAGGCAAAATGGATTGAACAAATTACGAACAAATCTCAAGAACGAAAAATGGACCAACTGAAAATAACAACTGAAATGGTTCAAAAGCAAGCGAAAAAATAAAAAATTGGTCAACACCCGGGAAGGATGAATTACATGGCTACTGGTTGAAATATCTAACAGGCTTACATGAAAGACTAGCTAACCAATTTTATGATGTTTTAGAAGGAAAATGCAAAGTAGAGTCTCACAGCAGGGAAAACGTTTTTGATCATAAAGGATAAAGAAAAAGGTCCAAACCCATGATAGATGATAGATTCTGTCTTCCTCAATGAGGAGATGTTTTTTGCGTACTTTTCACATGTGATGTTTTATGACATGATCAGAAAAATTAGGTGTTTTTTGTCACCGCCGGGGGGGGGGCTATAATAGTACCACTGGGATCGTAAGCACCTCAGCCAGCCTTCGCCAAATGCGCTTGGTAGAAGAGGTGCCCTACAGTTTCGATTGTCTGGCATACATCGCAAGGTCGGGGACGATATTGTGATTTTACTAGTTTCACTGGGAGTCTGCCATAAGAGATTCTCCATGCCAAATCCCAGTGAAAAGGTTGTCCCAAGCTGTTTTTGATGTTCGTAAAGAGCACCTCTTCATTCGTACCCAGATCAGGCATTTCAAAGCCGAAAAAAAAAATCAATAAATTTCCGGTACAGCTGCTTTAGGCTAAGCTGAAGCACTCGTATGTAATAAATCTTTTAAGAATTTTGCATCTTGTATAGTACCAGTCTGGCACTATCTCCACATATGGTTCAGCGTGGCCAGTGGCCCCGAAACAGGGTAAGGAATATTCAGTGAAATATTTAATTAAATTACCAGATGTGTGATTTGATGCCAATGCTTTCCGTATCGTTTGAACAGTTAGTGAAACAGGAATATTTGAGAATGGGCAGGGCAAACCCTCCTTGCGTGGGGGGGGGGGATTGGTGAAAAACCCTGCATAACTCGTGTTTCCTGTGGTTCCAGAAGAAGTCGATGAGCTGTCTGTAAATAACTTTGTCTTGTGCGTCTGTGACGTTTGTTAAATTGATTGTGTGTAGCAGCATTTTGGTATTACGATTGTTTTGATGATGTTGCTCCACCGTTGAAAGAATAATTTCGTTTAACGGGGATGAGTTTATCACGTTTATCAGCACTGCCTCCTGAACATTTGGATAACTGACTATGACCCTTGCAGAATCAATTAGAACGAAATTTGGAACAGAACTCTTTATTTCCATGGTGAAGTTGATCTCTCCTGATTTCCATTTCGGGTTGTCATTGTCCGTACCTCTTTTTATGTCTTTGACAGTTCTCTATTTGGAAAAGATCTTATGGATAACGTCATCGCTGTTTTCGACGTATTCTAAAGGGAACTTGTCGATTTTAATCTTTCTGAGTAAGCTTCCAATCATGACCGGAGTTATTATGGCCCTGGCGCACTTAAAGCCTTGCAGCAACTCGTCTCTAGTTTCAATATTCGTCACAACTACTGGAATTTCCACCCACCATATGGGATGAAGCCATAAATATTATTCGATCCTACTGCCAAGCATAAAGCTTGTTAAATTAACCTCTTCTCTATCGTAGGGTCTGTTTCAAAACCTAACGTTCTTAGGTCAATTCCTAGGCAACAGCGAAGCCATAACTAATTTTAAAACTTGTACTTTTAAAAGGAAAGGAGTAGGAAAGTATTCGTAGTGGTGAAGACAACTACAGGGTAACCGTAGGAACAAGTCCTACCAGCAAAAATCCTGTAAACTTGAAAATCTACTAGCAAGAGACTTAACATACGAGAGAAACTCGATACGAAAAAAAAAAAAAAAATGGAAAATCGCCAAGCGGTCCCTGTTAGCAGAAATCTCCTACGTCAGGCGGACGACTAACAAACAGGCAGAAGGCGTAAAATTAGAACTAATTAAACTAAGAAAACTAAAAGCAAGCAATCTTACCATATTAGGATGTAGACCCTTCGGTAGGAAATTGGACTTCGAACTGATACTACGCTTTGATCTTAGCCAAAAGGCCGAGAAGCGATCCCCCCCCCCCCCCTCTCTCTCTCTCTCTATATATATATTTTACCTTGGGTATAATAAATGTTAAAGATATCAAGCTATTTTAAACCTGGTTTTACTCAATTTCCCAAGTAAGCAAACAAACAAGTCAAGTTTGCGCCTGCAAGAGTTGCAAGTCTGGGTGATCCCCCACACGTAGTGCAAGTCAAGGCAACTCGTGGTAAAGGTGGATAAGCTCTGATCACTATTCTTAATATTTACCCTTAATGCAAAGCACATCTCCTGGAGGAGATGTATGATTCTATGCATTAAAGAGAAGAGGCCACTACCCAGACCGGTTTCGACCTTTATTGAGGTATTATGGGAGTTCATATCTTTCATCACCGGCCTGTGGAGTCTAAAAGTTGTGCTGAGGGTCAGCAGATAGTGAGAGAGGAAGAGAAAAAGGTAGAGCGGATAGTAGTAGGTAATAAAGAGGCCTCAGTCGACCTGCTTGGCCACGCATAACCTATTAACAGGTCTGCGGCCAAGCAGATCTCCGACATCATCTCCCTACATCCGTTCTCAGAGCTTTCGACGGTCAGCCATCTCTTCAGATGTTTGACCGTCGAAGGAAACAAAACAAATGAAAGAGAACACAAAATAAACTAAGGACAGAAAAGAAAAGTGAATTTCAATTTTGAAACTAAAAAAAAAAGGGGAAGAGCCTGGCCTGAGTGATGCAGCCCACAAGGGGCTGCACCGCCTCGATGTAAGCCTTCGCCGCTCGGGTTCTCAGGTCCGCCCCCTCCTGTGGGAACTAAAGACAGGAACCCATGAGGTGGTTGGTGTGCTTTATTAAGGTTAGAAAGTTATTTTTTCCCAGGCTTACCAAGCCTTTTGGCAAAGTTTAGAAGGAACCAGGGACATTCTTCTTCTAGTTCTGATTCCGTCAGCCCATTGATAGTGTCGCATAGCTGTGCTAACTCCTCCTCATTGAGGTCTATTTGTCCCCTTATTTGGTCAGGCACAACAGTGCGTATGTTATTGACGAATAATCTGTTCCAATGCATACGTACATTGTTAGTCTGAAGATTCTTGAGAAAGAGTGGTTCTTCTGTTTTGCTCATTAGTGCAAACAGATTTTCTGCAGTTTTTATAGGTCTTTTAAACCTTCTTAATAGTGCGCTTCCGTTGCGAAAACCTTAAACGAATTTGGAAGTTTTTGCTATCTTCTCTAGGTTTCTTAGCATCTCTTAGTAAATCGTTTCTTGGCTTTTCAGTATTGCTCTCCTCTGGGCTTCCTTCCTGGGGGTTTTTGTGTGCCTTCTTTACTAATTTCCATTTCTTCTGTTTCGCTTTCTTTCGTTGTTTCTTCCTCTGTCCCGATTGCCTCCCCTGCGTCCGCAGTAGTTTCGTTTTGGTTGTGTTGCTTCTGTCCTTCTGCTGAGGTTACGGCTGTGATAGTTTGATCCTCAGCTGTCTTTTTTTTCATCGTCATCTTACATTTCCTGGTGTGTACAAAATTTGGTGTGATTGTGATATTCCTTATTTTGGCCAGACAGACAAATCTATTGAATTACGCATGGAGGAACACATGAGGGATATTGCTTACAAGAGATAGCGAGCCAGTGCCTTATCAAGCCATATCCTTTTCTCGGCTAATCCTAATGATAAAACCCCAAGTCATACAGTCCGCTGGGACAGATCTACTAACATCTTTCATTGCCATGATGAATTGGAGAGAAAAATCGTAGAATCTAGGGAAATCATCCTCAACCCTAAACATCTAAATAATAACTTGAGCTGCAACCTCCCAGATAGTCATTCAGCTGTAATCATGTACTGGCGTTCACGTGATGCAGCAAGCACGCACTCTCCCAACAATGCAACAAACGAAAGAACAGCTTTAAATACAACTACAACGTTTTCATGCTAATTATGTATAGAGACTCTCTATGTTGTTCATAGTTTTTTTTTAACCTTCAGTGTTTAGTGTTTTTTCTTTTCTTTTATAATGTCACCTGATGTTATAAGCCGAAACTAGTCGTGTTTTGCTATTAAACCCCCGTTTTTACCTAACTCTCGGTTTAAGTCATTCAACTCTATTTTACAATATATATATATATATATATATATATATATATATATATATATATTTTTTTTTTTTTTTTTTTTTTAATTGTGAGTTCAAGTCTCTCATCATTGGTCTTTGGAGTGGAGAAGATGCTGAGATTCAGCAGATAGTAGGAGAGGAAGATAAACGATAGAGATATGTAATGTTAGAGTAGAGAAAGCGGCCTCAGTTGACCAATTTTGGCTGTTAACTCCCACCACCACCACCACACTCGGGGTACTTCTAAAACAGTCGTTGACTGTTCACGTTTTTAAAAAAGGAAACTTATGATAAACTGGAAACACTTAACATGAGTGAGAAAAACAACAACTGTAATTGACCAGCTAGATAAACCTGAAAGATCATGAAGGAGAACTGTGAAAACTGTTTTTGAATGGACCCAAGTAAATTTAGAAATGGGGGAAGAACCTGACCCGAGTGATGGAGCTCACAGGGAGCTGCACTGCCTCGAAGTAAGCCTTCGTAGCCCGATTTTGAACAGGCCAACCCCGTCTTGTGTGAACTATAAAAAAATGGAATTGTAAAAAGGAGACAATCACTAATTTTCCCTAATTCTTTTCGGGTTGTTTAACCCAGAAAAATTTAGGTGTTATACAAAAAAAGAGATCAGTTTCATTTAATCCGTGCGAGCGGATTGTAACGGTTCTGTTAAGAGAGTGAATATATTGTCCTTTACCAAATGGACTAAAGTGGAATACAGTCGTAGACGTTCTCCCTCGCTCAGGTTTAACAAACCCTTAAAGTCGTCTGTATTTATGTCTTCGATAATGATGTCCCCCCATTCAAAACCTGTTTTACCAGAATCCACTATAAACATGGAATAGAGGTTCTTCTAGTTTGTCTATTTTCTCCTAGAGTTTCCCTTTGGTCGCCGAGGATCCCTTAAAGTTCCATATCATTATCGCTCTAATTTTTATGCTGCACTTGGTAGAGTCTGACTTTGATTTTTTCGATTCTTCCTCTTCTTCCTGGTCGCCCGGCCGTTTTGCTGGTCTGCTATAAATGTCCATTTCTACTTCCTCAGTGTCTTCCTTGGTTTTTTTCTGCAGTCTCCATGTTAGGAGTTTTTCTTGTGTTGTGCTTCTTCTTTGTTTTCCTTTTAAATTTTCCGTGACGGCGTCTTAATTTTCTGTTGTCGTTGTCTTGACAAGTCTTGTTTTGAGAATTGGGAATTCCTCCTGTTCTATGGATTTGGACTCCTCTATTGGTATGGCTAAAGCTGATGTTATTGCGTCTCCCATCCTTTCCGCATGTGTTCTATGAGGGCAGGCGTCTACTTTGTGCTCCTTACTTTCGCATTTTAGGCAAGATGACTGACACTGCACGAGTGCAGTGTCAGTCATCTTGCCTAAAATGGGCAGTCTGCACCCAGGTGTTCAAGTGAGCCGCACCTAAAACATTGTTTTCTAACTCCAGAGTAGTTAACTAAAACCCTGTCAGAGCCCATGAAGACAAAGTTAGGGACTTCTGACTTCATTCCCATTACCTCCCCGGTCTTCCATTCAGGGATGTCTATGTCGTTGGCTAATTTTATTTCGTGAACGACTCCCCATTTTAAAAATACTTTCTTGATAACTTCGTTCCCTTCTTCGAGGTATTCTAGTGGGAACTTAGTGTCTTTAGGCCACTCCCTACCAAAAAGGGATAAATATTTCCCCCCGAGCATTCGAACCCTTGCAATAGTTTCTCTCGTGTTTCTGCATCTTTCACAACGATCTGGTATCTTCCCCCCCCCTCCATAAGGGGTAAAACCGAAAATGTTTTGATCTCCTCAACTTTGCGTCCACTTCGAGCCCTAGGGTTTTGACTCTCGGCAAAACCGAAGTCGTAGTTCTTTAAAGTAGAAAAAGAAACACCTACACTAACTTACTAGTACAAATACGAAGTCCGAGAGAGAAAAAAAAGATGGACCTTCAAACTAGGCCAGGTGTTCCCCATCAGCAGAAATCTCCTACTACAGGCGGAAGACTGACAGACGGGCACTTGGCAGGATAAAAAAAATCCAGATAAATTAGAATAGCAGAAATAAGCATAGATTTCTCTAAAAACAGGCAGTAAATGTCTTGCAGGGGAATGTTGCCTAATGAAAATGATTAAAAACAGCTAAATCTTTAAAAAAAAGAGCGAAAAAGGAGTTAAAAATAAAAATTTGAAGCTAAAATTTTAAAAGTAGTAGCTGATACTTTTCAGTTACTTACTTTATTCAAGTTGAAGTGATACTTGCATATAAGTGACTAAATACATCTTCCATGTGGTCTTCTGCACTTAATTTACCCACATTTTCACTTAGATTTTCAGCTTTATTACATGTGGCCATCGTTCCATTATTACTCAGTGTAGATGCTGGTAAATGGTCTGTACAGCACTTGTTACGCCTGAGACCATACTTGATTGACAAAATAGCTGTCAGCATTGGCAATTCCATCTTGTTTCTTAATTTAGTTTTAACTACATTCATGGAACTAAAAATTCGTTCAATTTCCGCATTAAAATTTGGCAGTATTAATAAATTTATTGCACACTGAGCAATTTCTTTAAATGGATTCATTCCAGATGCATCTTTATATTCTCATATCTTTAGTCCAGAATAGTTCGGTGTTTTCTATATTTGTGCATTTATTTAAGTGGATAGTATTGGACTACTGGCATTCAGCAGCAGCAACATCTTTTTCTGTTTTCAGCATTATTTCTAAGATGGGAGTAGCAGG
Organism: Typopeltis vanoorti; assembly: GCF_054136105.1. NCBI lineage: Eukaryota > Metazoa > Arthropoda > Arachnida > Uropygi > Thelyphonidae > Typopeltis > Typopeltis vanoorti. The sequence goes on along the minus strand of NC_143557.1, from coordinate 97,404,017 downwards.
CTCTTTTATATGACTGAAATGTTTTAGGGTACTGTCAACAGAAAAAGAAGACATCATTCTTAAAATATTCAAGTTTTTAGGCAACCTTTGCTTAAGCTGTTTAAAGAGACCAAGAAGAAACTGTTTTGCTCTACTTCTAAGATTTCGCTCATCATTTTGCGTTATTTTCTTTTGTATCATCAACTCTGAAATTTTTCTTTCAAATCCGTTACCAAGAGTTGGATTAGAATCCAAATAGTCATCAATCTGACTCTAGAAGGTCGACTGTGGATGATGGTAGCACTAACATATTAGAGAGCGAATCAATCGAGCTAGGTCTTCAAATAATCTCATGTTATTCGCACTGTTAGATTCGAAAATTTTGTTAACTTGCTAAACCTGAACAAGAACAAGATGCAAAAATAAGAGGTACAGCAGATTCCTTTCATCTTCGTACATCTTCCACAAAATTTGAGCTTTGTAACAGTTCTCAGTCACACTCACGACTTCGAAGTGAGTTTTAATTCTCAACCACTGGCTGAGAATTCTGCCTACTGCAAGTTCAACGGAGAACCACCTTGTTGCACAATTGCTAACAATTTTCAGAGATGCATCATTTTCGTTGATAGTTTGATAGAGCTCTTTGTATGCTGCTTATCTTGAAGAAGAACGTGAAAACGACTTTTACGTTTCAGCAATTTGTGCAGAATCTCTCCCAAGAAAATTAGAATTTTCTTGGGAGAGATTCTGCACAAGTGTGAGACATTGCCAGTTTAATGAACGGCATACATATCTAATTAAAATTAAGGATATGCCTTCAGTTGCTCATAAATGCCATTATTGATACTAACCATAACATTGGCGTTGTCTGTACCAATTGCAATGAGATTTTTAATGTCCAGTATCTTGGTCAAGAGCTCTTTTTTCAGTGCAACCACAATACCACTAGCGTCACACTTTTCTAGAACCACCATGCTCAGAAATGTATGCATAATTTTGTTGAATTTCTTGCTATAATAAATGATGGCCCTACCTAAAATCTTATTCACTGTGATATCATTCGATTCGTCTATTAGCAAGCTGAAATTTTCATCTCCAATGACCACAATTAGATCTTCTTCAAAATTATCACTTATTCAAGTTAGTCTTTGAAAACTTCACACTCGCTATTGTAACTACCAACCAGAACACTGTGCAAAGACTAACTTGTAGCGGTGCTATCAACTTTAAGGTGACAAAATGGCTGACTGGCGTCATCATGCATTTGAAACTTGTACGATGCTCGCACCAAATACAATACAATTCCTAATAAAATGCAAACATCTGGAAAACTTTTAAAACAATTTCTTTAACAATAAGTTATAAAAACAACTAAAGAGAGCTGAAACTAGTTCTGAAGGAGCTAGGTGCTAAATTAAAATTTTTGGAGCTAGGGAAGAAAAAAAAGAGCTAGATCTAGCTCCAAAAGAGCTAAATTGGCAACATTGAAACTCTACCTCGAATCCGCCATGGAACTGGAACACGGTCATACACGATCTGGAACTGGTCGTCACAGGAACAGATACTACACTTTGATCTTAGCCAAAAGGCCGAGAAGTGATATGATAATATAAATCTGACTCAATATAGCCTTATGTCTAAGTAAAGCTGTCTCTAAAAATTCGGACGAACCCTAGACCACTCAATAGTGCGCGAAAAACCGTCCATCTCAGTGTTGGCTCCACTCAGTAATGGCCTTCCACCCACACACCACCACCGAGCAGAACCGCTCATATTCCGAAGAAAAGCATTCACCGACAAACCCCTCACTGGGCCGTGCCGGAGAACACTTTCCCTGGAAACTCAAATCGCTCCCTTAAGGTAAAAACCTTAAGAGAGCGAACTCAAAACTCTCGAATCTCAGCGCCCCAGGGGGGGGGGGGTAACAGCAACAGCCGAACCTCAGTTAAACTTCATTGGTACAGCATTGCCATCCTATTACTCTCGAAGGGTATTAATCTTAATATATATATATATATATATAACAGGTCAGTCCTCAGCGGACCTGTTTTAGCTGTATGCCCCCCCCCCCCCCCCCAGGGGCGTTTCTAAAACGGTCGTTGATTTTTCACTTTAAAAAAAAGGAAAAATCCTAAAAAGGAAACGTGTAACATAAAAAACGACAACAAACCAAAACAAATCTGGAGAGGTAAACTTAGAGGTGGAGGAAGGATCTGGCCCGAGTGATGCAGCTTACAAGGAACTGCACCGCCTCGCTGTAAGCCTTCGCCGCCCGGGTTCTCAGGTCCTCCCCCCACCTGTGGGAGCTTAGTACAGAAAGACTGAATACTTAGTACAGAAAAACCCTCAATGTGGTTACTGTTCCTTTATTTTGTTGTGGGCCGTTATGATTGTTTTCGCCACCTCACTTCCCTTAGCCATGTCTAGTTTGCAGAGAGCTATATAGAACGCCGAAGCTGACTCCTCGTCTATATCCAGGGCTACCTCTACTTGCTCAGGGGTGATTTTGCTGATGTCATCAACAAAGAGGTCACCCCATTTTGCACTGACGATGTCGGGTCCATATTTTCCTGTGAGGAGGAGTTCAGGTTCTCTTACTTTATTTATTGCTTCATTGAACTTTTCTGTCACCCCCGGCATACCTCTAAGGAGATGTCTTAGAGTCTCCCCTGTTTTTGCATAAGGGACTTCTGGGTGTTCGTTTTCAGATACCTTTGCTGTTTTGAGATTTGTCAGCTGTTCTTCATGCGGACTTAATGGCCGTTTGGAAGTGGTGTTCGTCTCCATCTCTACTTCAGCTTCTTCAACGTGATCTGAGTTGGCGATGTCTGTATTGGCAGTGGCAGCCCCGCTTTCGTCCGTGGGAGTTACCATGATGGTTTCTGCATTGTCAGTCTCTTCTGTTAGGACTGTATTGCTGGTTTCTGCAATTCTGGTAGGTTTCCCTCCCTTACGGGACCTTTTCGTTGTCTTAGACATGGCGGCATGATCAGGAGTGGCCTCAAGAGGCGGAAATGTTTCCTGTGTTGTGACCTTTTCATTACTTGGTTTTGTTGCTGATGTGATTGTACCACCCATCCTCTCTGCAAGGGTTCTGGATGGGCAGGTGTCGACTTTGTGGTCAGTGACCCCACATTTTAGGCAAGCTGCCTCACATTTTTCCTGGTTGTGGCCTGTTTTTAGGCAATTTCTGTACTTTATTCGAGGGCAGTCTGCCCCAAGATGATTGAAGGCACCACATCTAAAGCATTGCTTTTTGACGCCTGGGTAATTTACCATTACCCGGGCAGATCCTATGAAGACAAAGTTAGGAACTTCGGTCCTCATTTGGTTACCTCCCCTGACTTCCACTCAGGATTGTCGACGTCATTATGGACTTGGATTTCCCTTACAACGCCCCACTTAGAGAATATGCTGCGGATGATGTCATCGTTCTCAGCATATTCTAGGGGGAATCTTGGTATCTTAAGGATTCTTAGTATGCTCCCAACCATGAAGGGAGAGACTTTAGTTTTCCCACAGTCAAAGCCTTGGAGTAGCTTTTCTCTAGTCTCCATATTTTTGGTCACCACCTGGTACCTTCCTCCCCCGTAAGGGGTAAATCCGATCCGAAAATGTTCTCTGCGCCGACGTGCTCTATGATAGCTTTCGCCATCGCCTGTATGGTGGCGTCAACCTCAATTCCGAGGGTACGCACACGCGGCAGAATGGAGGGCATGATCAGATAGGATGGGGCCTAACTATTCTCACCACCAAGTGTTTGATATTTCCCCAGTCTGGGGTTTAGGAAGTTCTGTAAATATCTATCCGGTTAATATCGTCTACAGACAAACTGTCATTTAGCTACATGCTCTGTGTCACTGTTAATAATAATCCTATGTGAAGTGAAACCTGAGGAATCGTAATTTTAACCCATCACCGCATCTCACGGTCGATCCGGTGAATCAATGTATCTACTGATGAACTATTTGAAGGAAGCGTATGTAAAACTACAATTGGTAAGATTGTATTTGAATATTGTTTATTTCATAAAAGTTTTTAAAGAATACTTAAATATTAATTATATTTCAATCTTATAAATGATTTAGTAAGAGTTTTATAAAAAAATGAAAAAAAAATTGGAAATATGACATATTATTTATATATTATTGAGAATACGCTCTTCCGTATTGATTAGTTTTGATCTACTTTATGACTAACGATCTTGTTTATTAAAACTTTTATGAGTTGTTCGCATTAAATAAATAAATATAGATAATAATAAATAATAATATAGATTAGATTATACTTTTTATAAAATTTATTTTTTTATACTTTTATGAAATGATTTGAAGAAATTCTAAATACTTAATAGTTTCAATCCTATGAATAATTTAATACGAATTTCATAAAAATTTTAAGAAACATTTGGAAATTTTTACATTTCATTTATGCGGTGTTTATTATTATAATTTTGTTGTTGATTTGAAAGAATAAAACTTTTTACAAAAAGAACACTTTCGAGCAATGGAAAACCTGTGTTCAAAATTCAAGGTTCAAAATTCAAAATTCTTCTATCAGAAATTATTCGATGAAAACAGAAAATTTGAAATAGAGAGAGAGAGAGATGTATCAAAGATCTCAATGCATATTAAATAATCTTCTTCAGAGATCTCAATCCATCTTTGAGGAAGGAGGTTTCCATTGAGATAATGAAAATGGTCGCTACCCGAAAAGCTTACTTTAACATTTATTTGGCCATTTTAAATCTATAATGAAAGTTTTTTCGTGTTCCTGATGACGATCGTAGTACTTCTAATATTAATCTTTCACCTGATTGAATTTATATTACAGAATAACAGGTCGGGATGAGCTTATTAAATTCCACAAATTACCGATTTTAAAACTTCTTTCGAGGCCACAGGTGCAGCATTTAAAAATACTTATTTAGCTTAATTTATTTACTAATCTGTCATTAAGTTAGGGCAGGTTTAAGGGTTTTTTATCCCCCCCCCACCGCTTTATGTGCATTTTCCCATAGCTCTCAAGCCTTTTACAAAACTAACGAAAATTTCTGTTGTTATAACTTCTTTATAAAAAATCATAATTATGATAATATTTTATCGTAATATAGATTTTTTTTTCATTAATATAAAAATTAATTTGTTTAATGATATTCGGCAATTGAAAAAATTAAAAAGCTTTTTTTTCCCATCATAATATGAATTGCGAGTATGGACATTTGAATACAGTAATTCGCATTGTTGGCAAATGTAACGAATGTTTAAGGTCCTTTGAGGACTTTAGCAATCAGGCATTTGTTTATTGGTTTACATGTTAGAACCGATTCTGCTTACTTTTATTATTATTATTATTACAACGGGTATCTCCATGGAGTCAGAAGATTCATCGCGTGAGACCTTATGTTGACTCACTAACCATTATTCACAACAATGCCTATCATATCTCTTTTTAAATTCATTCACACACGAAGCAATCATAACCACCTTCTCACAACCACCATCCTCCTATCAAAAACTCTAGTTAACATCCTTGTAAACCACACTCATACACAATTTACGGGGATGACTCTTTTTCTACTGATTTTCCTTTCACTTATTTTAATACATCCTCGTTTATTTTTTAATTAACTGAGATGTATTTTGGTTGTCGTACATTAAACTTCTCAAAATTATATTATTTCATGTGTATGTTATTGAGGATGTTCCCTTCTGAAAATGTATTGTGTGACACATCTTTAAATGTGATTAATTTTGTACTTTATTTTGATTAATTACTCTGTTTATCAAGTCTTAAGATTCAGTTTTCTTTTCTATATTATTTTTCACTCTCATATAATCTTTTATATCCGAAGAAAGAACTGAATTTTCATTAAGACTATCGTTTCATTAAGACTATCGTTTCATTACTCTTCGATATTTTACTATATCGTTTAACATAAGTATTACTCTATGTAGGCTACTTTACCTACTTGATAATATCACCTGATCACAAGGAATTTCTATACTTTGCTGCTTATTAAGAATTATCTAGTATTCTCTCTCCCCCACACTAACGCACACGCGCATACTCCACAGCACAGACGTTTCTCAGTTTACTTAGCGTGCACAGTATAATATAGGGTGTCCCAAAATTCACGCAAGATTTGAATTTAGCGCCATTTGTGCGGTAAAGTGTTGCCAACGAGAAAAAAAAAGACAGCGTGACAGCTGACAGTTCAGGGTTATTAAAAATGGAGCGCTACACGAAAGAACAACGCATTTTCATTGTTGAGCAATATTTTAAAAATAATGAAGGTTTGGCAGCTACAGTTCGCAATTTTTGTACAAAATATGGTCGGAATAGTGATTTAACTTCATCAACTGTGAAAAGATTAATTAAAAAATTCAAGGAAACTGGATCAATTAGTGATCTTATACTCTGGCCGTCCTTCAACAAGTCGTTCAACAGAAAACATCGAAACAGTTCGTGAGAGTGTTGCTGAGAGTCCAGGAACATCAATTCGGCACCGTGGTCTTGAATTGGGCTTTTTAAGAAGCTCTCTACAGCGTATTCTCACGAAAGATTTGCATCTTTATGCTTACAAAGTTCAATTGACTCAAGAACTGAAGCCTACTGACCACACACAGCGAAGAGAGTTCGTTGAATAGATTATGGAACAACAACAAGTGGATGCTTATTTTTCGAACAAAATAATCTTCAGCGATGGGGCTCATTTTCATATTGATGGCTTCGTTAATCGACAAAATTGTCGCATTTGGGGTTCAGAAAATCCACGAGTGATTGTTGAGAAACAAATGCATCCACAAGGTATCACTATTTGGTGCGGATTTTGGGCTGGAGGCATCATCGGTCCATTCTTCTTTGAAAATGCGGCTGGTAAGGCAATAACAGTTAATGGTGCTCGCTATCGCGACATGATAATCCAGTTTTTTGTGCCTAAATTGCAAGATATGGATGTGGACAACATGTGGTTTCAACAAGACGGTGCGAAATGCCATACAGCCGGGAAACAATTCAATTACTGCATGAGTCATTTCCTGGTCGTGTAATTTCCCGTTTTGGTGATCAGAATTGGCCGCCTAGATCATGTGACTTAACGCCGTTGGACTTTTTTCTTTGGGTTTTGAAGTCTAAGGTTTATGCCAACAAGCCGACGACCACCCACGCCTTGAAGGAGGAAATTGAGCGCTGTATCAACGAAATTCAGCCACATTTATGCAAAACAGTCATGGAAAATTTCGGCAAAAGTGTGCGTGTGTGCCAGCAAAGCCGCGGAGGCCATTTACTCGATATGCTATTCCATGTATAACCCTATACTGTATACTTTATGAATCAATAAGAAATTACAATTTTTAATTAAAAACCTGTGTTTTCTATCAAAATTACTTCTTGCGTGAATTTTGGGACATCCTGTAGAAGTGCCTCATATGTATACCTCGATTTTCACCCCAGAAGCTCGGATTCTTCATCGAACTACAGGAAAATCTACCACGAGAAGACAAGCAATTTGTCGGGGGGAAAGCATTAAGTAGCGATGGCTGTTGTATAAGTTTTCGATATGGAATTGGAATATAAATTACTAATTTAGATAAGAGTATGACTGCGTGACAGATATCTAAAGAGGAATAGAGGAGGGATGTGTCTACAAGATCTAAGATGACCAGTGGTATACCTACCCCAGGGATCACTCCTTGGTCCGTTACTATTTTAGTCTTTATATTAATAATATTATTTTATATGAAAAATGATATTCAGTTCTAATGTCATAAAATAAATTGACAATTTTTTTAAAATTATCAGTTCGTGGATTAGGCCTACTCGGGATACCACGTTAAAAAAAGCGCGCCTGGTACTCTACCTCTGAGGTGGTGTGGAAACGAGTACACCTTTTATATTTTTTTCTTTTCTTTTCTATCAATTCTCATTTAAACGGAAAAGTCAAGATTATTCAGAGACGCTTTTCTGACTGCGTGTTTTCTTGTTTTATGCGTAATCAAAATAGCTAACCATGCACCTGTTCTCTAATTAACAGCTAATAACTTGTTTTACAAGTCAGGTTAAAGGATAAGGATAAAAGGATATACTTCAGGGTTCTTGAGAATTTTAAATATCAGATTAATAAGTTGGTAGGACTTGAGAAACTTTCTATGAAATAGATATGCAATCTTAATATTTAAGTGTAATTTTTGTATTACAAAATATTTGACAGTAAAGTTAGTTAAGTTTTGGCTCTCTTTTAAAATTACCTTTTTGTTTTAACAATAAGTTTTGTATGTTCAGAGCATCTGACAATGGTTTTTTAAAGGCAGCTTGGAGGGTAATGGATGGCAATGCTGTACCAATGAAGTTTTAACTGAGGTTCGGCTGTTGCTGTTACCCTCCTGCCATGATCAGAGCTTTAATAGCTCATTAACACCTTATCCCTACACTGTCCTCTACAGATAACGGGGAATATGAAAAGCATTCTTGCTTCGCCCCTTTAAGCCAGTCCTTATAAGGACTATAAAGGTTTTTTAAAATTTAAATTTAAAAAAGGCATCTGTGTGGAACCCAAGACTAAAAGTTAATGACGATTTTGTAAGACGTCTTACAGGTGAGAATATTTGTCATAACATAATACAGGTAAGCTGCCCAAATGGAGGATGAATACTAAGTGTTTGAGTTCTATCACAACTTCTACCTCATCGATATGGACTTGCGTTTAGGCTTGACATCGCAATCACTGTGAGATTAATCCTCCTTAGAAGTATTGAAACAACTGTTTGATACGTTTGATTTGATATTATCCACCTTACCGGAAATTAATGATCAAACAGCTTCGTATCCATCATAAATTTCATTGTAATATCAATGGTATTACAATTTTAATATGCACTTCGCATCCATGGTAATGTCGACGTATATATACGTCCTGGCCGGTAGCGTGGTTAAGAAGCATAAGGGCAAAACACTGAAGTTCTTTGCAGACAACCATTCGAAGAGTCAAATAAGTTAGAAAAACGAAAAAAAAAGGATGATCATTATTGTGTGATTGCGGAATAGTTGGGACAACTTCGGGTTACATTTGTAGGTTAGCATGTTAATGAAACAGGTTAAGTTATTAAATAATTTAAATTGATATATGAGCGTGACTATAAGGAAAGATGGACAGGTTTAGGAAATGTCATGAACTTCCGTCCATAATAGGTGTAGGTCGTAAAAATTGGTCCGAAATCCAAGTAGTTGCTATCGCTTATGTGGATGAATCTGCTGAATCCTGTAGCCGATGAGAGCCTCAGTCTCGCTCGAATGTATAATGCTAATGAAAGCGCACAATATTGCCCGCGAGTGGAATTGAAACAGAGGACGAAGAAGGGTCATCAGGGTTCAGACAGTCTGAGGATATATTGACTCTCCAATAGCGTTGCTCCTATACACAAACGTCAGCCCCAGGTAATTAGGAAAAATCTAAATGCCCAAAGTCCTTGAAAGGCGGTAAAATTTGCACAACAAAAAATTCTTTTCAAAAACATTTTTTATTGTAGGTATTATTTTTGGGAAGTTCCCATGTTACTTCTCTTAAGTGAATATTATTTTTATAGCTATTCAGCCTATTTTTGTTTTGGAGTGCCCATTTTTATAATGTGTCTTTTTACTCAGATTTTAGGGCATTAATCATGTTTTATATGGACAGATACATGAAGAATATATTAAAAAAATCAGCTAACGCATTTTTGTTCACGTATAGGGAGTAGGCGAGGCCGTTTTTTAACCCTATCTGACTTTTGGAGACAGAGTGGGCAGTTTAATATCCACTGGTAGCCAATCAGAAATAGCTGGCCCAGGCTATCACTAATTAATCGGCACGCAGTGAAGAAGGCCTAACCCTAACACAATATTTTTAATGTCTGAAAATAGTGTGGGGTTGACGGCCGATTTTCTTGAGTTTACGGGACGAAAAACCCGAGTTTCCGGGAGAAAAAACCCGCTAGCCCCGTGTTAGAAATCGACTAACTCTGGAACCGGTCGAGAAAAGACTTAGAAAAAGTTCTTCTAGTCGGCGACTAGATTCGAACGCCTTTCGTCGTGCGGTCAAGCGCTGTAAAGTGCAAACACCACTTCTACTGAAAACCGGACATACCTTTGCGGGATGTTGCTGGTTGTCTTCTTATTTAATGGTATCCCGGCGTGGCGATATACATTCATCTGCTGTTAAAGGAAGGAAGGTTGGTTTGGAAAAAGTGGGGGTAGAGAGATGTGGGAGAATTATTGGTGAGGCAAGGGTATGCGAACGTTTTGAAAGCCCGAGTTTTTTTATTATTAAAGGTGGGTAGAGAATACCTTGGGATGGGGTGAAAATAGAAATTTTTTGGGGGAAGGATTATGGTGGGATAAGATTAGGGGGTGGGAGTAACGGGATGTGAGCCATTTCGACAGGGCGTCGTCTTCGGAGCTGGTGGGGGAAGTGATCGCTCCCCTCTGAAACAGTCTTCTGCCACATGCATTTCCCAAAGATTACAATCCACAGCGGTTTAAGTCAAATATGATTAAGTTCCTTCTTGCCTATCCACAATACTAGCGTACTGTAGATTGACCAACCTTTTCTGGATAGGTTCTCCACTCCCCCCCCCCCCAAAAAAAAAGAAAGAAAGAAAGACACCTAAACTGAAGGAGCTTACACAGGCTCGTTCAGAGCAGCTTTCGAACATCCACGCCTTTGTTGGGATTCAAATCTACAAAATGTTAGTTGAAGAGCAAGCATACGCTATCCACTGGGCTACCCTGGCGGCTGGTTAGTTAGTCTGTACCACTACATGAAATTAAATTACACTATTAAATATAATTAATACTTAATTACGAAATATATAATTATTATAATCTATTTATTACTCCAATCACCAAATAATAATATAATTATATATATTTTATCGATCAGGTAAATCATAAACAATAAATGTTAATAAACTGTAACCTAAAAATAATAGAATTAATGACATAATATACTGTATAGTGAACATTCTACTCACCAAAAAGATAATACAAGAGCCATTAAATTTCGTTGTTGCATTTCTGTTAATGCAGTTTTTGACAATTTCGTTTGTTCAAAGCTAAACCGAAACAGATAATTTACTGGAAGAAATAGCTCTCGGGTTGTTAGAAAAGATATGTTATATCATAAATATAAAAATATACTACATAAAGGTATATAAGTACTATAAATAAACAACCGTCACTTTCCTCATTGCAAATCCCGGATGCGTTAAGACTGGATTAAGACAACTAGCATATCGATATACACGGAACGAACTGCTTCAGAGCCACAGAATTTCGTCGTTGCAATTAGCAAACTATTTCGACTAAAGTAAAACGTAAATTATTGAGAACCCTGCCATTCAGATGAATTATCTTTTAGTCCTCAACTTTGGAAAAGATGTTTGAAATTTTATAATTCTCAAACTTAGCGTCTGCACTGATTATTCCTTTCTGTAAAAACACGATAAAATTTTATGTAAAAATATTTTAATGACAACATTTAATTAGAGTGAATCCATTCCTTGATTTAAATGAAAATATATAAATACCAATAAGTATAATGCTCCATTGTATACACAAAAATCTATCCAACGATATGTTGTCGGTAGATGTCGCCACAAGTTAGTTTTCAGCCTGTATACATGGTTTCGCATTCAGTATCTTTTGTCGCTGTATAGTGAATATTAAAATAGTTAAATTATTACTATTAATCTTAATATAAATGAATGATATTCTATTATAAACATTTAAATGAAATATTATAATCTATTGTAGCTAAATTCTGAAATAATTTTCAAATAGCTTTAAAGTATTAAAGAAATACATTATACACCATATTGTTTATTATGAATATTTCTATAAGAAATATGTCTACAGTGGTTTTATTTGACATATAGTTTAAAAACTTTGTAATGATACTTCATTATTATTATATTGATTTAAATGCATTAGTGATCTTTCATCGTATGCGGATGTTGAACACAAATTTCATTAAGCATCTTCAAGGATAAGACAAAACTGTACGCAGTTTTATCTTATCCTTGGTAATTATGCCATGAATCGTTGATTTACATGCTGAAGCCTATAAAATGAATTAATTTTTCACGCACTTTTCGCGGGATTTGAACCGGCAGCCTCTTGAGTGGAGGGGTAGGGAAACACCAACAACTCAGCCAAACGAAGACTTCGCGTGGGTATGGCTTTTATTGGTGCAGATTTCAACGTTAGAAATGAAATTATCGTTACAGATAACAATCACATTATTTTCTTTTATATAAAAGTAAAGGATGTGGCGTTTAATGCAAAATATTTTACATGCTACATAAATATAACATAAATTAATGACATTAACGTCAGGAATAATAAGTACATATACAGCTGCCAGTAAGGGTTTCTTAAAGATTACTTTCTTGAGATAATAAAAATTAATATTTTAATTAACTGTTTATAACTAAAACATGAGTTATGCAGAGTGTTACTGCATTGAATGTTTTCAAATGAGTTTACATTAAGATAATCCGTGATGGACAATACACCGAAATGAGAAATTATAGAATAAAATTAAAAAAAAAAAAAGAAGAAAATGAATCCGAACAGAAATCTCAGAGTGAATGATTTCACTTACTCTCTGATGCAGTACATAAACACGCGCTGTGATATTCGAAACTGCTAAAAGGTAGCAGTTTCGAATATGAAAGGTAGCACACCCCTTCAATTTTTTTTTTAAAATAAATTCACAGTTTGATTTTTTTCCCTTTCTGAATAAGGTGGATGAGTTCTCACGGCTACTGCAGATGCGCATTAACAACACACCATCTTTCAGCTTTTATGATGTTTGAGACCTAAGAAAGACTATGTGCACAGCTTGAATTTACTTCAGAATTGTTGTAAGAAATAAAATTCAATCTACTTTGCAGCTAATGTTGTTAGTAAGAGGAAATTTATCACTTACTTCTTAGTAGATTCGTTGTTAGCATCCTCAATGTCAGAACACATAGATGTCTTTGAGCCTTTCAATGAATTTTTTTTTTTTTCAAATATTCTCATGTACATTAAGATAAGTTGTGTTTTGATTTTTTTTTTGGGGGGGGGGGGTTGATAGAAACGTGTATTCATCTATTGCTTAATTGTGTTTGTTGGAAATAACTTTATGTGCAGAGAATTTGGAGCGAACATTGTTTGTGCCCTGCAATTTTCTCATTATGTATATTTCCAAATAAACAAGAAAAACAAAACGATTTACGTTGAGATGATGCTTAAACTGTTAATTGCATACAGTTTCGAAGGCTGAAAAATCTGAATTTTTAGGATCTTCTTTTTCTTCATCTTCGGCTTCTCCCTTTAAATCTTAGGACTTATTGGACATTACTTCCAGGATAAGACTTTTTTTTTTTTTTAATTTCGTTAGAATATATTTTATCGGATAACTTCGCCTCTTCTTCCGTCATGAATTTGCTCGTTTTGAGAAGTGAAAAAAACCGAGTTTCCATGAAAAAAGAAACTTCTACTGCTTCCATATAAGAACTCAGTTGCTGTTAAAAATCGCTTACAAAGGTTGTTCCCCTCTTTCGAACCCAAGTCATTCCCACCAAAGGCTACTATTGTGTATCAGCTCCTTTTCACCTTCTTTACACTACAATTATATAATTTGACTTTATTGCATATTTTTTTTCTACCAACGACAAGAGCGGAAAGTAGTCCAGTTGAATATCCATGGATATTTGTAAAACTTCTTCATTTTTTTTTTACCCCAATTGAAACTCAGTGGAAAATAAAATGCGGATTCATTGGTATTGTTGTTGCATGCATGTCAAAGGCGCCCTTCATCGAACTTATTCGAAATTAGTCTTAAGCTCTTGTGTGTTAACCGTACTACGCGAAATGTATTGTCCAGCCCTTTCTCTTCGAATTTAAATGCATAAAATTACTTTATTTATCCTCCATAACGAAGTGACATGATGTGGGCACATAAGGGAATAAATAGTTTTCTTTTTTTTTATCAAACTATTTCATTCCATTGAGCGCAGCTTCCACTAAGTAATTCCATCCACGAAATGTCACACTCTTCATGCATCCAAATAATGTTCATGTTATTGACAGTGCTGGCAACGCAATTTCTTTCAGTACCATAATTGGTTTTTAAATTCAGTATTTGAAAGCGCTCGAATCCAGACTCCCGAATATTTGTAATTTGTAGCTGATGGGCTAAAGTTTAACTTTTCAGATCACATAACGTTATATCAGAATTTTTTTGGGGGGGAGATAACCCAAATAATAACTTTCCCTTTAGTGTTACACCACGATCAGCAGTCATTTCAGACAAATTATGGAGACTGCAACGTGTTAGAAATAATTAATTTAATTTCCTGACGTTTCTAGAAAGGGAAATGTGTTCACAATTGAGACTGAAAGTCAGAACACAAACCATTTGTCACACGTCTTCCTTCCGACAGTCTTTCCTTCACTCTTTACTAGAGTCTGTCGGAAGGAAGACGTGTGACAAATGGCTTGTGTTCTGACTTTCAGTCTCAATTGTGAACACATTTCCTTTTCTAGAAACGTATATATATATATATACAGGGTGTTCGGGATAAATTTGACAGTTTCGTAAGGAAAAAGAAAATCTTCTTTGTATCTATTAAATTTAATGAATTGACAAAAAACATTACAGGCAGAGTTAATTACAATACTATCAACAAGATTTACTCAAAATAACCACCATTAGCATCGATCACAGCTTCAATTCTGCTTCGGAACCTCGAACAAGCTGATGCTACAGTCTCCCTGGGAAGGGCCGCAAAAACTGTTTTAATTTTATCCATTAACTGGGCTTTTGTATTACTGGAAGTGCGATTGGTGTCTTTTTCAACTGCGCCCCATACAAAATAATCCATGGGGTTAAGGTCTGGGGAGTTTGGAGGCCAAACATTTGGACTGGTGAAGTCGTAGAAATTTTCAGACAACCATTTTTGACTTTTCCCAGAGGTGTGGCAAGGGGCCGAATCCTGCTGCCATACATACGGCCTACCATTGGCTACCCTTGTTATCCAGGGCTTGACTACAGTTAGCAACTCCACGAACAAAGCCCGAATTCCAATGCCAGGGTTCTTCAACACCTGTTCCTGCAGATTTGCGAGGAATTCTGCTGTACGAACGCAATCAGATCGTCTGCTAGGGATCTTTCTTCTTGCTACATCCTCGTAGTCACCATTGCAAGTCTCTAGTTCATGCCTGATTGTTTTTACTGTATTCAGGGAGCATTGGGCAGCAGTCGTAATATCCTTATTTTGATGGCGGGCACGAATCATCATGATACAAGTTATTCTCTTCCATGATTCAGGTGGGTTCCAGCTATCCATCCTTTCTGACATCTTGTATGTGAATGAAGAAGGGTCCAAACTTTTAAATAAAGAGAAGTGTGTGTTAATACATGTAACTTACGGAAAAATATAATTAATTATAAATATGGCAAATTTATCCCGAACACCCTGTATATATACACACACACACACACATAAACTCTTACCGCCACCATCCAACACAAAAACGAGGTGTCACTAACACACTAATAAACAGGGCTTTGAAGATTCGCTCCAAAGAACAAGCACTTAAACATGTAAAAGTCATCAGTAATACTTCCTACAAATGGCTACACATTAGAATACTATCAACAAACTTCTTCACAAGACTCCACTTAAAAATATACTAGATTACAATAAAATTGTAACCATTCCATACATTAAAGGTATATCAGTCAAAATATACAGAATTCTACAGGAATACAACCCTAATGCCACCTTTAAACCTCCTGCAAAATTAAAGAACTTACTCAGCACATCCAAGGATCCACTTGCTCACCCTATTCCGTATTATTCCGTATTAGTATACCGTATTCATTGCACCTGTAATTTGTAAAACAGATGAAACAGGACGCACAATTCCTATCAGAAAAAAGGAACATAAACGATCCATTGAATATAATAACTATGGTAAATACAGCCTTTCTGATCATGCCGTGAATACTCTAACATAGCATTGACTGTAAAGACATCATACCAAAACGTGGTATGAACATAAATTTAAGAAGGCCTGTGAAATTCTTATCAACGACCTTAATCTTAAAAACAATGATGGGCTAAAAATCCCAAGGATATGGAAGGCACATATCCTACTCACATAACCTTTTAGTCTAAGAGTTAATTATAATTAGGAATGTAAGCAATCCAGGATCTTAGCTCTAATACCACTCTCATGTTAGTTAAATTAGGACACTACTTTTGGTGTAATAAAACCATCTCTATGACTTATGTTATAAATAGAATATAGTTTTGATGCAGTTTTTATTCACTAGAGGTCAGGCCAGTAGAATAACAGTCGATCAAATGATTGTCGCTTTGGCTTACTGTTTGAAATTTAATACATTTTAGCATGCCTTTGTATATATACACCTTTTTACGGTGTATAAGACGCACCCAAGAAATTTAATACAATTTTCTGGAAAAAACCTAAATTTTAAACCATTTCAAAATTGTCATTTTTTCGATGTTGAATCACATATTTCTGAAAAGAAATACTTTTGTCTTCATATTCTTTTGGCATTTTTTGACTGATTTTTGTTTTCGTACGCTTACAAAGCCCACTGCGCTTCATGAAACTGTAACACCATGACGCACCACCTTTAAAATCTTCAATGTTACGCGCTACTTTGACTGCATGTGTACGTATCATTTTTGTTGAAATGGCAATGCCATTTTGCCGATTTTTTTTTGCATCCATTTCAAAACTTCGGTCTCCACTTCGCAATTTTTCCACGTTCCGCGCGCTTTTCATTACGCAAATAGTACAAAATCTCCTTCTGACCACGCCAAGTTCTAATCGTTTTTTCTGTAGGCGGAGGTCCTAAATGTTTTTCAGCTTCCCTATTCCCGTGTTTTTCGGCATATTTTACGACCTGCAATTTGTAACTTGAAGAATATGAATGTCGCCTTTTTTTTTTTTTTTTTTTTTTTTTCAATCACTAAAATCTACGGGGAAATATCAAACTGAACACAAAATATCTCAACACGACAACTCAATACTGATAAACATCGGTAACTGATTACTCGGATAAGATATTATAAAACTTGAATGGGGACTCCCCGTTCTTAGCCAATGACGCGCTAGAAGTCACGTGAAGGTCACGCATCAATTTGATTGCACGATTAACCGCCTTCAAAGATCTTGGAACATAAAAGGGAGTGCGTATGACTTTGAAAAGAGGAAACAATCTTTACCTTCATTATATAAGACGCATCCCATTTTTAAGGTAAAAAAGTGCGTCTTATACACCGGAAAATACGGTAAGTGTATACTCCTGAACCCTGATATTAAGGTGGAAACGTCAGGAAATTAAAGTAATTATTCCTAAAAATCACAAACTATTAAAAATAAAATTAATATTAAAGATATATTTTAATGAATATATAAAAAATTAAATAAAATTACTACAAGGAGAGAATATATAATTTCATTGTACACCATAAGAAACTTTATATAAAATATTTATAATAAAGCTTACCTTATTACATCGCATCGCATTACAGAATAGTGTGATGTGATACGGTCTTTAGATATCGCATTACAGGGCAGTGTGATGTAATATTGTCTTTTGATAAATTAAAATTAGGTTAAATTCATTTTTATTTATTTCTATAACAATTACTTTTAAGAGAAGGTGTATATACACTTTCGGGAATCCTAAAACATGTTTTCCATACTGTTTAAAAATAAATAAATAAAAGGTACTCTAGTGTTGAAATATAGTTGGATTTTCACATATTTGCATCGAATTATTAAATGCCTACATTGGTAACCATGTATTTACATGAGTACCAATTTAGCAGTAGAAACTGTTACAATTTAGTTGTAGCAACTGTTACATTTGTAACAGTTTCTAGAACTTTGCCATTCTCAGCTTCAAGCCAAACTAAAATTAACCTCTATGAAAACAAATTCATATTTATTAAATTTTACAGATTTTTCCTCAATATCGATACTCTTTAGTTACTAACTAGTTGGACAGTTCAAACAACTTGGAGCCAAAAGTGCACCGCGAGCTGCCATTTCAAAATCCCTGTTGTAAGAAATAATCTGTATTGGAGGTTGCCTACGTTGAACTCTATGTTATGTATTTGCTTTCCACTTACATATAAATACAATGCTTGTAAAGTGTACAAAAAAGCTATTTCAGGTAAATGAACAAAATGAATTGCAGATATTTTAAATACTTTTCAGATATTAATTTATTAGTTGAATTATTTCTTCGTTATTTTAATTATTTATTATTTAAATAATTGCTTATTCCTTTGACCTGACATAATTTTCTGCAGTTATTGATAATCATAAAGAATTACATGTTTGCCATTCTTTCCAGTTATCCGATGCATAATGAAAAATGTCTGTTTGTTTGATTCTTTATTGCAAGAATGTACACAATAGTTGCTTCTGATGTATAAATATTTTGTACGGCTACCGAATTGGAATATGAGGAGACAGCAATGCATAATATCAAGCTTGGAGCAGTTAAAAAAATAGATCAATATTCTGGAGAAAATGTAGAATTTGATCAGTATTTATGATTTAAAAAAATTCAAAAAGTAAACAGATTTTGAATCCCAACAAGGCTGTGTAAGTTTGTTAGTTTCTCTTTCAAAATTCCATTGTTCTTATCTCAAAGTTGAAATAAACTGGAAATTTTCACGTGCTGCCATCTGTTGATTTTATCTTCAATCATTCATCTAGAAAGTTCACTTTTAAGTCTGGTTTAGGAGTATTTATAAAAGGAAATATCTTAATTAATCTCAGTTATTAATTAAATTATACATGAAATAAATTGTACATCAAATTGTATATTAGAAGCAGCACTGGCATTGCTTATAATGAATTGTTGTCTATCATGTCACTGATGAAGGGCTTCTCAACTGGCCTGGGTTTCATAGTTTTACTAAACTCTTATTCAAGAATGCTAGTTTTTTTAAGAAATTCTTTTATAATAGAATGAGGGGAAAGGATGTTGTAAAATTTTCTGATTCGAAATCCATCATAGGAACAGTGGGATTGGAAATGTAGCATTTCTCCAGTTAAGATCGTTATCTCGTGTTCAATGTGACCTCCGCTTTAAGATCTCTTCTCTGCATGTGGGTGCTGAATGGCATCAATGAGTTCTTTATTGTGTACCGCTGTTTGTAGTTTTATTATTATTATTATTATTATTATTATTATTATTATTATTATTATTATTATTATTATTAATCATCCAGAATATACAACATCCAGAATATGTATGTGAAAAAACGTAGAATACAGTGTTATTATTAATTAAAAAAAATTAATATTATTTTCGATCTGAAAATAGCATTGTGAAAAAGTGAAATGGATCCATTCAGCATTCCCTGTTGATACCAAAAAAGAAACTATGAAAATAATTTGAGAATTAATTGAACTGCAGATGAAAATATAAATGTAAATGACAAAATGCTGAAAAAAAATTATGTATATTTATCTAAATAAAAATTAATTCCACAACCAATATCGTTAATATGAAAAATCTCTCTCTCTCTCTCTCTCTCTCTCTCTCTCTTAACACATGAAATAAATAATCGTAAATATGTATGGAAAAATGGAAAATATATTGTTAGTTATTATTATTTATGTATTTAAATAAGATATTCATTTAACATTAAATACTGTATATTTGTAGCGAACAAAAAAAATATAATAGTAATCCTTCAATTGTATATTTGTAAATATTTTGTATATATGAAGAGGATAATAAACTTTGTCAAAAACTTGTCGATTATGAATTGAGTACAATATTCAGCACATTGCAGCCTGTCTTTTTTGGGGGTGGGTGGGGGTCAATAATGCAGTTAAAGTCTCCAGCCAACACAGTGTTCTCATGGATGACATGTTTGTGTCTAATTACAGAAAGAAGGTATTGTATGAAGTTCAATATTTCAAACACCAGAGTATCGTGCTCTTGTATGCAAATATTGAAGACCTGCAAAATATCGTGGTTTGGTATTTTATATGGGCATTCAGGACATGCCCGTCTTGTTATAGTTCGCCCACCGATTAGAGATCCCTCGACACTTCTGCGCATGTCAGAATAAGGAGAATCCGTTCCGATAATAGGGTAATCAGTCTGTCTTCTGGGATGAGTTTGTTTATTATTACAGGCCGGAAAATTTAGCTTTTCTTTTACGAACATTGCTGTTTTTAAAGTATAACTATTTTGCTTGTATATAACAGTTGTAAAAATGTACGTAGAGTATTAACAAAATTAAAAAAGGTATAGCATAAAACAAAAATTTAAGTAAGTTTATTTTTAAGAAAGTTTTCTATAAAATAAAAATAATTATACAGAAAAACAGAAATTTTTTCAAATGAACTTAGATATTCTAAACTTACAGTTGAGAGAACTGAGACACTTTAATGTCCTAAACCGATTAATTATTTATGACTTGTTGTGACTCTTTTAACAAACCCATGCCAAAAAAAAATGTTGGAAACAAATACCATTATCAAATCCTTTTAATCTTCAGATGTCAGCACATTATTCAATATTCTTTTGCAAGAGCTACTGAAACGTTTAACAACAGAACTTGTTGACTGTACTGGATCCATCATACAAATTAATAATAAAAAAATAATGCAAAAAAGCGACAACAAAAATCAAGCTAGCACTAGTACAGCGACAGACAAGAAAGCACGTGATTTCGTATGTTGGCGACCAATTGGTACATCCTTCATTTCTTTCTCCCTTCAGCATGAATCGACTATTCTTGGCAATATGCCAAGGAGAGACCTACAAACGGTGGGCGAACTATACTTGTATGATGAATTTTACTTTTTAGGAGATCGATAACGAGTGTGAAAGCTAATTCTTGCGATTATACTAAAATGTTTTGAATTGAATTCATTGCATTGTTCTATTTATGATGATTTTTATAACAGAGAAGAGGTTATAAAAGAATAGGGCAAGTAGCGTGGAGTCGAAATACATCCAGATTGTGCTCGATCTTCTGGCCACGCTTGGTCTCGAAATATTTTGCTTGCAATCCGATATGTGCGAATACCATCTGTGAAATTTCTGAGGATAAGTTGTCTGCTAGCTAGTTTGAAAACCTCACGAGGCATTATCAACACGTCAGCCCCGAGTGGTACTTGACCAGCTCTTTTTTCTACTTTGTTATCGAATTGGAGAGGATATTCTTTACTCGATTATGTTTGGCATGCGCTTCATAGAAGTCATCGTTCTGTGTATAGTAGTGATGGCGAACCTTTTTACCCAGGTGTGTCAAACTTTTTTTTTTTTAAATATTGACGTTGTTGATGTGCCACTTGCATACATGCATTATAAATGTAACTACATAATCATAGATGGTGACTTATACATATCATATTAGGCTATTTATTTAATAGGACATTGATATAAAATCTATGAATTCATATTATACAATTAATTTAATAAACTGAAATTACAAACTTACATTACATTTAATGACTTTTCTATTGCTGACTACTGGTAGAAAGTTCTTTCAATGAACAAACCTATCTTCGCCTTAACTGAGAGCGATCTTACACGATTTATCGCAGTTTTTTCATCAGAATACCAATATTTTTCAACATCCAAGGTGTGTCACCTGAAACCCTCAAGTGTGTCAGTGCTGACACGCGTGTCATAGGTTCGCCATCACTGGTGTATAGGAAGCGAAGTACAGAAACATTATATTAAGCAAGGCAAATACAACTTCATCTTTTTATCTTAAGAAAGAAGGGGGGTTGGAGGCTGTTTTCCCAGTTTCGCTGGTCTTCCTGTGTGATATTTCAACGAGAAGTGTTTGGTCCGACAGGGAATCCCGAAGAAATTATAATTCAGGATGAATATCATCTTCTAACCCTTCACATAAAAATTTTAAGTTTCTTTTTCACGCTGCTTGCGAAATGCACAAAACATTAGCACAGCTCAGCATCTCGCATTATAAATAATAATTTAAAACTAAAAAATAAAAATAATTTTACTCATTCAAATCAGTCTGCGTTTTCTAGACACTTAAAGCAGAGCCTTCCAATATATATTGGAATAAATAATTCGCCGGCCTGGTTGGATAAGGAGTTAACGTATCCGGGCTCCAACTAACAAGTTACACCTTCGAATCCTTGCCGAAGACGTGATTCGAAGGTGTAACAAGTTACACCTTCGAATCACGTCTTCGGCAAGGATGTTTGTGTTTACTGAAAACAATCTGAGCTATAATTGCTCAGATTGGTAATTAGTGATCATTGTTCTTCTGTGAAATATTTTAAGAAAATATATGTGAAACTACAATTTGTAAGTTTTTAATCTCACTTGTTAAAGAGTTTAAAAATTCAAAATATTTAATAAGTTTTACTGATTTAAATAATTTTGCAACACTTTTATAAAAAATTTAAGTAAAGACTGGGGGAAATATCACATTTTAATTTATTCTCATTTATTATATAATGAACTGACTATGTTTTCGCATTTTTAATGTCGAATATAATGATACGATGTCTGAATATACACTTCTTGGGAAAACGTCAACGAACACGATGGTGTGAGAAACAAACAGCCACGCCACCGACCTTAATAAGATGTACGACCTCCTTTTGCTGGGACGACTCCAGAAATCCTACTGGGCATATTTTCCACAGCGATAGCGAGCTAAGAGAATTTTGGACCATTCTTCCTGTAGGCATGTAATGAGGTCCTGGACTGTTGTGGGGTGGACGTCGCTTCACCACACCACACGCTCCAGTTGATTCCACGGATGTTCAATTAGGTTGAGATCAGGGCTCTGTGGAGGCCGGTCAAGTGTGGTGATGTTAATGCCCAGAAACGGCGCAGTTACGGCAGAAGTCTTATGACACTGAGCATTCTCTTGCTGAAAAAGACACTGGTCAGTTCCGTAAAACCGCCACAAAGCAGGACGCATTGCATTGCTCAGAATGTTTAGATTACACCTCTCTCGAAGTTCGATATTCGTGGCACCACCAATAGAGGTACGAGGCCAAACCAACAAAAACAGCAACATACTCTTATACCGTCATCTTCGAATTTCATAGTTAGGGTTACTCACCCTAAAAATGACAAAAATTTTGAAAAATTTAAATGTAACAAGTTAAATTATACAAAATGCAATATTTTAAATACTTACTATTAACTCCATCAAAATGAGTTACAGAATGTCTAAAGCTGCGTATTGCCGAAATTTAAAAATACCATATAAAATAGTGGACTTTTATATCTATTTATTTATTTTTATTTTTTACATTTTTTGCGTTTTGCGCCCCCCCCCCAATAGCGGGTTCCTCTTTCGCCACGCCCTCATTACGGCACTTCTTCTTCTTCTACGCGTTATTCCCGCTTCCTGTGCAGGGTCCGCGTGTTATTTAGATGCGACTTCTTGTTAGTACTACTCCCAACCGACCCGTCGCCTGGTCTGCCGCTGGGGGGGGGGGGGGATATATTTTTGACTGTAGAGGCCGGTTTGCCTGCTTGCGGGATGAAAAACGCCAGATAAACTGGCGGAAAAAACCCTACTGACCGCGCCCAAGACCGGCTTACTTGGCTATGCCTGAGGAAGATCCTCATTACGGCACTGATCATCACTATTCTTTCAATAGTGACAATGGCTCGTTAAATCATAGAAAGTCTGTCTTGAACATTATAAGGTAATATTCGAATGCCTCGGGTAAAAATTCTGGAAGCACCTGTTTCGTTTCCTACTTTCACACGCACACACACAACGAGGAATAAAACTCATATGAATTCTTTGATATCGCAACCACAAAGATACAATTCCATGTTGCCTTTGTCATGTACCTTGCATATAAACTTTGTAAATTGCATTACTTCGAATAAAATATTAGTATTAGTAGACAAAAAAAAATATTAAAAATTAATTAAATTACACACACTAATTCCTTGGTAGCTAAGTTCTTTGCTCACTTTACCGACGTAAGCACTTTAGAATTGTGCATTCACTTCTCCGACAGGAAGACCAGTGGTGGATATATAGCAATCACTACACAATACACAATTTTGCAACTATGTAAACACCATATTATAGGACAGGTCATAGGAGATAAAAATTGGTGTTTTTGATAAATTTTTATTTTCATTTTATTTTACAAAAAAAATAGAAATATAAAATTAAAATACAAAATTTTAATTTTGTATTTCAAATTGTTATTAAAATAAATTTAAAATTTCATTAGGTTTACTTTTGTTCTTTATATTGATCCCATGTCCCAAAAGTTCGAAATACCGTATTAACACATCCGTACACATTACGTGTACAGTGCACGTGAGGATTGGGAAATAACAAGTGTGTTGACATTTTTTTGGAAGAACTGTGTGATGTAATTGTTTGGGAATGCTTCATGAGAAGCCATATGCCGACATGATTGCCCGAGTGTTATTACCATATCTGATCGAAAACAGGCTGCGGGTTAGAATCCCACCGTGACCATGAATGTTGGTGAATGCTTTTAGATGTAAGATGATTTCATTTTGTGGTGTGTGTTTGGTTTTTAGAGCATGTTTCCGGAGTATGTAAAAATAAATAAAAATAAAAAATTAATACAAAAACTGAAAAAAAGCCCTTAGCACACCCAAATTATGAATGTATATTAGGCTTACAAAATACCTTTCGTGGGTAGGAGCTACATAAAAATAAATAAAAAAATAATAATAATAAAAACGGCTGTTCTAGAGGAACACTCATACCGGCCTCTGAATTAAAAACTTTTATTAAAAGTTTAGGCACGCGAATTCAATCCCTTTCCAATACCCTTACGCCACGGTCTCCAGTCAATTGCTGCACAAAGCTCGTCTGTTCGCACAGGCGATTTTGTTCCTGACAGACTGTCCCACGACTAGAGATATACCTCTTAGAAAAGCAATGTGGGTTATTTCCGCACTGATTAACCACCTGATTATCTCATCAAACCGGTCAGCTCAGCTCAGCTTTTTTTTTTTTTTTAATCGGCAGACGGGCACCTATGATAAGCCCGTTGTCGAACTCCGAAAGATCCTTTGTTTTTCCCATTGTGATCACCACTATTGACGATTGCTGATCAGCATTCTTGAATAGTTGCCAAAAACAAGTGGCGACGAACCTGACCAAGTGTTTTGCATATACCGTGCGTAAATGACCTTTACATTTAAGGTTTCTAATTCAGTGGCCGGTATATGTAGATGGAATAAAAGAGTTTGCTGGGAAATTGCTGTTATGGTTTTTAACAGGCCAAAGAGAAAGGAATGATAGTTGCAGGTTCTGAGGAACTGTGACCACGGACATACATGTAGAACACACTCAGGGCTGAAATATTGCGTTTAAGAGAGACAGAAGGGGGGGGGAGATTGAAGTGAGTTTGTAAAGGGGAACGGATTGGAGTTAGGGAATCGTCTATGAGCCGAACTGCATTCCTCTGGACAACATCGAAATTTTTTATGGGAATTTTAGATGGATCACCCTAAATGTGTGAACGGTAATGTGTTTACGCAGCAGATATTCTTTTGTTATTCTTTGTTTGATATTCTTTTTTTATAAATATGAAGATATTTGCTGAGATATATAATATAAATTTTATGTAACAGATACCAAATTGGCACCGACAGACACATTCAAGTTCGGACACAGAAATTATTTCACATAGTGGTAATAAAATGTTAATAAAAATCACGAAATCGCTAAGACAAAAGTGAATTGAAATTTAAACAAGTATGGCATGGATTATTAATTCACCAATATAGAATATTTCTCATACGAGGGTGGTCTGAAACGTTCTCGGCCTCTTTTACAAAATTCTTTGTAAAAGGAGGTTTAACGCCAAAAGAAATTCATTCGAAGTTCATAAAAGTTTATGGGCACTCTTCTCCTTCGTTTTCGATAATTAATAAATGGGCTGCCGAGTTTAAACGCGGCCGTACCAGCCTTGAAGTTGATCCACATGAAGGACGTTCAAAAAGTGTAACAACACCAGAAATCATTGTCAAGTGCACGATATGGTATTGGATGACCGGCAAGTCAAAGTGCGTGAAATTGTTTAGACTATAGGCATTTCAAAAGAACGTGTACAATATATTCTGCATGTAGAACTGCAAATGAAAAAACTTTCCGCAAGATGGGTGCCGCGCTTGCTCACAGCAGATCAAAAACGCACTCGCATGAAAATCTCTGAACAGTGCTTGAAGGTGTTTTAACAAGAATAAAACTGATTTTCTGCTTCGATTTATTACTATGGATGAGACTTGGATTCACCATTACACACCAGAATCCAAACAGCAGTCAAAACAGTGGACAGAAGACGGTTGTTCAGCGCCAAAGAGGACAAAGCCGGTTCCATCAGCAGGAAAGGTCATGGCATCGGTGTGTTGGGATGCTAAAGGCATTTTGTTTATTAATTATCTTGAAGGGTAAAACAATAACCGGGGAATATTATTCCGATCTTTTAACCAGACTAGACGAAAAAACTCGTGAGAAAAGACCCGGTTTGCAGAAGAAATATATAATCTTTCATGCGGACAATGCACTTGCCGACAAAGGTGTTTTGGCAATGGGAAAATTAAGGGATCTGCACTATGAATTTATGGAACATCCACCCTTTTCCCCAGATTTGGCTGCCTCTTACTTCTCTTTCTCTTCCCAAAACTAAAACTTTTCCTCGCTGGTCAGCGTTTTTCTTCGAATCAAGAAGTGATTGTAGCTGTAGAGGGGTACTTTGGGATCTTACTGAGAACCACTACAGGGACGGGATAATGGCGTTAAGGGAGATTATATTGAAAAATAAAAATAATTTTGAAATTATAAATTCGTTTTTTCATTTTTAGGCCGAGAACTTTTCAGACTACCCTCGTAAATCGTATACAGAACCTTCTGGTTTTTCAAAACTAATGCTATTAAATTTCTTCTTCAATGACACAGTGAAATGTACCCATCCATAGTACACTCAATAAGAAATGACGATGGCCTTCCCAGTTGATATTCCTTTTCTACTTTAAACTGAACGTGTGTTGGATGGTCTCCTACAGACGTGGTAAGACCTTTCCACGTGACATTTGGATTTTCATCTCGCAAAATAGCAAAGCAACCCGAAGCACAAGCAAAATGAATAATAATAGCACACTGACCTTTAGATGCTCTGAATAATTCAAATAACCCTAACAAAATTCACGACACTGAGCTATTGCAATTTGACCAACTCGCATGTGTGATTAACGCAGAAAAGGAAACAAAATGGGATAATTCAACAAAGTATTGAAAAATTAAGGGGCTGAAAGTAGATACAAAGTTTTGAACATTTTATTTATCTAGATTTAGTCACATACAAATCCCTCACTTGTTTCGAATTTGTCCACATGTATTGTTAGCCTAAGATGATAACCCAGTCCTCTTCTTTAGCGCAAAAACGCAGTATGTTTTTCTTTCTCACACAGATAAAAATACATAGATACATAAAAATCGTTACATAAAAAAGAGAAAGACAGAACTAATCTCCTCAGGGCCTTTAAAAGCTGAGGAATATTTTCGCTGAAGGCGCTACTTTTTTTTTACTTATCCAACTCGGTGCAAACTGAAATCTGCCTATCCTTCGAATACTATTCCCATGCTTCGAACAGATTACAGAAACTTCTGGGAAATTATTGACGCTTTCCGTAGAGGGCGATTCATCATGTAGATGATCTCACGAACTCACTACAAACATCATCTTTGTCTCCCTCTTCACAGACGTGCTTCACTTGTAGCATTAATGTGATGCAAGTTCTGTTATATTTAGTAAGAAATTGATAATAACAGTGTCTTCATAATCCGGGCCGGATTAAGACCCATAGAGGCCCTAAACACTTAAAAGATTTTGGTGCCCCATATATATGTAATTCAAAATATAAACAATAATAAACCATAAAATAAATTTTTATTTTTCAAAATGAAACAAAACTTATAGTAAGTTGGAAAATAATGTTTATTTTTGTATACTTCAACTTTATTTAAATTTGAAAAGTTTCTCCTATTTTTTTTAATTGCAAAGTCTTTGATCAGATCCTCAAAGTTAATCTTACGTAACACATCTGCTTCTATACTTAGTAGAAATAAGGAATTCAACCTGCCTTGTTGCATAATTGCTCTGATCGGATTTTTAATATACTTCAACTGAGAAAATGAACGCTCAGCTGAGCAATTTGTGACCATTAATGTTAAAAATATACGAAAGGCAATGTCTACATTTGGAAAGGCGCACTCGATATTGTCTTCTACAATTATTTTATAAAGTTCAGCATGACTGAACCTTGTTTTTACATTTTTTTTTTTGTTGCACTGAACTTATGGCGCACATATGAGTGAAACTGCTGAAGCTGTTCAAGTTCTCTGGGTAAGCATCAATCGGCTTTTGACAACACTGAGAATACCTTTCAATTTCATTAGATGATGAAGTCACTGAAATAGCATTATGTGGCACATCACTTAGAAAAGAAAATATCTCTGATATTTCTTTGTATATCTCTCCTCTTCTCATCTCAGCTTCAAGTTTGTCAACAATTGTGTAAAAGGTGGTGATACGAAACTTATCTCTGGCATTCAGATATACTTCTGGAGCATCTCCGTCATTGGCTACCTTCTTTCTGATACGTTTGCGAGTTTGAGCTGCCTTGTAATCAACATCTGGTAGCACTTCCTTTGTAGCTGCTTCATATCTTTCAAATTCATTTCGTGAAGTGCACAATTGGTCAGCTAATGATCCATACAGATCTGCACATGTTTTTAAGTTGACATCCTCATTCTGCAGAACTTGGCTTACTCCATGAACATTTTGCAAAATCTCATCCCAAAAATTCAACATAAAAACGAATTCTAGCTCTTCCATCTTATTTGCAATATTATCTGCTTCTCTTCTAGTGTCTCCCTTTTGTGACTGGTCTTCGGCTATACAGGCTAACGCTTCTAAAATTTGAAGGAAAGATTTCAAAATTGCTGCTGTTGTCATAGCATGTGCCTCCCATCTGGTATCAGAGAGGGATTTTAAGATATTTTCATTTCCAATACAACCTTTAAGAATTGTCCGCTGGTTGAGGCTGAAAAAAAAGGTATAGAGCAACCGCACTGTAGAGAAGAAATTAACCGCCTCTTGACAGCAGTCAACCGCACTTTGGCCTACCGAATTTAGTGAATGAGCTGCACAGGGCACATATATAGCAAACTTGTTTGTTTCTAAAATTTTTTGCTGTATTCCCTTAAAATTCCCAGATATGTTAGCAGCGTTGTCATAAGACTGACCTCTACATTTTGAAAAGTTTAGCTGACAAACTTTACGTAAGTACTGCAACACCTGATTTGCCATTTCCTCACCGGTATGGCTTTTCATTTCCAGAAAGGTTAAAAAGCGTTCAATAGGCTGTCCATCTTTTAAGTACCTAAGTACAACACTCAACTGGTCGATATGTGACAGATCTGGTGTTGAATCAACTCACAAAATAAAATAACCAGAAGATTTTACTTCATCAACAATAAGCACGTGGACCTTTTGAGCCATCAGTTGGATGAGTTCCTCACAGGTGGCTTTGGACAGATAAGAAGAATTTCCTTTGCCACAATTTCCATATTTCGCAATGTGACCTGCTAAAAATGGATCAAACTGACTTATGAGCTCAAGCAGCCCTAAAAAGTTCCCATTTTGCAATGATCCAAATCTTTCTTCTGTTCCTCGAAAAGCCAAGCCACGTTCAGCTAACGTACGAATAACAGCTATGATACGCCTCAGGACATGTTCCCAGTAATCACACTCTTCCTGAATTTGTTTTTCCAACTGTTGTCCCAACCCTGTCTGCAAGTTAAGTATATTAGCATAGAGTCTCGGTGAGTAGTGCTTTTTTCATGTTGATCAATTACAATAGTATTTCGCCAGTCAGTGAACCCTTCTCTTGTAACAAAATGTGAGAAATATTTAGGAGCAAACAGTTTACAAACAAAACAATAAACTTATCCCGTTGATGGTGAATATAATAACCACTCTCTCTTGTATTCCTCACCATTGGCTTTTGTCCCAACAAAAAGTTTCTGCGAACAGTATCTTACTGGTTTGCCACTACCGAAATGTCGGTAAGACTTGTCAAATAGCCCATTGTGGTGTTGACAGTCACTGGGTTCACAAGCATCATTGAAAGGGGGGCACCACAGAATTGTGGTGCCCCCTTTCAATGATGCCCTAAGCACGTGCTTATTTTGCTTAATGGTTAATCCAGCCCTGTTCATAATACATATTCCAAAAGATACTTTAGCCCAGAAATGTGAACTGGGCCTGGCAAAATCTGTCTCAATGCTCCATGTTATTCATATCGAAATTCTTACCTCCGAGGACGTAGCGCATTTTTTTTTTCAATATAAAAATAAATAAATATAAAAACTTAAGTAAATATAAAAATAAATAAATATAAACGTAAGTAGATACCCTTTGAGGATATTTTCAGGTAATACACTTTTAAGAGAAATGAAACATTTGAGAAATTTACATTTTAAACCATTAATTTTTTAAATGTAACTTTTGTAAGAAAATATATGGTGTTCTATAAAATTATATGGATTTCATAACATATTTCAAAAAAATTAAACATTATAATTATTTTAATAAATAATTAACATTATTTATATTATTTTTTATACAATATCTAAGATATTTCTGAGAACATCACGTGTAAATTTTATATTTTTCTATGGCATCTACGACTGCTTGAGAGTTGCGTGATGTTCATACATATTTTTTTTATTTCTTTTTACAATCGTTACAATTGTTAACTATTCAACGTTTCTATGTATTATTTTTCATTCTATAATTTAGGAAGAAAAAATCATCCGAAACGAGTCACTTAGGAAACTACACACATTAAATATACTAAAGTTCGGGGTATGGTTCCTTTTTCTGAATATATCCGTGTTATATAATGTAGGTAGCGTATACGTTGTCATAAAGAGATATTACTAACTTTGATTGATAAAATCCGGAACCAATAAGATTGGGAGAACAGATGCACGTGATCCAGGTTTCCGTTGAATTTCCGAAGATCTTCGCTGCAGTTAGAAATAAAAAAATATCGGTGGTACGATATTGTTAGGGTGACTTTCGCAGACTTTCCTAGGGAAAAAATTCGTAATTTTAAAAATAGCAACTGTTGGGAATATTAAAAGTATTTTCCTAGAAATTCGAGATTTTTTATAATCTTTTTCGATCAACAATTCTCCGTTCTCGCTGCGTAACAAATGATATAATTGGGGTATTCACCTACTTCACCGTAATTCCAGTCGCTTCATGTGTGCTATACACATGTAACGTAAAATGGAAGTTATCAAAAGAATTATAAATATTTAATTATCAATCATATTAAATTGTTTAAAACGTGCAAGCTGTGGAGTAAAAGCACTAAAAGCAATCATGGCCCAAATTGCATACAAGCAAAGAAATTTTTTATTATTTATATATTTCTAATATTCTCTGATATATTTGTAATAATGTGGTTTAGTTTGATGATGACTTCTGTATCACAGAAGATAAAAATGAGAGATGAATTCATTTTCAATTTAAAATTAAATTCAGTTTTTTTTTCTTTAAAAAAATGCTTTCATCGTTAACGTTACCTTTACAGCGTTTTATCACTGAACACAAAAAATCTTATTTAAGAGATTATTTATCTAATTGATCTTATTTATCTAAGTCTCCTTAGTTGGTCATAATTCTCTGCATCCTACAGTAATTTCCAACGGAAACATAATCCCATCCTCAATTCCACAGACTTCATTCTTATTATGTAACGTATGGTCCCGAACTCCTGTCCCAAATTTGAATCCAGAATATCGTCGATTCCATAGTCTGAATCTTTTCTAAGTAGCAATGAGTCCCTTCCCTTTTCTCAAATCCGTATCTTTTGATAACGTTAAAGTGACCACTTTGCCCTTCAGTATCATGAACATCGCTAAGGAAAGAGATTTGGAAATCCCTTAACTGTGATATTGTACATCAGAAGATTGGGATTTGGTTCATAAGGATTTACGGCCAAGGGATGAAATGAAAACAGCCTGTTCTGTCTGATCGTTGGATGTTCGGAAGGCATTGCTGAGGTGGAAACAGATCATTAGTTCCAAAGAATTGGGGTCGAGTACCATTCTAAGAGGGTTATTTGAGGTACACGAGTATCATAGCGTTTACTGGATGAAAATTCTGACTTTCCAGTTTAAACGCCACTTCGGAGTACGATCGTCAGATTAACCTTAGTTGAAAAGCCTTCGTGAAAGTTTTGAAACAATAACAATCTGTTCAACGCTTTTCAATCTAAACGTGCCTTTTCCCAGCAAAAAGCACCTTTCTAATTTAGAAAGCTTTCCTTTCTAAAACCAGAGCTTGATACAGTTTCCATAGTTCCTTTTTTTTTTTTTAATGTTCTGTGACTGTTTAGATGATTTAAATGGTATGTCAGGTTGTTAAACAAAATGTGTATGAGATGGTTCTTCACAAGATCTTATACTGCCTGGAACATACAGGGTTGTGTTTGGTCTTGTTATGCCATACGTTTCTCTGTCATTACAGTTAACGTTATTGAACTTAATGTAGCTGTCTATATATAAAGTGAGCTATTTAGCATGTGTTACGGGCGTCATATTGGAACAGTTGAAACTGTCGTGGTTACTGCAAAGCAATATATGATTGTGTACGTCACTGATGTATAGTGAATGATGTACGTACGACTTCATGACTAGCATTTGAGTTTTAGTATTGTTTAATCTAACAGACTTTTCACAGAAATAGCGATTATTTTCCTTAGGCTATGTTGTACTTTGGAGAAATCAATGTTAATGTCTGTGTGGATTGGTCGTGATGCTGTATCATCTATGTATTGAGAGATTTGACTTTGCATGGCCGATATGTGACTGTCATTTATGATTGGTCAACCCAATAACGCATAATAATAATGGAACACGATTTCTACAAGTCTCCAGGAATTAGATTATATAAGTAGGTCTTGCAGTGTCCCCCTATGCTGGGGACACTGCAATAACAGTAGTAAAAATAATTATTTAAAAAAATCTGTGTAGATATAAACTTTTTGCTTACAATTACTATAATTTTAGAACTTTATCCCGGTCCACTTTTTTTCAGGCCACCCACAAATGTTTATCAGACATGAAGAAAACGAAGACAGCAAACACTCTTTGATTACTACCGTTAACTGTTAATTTCTTTGAGTGATGGAGTGAGTCCTTGACTCTTTATCCCTTTATCTGAGTTCTTGTTTGTGGGTTGGGGGTTTAGTGTGGGTGATTTACCTTCTCTTTGTGTGCGTTTTGTGTTGTTTCCGTTTTCTTTTGCGATGAAGGCTTTCAGTCTTCTATGCTTGAAGTGTTCTGAGGGTTTGTAGTAAACTGCCTGTCGAATTAGCTGATTTGAGTGATTGTGACTGCGAAGAATGTTTTTTTACAATGTCTGTCATGTGAGTCTTGATGTCTGGCAAGTTAGATTCTCGGTGTAGCTGGAGGTTTCTGATGGACCAGGGAGCGTTCAGTGTCATCATTCTTACGCATTTGTTCTGGATCGTTTGCAGTCTTTGGATATTTATTTTGCTCATATGGTCCCTGGCTGGTGAGGCATAGGTTAGTTGAGGTCTTGTTAGCGATTTGTAGAGGAGAATTTTTTTATGTATATTTAAGAGGCTGTTCCTATTCAGCAGTGGGTATAGCTGTGCTATGCTCTGGGTGGCTTTAGGTAGAGATACTATCGATGTATGTCTTGAAGGGATGGTTTTTCCAAACACTTGTATTCGGTTTTGCTTTCTGTCTGATGAATAGTACTGCGAAGCTTTTTTTTTCTTGGTGGATTGAGATGTGTCATTTGTTGTACCACTTCTCTAGTTCGTTAATTGCTGTCTGCAGTTTATTTATGGCCAGTTGGGGTCGGAGGGATCTGGCTGTGATGATCGTGTCGTCGGCATACAGAGCGGTGACAGATGGGGACAACTTGGGGAGATCTGCCATGTATATGGAGAAGAGTAGGGGAGACTGTAGAGAGAGCCTTGTTGGACTCCAGCCGTGATTCTTTTTTCAGTAGATCCAATTATTTATTTTTATCCTAAATTTCCTCTTGTACAGATATGACTTGATGAGTAGAACTAGTGGTAATGGGATTCCGACTTGGTGTAGCTTGAAAATTAATCCATAATGCCAGATTCGTCGAATGCCTGGGCTAAGGAAGATTGTGCCAGATTGTCCAGGAAGATTGTGCCAGAGTGCTGGTGTCATTCGCATCTTTGGGTTATGTATTCAATGACTGTAGATTTGATGAATTGTGGAGTACTTTTTTCTAAAGCCGAATTGTTCGTCGGGTATGGGGTGGGTTTTCTGCTGCCTCTTGGATCCGTGCAAGTATTGCGCGTTCGGCTATCTTATTTACGCATGATAGTAGGCTGATCGGTCGTTAGTTCTGTGGACACTGTGTCTTTTCCTCGTTTTGGAATTAAGAAGACATCTGTAAGTTTTCGCCGTTCGGGTAGTGATTTAGCTGTAGGATGGCATTGGTGACGGCTACCAGATGCATAATACCTTTCTGTGGGAGCAGCTTGAGCACCTTGTTCGTGATTCTGTCCGGGCCCTGGGCCTCCTTGCTATTGAGTTTTCTTATAATTTGGTATATTTCTGCTGGCGATATGCGTTCGTTGTTGGAATGAGGGTTGGTGTTCTGAGTTAGTTTATGCATTTTGGTATAGATTTTTCTTATGAAGTTTAAGTCTACTTGGGCATAATTGTGGCTGTCTTGTTTTTCCAAACTATGTGCTCTGCTTTTTCCTTCGTCTTTATAGGCTATTCCGTATTCATCTTTCATTGGAGGATTCGCTCAAAGTGTTTTGAGCGAACAGACCACATAATTTTCACGCAACATCTGCCAAAATCATCCTTATAAGGACTGGCTTAAAGGGGCGAAGCAAGAATGCTTTTCATCTTCCCCGTTATCTGTAGAGGACAGTGTAGGGATAAGGTGTTATTGAGCTATTAAAGCTCTGATCATGGCAGGAGGATAACAGCAATAGCCGATCCTTAGTTAGAACTTCATTGGCTACAGCATTGCCATCCATTACCCTCCAAGGGTATTAATCATCCATGTCCTTATATATCCTTATAAGGACAGGCTTAAAGGGGCGAAGCAAGACCGGCTTTTGGAGTATAAAGATGTGCTGAGTGTCAGCAGGTAGTGAGAGGGGGAAGAGAAAGATAGGTAGAGTAGGATAGTAATAGGTGATAAAGAGGCCTCAGTCGACCTGTTTGGCTATTTAACCCGTTAGAGGTTATGGCCAAACAGGTCTGCAGACATCATCTCCTTACGTCTGTTCTTACAGCTTTACAACTGTCGTACATCTCAAACCTTACAAAACAGGAGGATAAATAAATTCTGGAGTAGATCTAAATGAGGACTGGTATGACTTTTCGAACGAATGAAAAACAAGTGGACTGTAAATTTGCGGGAAGAACCTGTCCCGAATGATGCAGCCCACATGGAGCTGCACCGCCTCGATGTAAGCCTTCGCAGCTCTGGTTTTATTACGCCGATCCCCTCCTTTGTGAACTAAAAGAAGGGGTGGGGGAAGAAAGAAAGCTAAAACTAAACAAAAAAAGAGAAAACTAAAAAAGGAAAAGGGCAAAATTAAAAGAGGTCTGACTTTAGTTTGACCCTCTATTGTTATTTATTTTTATTTTTTATTTTTTTGTTCCATTCTTTTTTCCCAATTGACCCACAGTAGCTCGGAACGGATATCTCCTTTTCCCACACGTCTGCTGTATCTGTAATAACGTCATGTAAATCCGATGCTTCTGCTTCATTTATGTTCACCAGAAGCTCTAGGTCCTCTAGAGTAAGCGTCTTTATATCAACTTGGAGTCATTTTCCTCATCTGAAAGTTATGGGAATCTTAAATAGCTTTTCAGTGAAAAGGAACACAGGTTCACCTTTGTTTATTGCTGTTCGTAGTTTCTTTAAGGTCTCGGGTCTTCAGCGAAGGCACTTAATATATCCTTTCCTAACTTTACAAAAGGGGCTATTTTTTCCTCAGGTTCCTCCGGAGGGGTCAGGTCAACCGTTTTGATTTTTTGCTTTTCCCTCCTCTGGGCTTCCTGGACGTTTTGTTGTGTCATTGGTAGCCTCCATTGCTTCTTCTTCTGTGTCTTCATTGGTATTTTCTTAAGTCTCGATGTTGGAAGTTTCCCTTGTGTTGCGCTTCTTCTTTTTCTTCTTCGTTTTTCCTTCTGAGGTTTTTGTGGCGGCGGTTTAATTTTCTGTTGTTATTGTGACGATAGCTATGGGTTGGAGGACTGGAAAATCTTCCTGCTCTGTTGTTTTAGCCTCATCTACTGGTATATGCCTATACCTGATTTAATAGCACCTCCATCCTTTCTGCATGGGTTCTGAATGGGCAGGTGTCGATTTTGTGGTCCTTGTTACCACATTTCAAACAGTCTGTTTGACATTGCTCTAGTGCATGTCCTGCTGTTAGGCAATTTCTGCACTTAACTTTAGGGCAGTCGGCCCCAGGGTGGTCGTACGACCCGCATCTGAAGCACTGTCGTTTTACACCAGGGTAATTTACCATTACCTTGGCAGAGCCTATGAAAATAAAGTTGAGTCCTTCTGATTTCATTTCCATAGAAATGACAACCTCCCCTGACTTCCACTTTGGTACGTCCATATCATTGTTTACTTTTTATGTCCCGCACGACTCCCCACTTAGAGAGGATTTTCCTTATCACTTCTTCTCCTTTTTCCAAATATTCGAGCGGGAACCTATCTATCTTCAGTGTCTTTAGCATGCTCCCTACCAAAAAGGGAAAATATTTTTTCCCTTGGCATTCCAATCCCTGAAGGAGTTTCTCCCGCGTCTCTGTGTTCGTGGCTACAAGCTGATATCTGTCCCCCCCTCTTCCATAAGGGGTAAAATCATATATGTTTTCCGCTCCTACGGTGTCTAGTATTGCTTTCACAAACGTCCTCTTGTTGATGTTAGCATCGACTTCGATTCCGAGGTTTCTAACTCTCGGCAAGAAAACGAAGTCATGATTTAGGAAAGAGAAAAACTTCACTAGTATAAAAAAAAATAAGTCCACAATAAAAACATGGACCTTTGGAACAAGGCTAACGTTCCCTGTTTGCAGAAATCTCCTACTTGACTAAAAATATCAAAATCTCAGAATCAAAAAGCGATTAAGTAAAATCATTCCTTGAACTCAAAGAATACGAATGTGATTATTTTTATATTTGTTATATTATTTCTAATAAGGTGTATTAACTTAGTATAATTTTAATTAAGAAAAACATTAAAATATGGCAATTTTTAAATATATTTTATATTTATTTAAAATTTTAAATATTATTATAGACTTTAAAACTTTTATAAAAGTATATGATATGATTGTTTTGAAGCATTATGTTATTCTAGATATGTATTCATTTTTTGTGATCAATCTTCTTTGTATAGCTGAATTATACGATATATTTCTTAATAAATTTTAAATAAATGAAATACAATATTTCTGAAAATCACTAATTAAAAAAAGGTAGCATGCTTTCTAAATTTAAACATGCGTTATCTTAAAAATCACTGAATTCGATGTACGTGCGCGCGCGCGCACACACACACACACACACATCACACAATGATAGAGTGCATGAACAATTTAGAACAAACCAAAAAAAAAAAAAAATACACAAAACTAATCTTCTGGATCCATATACAAACTCTATTGTTTACAAGATAAAAAAAATCGCATCAGACAATACTTTATGTATTTTGGTTACGGCGGCTTCCAGGAGGGCATTGTTGTTGCGTTGTTTTTTTAAATAACACATAAAGATGAAGAAGTGGAGAAGATACTAAATCAGTATGATATAAAATATCTGCCAGAACGGAAACAAAAATTAAATAAAAGGGGTCAAAGATCTAAACACTGTGGAGCACAGAAATTCGAAAAAAGCATACGCAGGAATTATGCTAATGAGTTTCTGCTAAAGAGCAGAAAAATAAAATGATTAGTTCTAATAGTGGAATGAAAGAATGACAGAAGCAAATTTAAAAATACAAAAAGGAAACGTGACAATAGCAGATGTCAAGCTTCAACTTGACCTGTCAGCATGTGAAATGCGATTAAGGGACAGGAATTTTTTCCTTTCCTATTTTTTTATTTATATATATATATATATATATATATATATATATATATATATATATATATATATATATATATATATATATATATATATATATAATTATGAAAGGAAATCCGAGATGCTAAACGTTTTAATGAAATTACATTCAGAATAATTTGACTTTGGATGAGAAAGAGAAAGTGGGTGTAGATTTATTCAGCTTGAAGCAGAACTGTTTGATACTTCGATGAATTGTATCGATGGAAAACAATCGGATGAACTTATAAGAAAACTTAATGACGTCGTATGGAATTGCTATTCAAATGTTATTACGTGGGTTTTTTGCTGCACTCGTACTTGCAGTGAAGACTGTACAGTTCTGAGAGACAGAATACAAGAACCGGTGACATTGGAAAACAGAATATGAAGATTTCTCTAAGGAAGATTTGCAACTTCTCTTCCTCTAATTGCTGATGGTAGTCGAATTACTGTGCAAGATTACCGAGGAATTGCCAAAATTAGTATAACCAATTGATATTAACAATGTTAATTATTTGTCGGAGAATTTATTTTGACAACAAAAACCAGTGTTGTGATGGATTTGAATAACGAATGATTCGCCCTGTTAACAAAGAGATCAAAGTATATGAGAGTGCCTTTTTAACCTCACAGAAAAAAAAACGGAAAAAAGAAGATGAAAATTGATTCCAGAAATTCTTCCATATTCACTGTAAACCCCCACTTCAACCTTTTAAGCTCAGCGTAAAATTTGAGAGTCTTGGCAAGTGAAACCTTCAACACTTATCCGCACTCCTCAGCAAAAAAAATTAAATAAATAAAAATAAAATACGCATTTTAGTAATAAGAATGAGAATTGAAGGATGATCAAAGATTAATAATAATAATAATAATAATAAACAACTTTGCGTTATTTATTTGCAGTGTTTAATTTAAAATGGTTATCTCTGCTTAAAAATATTTCATTTTAACTTCGTATTTACATCATAAATAAAAATTATGTTCCATTTTATTTAAAATACGTCATGATTTCGTTTTATGTTGCAACAATAGATCATTCGCAATGCGCGAGCATAAACGACACTGTTATCGGTGACTGTTTCTGAATTGCTACCAATCTCGAACAGAACAATTAGCTTTTATTTATTGCGCTTTTAATTACGTGTAGAAATGTGTCCATCGAAGGTATACGAAAAGACTAGGAAAATTTTCTACTACATGAACAGGTCCTTAATTCTCCACAAATTCGACTTGGAAGATGGTGAGCATATTGTTTAATTTGTTGTTCATTATTCGAGTAGAATCTAAAGAACGCCATAATTTTTATAATTTAGGAAGTATCACGTCCGAGATTGAAAATATATAAAAAAGCATAACGAGTACCAGATTGCCAGTTTTTATTGACAGGAATGGTACATAAATTAGAGAGAAGTTTTTCACTCTTAAAAAGCGATAATCTTAGTTATACAATATATTGAAAATGGGAAGAGATTATAAGAACGTAATATACCCAAATCATTTGACAAAATTTGGATTTTAACATAATTTTTTCTATCGTACTCTCGACAGTGTGATCAAGTACCAGCAAAATGCGTTTCGTAACAAGCATATTTCCAAATTAACACCTTGACGATACCACGAGAAGAAATTATGGTATATACATCTGCTGATGGATTAGAGCCCTAAAAGGTCGAGATTAAAAATGATATGGATAAGGTCAGTTATCCAGAGATTAATACTGTTTGTTGGACAATTTATGTTTACGGCAAAATAGGTAGTTAGCTGTTGCTGCTGTATTCACACGATCAGCGAATACCACTTGGAAATGCATTCTGTTAGATTAAACCGCCTCGAGGATACATGAAGTGCTATTATTATCATCAGACACAGTCCTAACTACATTTACTATCCATAAATCATTAAAATATCTTAATACAGACATTGTTAAAGGTTTCATAAAATTTAAAATCATTTATACAAGAAAACGTTTCTAAAGATTAGATTCTAAAGAATAACAATTATGATAAACAAATATTGAAGAAATTACATATTTGCATATTTACAGTCTGCATAATCTCCATAATAATATTATGCCAGATTTTAAACGTATTCTTATCGTTATGTGCACGATTACACGAGAATGTAGAACCTAACATAATTTAGAGTTAAAAGTTAATTTGGATTGAACGTATTATATATTGTATTACTTATTATATAATATAAATTATTTTAATATATATTATATAATATATAAACTGTATATAATATATGTATTATTATCATGTATAATTATATTATATAATAATATAATTATTATTATATATTATTATTATTATATATAAATATGTATTAATATATATATATATATATATATATATATATATATATATATATATATATATATATATATATATATATATATATATATATATATATATATATATATATATATATATCAATTATAATAATAATACTTTTATTGTGTTTTATTGAATCCCATTGTAGTCTCAAATTTGTGTTTTGTTGCTGTCTCTTGCTTATTGCCATATATTTGGTTTTAGCAGTGTTATCATTAGTTATCATATGTTATCATAAATATTGCAAATGCAATTATTAATTTCTGTATACATGATTTATACATTTAAAAGCACATCAAATATTGATATGCAGTACTGTATTTGATACCATTATGGAGCACCGAGGTGATGTGTTGGTTAATTTTGCAGTGCGTACTTTTTAATTGTATTATAATCTGTTGACGTTTTTACGCGTGCGTTGATTGTTAAGTAGCAATTGTAACAAGATTACCTAGCGTTAGTAATAAAATTAATATTTATCACTTAAGGATACGGTAACTTTTAAAAGAGAAGCTTTCTTATTTATTTATTTCTTTTATTTTTTATGATTTCTCTTTCGTTCGATGAAGTCATTTATAGCAAAGCGTATGTTTTATGATATATTAACGAATCTTATTGTTTTCTTCTTGGAATGGGGGGAGGGTTAATAAATTTTATAAGTGATATGCTTGCATTCGTTTTGGAAATCATTTTCCAGTCTGGAAATAACATTTCTTTTTTTTTTCCGTTTAGTAACTTTTAAGTGGATCAGTTTTATACTTTCATTTATATGCGTTTTCCCTTCTCCTGTTGTCTCTGTGTAACTAATACGATATTCTTTCTTCTCACCCTCCCCCTACTATTCATTGGTGTAATGTATACTGTTTATGTTGTTGATTATTTCGGTTTCTGTGATTTGTGAGTAGTAATAACACTATTTGTAGTTTAACAATCAGTCAATAGATAATTCCAGCTCTGGGATTATTATTACAGTTGGAACAATAATATCACATTTCATTGTTTCGTGGCTGTCAATCGCTTTAGTGACATTCAGACACTTTTGCTTTACACTACACGACTGATATCTCTCTGGAGCAGAAAACGGAAATATTAACAGTAAGAAATCTTTTCGACTAGCTAATCTGGTACGTTAAACATTATATCTTTTATTTTTGAAGTGTTTCTTTGTGTCTGTTAACGACAACGAATTTATTTGAATTAGTAATTTGAACGTAGAGAATCTGAAGGTAGGAATTACGGGAAAAACAAGCAATTAATTTTTCAGTAATTAGTATAATCACTTACAATAACATCATTAGCGTTAGAATTAGAATTACACAAAACCGCCCTTATTTTATCACTCATTCTTCTAACTTTCTTTTAATTACTAATTCGAATATTCTATATATTTTATGAAATAGGCCTTTATTTTTCTTTTTCTTTTATTAATTAAATCACTTTATTCCGATCGTGAAGTTTGTTTTATCAACCCCGCTCCCAAACACCAAATTGTCTCATTAGAGTCGCCTTTTACAAATAATCTTCCCCAAAGCATCTCGATTGAAAGGTGTTGCTAGTCTCCAACTTTAGAACTTTATCAGTTTAATTAAATTTATACATTTAATACGCTAAATGTATAAACGAATCATATTTTATTTTGAAATTATCTTTACCAATTAAAATGATGAAAAACTTCATGTTATCGATTTTACAATGTAAAAATTTCGGCATTGAATTCTTTGTACAGCTATTTATAAAAAAAATCTCCTGAATTTCTAAATGGGCGTACTAAATCTAAGACAAAATTTTAATAATATTTTTAATTATTAGTATTATTTAAATGTAAATAATTATTTGGTTTAGATTTATTTGCAATTTATTTAAAATTTATTGTAAAACGTTTATTCTAATTTGTATGGATTTCTCATTATAGTTTATGGTTTCTTCATAAATTAATCAAATCAACTCAAAATTATTTTCTCCCTTTTCTACTAAATTTCATCAAATATTTCTTTCTCTGAATACACCCATGTCTTATGTTTTTCCATTATTATTTTTAATCAATTAATTCCACCTTTATTGCCATTCTAACTGCTTATACGATTTTGTCCTCTTTTTCATATGATTCTGTTATTTTATCATTTCTTTCATATTTTGCCTGTTTGTAATAGTTTAAAGAGATATTCTGAGCAAATTTTTATTTTGTTTTATCCCCAAGTGAACCAAGAAATAGATATGTCAAAGACACTGCTATGACGATATTTTTTTAGTTTGCAAACCAGCTATCTTGAGGACTTTACTTATGTCTTTCATTAAGAATAACAAATTAATAACTTGATCATTATTTTTTAATCCAGAACATTTCCCCCGAAGTATATATTTTCTCAGCTTATTTGTGAAATTTCCTTCTGTATTTTCCGCTTCTGTTCAGTCAGAATGGGCTTCTTTATAAGAACGCATTTAGTTCTTTCGCAGATTTTTCACGCTACTGAATGGTTGCAATCGGCTTGAAGAAATTCTGGATTATTATAAAAAAAATTAAAATAAATAAAGTCCGTGCTGGGTTAAAGAGAGTCAGATGACCATATGTAGTCATTAATCCGTGATATTCTGGAAACTATTTTAAATAAATATATGCGCATTGTTTTAAAAGAAAAAAAAACACACGTATATTATAAAACTTTCACAATAGAATTAGTGACG
Organism: Typopeltis vanoorti; assembly: GCF_054136105.1. Lineage (NCBI taxonomy): Eukaryota > Metazoa > Arthropoda > Arachnida > Uropygi > Thelyphonidae > Typopeltis > Typopeltis vanoorti. Next base: position 97,360,731 of record NC_143557.1, on the reverse strand, counting down.
AAGTAGGATGAGCTATTTAAAACCACTGTTAAGATTCTCGATTGTTCAACTCAGCGGTTTCTTAAAATCAGCATTTATTCATTTCCTTTCAACATTTTACAGTTCCTCCATTTCTCAAATATTTCTATTATTTCTAAATTCTAACTTTCAAGCAGACAAATGAAGTCGTAGAAGTCTGAGGAGAATGAACAAGTTTTCAGTCAAATATTCCGTTAATCAATAATTCTTTTATTTCTTCGGAGTTTACATTTGTATGTTTACAAGTTATATTCTTAATATAAATGTAAATCATACTGAAATTAGTCTGTTCATTGCTAGAATGATCAGAATTAATAATGAAATGGGTGTTATTTAATAGTGAAAACCAGCAGAATGGACTTAAAAAGAGAAAGAACTAATCACTCTTTTGGGGTCGAAGATATCTGATGAACCTCTTTGATTCGTAACGCTGCGGAAAGATAAGCCTTTTTTTTTTTTCAATTATTTACTAATAATACCAATTTACTAATAATACTAATAATACATGCTGCTTCAGATAATTAACTCTCAGCAGATGCAGAAATTCTATTTTCTTGCCTCCCTGTGACCGATCTTTCTCCCAACCTATGTCCCCATAGTTGAAATCCCTGTAATAATCATTAGTAAATATCAGCATGATGAGTGCAGATATTCCAGTGACTGTCGTTCACATTCTCCCATACACCCACTGGATTATGGCAACAATCAATTGCATATTTCGTCCTGTTGGCCCTTTCTATCTCACCAGATAGGCTCATATGAACTTCCCTCTGCATTTCTGTCCCCCGATGTACTTCTACTCTTTTCGACTTCCATTCGTTCGCTATTATGAGCAAAATCCCTTTCCCCCACCTTGTTCTTTCAGTTTTCTCCGAAGATACTCTATCCTTTGTATTCTGTTCCTATGACTATATCATCTTCGGTCACCCAAGTCTCACTGATACCTATAACTTTTGGCCAAGATGGCTAACCAATGGCAAAAACTGCTCACCCTTATTTCGATTACTTCTGGCATTAGTGTACATAAACTGCAACACCTCTTAATCTCACTACCTTCTTTACACTTTGTGTTGCTTATCCCAATAAAATTAAGAACCTGGGTGGCTACATTTGGCGTCATGTGACCACTCTCCCACTTATTAATCACTAGATTGATTAGACCGCTGCACATTTGCATCCCCCCCATCTAAATATTCTACTTTCCCTGACTCTTCACTTCCAAGCTCTCACTGAGCACACTGAGCGGGAATTGATCGCCAATCAATTCCCGCCTTGTAGAAATCCTTCCTTCCACCACAGTCACTCCACACATCAACAAAGTCCACACCAATTCCGATGCGCAACTGCCACTGACTCATTCGCGATCATTGCTTTCTTTCTCAGTTAGCCTTTATCACATTGTAGCAACGGACTCTCAACTTTTACTTCGTCGTCCTTCTCTTTCATTGCGCCAGCAACTGTTTAATGTCTTCTCGCATACTACTCTTGTCACCTTCTTAGTCATTTGTCCCATCCAAAATGAACATGTCTTTCACCTTCACGCTCTACATCCTTATCTCATCATTACCATCCTTAATCTTAATCCAGGAAAACACGATTTCTTCACACTCTCCTCAAACACTCTTATTAATGAATCACCATACAAAATCCGACATTTCATTCCCTTTCTTTTGCTTGTTTGTTATACCATCCGTCAGGTGTTTCTTCAACCACTCAATCTCACGTTTAGTGCTTAGAAGAACTCTATGTAAGTGGAATAGCTCTCATCTACCATCTATTCATTCTCTACAATTTCCACCGCTTCATTCTTAGTCGTAAGTTTTAGTACCAAATATTTTAAGAAAATATATGGAAAACTGCAATCGATAAGTTGTGAATCATATTTATTTTATATATCAATTTAAACAAATTGCAAAATGTTACAAATTTTAATCTTGTAAATTTCCTTATGCCATTAACGATACCAATCGCTTTAGTGAATTACAGCCTTTACAGATCGCTGGACAGACTGAATTAAAACAGAAAAGTGCAATACTTCTTCTTCTATTCAAGTATTTGTAGGAAGTACTATATATGTAATTGGTAATTGGTATAATTGGTAAGACTTGAGTAATATTTATACGAGGATGGACTGACAAGTTCTCGGCTTCGATCATAGTTGGCAACGCTATCAACAAATTTTTTTTTCTAAGTTTGTACATCTGTCATACGCATCCATGTGAAATTTCAAGTCATTCTATCTAGTAGTTTGTTTTATACAGCTGTCTGAAGCAAAAGTGTTGTCTGTATCCCTTGAAACGAATAAAATAGAGTATCGTGGGGTTATAAAATTCTTTGTAAAAGAAGATTTCACGCCAAAAGAAATTTATTCGAAGATCATAAAAGTTTAAAGGCTCTCTTCTGCTTCGTTTTCGACAATTAAGAAATTACACGTGTAGAACGTCCAAAAAGTGTAACAACACCAGAAATCATTGATGAAGTGCACACGATATGGTATCGGATGACCAGCGAGTCAAAGTGCATGAATTTGCTGAGACTATAGGCATTTCAGAATGTGTAGGATATATTTTGCATGAAAAATTGTAAATGAAAAAACTTTCCGCAAGATGGGTGCTGCGCTTGATCATAGCAGATCAAAAACGCACTCCCATGAAAATCTCTGAACAGCGCTTGGAGCGTTTAAACAAGAATAAAATTGATGCTGTGCATTTATTTATTACTATGGATGAGACTTGAATTCACCATTACACACCAGAATCCAAAGAGCAGTGAAAACAGTGGACAGAAGCCGGTTGTTCAGCGCCAAAGAGGACAAAGCCGGTTCCATCAGCAGGAAAAGTCATGGCATCGGTGTTTTGGGATGCTAAAGACATTTTGTTTATTAATTATCTTGAAAAGGGTAAAACAATAACCGGGGAATATTATTTCGATATATATTAACCAGACTGACGAAAAAACTAGTGAGAAAAGAACCGGTTTGTAGAAGAAAAAATATCATATCATCTTTCATTAGGACAATGCATGCACCTGCCCACAAAAGTGTTTTGGGAATGGGAAAATTAAGGGATCTGCACTATGAATTATTATTATTATTATTCCTGATACCTCCAAGGAGTCCGAAGACTCATCGCGGGAGGACATCTTCAACTATCTCTACACCTTACCTCTACTACGAATCAACGCCATCTACCGCCCACCTCCAACACCACCACAACTAGTAATTTTTGTCTGTAAATTGCGTGTGTTCTGAAGGGCCGATTTGTATGTATGCGGGATGAAAAACCCGAGTTTCCGGGAGAAAAAACCCTGCTATCTCCGTATGAGATCGGCTAACTCACAATCGATTGAAATCGACCAGATAAAGATTCCTCCCGTCGCGAAGAGAATCGAACTTAGGCCTATTCCAATCGAAGGGCGCAATGTACCGTCGTTCTTCCAATTGCGCTACGGAAGCGCTTTGTTGGAACATCAAAATACTTTTGCAATCAAAGTCCTTATAAGGACTGGCTTAAAGGGGCGAAGCAAGAAAGCTTTTCATCTTCCCCGTTATCTGTAGAGAACAGTGTATGGATAAAGAGTTATTGAGCAATTAAAGCTCTGATCGTGGCAGGAGGGTAACAGCAATAGCCGAGCCTCAGTTAGAACTTCATTGGCTACAGCATTGCCATCCATTACCCTCCAAGGGTATTGGATTGAATGAATCAATCACCGACTATGTAAGTAAAGGTGAAATTTCAAAAATACGGACGATCTCTAGGCCACTCCATAGTGGACGAAAGACCGTCCTAATCTCAGCGTTGGTTCCACTCAGCGACGGGCTCCCCGACCACTGAGCAGAACCGCTCAAATTCCGAAGAAAATAATTCACTGACAAAGCCCCTCAGCGGGCCATGCCGGAGAACACTTTCCCCGGAGACTCAAAGTGCTCCCTTAAGGCAAAAACCCTAAGAGAGCGAACTCAAAAACTCATCGCCCAAGTGGGTAACAGCAACAGCCCAACCTCAGTTAAACTTCATTGGTACAGCATTGCATTGTTGCCATCCATTACCTCCAAGGGCATTAATGAATCAATCATCACCGCATCTCATCTCACGGTCGATTGATCCTTATCATGACCGTCCTTATATAAGGACTGGCTTAAAGGGGCGAAGCAAGAATGCTTTTCATCTTCCCCGTTATCTGTAGAGGACAGTGTTGGGATAAGGTGTTATTGAGCAATTAAAGCTCTGATCATGACAGGAGAGTAACAGCAATAGCTGAGCCTCAGTTAGAACTTCTTTTTAATGTTAAATTTTCTTCGTATGTAAAATGAACTATTTGAAGGAAGCATATGTAAAACTACAATTGGTAAGATTAGATTTGAATATTATTTGTTTTAAAAAATTGTTTAAAGAATACCTAAATATTAATAATATTTCAATTTTATAAATGATTTAGTAAGAGTTTTATAAAAAAAATTTAAGAATAATTTGAAATAGGACATATTATTTATATATTATTGCGAATGCTCTCTTCCGTATTATAAAGTGACCGCAAAAATATTCTATATCTTTAAATATGATTAGTTTTGTACTACATTATGACAAATGATCCTGTTTATCAAAACTTTTATGAGTTGTGTTCGCATTAAATAATATATATATATATATATATATATATATATATATATATATATATATATATATATATATATATATATATATATATATATATATATATATATATATACTTTTATGAAATTATTTAAAGAAATTCTAAATAATTAATAGTTTCAATTCTATGAATAATTTAATACGAGTTTCATAAAAGTTTAAGAAAAATTTGTAAATATTATATTTCATTTATGCTGTGTTTATTATTAAAATTTTGTTGTTGATTTGAAAGAAATTACAAAAAGAACACTGTATTATATAAAAAGAACACAAATGGACAAGCTGTATTCAAAATTCAAGGTTTTTTAAACGATTTCTTCCATCATAACAGTAGATTCTGTGAAAACAGAAATTTTGAAATAGAGAGAGAGAAAGAGAGAGAGAGATGTATCAAAGATCTCAATGCATATTAAATAATCTTCTTCATTGATCTCCATCCATCTTTGAGGAAGGAGGTTTCCATTGAGATAATGAAAATGGTCGCTACCCGAAAAGCTTACTTTAACATTTATTTGGCCATTTTAAATCTATAATGAAAGTTTTTTCGTGTTCCTGATGACGATCGTAGTACTTCTAATATTAGTTTTTCACGTGACTGAACTTGTATTACAGAATAACAGGTTGGGATGAGCTTATTAAATTCCTCAAATGAAGGTATTATTGATTTTGAAACTTCTTTCGAGGCTACAGGTGGAGCATTTAAAAATACTTATTTTGCTTAATTTATTCACTAAACTGTCATTACATTAGGGAAAGTTTAAGGGTTTTTTGTCTCTCCCCCACCGCTTTATGTGCATTTTCCCATAGCTCTCAAGCCTTTTAAAAACTACACGAAAATTTCTGTTGTTATAACTTCTTTATAAAAATTCATAATTATGATAATATTTTATCGTAATATAGTTTTTTTTTCATTAATATAAAAATTAATTTGTTTAATGATATTCGGCAATGTGAAAAATAATACCCCCCCCCCCCAATCATAATATGAATTGCGAGTATGGACATTTGAATACAGTAATTCGCATTGTTGACTAATGTAACGAATGTTTAAGGTCCTTTGAGGACTTTAGCGTTTGCTTTAGCAATCAGGCATTTGTTTTTTGATTTACATGTTAGAATCGATTCTGCTTACTTTTATTATTATTATTATTACAACGGATATCTCCATGGAGTCAGAAGATTCATCGCGTGAGACCTCATGTTGACTCACTAGCCATTATTCACAACAATACCTATTATACACCTCTTTTTAAATTCATGCACAGACCAAGCAATCACAACCACCTCTGGCAACACGTTCCAGCCATCCACCATCCTCCGAGCAAAAAATCTGGTTAACATCCGTGTTAACTCTTACACGATTTACGGGGATGACTCTTTTTCTACTGATTTTCCTTTCACTTATTTTAATATATCCTCGTTTATTTTAATTAACTGCGATGTATTTTGGTTGTTGTAAATATATTATTTCATGTGTATGCTATTGAATGTTCTTTTCTGTATTATAATATGACATTGTGAAACCATATCTTTAAATGTGATTAGTTTTGTACTATATTTTGATTAATCACTCTGTTTTTCAAGCCTTAAGATTCAATTCAATTTTATTTTCTATATTATTTTTCACTCTCATATAGACTTTTATATCCGAAGTAAGAACTGAATTTTTATTAAGACTATCATTTCATTATTATTAGATATTTTATTTCTTAGTGCTGTTTATTTTACTGTAACGTTTAACATAAATATTACTCTATGTAGGCTACTTTACCTACTTGATATTATCACCTGATCACAAGGAATTTCTATGCTTTGTTGGTTATTTAGAATTATCTAATTCTAATACCTTCTCCCCCACGCAGAGAAGCATATAGTTCGCCCACCGATTTGAGGTCCCTCGAAACTACTGCGCATGTCAGAAAAAGGAGAATCCATTCCGATAATAGGGTAATCAGTCTGTCTTCTGGGATGTAATAATAAACAAACTGAGTTTGTTTATTATTACAGGTCGGAAAATTTAGCTTTTCTTTTACGAACATTGCTGTTTTTAAAGTGTAACTATTTTGCTTGTATAACAGTTGGAAAAATGTACGTAGAGTGTTAATACGTGCAAATACTGCGTTCTACATAAAACAATGTCACTTCGCTCCATGATAAGTTTCCTTTTATTCTGGGACTTTTTAAAACAAAATCCGATTTCATGAAGTATTTTCCTTAAAGTTTCTCTTTTCCAAGGAAAATTAATTTTTTCTTTAAGCACAGGAATCAATTTCGGAACAGTTGGCACTCTTTTCTCGAATACGTAAAATTCGTGAATAGCTCTTCTTATAACGTCTACATCAAAATCATTCAAAGCTACGGTTTCGATGGTTTTCTTTACTCTGGCGCTTTTTTTTTTTTTTTTTAGGAGATTTAAATTTTGGCTTACCTTCACCTTTTGATTCCCTACGAATTCTTTTAACAGTCGACCCCGATACGCCCGCAATTGCATTTGCACGTTTTATGACTTGAGAAAGGGGAACAAGAAGACGGCCTTCTGACGATTCTTTTTCGCAGAATGTCAGCACATTATTCAATATTCTTTTGCAAGAGCTACTGAAACGTGTAACAATAGAACTTGTTGACTGTACTGGATCCATCATACAAATTAATAATAAAAAAAATAATGCAAAAAGAGAACAACAAAAATCAAGCTAGTACTAGTACAGCGACAGACAAGAAAGCACGTGATTTCGCTTGTTGGCGACCAATTTGTACATCCTTCATTTCTTCCTCCCCTTCAGCATGAATCGACTATTCTTGGCACAAAGCCAAGAAGGGACCTAGAAGTGGTGGGCGAACTATACTAACGCACGCGGCATACTTCCGGAACAGCCGTTTCTCAGTTTACTTAGCATGCACAGTATCAACGAAGTGCTTCATATGTACACCTCTATTTTTACACCAGAAACTCGGATTCTTCATCGCGCGTACAGGAAAATCGGTCACGAGAACACACGCATTTTACAGAAGAAAAAAAAAAGGATTAAGTGCCAATGGCTGTTGCACAAGTGTACGATTTGGAATTGGAACATAAATTACCATTTGGACGTGCTTAAGGGTCAAAGCTGTATAACTGGGAGGAGACCTCCACATAGCCTTTAAAGGAATGCGGAGAACCGACCAGCGCTTCTGACCTAATGTCCAATCCTCACCTTCTCGTGGTGCACCCTGTTGGGTATCTACTTGGATACTGAACCAACAAGGATGGGCTGGCAATTTGGGATATAGCCGACCAAATTGTATTCTTATTGGTTAAACCAAAATAAAAAATGATGGTACGACATGACAAAATTTCATGCCGGCTGGGGCGTTGCCGGTTAAACAAGGTCCCCATTGTTTTCTCCAGGGAACCAAGGCGAACAGCGAAAAGTCAGCTACTGGAACAAATCTGAAAACAAACCCCAACACAACATCACCATAGTTAAAGATCGGTACTATGAACATAAGAAGCCTGAATGGCAAAGAAATGGAGCTAGCTGAGGAATTAGATAAGTACCAGATCGACATAATAGGGGTGACTGAAACAAAAAAGACCAAAACTGGTGAGACCTTTCTGAGCAATAAATACTGCTCAGAAAGAGCTTCTTTTCCTTCATTGTCATTGTCTGAATAATTATATTCAGGCAATGACAATCAAGGGAAAGAAGGAGTAGCCATAGTATTCAACACAAAATACGAGGCTAATCTTCTTGAATGGCAGTCAGTCTCAAGTAAAGTAATGTGGGCAAATATGAGAATGGGGAACTGGACAATGAGACTTATTTGTGCCTATGGTCCCACAGAAGGTTCTACTAAGGTAGAAGTGGAGGAATTTTTTGAGGCTTTAGAAAAAGCAACTGACACAATGAAAAATGAAAAGTTGGTCCTTGTTGGGGATCTAAATAGCAGAGTAGGAAATGATTGTGAGACATACAAAAATATTTTGGGAAAATTTGGAGAAAAGAGCAAAGCTAATAATAATGGCAAATATCTGTTGGATTTCTGCTCAGGACATGGACTTGTTATTACTAACACCATGTTCCAACATAAAAATGTGCACAAATTCACATGGAGAGAAGAGGATAGGAATAAGAAAAGTCTCATTGACTATGTTATTGTTGATAGTGATGTTTTCTCCCTGGTGCAGGACAACAGAGTGTACAGAGGATTTGAAATTGGAAGTGATCACTATTTAGTCTTGAGCAGGATAAAATTGAATTTCATATTGAAAATAATAACATGTAAGAAAGTTTTAAAGCGAATAAAAGTTGAGCAGCTCTCAGATGTGAACTGTAGACTAAAATACACAAAGATTATTGAAGAAAAAATGAAAGAGTTTGAGAACAGGAATCAAACCTTGGAGATTCAGTGGCAAACTCTGAAGAAAACATTGATTGATTCTGACAGAGAGGCATGTGGTGAGGTTGTCTGTAAGGATAAAAAAATCAGAACTCCCTGGTGGACACAGGAAGTTAAAGAGGCAGTGAAGGAAAAGAAGAAAGCATATCAAAAGTTCCTGGCAAGTAAGTCAGCTTGTGCTCTTAGAGAATACACAGACAAATGCAAGAATGCTAGACACTTTGTAAAACTAGCTAAACAAAAGTCATGGGAGGACTTTTGCAAGAATATAGAAAATAAATATCAAGGTGGCAAAATATTCTGGAGGTCGCTGAAGAAGCTTAGGAATGGAGGAAAGAGTGCTGTAAAAGGAATTAGAGATGATAAAGGTGACATGAAAACGGGATAAAAAGATATCCTTGAAGTATGGAGTAATTACTTTGAAAAACTGCTAAATGAAACAAGCAGTGATGATAGCACAGTGATAAAAAACACTGACCAGGCATGCAATCAGTAATACATATCCATACTTGAAGTAGAAAAAGCCATCAAAGGCTTGAAATGTGGAAAGGCAGCAGGAGTAGATGATATTCGACCAGAAATGCTGAAGTATGGTGGTATAAGAGTCTTACAGTGGCTGCACTGCATAGTTCAGAAAGCCTGGACAGAGGTACGAATTCCCGATGATTGGAGTAGAGCTCTCATAGTACCCATATATAAAAAGGGAAATAAAACTGCATGTGAGAATTACAGAAGTATTTCCGTACTGAGTGTTCCTGGCAAGATCTATGCAAGTATACTTGAGAAACGGTTGAGAACAATTGTGGAAGAAAAGCTTGGTGAAGAACAAGCTGGATTCAGGCCAAATAGAGGCTGTCAGGATCAGATCTTCACTTTACGACAAATAGTCGAGAAAGCATGGGAATATAACAAAGATCTATATTTAAGTTTTGTCGATTTGGAAAAGGCATATGACAAGGTGCCAAGAGAGAAGCTATTCGATACGCTGCAGTTATATGGTGTCAATGGGGCATTATATCAAGCAATACTTAGTCTTTATTTGAGTTGTAAGTCAGCAGGTAGAATTGAAGGAAGTACAGGAAGATGGTTTAATGTTAAATCTGGTGTGAGACAATGATATACATTATCCCCTCTGTTATTCATTATCTATATGGATCACATTATGAAGGAAAGTGGTATTAAACATGATATCGAAACTGGAGATGTTAATGTCAGCGCTTTGCTTTATGCGGATGATGTTATACTACTAAATAAATCCGCTACAAGTCTGTGAGATTCTCTGACTAAATTGAATAGCTGTTGTAATAGATATGGTATGAAGGTCAGCAATAAAAAGACAAAGACAATGAAAATAGGAAGAATCATTGACAGTCAGTCTCAAGTAAAGTAATGTGGGCAAATATGAGAATGGGGAACTGGACAATGAGACTTATTTGTGCCTATGGTCCCACAGAAGGTTCTACTAAGGTAGAAGTGGAGGAATTTTTTGAGGCTTTAGAAAAAGCTCAACTGTGTTGTGAATGGAGAACCTGTGGAACAAGTAAAACATTTCAGCTACTTAGGGACGATTTTTACTGAAGATGGTAAATTAAATATAGAAATAAACAACAGAATCAGTAAAGCTGGTATGGTGGGAAGTCAATTGAATAAATTCTTATGGAATAAGAGAGAAATTAGTCGGAACACTAAATTAGCTGTATATAAGAGGGTGTTCAAACAAGTTTTAACTTATGGATCTGAGAGCTGGGTCAGAAGTAAAACACTTGACCAAAGACTAGAGACTACAGATATGAGAGTCCTGAGAAAGATTATAGGCGTGAACAGATGGCATCAATGGCAATATCATATTAAAAACGAGGATATTAGGAAAGAACTTGACATTGTCAGTATTCAGGAATGTGTTAGCAGAGCTAATCTCAGGTGGTATGGTCACTTAAACAGAATGGGCGAGGAAAGATTAGCAAAACAAGTGTTCTCCGCCAGGTTGGCAGCAAAACGACCCAGAGGAAGACCAAGATATAGGTGGATTGATACGGTACAAAGTGCCTTAGACGATAGAAATATAAGATCTGATAATGTTGGAGTCTTGGCAAGTAACAGACTGATTTGGAGGAAAATTGGAAATAGGAAATTAATAATGATGTAATTTTTTTCATGTGGTACTATCATATCCTGTAAACCCCTTGAGGGTACATGGCAGGAATTTGATGATGATGATGATGATTACGATTTTGGGTAAGAGGATGGCTATATGACAAATATCTAAAGAGGTATAGACGAGGGATGTGAGTTTACAACGTCTAAGATGACCGGTGGTATACCTACCCCAGGGATCAGTCCTTGGTCCATTCCTATTTCAATCTTTCTATTAATAATATCATTTTTAGATGAAAAATGATATTCAGCTCTTTTTTCAAAAAACAAATTGACAATTTTTGAATTTATTAATTCGTGGATTAGGCCTACTGGGGATACCACGTTAAAAAAAAGCGCACCTGGTACTCTACCTCTAAGGTGGTGTGGAAACGAGTACACTTTTTATCTCTTTTCTTTTCTATCAGTTGTCATTTAAACGGAAAGGTCAAGATTATTAAGAGACGCTTTTCTAGCTGCTTGTCTTCTTGTTTTATGCGTAATCAAAATAGTTAACTCTCTACGTTTGCTTTACTTTACAGCTAACAACCTTCTATTACAAGTCGATAGAGATCAGGGTTCCTACGAATATTAAATCTCAGGTTAATAAGTGGTTAGGATTTGAAAAAAAACTTTGTATGAAATAGATATGTAATCTTAATATACAATTCAAAATTTTGTACTATAAAATATTTAACGGTAAAGTTACTTTATTTTGGACTTTCTCAAAATTACCTTTTTATTTTATCAATAAATTCTGTATGTATATAGCAATTGTAATTTTTTTAAAAAAAATTAAAATCAATCGAAAAAATCGAAAATATACAATACACACCAAAATGAGAGATTATAGAATAAAATGAAAATAAACAAAAAGAAAATGAATCCAAACAGGATTCTCAGAGTGAATGATTTCACTTACTATCTAATGCACTGCATGACAAGCGTTATGATATTCGAAATAGCCGAAACGTAGCACAGCCTTTAATTGTTTTTTTTTTTTTAAATAAATCCACACTTTAATTTTTTTTCCCTTTCTGAATAAGGTATGTGAATTCTCACGGCTACTGCAGATGCGCATTAATAACACACCACCTTGTTGGCTTTTATGATGTTTGAGTCGTAAGAAAGACTATGTGCACATCTTGAACTTATTTCAGTGTTGTAAGAAATGAAATCCCATCAACTTTGCAGCTAATGTTGTTAGTAAGAGGAAATTTATCACTTACTTCTTAGTAGATTCGTTGTTAGCATCCTCAATGTCAGAACACATCGATGTCTTTGAGCCTTTCAATGAATTTTTCTTTTTTTTTTTTCAATATTCTCATGTACATTAAGATAAGCTCTGTTTTTATTTTTTTTTGCTGGGGGGGGGGAGGGTGATAGAAACGTGTATTCATCTGTTGCTTGATTGTGTTGGTTGGAAATAACTTATGTGCAGAGAATTTGGAGCGAACATTGTTTGTGCCCTGCACTTTTCTCATTATGTGTATTTCCAAACAAACAAGAAAAAGAAAAAACAATTTACGATGAAATGATTCTTGTCAGTTGAATATCCATGGATGTTTGTAAGTCTCCTTCATTTTTTTAACCGCAATTGAAACTCAGTGGAAAATAAAAAGCGGATTCATTGGTATTGTTGCTGCATTCATTTCAAAGGCACCCTCCATCGAACTAATTCCAAATTAGTCTTAAGCTCTTGTGTGTTAATCCTACTACTCGAAGCATATTGGTCTACCATTGCCTCCATCCCTTTCTCTTCGAATTTCAATGCAGAAAGTATTTTATTGATGAAGTGATATGATGTGGGTGCATAAGGGAATAAATCGTTTTTTAATTAAACTATTCCATTCCATTTGGCACAGCTTCCACTAAGTCATTTCTTTCTTTTTTTCATAATCTTTCCCTCTTTTACCTTTTTATGGTGTCGAGAGTTTCAGTTCCTTATAGTCGCAACCGTTATACGAGGATAAGGTGGTTAGCCCTATGCCTCGCGGTGTATACCACCGTAAGTTGTTCTTTGAGTAAATGAAATCCAGACAAGGTTCTTTATGTCCGTTCTAAGTTTTTTTTTGTCTTACTTTTAATTTTTAAAACAACTGGAATGTGGACCGAGTCAATATCTTCTACTGGGTGTGTTTTGGTTTGCACGATATTATTTAGAAATCTTTATTGAATCATATTATATAATCAGTTTGGTTTTTGGTTGTACCACGTGGGCTTTTCCAGGTATTTAGTTCTTTCCGAAGGAAGATATTTGTTACTATCAAATCATTTTGTTCACAAAACTCAGTTAATCTTATCTTACACCTGTGTCATTCATATCGCGGTCAAAGTTATCAATTATTACGTATACTCCTCTTCTAATCCTACTATACACATACACGCTGTAGTAGGATTCTTCTAAAATCTTCCACAACTGTAGGGGATAAATTATTTTTCCTGCTTGGTGTGTCTATCACCTTGCTTATTGGACGACACTGAAGTGAGGACAATATAGAGCAAGGCTTCCGTATTATTTAATCCGCCCAAGGCATAAAATTTGTTTTTTTACCCTTCATCGTTTAAATACCATTTATTTGGAAACCGCTAAAATGTTAGTTTCCAACTTTTCATGGGTGAGATCGCATCAAAAAAAAAAAAAAAAGAAAAAGAAAATAACGTTCTTATGAAGTATGCCAAAAATTGCACCTGCATGGTATGTCATAAGTTCTTTTCCAATTTCAAATTAACCATATATTTATGTTATTATAAATATCATAAAGCGATATAAATGTTCTGAGTCAAAAACAGGGGGAGAAGAAGACACAACTATATGAATGCGGTTTTATTTTCTTCATGTACATATTCAGATAGAAAACAATTACATGTAAGATATCGCACACGCACTTCAAAGTCTCAAGCTGTCCCTCCCCACCCGTTGTTCAAACACCAATGCACTTAATTCCCTGATAATCGGAGAGTCGATCACAGCTTGAATAGACTGTTACAGGCTAATTTCTCAATGTCTTTCAGGTCAGAACTACAAGTTGTCTGGACTCGCTGTCCAAAGAGGAATCGATGGTATCGTGTTCCTAACAAAGAGCCACTCTTTACAGGGTCTTCAGGACAGCCAAAGGATTCTCGTCAAAATTGTAGAAATAGGGGGAACTGTTACAGGGAATGGATTCTTCGGGCTCGACACATCTGGAAGTGGCCTGGTCAAAAACAGTTTGCTTGCTACAGGCAAAGGTATAATGCAGTGTGTTGCTAGCTTCAACACCCGACATCGTGTGGCATAAATGGAATATCGTGCAGTTGTTGTCCATATCGGCATAATATCCATTGCCAGAACAAGAAAAACTAGTTTTAATTGATCCAACTAGCAGTTTTGCACCATATGGCAGAGGGTACGTTTCATGTTTTCTCTGAAAAATAAATGAATAAATAAAATTATTCCCTTGAAGCAAAGTTTTATTAATGTCATGTTTTCAAACTTTTTCACTATTTTACACAACACCACCCCACTTCTCAATAACTGGACGTTTTCCTGGTGAACTGAATGATGAGTATCTAATTCCTGGTTAGAACTGGAAAATACTGATAATATTCTTTGTATTTATTTATTCAGTTATTCGTTAATATTTATTTAGTGATTTGATTTAGTTCAAGCATTGTTAACTGTTAACTTTTATGGCGAGATGAATGACAATTCCTTGGATTTTTATTCCTTCATCGCTAAGGAGTTGATTAAATAAAGAAAAGATTATCGAGCACCTGGCTCACCCAATTTAGGGCCGTATGAGAGCGCTTGTACCGATGAGCAGAGCTGCCTTCGGGCGCTTATGTTTCCGTCTGTCGTTCTCATCGTAGTTGGATGACTCTTGAATGAGTTGATCGGGGTAGAGAGTCGCCTTAGCGAAGTATGTAGAGGCAGTCCGGAGAAGTAATGTGGGTATATCCGGTATGTTAGCATCTCGATGGAGGAGAGCATTCCTGACAAACCACGGAGCATCAAAAATCATACGGAGACACTTATTTCGAATCAGTTGTAGATCATTTGTTGCTGGGGGAAGTGTGACCCCAAGCCGGTGATCCGTATTTTAAAGTGGGTCTGATGATTGATTTGTAAATCCGTAGCTTGTTTTCAGTGCTAACTTGGCTTCTCCGGTTGAGAAGAGAGTAGAGCTGGACAATTGCGGAATTGGATTTATTGCAGGCATATACAATGTGGGGATTAAAACTGAGGTGGTTGTCTAGTTGTATACTTAGATATTCGATTTTAGTTTGCCACGGAATAGCTGAAATGAACAGTTTAATTTCTCCGCTATTGCCGTTACTAAGCCATGACCAGAACTTGTAGCTAAATAACACTCCATCCACAGATTTTCTTCAATCAGATGAAGGGATAAAGAGTCAAGGACTCAGTCCATCCCCCCCCCCCCCCCCAATGAGGGGGTTTTAAAAATTTCGGCCGAATTGTGATTCCGGATTTGTGATTTTCGGTAATTGTACAGTGCAAGGTAAGATTTTGACTTTTAATGTATCTTCCCCAGGTCCTCTCCTGTTCCCGCCTCTCTTAAGAGATTTCGACTGCCGGTCTACACTTGGTGGAAAGAAGGGACAAGACAGGTCCTGAACCGCGCGAAACTTCCATTAAATCACCGGTTAGGCCTAGACATGGACTTTCTGTTTGAAGACCTAAATTTTAAACAACTGCTCGCAGAATTCAGAAAAGTGGGAATATTGCTACATACCAAATGGCCGGCCAGAGTAGAGCTCCATAAGATCCCAGCAGTTGAATCAGAAGGATATCATTCCTCTGACCCTCCCCAGAGGGTCAGAGGAATGATATTCCCAAGACAACAGTAGAGAAAAATGCCTCAACAGTCGACACTCAGAAGACCCTGATGATTACCAGGTGGTCAGCAGAAAAAAAAACTTACGAAGATGACTACAGCCTTAGAGCCCGAAGCACCGATGGACACAGCTGCACAGATCAAAGAGAGAGTTTCACCGGTGATTCTACGAGCTAAACAGCAATGGTCGACATTTATGGAGGTCATGATGAACTCAGAAATTAAGTTCACTTCGGCTAAAAACTCAGAGGAGTCCGTATTCAACTTAAAGGAGCATCGGACTACCGTCGGCTTACTAAACTCGTAGACGAACTGGAAATTCCATACCATACATTTCAACTAAAGAGCGAGAAAAACTTAAAGGTTGTCATCAGAGGTCTAGTGGAAACGATAACATCAGAAGAGATAGACACTGACCTAAAATCACAAGGCTTCGAGCCGATAAAAGTCTCTCGAATGTATTGGGCAGACAAACGTCCCATGACTCTGGTTTTAGTGAAATAAAGCAAGGATCAGAGAAAGATCTATGATGTAATGACTGTTTGTAATCTAGTGATAAAGACTGAGGCACTCAGCAGGAAAACGCCACCGCTGCCAGACATACCGGCATGTGCAGAAACTCCGTAGAGCCGATAGATGTGTAAAATGTGGAGATAAACACCCTACTCATACATGTTCCAAACCATCACTACTCCTGCTAAGTGTGCAAATTGTGGCGGTCCGCATCCGGCGAACTACAAACGCAGCACCTCCACCCAGCTAACCTTCTGAAAGCTAGAGAAGGAGCTTCAACATCACAGAAGCGTACAACACCTCCTACAGTAGAAAATCTTCTGCTGACTACAACTCACAAGTCGTACGCAGAAACAGTTACGTCGCACACAAAACCGGCAAAACCCGCTCCAAGCAATCAAAACTCTACTGCTATTCTAATTACTACATTAGGGGAGATACTAACTGCTTTCAGCAAAACCAACCCCAACCAGAGTGATACAAACAAATTCCTGAAAAATACCCAAGTCATATTCTCAATGCTTAATGGATAATCCGACTATCTCAATTAATTCCATACAGATTGCATTCTGGAATGCTAACGGTTTCAGTAATAAACACCTAGAGCTACAAGAATTTGCAGACCGCTTTAGAATTGATATTCTTTTAATTAGTGAGACGCATCTTCCGCCCTGCGACAGCCCTAAACTTAGATATTATTCGCTACTCAGAAATGAGAGACTAAATGCCATAGGTGACGGTACAGCAGTTTTCATCAAGGAAACCACTACAACAAATATGAAAGAAACTGGTTTTGAAATCAACACTAATAACGCAGGCAGCCTAAAGCTACTCAGTTTATAACCCTCCTGGCAAGCCTCACCCACCCTCCGATCTCTCCTACCTACCGATCTCTCTGAACTGCTCGATACTAATGAAGCAACAATTGTGGCGGAAGATCTCAACTCAAAACATCCCTTATGGAACAGTAAATTGCAATAATAATGGGATGATTCTCTATAACTTCGCTATGCTAAGAAACAACGTTGTTGCAGTCCAATTGAACCAACACACTACCACCGCGAGGTAGACCTGATGTGCTGGATATCGCCATTTTCAAGAACACCTCTCATCGTTTTCAGCTAGAGGTGATTAACGACCTTAGTTCTGACCACAACCCAGTACTAAGCCTAAGATGGGACCCAGAGCTCATCCCCAATCAGACCTGCACAAACTACACTAAATTCAAAGTCGCACTCTTATAGGCTCCGTACCAACTATCTCCTCCTGCGAAGATATCGACGCAGCAGTCGATAATCTAGAAAATACAATTCATGCTGGCTTGGCAGCAGCCTCCACCATTACCACCCCGGCTCAAGCCATCCTGCTCCCGGAAGAAATTCTAAATCTAACCCGTAATATAAAATCAGATGCCGTTATCACAATACATTATCTCTCCAGGATCATCAAGAGCTAAATAGAGCAACCAATTTAGTTCGCTATGCGCTCAAAGATCACAGGAATCAACAGTGGGAAAGAAAGCTGTGTTCCTTAAAAGCTGAGGATAACTCGCTATGGAAACTGGCTAAAGCTCTCCGCACGGATCGTTCTAACACACAGCCCATTCACGGAGAAAGGGGCATGGTTTACAGAGATGATGAAGCTTTTGCAGACGCCCTGGAGTACAATGTAGTCCTAACTACACGCATGCGAATTTGCTTTTCATTGAAACAAATCCACCGACATGTTCGCTGCGCTCTCCGTCAGTTCAGCAGCAGTGAAAATTGTCATACTTCACCTAGGGAAATTTGTACCACCACCAAGAAACTCAACAACAAAAAGGCTCCAGGACCTGACGAGATTACCAACAAAACTATAAAGGCGCTCCCACATAAAGCAGTTATGCATCTGGTAGCTATCATAAACGCAATGCTCAGATTCAGTTACTTTCTCACTCGATGGAAACAAGTAGACATAATCCTCTTTCACAGGCCAGGGAAAGCACCACAGTTCCCTCAGAATTATTAGGCCCATCAGCCTCTTGTCATGCTTGGGAAAATTGCGGAAAAAATTATTTTCAAACGTCTGGGAAATAATTACAAACATTTCTCTGTGGAGAAATTCAAGCATTTTATTATATGAAGTTTATATAAATTATTATTATAATTAGAACTAAAGGGTGTATAATTAAAACCTAGAGATGTATAATTAAAACCATCACATTTCACTCAAAATCTTATTATTTATATATATTTTCAAGCAATGTACAGGATGTTATGATAGTTCTTATAAAAAGACTAAAATTAATGTTAAAATAACTTACATGGGGCATAGCCATTGCACATACCAAAGCCGCAAACACTATTAAGGGAAAAATTGAAAATTAGTCTTGGTATATAAAATATAAATAAATAAAAAAATGCATGTACAATAAACACAAACCTACACTTCAACTTACATCCTAATACTAAGCGGATGAGTAATGTTTTTTTTTTTTAATATTTTATTTTGTTTTAAATAAAAATAAATAAATAAAATAAAATAAAAACCTAAGAGGCCATCGCAGAGTAAACGCAAAGACAACGTAACTGTAATCATTAGGCCGGGAAAACTTGATTTCGATTCCTGTCTAGAACAACAAAATCTTTTAGAAAGGTTTTACAACTGAACGTATATTATAGCCGATCTCATATAGAGATTAGGATGGTTTACCCACAGGAACTTCAAAATCAACCATCCATCGAACACGCACGACAAGTATACTGTATTGGAGTCATTTAAGCAGTAGGTGGTTGGGGCATAATTCGAACAGAAATCAAGAAAAATAAAGAATCATGAAATAGTACTCACCAAAGATTTCTACCTTCATACTTAGTGTGTTAGGAATCGCTGACACAATGAATCTGCAAAATAACGTTAGAACGTAACATTATAATATTTACAGCTACATTCTATATCTCAAGCAGATTCAAAAAGTTTAATGAAAGTTATATATATAATTTATTAAGAAATAGTTTTGCATTTTAAATATTACAGAAAATATTTTCAAACAATTTGTTTATTTTAATTTAAACAGAAATAAAGATATTAATTTAAAACACCAAAAATTAATATTTATAACTTCCATTGATTACTTTAATGAGTGTTTGTTTATGGTTGTTACTACTCAACAAATTTATAGGATAATTGAGTATATCACCACCGGATACAATTGGCACCAGTACACCGGAGCAGTCTTCCTTGACATAGCGAAAGCATTTGACAAAATATGGCACTTGGGATTGCTACACAAACTCATTTCAGCAGGTATACCATCAAGTATCGTCCACCTAATTAAATCTTACCTCCAAGACAGACACATACAAGTCAAAATAAATGGTACAGTTTCAAGTCAGCGACGGATCTCTGCGGGAGTTCCTCAAGGTTCCCTATTGGCTCCGATCTTATTCTCAATATATATGGCAGACATCCCACACAACCCAATGTCATCCATCTTAGCACTTTATGCGGACGACACAGCAGTTCTTGCCAGATCTCTACGACCTCATCTTGTCACTAAAAAGTTGCAAGAAAACCTGCTACAACTAGAACATTGGTTCTCCAAATGGAGATTACAAGTGAACCCCCAGAAGAGTGTAGCAATACTTTTCACCAGAAGAATGGCAACTCCCATGGGGGACCTTTATCTTTTCAACACCAAAATCCCCTGGCAAACAGAAACAAAATATCTTGGGATAATTCTGGACAAAAGACTAACGTTCAACCCACACGTCAAAGCCTTATGTACGAAAGCATCTAAAACTATTGCACAACTTTACCCTCTAATAAATAGAAAAAGTAGACTGAATACCAGAATCAAAGTGCTCCTCTACCTGTTGACGATCCGCCCAATGTTGACATATGCCTCTCCAGCCTGGAGCCACACATCCAACTCCAACATCCTCAGACTGCAGAGAGTGCAAAATAGGTGTTTACGCATGATATTGGACGCACCGTGGTTTGTAAGGAACGTGCAACTGCATAGAGATACAAACATCCCTTACATCTACTCCTTTCTATTAGCTACAGCAAAAAATTTTTTCTCAAAGATCTCTACACACCCCAACGATCTAGTTAAACAAGCAGCAAACTATGAAGAGACTGACCTCTTCAAATACAAGAGGCCAAAAGCCATCCTAAATACTTGCAACAATGACTAATCTCCGTGCCCCCAGGGTGAGCTCTCAGCTCATAAATCTTTCCTTCAATTCATCCTCCTTATCAGACAACGGGGAATAAAAGCATCTTGCTTCACCCTTCTGGCCAATGATGTTATGTTATGTTATGTTAGGTTATGTTTATGGTTGTGGACTTCACGGGGTAGATCATTCAATCCAATACCCTTGGAGGGTAATGGATGACAATGCTGTAGCTAATGAAGTTCTAACTGAGGCTCGGCTATTGCTGTTACCCTCCTGCCATGGTCAGAGCTTTAATTGCTCAGTAACACCTTATCCATACACTGTCCTCTACAGATAACGGGGAAGATGAAAAGCATTCTTGCTTCTCCCCTTTGAGCCAGTCCTTATAAGGACTATTTATGGTTGTGGAAAAAGGAGCGGATGTCCTTTTTTAGGACTTCCAGGGCAACAAATGGCAATGTTGCAGCCAATGAAGTTTTTAACTGAGGCTCGGCTATTGCCGTTACCCAGCCATGACTAGAGCTTTTTAGCTCAATGACACTCCATCCACACAGATTTACTTAATTCAGATGACGGGATAAATAGTCACGGACTCAGTCCATCGCCCAGTTCTTTAAAGAACTTTATGGTTGTGTCCAACGTGTTAATGAAGTTCGATGTGAGCAGAAATATTGTTATATGTTACACAATGTGGTGATTCAAATCATTAGAGTTTTATTCCATGTGTTGATAGTGAATTGATTATAATTACTTTTAAATGAAGTTCGCGAGCTGCTGTTCATTTGGGTTGGATTTGGGAAGGCTATTAATCCGAGAATAACGCAGAAAAGTGAACTGAAATTCGCTAGGTCTATCAGCCGCTAGAATCTCCATTGTTGGCACATTTATTTCAGGTTCATAGACTCGCAGGATTTACGTGTGTTTACACGCAAATTAATAATGATTAATGTGTTAGATTTGGACGCCCTCACAGATTCTCTTGATGAAGAGCCAGCACTTATCCTTGAAAATAAGCTTCAAAGGAAATTTAACCTTAAATTGCCATCAAATATGATAGATTCTGACATCATCATAGATTCTCTAGATGAAGGGCTGACATTCAGCTTTATAAAGAAACTTCTTAAGAAGTTCGAGCTTGAATGGCCCGGTTACCTAAATTTCTATTCTATACCCGGGACTAACGATGATCAAAATGAAGACACTCCTCAAAAGAGGAAAAACTAAATCTAGTAATCTCTGATTCTACTCACTCAGATCAAGGAGAGACGCACGCGCACAAAAAGCGCAAAACTCTCTCCTCGGAGTCAACAAATGATAACGGCATGGATGAAGATGCCTCCAACACAAACTCCTCTACCTCCACCAATGAAAAGGTGCCTCCACTCATTCTAAGGGAGAAACAGAGATGGACAGCCTTAAGAACCACCTTGGCCAACCTGCAGATTAACTACTCCACTTCCAAAAACATAGAGGAGGACATCAAAATTCAGCCCGCTACAGTGACTGATTATAGAAATTTAACCAAGGAGTTGGAGGTAAGAGGTATTCAGTATCATACATTCACACTTACCTCGAAGAAAAATTTAAAAGTGGTACTCCGAGGAGTATCAGAAGACATCGAAACAGATGAAATAGCTGCTGACCTCAACATGCAAGATCTGCCTCCCATAAAGGTCAGCAGAATGTACAGATCAAATAAGACCCCTATGCCTCTGGTGTTGGTGGAGATACATAATATCTACAAAAACATATACAACTTGAAGACATTCTGTGGGCTTAAGGTCTCACCGGAGCCACTTAAGAAGAAAGCCATAGATGCCAAAAATTTGGCCATGCCCAGAAGTTGTGCAAAGCTCAATACAGATGCTTAAAATATAGTGAGACCCATCCCACATATACCTGCTCCAAGCCAAAAACCACCCCGGATAAGTGCGCTAATTGTGGTGGCCCTCACCCTGCTAATTACAGAGGGTGCATTTTCCACCCCAAAAACAGGCAAACTGAGTTAATCAGTCAATCCACCTCATTATCAGAAACGAGAGCTCCAGAAACTCAAGTTCATCAGTCTCCCAACAGGATGACAGGTGTTTATCCTGCCATCCTGTTGGGATGACAGACAATCTCGAAGTCACGGGTATCAATGTCATCACTAACTCTGTCGGAAATTTCAAAGTGTATGCTGCTTATAACCCACCATCAAAAACATTGCTGACCACAGATCTGGATGATATCCTCGGAGTTAGACTACCGGTCATTATCGCCGGTGATTTAAATGCAAAACATCACGCATAGAGCCGGAGGTCTATAAATAGGAATGGCGCATCCTCTTTAACTACTCAAGCTCAAATTGCGCAACTGTGGCTGGACCCTCAGTGCCAACTCACCACAGTCCGACTGGTTTCTCCGACGTCTTGGATATAGTCGTCCTCCAGAATGTTAACCTGCAGTATACCCTGGAATCATTGAATGAATTATCATCAGACCACAAACCTATTCTGCTCCAACTAGGTTATCAGAGAGGACGTCCGCCATCGCCTCACACGTTCATACCTTGGGAAAAACTATCCAAAATGCTTCGAAACTACATTGATCCCGTCCCTCATATTAATTCAAAGGAAGAAATCGAATCTGCAATCAATGAACTTACTGATCAAATCAACGCAGCCATAGCATCTATCACCTCAAATTCAACTGTTTTTAAGCCTAAACGACTACCTGAAGATATAATGAACTTAATCAGGGAAAAAAAAATAAAACAATTAAAAGATACCATAACACCAGGGCACCCCAAGACAAAAAATATCTCAACAAAATTAACAGTGCAGTGAGTGATGCACTTAAAGCCCACAGAAACAAACTATGGGAAGACAAATTAGTTTCCATATCACCCGGTGATCAAACCGTCTGGAAGTTCCTGAGAAACTTCAAAAACAAATCTCTTCCTCCTCTCAAATCTGACCTGAACATTGTTTGCAGAGATGCAGAAAAAGCCGAAATTATGGCTAAAAATTTAGAAAAACAGTGTAGCGCCTCATACGATAACCTAAACTTCAATCATATTTATAAAATTCACTGCCACGTCAGACACGTGTTAAAACGGTCTGATACCTTCACCAGCCAACTCATACCTACTTCTCCAGCTGAAATTTATGAGATTATAAAGAGCCTAAAGAATAAAAAAGCTCCTGGGCCTGACGGCATATTCAACAAAGTTATTAAACTGTTATCCCGAAAGGCCATTGTATATCTTACAACAATAATAAATGCTATGTTCAGTTTCAAGTACTTTCCCTCTGCATGGAAGTTGGCAGACGTGGTTCCTATATACAAGCCTGGCAAGGATCCTCAGCAGCCTCAAAGTTATCGTCCCATAAGTCTGATTTCTAATTTGGGCAAAATAGCAGAAAAAGCTATCCTTTCCAGAATTCAACTTTCAGTAAAAAAATTAAACGTCCTTCCTTCAGAACAGTTTGGTTTTCGCCAGTTTCACAGTACCACCCAACAATTCATAGACTAATCGAATTCATTACCACAAGTTACAATTGGCACCAATACACTGGAGCAGTTTTTCTTGACTTAGAAAAGGCGTTCGACAAATTATGGCACTTTGGACTACTATACAAGTTGATTTTAGCTGGCATTCCATTAGATCTAGTCCAAATTATAAAGTCATTTCTTAGTGACAGACGAATGCAAGTCAAAGTAAATGATATATTATCTACCCAGCGACGAATTCTGGCAGGAGTGCCTCAAGGGTTCCTACTGGCACCGATACTTTTCACGATTTACATGGCGGACATTCCGCACAATCCAATGTCGTCTATCATTGCCCTATACGCAGAAGACACAGCTATACTAGCCAGATCTATTAAGCCCCACCTTGTCACCAAAAAACTGCAAGAAAACCTGCTGAAATTAGAGCACTGGTTCTCGATGGAGATTGCAAGTAAACCCTCAGAAGTGTATCGCCATGCTCTTCACTAAAAGCTCAATATCTCCCAAAGATGACATCTTCCTATTTAATACCAAGATTCCCTGGAAAGCAGAAGCCAAATATCTCGGTGTACTGCTAGACAGAAAACTACCTTCAGTCCACACACAAAAGCTTTATGTACAAAGGCATCAAAAATTATTGCACAGCTTTACCCTCTTATCAATAGGAATAGCAAGCTGGATACCAAAATTAAACTGCTCCTTTATCAGTTGATGATTCGACCCATTATTACTTATGCATCCCCAGTCCGGAGTCACACCTCAAGTACAAATATCCCAAACTACAGAGAGTGCAAAACAAATGCCTCCGCATGATCTTAAACGCATGGTATATCAGAAATGTCTAACTCCAACGGGATACAAATATCCCCTACATCTACTCTTTCCTGCAATCTTCAGCAGTCAAGTTCTTCTCAACATCGTCTTCACATCCAAATGAACTAGTACAACAAGCAGCAAATTATGACGAAACAGATTTCTCCAAATATAGGAGACCTAAGTTCACCCTACTTCCTAACGAAGATCTTTAACTCGCACCCACCTGAGCAAAGCACTTTATGACTGTGATATGTCTTCATCATACAATTTTTTTTTCATTCTGTATTCAATGAGTTTAGTGTCGTGGTAATTAGTGATTCAGTTATTTATAAAAGGTATTAAATATGATAGAAAAAAACATCTTTATAAACTTCATTGTTCGATTAATTGAGCTCTCTCGATATTTATGTTGAGATGAATTGGTCCCCACTAAGAAGACGAAAGAGAGGATGGCCTCGACTTACTAGGAGAGTAGGAGTTATAGAAGAATGATGATCCAGAAGGTTGCAAGAAGCCTTCTGGGATGGTGCATAATGGGGAAAGGGATTACAAGACCACCGCTGAGCAGTGGAAACGCCTTTAAAACTAAAGTAAATTGTTTCCAGGTGTTAGGACTTCATGTTAAAGAAAAACTAACGTTCGTTGAATGCTTTTAGGAAACAGCAGCTGCTGTTCTTTGCAGAAGGTAAAACAAACAGCTTGTTTTTAATCAAACTCTAATGATAAACTAGTGAAACGCTGTCAAGCTCAAGCTTAGAAGAGAAAACAATCAGCAAAATACTAAAAGTTGAGTTTCCAAAACATCTCAATAATTAAACTCCAAACTCATTGGACTATTATCACCCTTTGCCTTCATTCCCCATACCTCTACTCTTTGGGACAGCCTTCCCCCATACTGCTTGCCCCAACGATTACAACCTTCAGGTCTTCAAGCAACTCATCAACAATTTCCTTTCTTCTCTTAACAACACGACGACACTCGGCATTGTTGTGTCATAGGTTCTGGGATCTTTCGTGTGTGGGACTTCTTCTTCTTCTTCTTCGCATTATTCCCGCTTCCTATGCAGGGTCCGCGTGTTACTTAGATGCGACTACTTGTTAGTACTACTCCCAACCGACCCGTCGCCTGGTCTGCCGCTGGGGGGGGGGGGGGGAGGATATATTTTTGACTGTAGAGGTGTATGTTCACGGGGCCGGTTTGCCTGTTTGCGGGATGAAAAACGCCAGATAAACTGGCGGAAAAAACCCTACTGACCGCGCCCAAGACCGGCTAACTTGGCTATGCCTGAGGAAGATCCTCAAATTCCTCACGTCTACAACGGGAATCGAACCTGGGACACTCCTTCCCCAGGCATATGGTTGCGAAGTGCAAAGCCACTAGGCTAACCGCGCGGTCTGTGGGACTGATATATCAAAAAAAAAAAAAAATTACAAACCAATAACAATAAATTAATGCAAATTCGCGTGCTGTAAATAGCGAAACAAGCTCCGGATAAACATTAGGAATCGAATAGCGCAAAAACACTTACCTTAGAAAAGATCAAAGTGTTCGAGTGACTTATCATCTCCAAATAATGGCTTTTTATAGCCAACCTCCGTATTATCATTTACGTGTCTATTTGGATAGTTGTTGGTCACGTGACTGAGACACTATTGTAATGATTTGTTTTCTCAATACGCGGAAAGATGTATTGTAAAGTGAGCCGGAAATAACAAGAGAGTAAAAAGCATCTCCGGGGCGAACCCGAAATACTAAATTCAGCTGAACGTCCCCTCTCTCTCTCTCTCTCTCTCTCTCTCTCTCTCTCTCTCTCTCTCTCTCTCTCTCCCTTATGAAACATTACTGAGAAAATTACTTGTCACACTCGCCACAACGTTTGGATACCTTCCAAGATTGTTCGGATTATGACATACTAGTTTCAGGCGATGACACTATGATCCCATGGTTGCGTTATTACTTTGGGAAAAACAGCAATTTAGAATGGCGTGTTGGTGATATAATACATTCAAAGCAGCAATTCACTTTCAGTGGTGCTGTTGCTTTAAAATTAATAACAAATCTTATAATTCTAAACAATCAAAATTTAAAATTTTTGTTTATTATATTAAAGAATCGAACATTATTTATTACAAATCATAAAAATGAAACAATTTAAATTTCTTAACAATAAACATGTACTCCTATTTATGACTAATAATTTATAATTTATAATATTTATTAATAATACACACACACAACTATTTACGTCTTGTTCTTCTTTCTCGTCCATCAGATCACGGGTTGAGTTCCCTATGAAAAACCTTTGCCATTTGACTCTATTTCTGCCATCTCTCTCTCTCTCTCTATTTATAATGAACAATATTCATATACACAGATAATCATAATAAAATACCATGACACCTTTTTATTAATACATACATATATTTGTAGATCCTATCTATTTATTTATATTTATACCGAATTTCATTATTATTATTATTATTATTATTATTATTATTAAGAGAGACCTCCAGGGTGTCAGGGACTCGCTACACGCACCAGCTATCGTACGTATTCTTGCACTCACAACATCCAATGGCAATCCATTCCAATCACGCACCACCCTATGAGAGAAAAAGCTAGTCTTCACACCCTTCTTGGCGGCCATCATTCTCAGCTTCCAAGGATGCCCTCTCGTCCTTTCCCCACCCTCCATAAATTGGAAAATTCCATCAATTGAAATCCTGTATGACCCTTTCAGAAGTTTGTAAGTTTCAATCATATCACCCCTCTTTCTCCTGTTTGCTAATGTCTGCAGTCTACAAATTCTCAGTCTGTCTTCATAATCAGTATCGTACAATTCTGTTATCATTTCTAACACTCGCTTTTGCACTCTCTCTCTCCACTGTATCAGAATCACAACGGAAACCAGAAGACCAGACATGCTCACATTAGTCCAAGAGCGGTCTTATCAAGGCCTAGAAAAGAGGTAAAATGACTTCCTTATCTTTACATGTCAACTATCATTTCAGCATTGCAATTATGTTTTGAGTTCTATTTGCAATCTTTTCTACATGCCACCCCCCTGGACTTCAACTCGCTATCTACTAATACCGCATCATCCTTTATCATGTCATTAATGTAAAGATTGAATAACAATGGACCAAGGACTGAATCCTGTGGCACCCGTACTCGCTAGTCATCTTAAATCCTGCAGATTAACCCCCCCCCCCACATAGCATTTTTCCATATCTGTCTGTCAGTCATCCCCTGGTATCCACACTAATACTTTATAATCCAATCCCCCGCCCCACGCACGCATAGTTATGTCCCAGTAAGTCAAATGGAGTTCCATAAAGTGATTAAATATGTCGTGTCGTATTTTGGATAATGTATATATATATATATATATATATATATATATATATATATATATATATATTGCAAGAATCACTCCATGAAGGAGAAGTCAATGAATATAAGAATAGAAAGAACAATAAACAATATTGTTTATTTGGAGAATATAATTTTTGGATTAATTTTTGTTGCTAGAATGGCCTATTCTTATATATTTATTTCTTTTATATTTTATGATATCATTTTTCGTATGATAGCATACAAACAAGATATCATTATGACTTTCGCTTTTAAAATGCCAGTTTAACTTCGAAGAAGCTTATTGCCTACAATTTCAAGGAAGCCGTTTATCCGCATTCTGTGATTACTAGACTTGTCATTTTTGGATGTGGCTGGACGTAGCTCTGGAGAATTAATTAATTTCAAGGTCAGCATGTTTGTGAAGGACAACATTCGATATTCCGAGAATCCAACGTCAGCAATGTTAAGTTAGTTTTTAGGATACCGTAATTAAAAGAGGTATGGTGTGTGAGGTAATTACTTTGAGAGATTGCTAAATGAAACAAGCAGTGACAATGCGATGGTAGAAAAGACTCAACAAGAATGCCATCTTGAATATACATTCTGTATTTGAAGTAAGAAAAGCTATCACAAACTTGAAATGTGCAAGACACCTGGAGTAGATGATATTCGACCACAAATGCTAAAATATAAAAGTTTTGCATTGGCTGCATTGCATAATTCAGAAGACCTGGTCAGAGGGTCGAGTTCCATATGATTGGAGTAGAGCGGTCATAAAAATGGGAATAAAGCTCAGTGTGAGAATTACGGAGAATTTCTCTATCGAGTGTTCCTGGTAAGATTTATGCAAGTATTCTCGAGATACGGCCAAGAAAAATTGTGGAGGAGAAGCTTGGAGAAGAACAAGCTGGATTCAAACCAAATAGAGGTTCTGATCAGATTTTCACTTTTTAACGACAAATAGTTGAGAAATCGTGGGAATATGACAAAGATCTGTACTTTGTTAGATCTGGAAAAGGCATATGATAAGGGGCCAAGAGGCATATGATAAGGGCTCATCAAAACGCTACAGTTATAAGGTGTAAATGAGACATTATATCAAGCAATACATAGTCTCTGTTTGAGTTATAAATCAGAGTTAGAATTAAAGGAAGATGGATTGATGTTAAGTCGGTTTCCGCCAAGGTTGTACGTATTCTCCAATGTTATTCATTGCTTTTTAGTGGAATAAAGTTACACATTCAGATTGAAGTCCCCAAATAAGTAGCGTTCTTAAGCCAGCCAATGGAAATAATCGCCCAATCGCCCAATCTTCAGGCATTCGCAAAATACCTGATGAGGAATTCAAAAATGGGTCCTATTAGTCAGAAAGCAGAATCAGTATCTACTCAGTCAACCTACATAATACAGTTTGCTTTCTTTTTTTATTTTTTACAGAACTATCATGATATTATTGGCAGCTTTACATTATTCAAAGAAATCTATGGCATAATGGTACTTTCTTAAAAATCTAAACGTATATATGAATCAATTTGCATGTAACTAGACATGATTCTGTTTCCTAATTTTACTGTTATAAAGAATGGTAAAATTGGGAAACAAAGCAAATGGTTTGATTCTAAGCAAGGGATTGGAAATAATCAACAGTTTTTGTAAGGATTCCAAAATTCGATTCAACCTGCTAGTATCCGGAATCCTGAAATTTTTTTTTCCCTTTTGACACAATAGGATCTAAGCACACAATAACAAAACTGATGTATGACACGATTTGAAGACATATCACTTTAAACTAAGCAGTAAAACTGCAACGTTTTGTTTAAATTTTTAAGTATAGAAACTTATTATTAGTTATTTATATGATTATTAAAAATAAACAATAATTTGTAATATAAATAAATAATAATAATAATAATGACAAAATTTTAATAATTTTTATCAAAATATAAAATTAAAATATTGAAACCATTAAAATAAATTTAAACGTAATTTTTTTTTTTTTTTGTATAAATTGTTTCAAATATCCGCAAACAGAAGGTTCAACTGTTAGGCTTTTGACTTTTTGACGAGACAGAAGACGAATTATTTTAGACTGAGCCTGATTAGATTGCATACAAGGTTTTTCAGGACTCTCACATTGCACTGGCGCAGACACAGATTGATTCCTGCTGTCTCCCCCCCCCCCCTGCATGAAACATGCAAGAGGTCTAATGACCGGCAGGCCCCACCCACTATGAGGAACAGTGGTGGATTAAGGGAGGTAAGCTTTCAATCTGTGGCCAAGTGAGATATTGACATTCCTTTCCCCATTTAGTAGGACGCTAGAAGTCTAAATATTGCTAGTAGACCACCTTGGTCTATAGGATTTTTTTGCTTGCAGGCTCCTAGACCTGCGGCATTATATATTCTGCTCTATTCTGTTCTCAAACAATTTCATCCGGCAGGAGATCCTCGCCCCGATATGGAAAACATCAAGGAGCAGATCCGGATCCTTAATAAGGAGCAGTCCCTAGAGGTACTGAAACTCATAATAGGCAAGCTTGAATCTGACTGGCCGGGTTTTATAAAGCAGTACATTCACTCTAATGATCAGGATGGAGAGGAGGAGGAGATATCACAAGGAGAATTCATTACTGTTCTGTCACCAAAATCCTCCTGTCAAAATAACTCACAGGGGGAGCATTCTAACAAAAGACTAGAACTACAGAAGACCACATGGATGAAAACTCACCAACACCAGATGTACCGAGGAACAATGAAAAGGTTCCAACTGTTATATTAAGGGACAGGACAAATTGACCAGTGACTTATCAGCCCTTAGGGAACATAAAATCTCATATTCCTGATCTAAAAATCAAGATGAAGGAATCAAAATCCAGCCAGCCTCACTCACTGACTACAGACAAATGATAAAGCTAATGGATAACAATAGTCTTCCTTATCACACATTTGCTTTACCCAATGAAACGAATCTCAAGGTGGTACTTCGTGGGGTAACCGAAGGTGTAACCTCTGAAGAAATCCCTGCTTTTCTACTCAGCCGCTAAGGAAAACGTCGTCAGCTGGGCAGTGCCAAAGGTTTGGCCATGCCCAAAAACTTTGCAAGGCACATTTCAGGTGCTTAAAATGCGGCGAGAGCCGCAGACCATTATGTGCACCAAGTCAAGATCCACACCAGCTAAATGCTTCAACTGTGGAGGACCTCACCCTGTCAACTACAAGGGGATGCATTACACACCCAAAGAACCGTGGGTCAGCAAAAACTGGCCTTCCAACACCCTACAGGGAGGCTCAAGGCAAACAAGCTCTAATCTAACATTAGTATTAACTACCTCACTAGCTACCATGTTACAAGAATTCAGCATGACAAATCCTTCGCCATCATTCACGAAAAGATTCCTACAAGGTACCCACTCAATTTTGACAGCCCTCAATAATGAATAAAAGAAACTTCCAGCCCAACTCTCTCATGATCACTGCATGGAATAACGCAAATGGACCGAGTAACAAAATTCTGGAATGGCAAGAGTTCAATTACAGACACAATCCTGATATGATATTAGTAAATGAAACACATCACAGGCCAGCTAATAACCTAAAATTATGAAACTACATAATGTAGAAAACAGACAGACTCACCAGCAGTGGAGGAGTTACAGCCGTATACATTAAAAACTACCTAAGCCACAATGTCCTGACCAATCCACAAACCAAGAACCCAGAGATAACAGGCATTGAAGTTCATACTAACAATGTTGGCAGTATCAAAATCTATGCTGTATACAATCCACCCAGCATTCCATTACTGGGTATCTGACTTGGACTCCATTCTCGGATTCACAGACTCCATCATCATGGCTGGTGACTTTAATGCCAAGCATACAGCCTGGTATAGCTCCACAATCAATGAAGGTCGTACTCTAAATAACTCAATGCAAAATACTGTTGTTATAGCCAGACCCACAGAGTCCGCCCATCACAGCTCAGATGCACTTGACATAATCATCCTCAAAAACATCAGATACCAGTATCAGTTGGATACATTAAATGAACTTTGTTCCGACCACAACCCCATTCTGCTTGAACTCGGTACACAAGAGCAATTCTCTCCTCTGCACTCTTTCATGTCTTGGGACAAACTCTCCACAATTCTCCCAGACCATATTGGCCCACTCCCTGTTATTCACAATAAAGAGGAGATAGACTTTTCTGTAAACAACTTGACCAGTCAAATCAAAAAACCAATAAAGGCAGTCACCCAAACTACAGTCTTTCACCCTAGTAATCGGATCCCCGAGGAAATCATGGATCTAATCAGATTGAAAAATAAAGTCAGAAAGAGGTACCATAACACAAGAGCCCCACAAGATAAAACAACTCTGAATAATCTAAATAGACAAGTCCGTGAAGCTCTCCATAAACATCGAAACCAAGATTGGGAATCTAAGCTGACGAAGCTAAACCCAGAGAACAACTCCATCTGGAAATTCTTGAAAACCCTCCGCACTAAAAGGCAACTTATATCCCCAATTCAGACCACGAAGGGAATAGCCCATACTGACAAGGAAAAGGCAGAAGCTCTGGTAGACAGCTTGGAAACTCAATGTAACCCCTCTTATGAAAATTTAAACATCAATCTTATCTACAAGATTCACTGCCGAGTCAAACAGGCCATAACACAACAAAAGGATAACCGAGAACCTATCACACCCACTTCTCCAGCAGAAATTATAAATATTATAACCCATTTGAACAACAATAAGGCTCCAGGACCAAATGGAATCACAAACAAAATAATCAAACTACTCCCCAGAAAAGCCATTGTGCATCTAGTCAATATAATCAATGCCATCCTCAGACTCAAGTATTTTCCCTTAACATGGAAGACGACGGATATCACACCAATCAAAAAGATTGGAAAGGACTCCCAGCTCCCCGAAAGCTACAGACCTATCAGTCTTCTGTCAAGCCTTGGAAAGGTTGCGGAAAAAGTCATCCTTACAAGGCTTCAATCAGCAACGGATAAATTAGGTATAATTCCTAATAAGCAGTTAGGATTCAGAAAAAACCATAGCACTGTACAACAGATACACTGACTGGTCGAATTCATCACCTGCAGCCTTTATAGATGCTGCGAAGGCTTTTGATGAAGTGTGGCATCAGGGTCTTCTCTAGAAGCTCATCACATTCAATATACCAACTAATCTAGTAAAAATAATTCACACATATCTCAAAGACAGATTTATGCAAGTCAAAATAAATGAAACTGTGTCAACTAGACGCAAGATCCTGGCAGGTGTGCCACAGGGCTCGCACCTACCCCCCCCTGCTATTTTCTAGCTGCATAGCTGATATCTCTCAAAACCCAAGATCAACAATCACTGTGTATGTGCAGATGATACTGCGTTAGCAAGATCTCTCAGCCCCAAACTAGCTATAAAAGACTCCAAAGCAGTATTCATACATTAGAGAAATGGTTGATGGACTGAAGAATACAAGCAAAACCCACAGAAGAGTTCAGCCATTCACTAGAAAAAAGTTCCAGACCAAGGAAGACATACATCTGCTATGAGTTAAGATTCCTTGGAATCTTAACGAAGATTCCAAGTCAAATATCTCGGAGTGATGCTTCACAAAAAACTCCAATTCACCAGTCATATAAAACACACAAGCTCGAAGACATCCAAAGTAATCGCACAGCTCTACCCCATGATCAACAGAAGAAGCAAACTGGATACTCTGAACAAACTACTCATATACAGGATGGTAATACGCCCAGTCATCACTTACGCATCTCCTGCATGGAGCCATACTTCGAATACAAAGATTCAAAAGCTGCAGAGAATACAGAACAAATGCCTGAGAATGATTCTGGATGTCCCATGGTTAATTAGAAACTCCCAGATTTACAGAGAAGTCAACATTCCCTATATCACATCCCTCCTCCATGACCTAGCAGAAAAGTTCTTCACCAAGACAAACAATCATCTGAACCCGCTGATCAAGCAAGCTTCAGACTATAATGAAACAGAATTCTGCAAATACAAAAGACCCAAGTCAATTCTATGCTCAGCTGAACACAGCTAATGTCACTGCCCTTCCAGGGCGAGCTTAAAGCTCAATAATTCTCCATTCAAAAAACTTCCTTTTCAGATAAAGGGGAATATGAAAAGCATTTATGCTTCACCCATCAAATCAGTATCGTTCTGCGTTCTGCATTCAACTGTTATATATATATGTGTCTATGTAATTGCTTTGCAAATGATGTTGATATTGATATGCAATATCAATGATATGATATGATATGGAATAATTTCAATTTTGAATCTATCCTGGGTTCGAATGTGGTGGAGGAACTTTTGACAAAAATGGAAGCATAGTTATAAAAAAAAGGATTTCTAATGAACGAAATAAATTAGTAAAGGTCCACAAGTAAATCAGAGTTTTATGAATGTCAATAAAATCTATTGTTTTGGATGATTTTCTTCCAATAAAATTGATGATTGAAGGATACGGCAGCAGCAACAAATTAAAAACAAAAAAGTGAAAAAGAGTCACTCAGAAAATCATATACTGCTCTAACAATAATTTTATAATCGTTATATGTGTTTCTAGTGACTTTATCTGCGAGTCGTATGATTTTATGCGGATAAACACTAGTTGTAATCCAAAGTCGGTTAATGCACTTGATGACGATAACAAAACCTTTTCAGTCAAAAACTGTGAAACATCTTTTGCTCTCATCTGAAATAATTCTCGTGACCGCATTAGCGCAAGCTGAGTCAGATGTTTCTCGCAATAATGCTCACT
Source organism: Typopeltis vanoorti (assembly GCF_054136105.1). Classification (NCBI taxonomy): domain Eukaryota; kingdom Metazoa; phylum Arthropoda; class Arachnida; order Uropygi; family Thelyphonidae; genus Typopeltis; species Typopeltis vanoorti. The sequence goes on along the minus strand of NC_143557.1, from coordinate 97,325,561 downwards.
CTCTAATTATATATGAAATATTTAAATTAGATACACTTCTTCTTCTTCTTTCGCTACGCCTTATCCCGTGTTAAACGAGGTCGGCGCTCCCTTCTTTAATCTTCTTCTTCCAGATTCTCCGGTCCAGGGCATCTTCCCGACTCCATCCTTTCTCCCTAAGATCCTCTGCCACCTTATCCCTCCATCTGAGTTTGGGCCTGCCTCTTTTCCTCCTTCCCTCCACCTCCATACGCTCCACTCGTTTACCAACATAGTCCGCACTCCTTCTCTCTACATCACCGAACCACCTCAGCCTGCTTTCTTGTACCTTCTTACCGATCGGTCCCACCTTGATCGTCCCTCTGATGTAGTCATTCCTTATCCTGTGCTTCTTTGTCACACCACTCATCCATCTCAACATCCGCATCTCCATCTTCCTCTCCTGTGCCTTTGTTATAGGCCACGTCTCGGCGCCATGGAGCATCGCCGGCCTCACCACCATCTTATACAGCTTTCGTTTCATCTTACAACTCACTCTCTTGTCGCACAGGACCCCGCTCATCTTCCTCCAGCCGCATGTTATTCGGTGCTGTATTTCCTCATCCAAGTCATCATTCCTCTCGACGACCGACCCAAAGTACTTGAATTTCTTCAGGGAAGAAATTATTATCCTACACTAATGTAGGATAATAATTCCACACGCACTCAATGAACAATGAAAGATCCATGATGATATACTTGTGCATTATTTATTTATTTACAGGAGTCGAGAGACTCCTTCAAAGGACTGGCTTAACGAAGCAAGAATGCTTTTCATCTTCCCCGTTATCTGTAGAGGATAGTGTAGGGATAAGGTATTATTGCCCTATTAAATTAAAGCTCTGATCATGGTAGGAGGGCAACAGCAATAGCCGAGCCTCAGTTAAAACTTCATTGGCTACAGCATTACCATCCATTAGCTCTCCAAGGATTTCATTGGAGTGAAGACAATGTTTTATTTTTATTATACATACAATAACTTGGATTTATAGAAGTGTTTAAATATATTCATAAAATTTTTGAAAAGATTAAGAATTGTTTAGTTTTATTTAAAATTTAAAAAGTAATATTAAAACTGCAAGTACTTTTTATTAAATATTTTTATATATTTAAATTAAAACATTCAAATTATTAGTTATATTCTGGTGAATATATTCTATTAATCAATGCTTTTTCAATTTTTTAAAGTAATCTATCGAATTATTCAAGCAACTAACTATGAAAAACAGTGTACTAATTAGCGATTATAAATGATTTATAAATATAGAAATTAAAATATAAATCCACTGTAAATGATATTTAGCATCATAAATTCTGCTAATTTTTCTAAATACTTATCTATAGTGTAGTGTTTCAGTTCACGTAATATCAAAAGAAATTAAAAAATCTCTTTGGTTCCAAGTTTTCAGTAAAACGCATAGGGATTTTAAAAAAATATATAAAATATTTGAATCTTAATGTATATTATAATTTATTACTGTAATTTAAAAGATGGATTTGGTACAGAAAAAATTTAATATTTATGTGTTAAATTAGCTCCAAAAGTTTTATTGGAACTTGACACACCACTTTCATATTTAAAAAAAATACTTATCCAAATATTCATTTTTTTCTTTTTCTAGGTTGAATTAATAATCATATAATTGCCTTTTATTATTATTATATATATAATAAAAGCTTGTATTATATTATTCCTTCAGTTATTTACTAACACTATTACATGCACATCACATTTCGATCGCAATGTAATCATCATCAAGAGTACTGTAGGTATTTAAAATTAGAATCGTTTTACAAAATTGCCAATAAAAATGTGCAGATCGAAACTGAAATTTAACTACAACAACATCTTCGTATGTTTATCTTAAATCTCAAATTCTCTTAAATTACATTCACCAAGACTTGACTAAATGCAATAATCCCACAATTAAAAATAAATTCTCAATTCTTATAAATACTCTCGAATCATAGTTCGAAAAGCACTGTAGTAAATAAATCACTTTCAGGGTTACTAAGATTAGCACAACAGTTCATAGATGGCAGCACGTACAGAAGGCATTTTCTTTACTAAAATACCGAGGGCTATCACTTCTTAACATGGATTTTAGGCCAGGTGGCCTGTTCCGGTCTCATGTCATCTCTTACTTGGTCTTCCTATTCTTCTTTTTCCACTTATTTTATATTTGTATAATTTTTTTAGTAGTCTGCTGTTGTCCATTCGATTTAAATGTTCTATCCATTTTTGTTTATACTGTTTTATGTAGTAATTAATTGGCTTTATATTCAGGAACTGTAAAATTTCTTCATTTACTTGGTATATCCATCTTTTTTTTTTTTTTTTTTTTTGAGAAATTTCATTTCTGCTGTTTGAATTCGTTTTTCATCTTTCCTTTTTATGGTCCATGTTTAAGAGTTCCTCCCTATACTAAATATATTAGCTGAGAATGGATTTGATTTATTCGTTTATTCTATTCAGCCCAATGTGGTCAGATTAAAAAAATATTCATTATGAAATTAATATTCAGACATGTTTGAATCTCAACAATATTTTTAATCCCCTGAACTACTAAAAGGATTCAACTCTAAGGTAGCTCCTTATTTCACTGAGTTTTTTTTTTTTTTTTTTTTAATTTATTTTATGTTTCATTGAATTTCAATTTCAATGAAATTCTATAATTCCTCTAGCAGTAAGTAACACAGAGCGTTAGCATTAGGTTTAAAATTTGAACTACCATATATATATATATATTTATATATTTATTATAAAATCACAAAGCGAGATAAAAGTTCTGAGTCCACAAAAAAAAAGAGGTAGAAAGACACAGTTATATGAATGCGGTTTTATTTTCTCTATGTACATATACTGACAGCACACAATAATACATCGCACTATTCAGAGTCCCAAGCTAGTCCCTCCCGTTGTTCAAACACCAAAGCACTTATTTCCCTGATAATCGGAGAATTCATCACAACCTGGAATAGCAGAGAGTCCGGGAAAAAAATCTCTGGCACTGTTACATGGAATGAATTCTTCGGGAAAGGCACATGTGAAAGAAAACTGATTGAAGACAGTCTGATTGCCACAGAGAAAACTATACTGCTGAGTCTTGGGAGCCTCTAAAATCTCTAAAAGGAATCTCTGGCACTGTTACATGGAATGGATTCTTCGGGAAATTCACATGTGAAAGAAAACTGATTGAAGACAGTCTGATTGCCACAGAGAAAACTATACTGCTGAGTCTTGGGAACCTCACCTTCTTCCAACACGGTGTGGCATAAATGGAATATCTTGCAGTTGTTATCCACATCGGCATAATATCCGTCTCCACTACACGAAAAACCAGTATTAATTGATCCGACCATTATTTCTGCACCATCAGGCAAAGTGTAAGTTTGACGTTTTGTCTGAAAAATAAATTAATTAATTAAAATCATAAAGAAATGAAAATATTCGGTTGTATGTAATTTTACGTAGAAAGTATTGATGTTATGTTTTTAAAATATATTAGTATTAATAACTGGACATTCTCTTGATGATCACAACAATGAGAATCTAATTCTCTCTCCGTTCTGTTAGAATTAGGAAAGTGCAATAAAATTTTTCGTATTTCGCCATTCGTTGATATCTATTAATCTTTTCTATTAATTTTTTTTAGTAACACAGTTCTTAAAAGAACTGGGCGATGGACTGAGTCCTTGACTCTTTATCCCGTCATCTGAATGAAGAAATCTGTGTGGATGAGATGTTATTGAGCTAAAAAGCTCTAGTCATGGCTGGGTAACGGCAATAGCCGAGCCTCAGTTAAGACTTCATTGGCTACAGCATTGCCATTTGTTACCCTGGAAGTCCTCTCCGGTTCTAGTAACACAGTTTCTCTTATGATAATAAAAGTAATAATATTATAATTAGAACTGGATGGTGTTTTATTTAAACTCCAGATTCATGAATTTTTTTTAATTTAGCATAAAATTTTTTATGCGTTACCAAAGAATATATAGAATACAATGATAATACTAAATGAAAAATTAAAAATATTAGAGAAATTTATTTATTTAAAACAAAATTAATATTAATATAAAAATAACTTACTCGAGAGAAAGCTGTAGCACATACCAAAGAAGCAAATACTGTAAGAAAAGAAAATATAAGAAAAATGAAACTTCATTTATATTCCTTCAAAATTCTAGGAATATAAAATAAATAAATAATAACATATATGCGAAATAAACGCCCACACCACTGTTCAACTTACATCCCAATACCAAGTGGGTGGTAGAGTGTTGGGAGAAATAACAAATACGTTTCAGGAAATACAAATAAAAAAGTTCGTTCAAAGAACAGAAGTAAGAATAGAAAAAAAAATTAGTCTGTGACTTATATGCAAAAAAGCGGATTTATAACTCATATTTTAATGAATTTAGAAGAAACTGGAGGATTTTTGTTAATGAAAATATGTATAGAAAATGGTCGTAGCAGAAAATGAATATTTGCTTAAAGAACAATAGAGTGAATCAGTGATATAGCGATTAATTAATCTAGCACCTATTAAATATATACATATCGCGACTATAGTCTTAATCACAGCTATGGGGGATTGGAAGAGACATCTGGTGATTTGGAGATTAATACCCTTGGAGGGTAATAGATAGCAATGCTGTAGCCGATGAAGTTCTAATTGAGGCTTGGCTATTGCTGTTACCCTCCTGCCATGATCAGAGCTTTAATATCTGAATAACACCGTATCCCTACACTGTCCTCTACAGATAACGGGGAAGATGAAAAGCATTCTTGCTTCGCCCCTTTAAGCCGGTCCTTTATATATATATATATATATTATATATATATATATATATATATATATATATATATATATATTCAGATGATGTATATTCAGATGACGGGATAAAGAGTCAAGGACTCAGTTCATCGCCCAGTTCTTATAAGAACTTAAGGTGTAGGTGTTATGTGTAGGCACATAACAATTAATAATTGTAACTACTTAATTACTGGAGATAATATTTGCGGCCCAACTAGGAAATAAAATTATGTTATACAAACAGTAGATAAAGAATTAACTATCTGGTTCAATTCAAACATCTTCCTAACTCTTTTACTTGAGAAATATTATGAGAATAATGACCCGTCCATCATTAAGATAAGACGAGAGAGAAAACTGCAATTCAATTTGCAACTGAAAAAAAAAACAACAACTTAAGCTGTCATATTTTTATATGATTATTGATTATATTAAATATAAGTATAAAGAAGCGTGAATTGTACTCACCAAAGACTGCTGTTACCTTCATGTTAGTGCCTCTGTAAACAACGAATCTGCAATGCATAACGTTTTATAGTTTAGCTTTGTTCTAGGTTCAGCTGGATTTAAAAAAAAAACTCTATCTCAATATATATATATATATATATATAAATTGATATTTTTCTTCATTTTTAAATAAAATGAGTAAGAATAAAATCTGATTTCTGTAAATCTTAAAATAGAAATAAAAATATTTTTTGACACCAAAAATCAATATTTATAAATTCTATTGATCAACTTAATGAACTTTTCATAATAATATGTGGAGAAACATGGTTAATATATATGAACCATGAGATCAAGTCCTTTTTAGGACTTCCAGGGTAACAAATGGCAATGCTGTAGCCATTGAAGTTTTAACTGAGGCTCGGCTATTGCTGTTACCCAGCCATGACTAGAGCTTTTTAGCTCAACAATAACCCTCCATCCACACAGATTTACTTCATTCAGATAACGGGATAAAGAGTCAAGGACTCAGTCCATCGCCCAGTTCTTTTAAGAACTTTAAGAATAATAATATGTTCTCTCGAGTTTATCGATTACAGCTCGAGTTGGATGAATGAATTAAATGTATGTATATTTTCTCTAGCATGTGAAAATATACTGCTTAGATGAGTTTAATCAAGTTTTGTTTGTCATGAGTTGAAACAAAGTTGTTAAATAAGAATACCGAAAATTGATCTTTATAAACTCCAACCTTCACGTAGAGGAGTCGTGTACTGTAAATAGCGAAACATAGATAAACATTAGTGATCGAATAACGACATACTTACCTTAGTAAAGATGCAATGTGTTTAAGTGACTTATCGTCTCCAAATCATTCCTTTTATAGCCCTTCACCCTATTGCTATTTACACATCCTTTAGGATAGTTGTTGGTCACGTGATTTAGACTTAGCCTATCGTAATGGCTCGTTTTCTCAGCATGCGGAAAGGTGTATAGCAAAGTGTGCCACGGATAACAAGAGATTAAAGAGCATACCCGGGGATGAACCCAAAACACTAAATTCAGCTGAGCGTTTTCTCTTTAACATCACACTCTCTTCTTGAAGTAACATCACGGTGTAAATTATTTGTCACACTTGCAAAAATATCCGAATACGATGGAAGATTACCTGGCTCGGGTTATGACATAACTAGTTTCAGGTTACAACGTGACAGCATGGGGACGTTTACGTTTTGAAAATCAGCAATGAGAAACTGTTAGTGTCTATAAGCATTGTGAGAATCTACTTTTAGTAGCAACGTTGGTTGAAACTTAATAATAACAGCCCTTATAAATATATACGAACTATCAAAAGTTAAAATTTTCTTTATTATATTAAAGACCCAATATTATTTACTATTATTAATAAGACAAGAGAAATTACATTTTATTGCTTGCATTAGATAGAGATAATATAAGCTTCTTATTAAACGAATTATTATTTAAAAGTAATAAGTATTTCATCTATAATACAGTCTATTTTACCAGCTTTTATATTTCGTATACTAGTTTTTATAGTATTTTCAATATTCTTTTCATTTCCCTTAAATTTCAAACGACCGTTTTAGAAGTACCCGGTGGGTCAACAGCTAAAACTGGTCGGTTGAGGCTTCTTTCTCTCCTCTATCACTATTTCACTCTCTCTCTCTCTCTCTCTCTCTCTGCTGAATCTTAGCGCCACCTTTATTCTCAAAAGGTCAACGATGAGACAACGATGTATGTATAATGAATATTGCAAATATATCTTTTATATATATATACTGTATATCACAGCTGAAGGATCTTCCTCAGCCATAGCCAAATTAAGTCTTCGGCGTAGACCGACCACACGTCATACAGCCATAGGATATACAGGGGGAGGCATAGGGCTAGCCACTTTATCCTCGGGAAGGATACGGCTTAGAAGAGCTGAAGTCAACTTTGTAACAGGCAGGCCAGTAGGCTTAATAACTAGTAGGGAGAAGAATATATATATATATATATATATATATATATATATATATATATATATATATATATATAAAAAAAACAGCTAACGCCTTTTTATTCCCGTATATACGGGAGTAGGCGAGGCCATTTAGCCCTATCTAACTTTTTGGAGACTGAGTGGGCAGTTCAATCTCCACTGGTACCCAATCAGAGACAGATGGCCCAAGGCTATCACTAATTAAGCGGTACGCAGTGAAGAGAGACGGCTCAAATGTGCCGCCATCTCGTGGTCTCTAACCCTAACACAATATATTTAATGTCTGAAATAATGTGGGTTCTACGGTCGATTTTCTTGAGTTTACAGGACGAAAAACCCGAGTTTCCGGGAGGAAAAACCTGCTTGCCCGTGCCAGAGATCGACTAACTCGGGAACCGGTCGAAAAAAGGCTTAGAAAAATTTCCTCTTGTCGCCGACTAGACTCGAAACCAAGACTTCCTTCGTGCGGCCTAGCGCGGTGGTGTGCAAACGCCACATCCACTGAGCTACACAGGCTCTGCAATCTGTTTAATAAAATATAAATATAAATAATTAAATTTAATTTAAAAATTAAAAATATTACTAAATATGCTAAATATTCAGATAAGTTTTATGTAAAATTATTTTATTATTTATAAATTAATGCATATAATTTTATATTTTATAATAAATATAAAATAATAATAAATTATAAATTCTTTATAATACATTATAAATTATTTATAATAAATGATAATAAAATAATAATACGCAAATATAATGAATTATAGTTATTATTTTATTTATTTATCTTTATTTATTATTAATATAATTTTTTACCATCATATCTCATCTGAGCATTGAGAACTCTCAACATAAATATTTAATCTCAGCATAGTTTATTATAAATGCATACACAATTAAAGCCTGACCAATATAAACTCCTGATATGAAATATGAACACTCTATAACAAAGAAGCAGGTTAAAATCTAAAAAAAAACGTATCTAATTTATAGACAAATCCTTAAGGTAGAGGAAGAAACGATTCTAGTATGCAAATACACCATCAAATATTATGTACGTGGTTTATACAAAAGTATCAGAAGGAACAGGATTTCACATAAAAATTTTATATAAAATTTTATATATTATGATGTCCGCTACTGTTGAAATCCAGAGCTACTGTATGAGCCCGATATCCAGGCCAGTTTCGATATTTATAATTTCTTGGTATGTTTAATTTATAATCTTCATAATTTCTTGGTATGTTTAATTTATAATCTTCATAATTTCTTGGTATGTTTAATTTATAATCTTCATAATTTCTTGGTATGTTTAATTCATAGTATAACAAGTGGAAGCACTTTCAACAACTATCTCTAATCCCGAGTATTTTAATAATAAGGTCTGACACCTTTTGACAACTCCTACGTAAAAATATGACTTCTGCATTACTTCAACCTTGGTATCACCTCTGAGTCTGGCTCCCACAGAAGAGACCTCAATAAAGATGGAACCAGTTGAAAGCTTGGGTGATGAATGGCAATGCTGTAGCCCATGAAGTTTTAACTGAAGCTGGGCTGTTGCTGTTACCCCCCCCCCCCCCAGATGAAATATGAGCGGTTCTGCTCAGTGGTGGGGTGAGCCTGTTACTGAGGAAACAACGCTGAGTTTTTGATCCTTCGATTCACTCATTGTTGGATGATATGGGGGATCACGAGTTTTTGGAGAGGTAACCCCGCACATAATACAGGGAATCCGGTCTGGGTAGTCACCCTTCCCATAATGCATACAATTATACATACACGTAAGGATATGTGCTTTGCATTATGGGATACTAAGGCAAGCGATGTGAAGTCATACAACTTTGCCACGAGTTGCTCCAGTCCTGAAAATACATCAGGCCTAAACTTGTTTGCTTACATTTGGATAAAGGATTAAACCAAGTATATAATTTCTTGGTATCTTTAATTTATCCTCATTTTTTCTTTTCTCTGTCTATGATATTTTCACCATTCTTCTGGTGGTCCATATTTCAAAAGCATTTAATTTTTTTTTCTACTTCTTTATTTACAGTCCAAGTTTCACTATTGTAGAGAATGCTTGACCAGATATAGCACTTTATTAATGTTGTTCGTGTGTCTAAATTAAAGTCTCTGGATGTTAGAACAGTTTTCATATCAATGAAGGTTTTTCTTTCTATCTCTATTCTTCTTTTTATTTCTTTCAAGGAATTTCCTCCTTCTGTAAATATTTGTCCCTGATATATGTATAAAAGATTTAACTTGTTCAATTTTCTTTTGATTAAGAGTTACGTTTAGTTTCGTATTTATATTCTTTTGATATAATCATGCACTTTGTTTTCTTTAGGCTAATAATTAATCCCATGTCTAAGCTTCTGTTGTAAATTTCTGTGACTAAGTTTTGAAGATCTTCTGATTCTGCAATAAGGATTGTGTCATCTGCATATCTGAAGTTGTGTTGAAGTTCCTACCTCCTACACTCTTCAATTCTGCAATATCTTTAAAAACTTGCTCACTATACAATAAAGGTGATAGTGATAACATACATCCTTGTTGGCAAACAACTTTAATCAGCATTTCGTGAACTCTGTCCAAAAGCTACAAGAAACAACCTTTCCTCTCACAAACAAACATTCTCCACTAGGTCCACGAGCAACCCAGTCGATGTGGTTCCCCACAGTAATAAAAGAAGAACTAACACTGGCAATTCAACAAATTAACCCTAACAAAGGACCGGGGAGAGACGGAATCAGACCGAAAGACATCAAGAACCACTCAACCAACCTACTTCCAGTTATACAAAAACTGTTAAATAAAATCTTAGAAACGGGACACATACCTGAAACACTGAAGACTGCATTAATTACACCCATACACAAACAGGGGAAAAAGAAACATTATAAGTAATTACAGACCCATCGCCACGCTGTTTGTAATCAACCAAATCATGGAGCGCATCGTGCATCAGAAACTCTCCACATACGTTGAAAAATTTCAAATCATACCCAAAACACAATATGGCTTTCAAAAAAATAAAGGAACAGCAACACTCCTGGAAGATTTCACAGATCTAATAAATGCTGCATTGGATAAAACAGAATAACATTAGTGGTATTCATTGACCTAACAAAAGCATTTGACACACTAACACACAAAACATTGTTAACGAAACTAACCCATATCGGTATTGGAGGTCGTCTACTCCAGTGGTTTAAAGCATACACGAAAAACAGAAAGCACATCACACGTATAGGATCAGCATACAGCAAAGAGGTACATGTAACCTGTGGAGTACCACAAGGAGCTGTCCTATCTCCCGTCCTATTTAACATATACACACACGACATAAGCCAACCCCCCCCCCCCCCCTAAAAAGTAAAATCTTCCAGTACGCAGACGACACGGCCATAGTATCCATTCACAACAATGCAAATATCGCTTACAAAAATATGCAACACGACATCAATCAAATCACTAACTGGTTAACCGAAAACGGTATATATATAAATCCTGGAAAAGCAAAGCTAATGGTATTCAAAAAATCCCCAAACCCTGCCCACAGAAACTAAATATCTCACTATCCGACATTCATCCTCCTATACACAAAGCGAAGAACCTAAAATCACAACCATCACACAGGTGAAAACAACACGCTATCTCGGACTTCACTTCGATGCTGATGAAAGTTGGAATACCCATACAAATTACCTACATAAAAAGCTTAGGATAATAGCAAGCAAACTATACAGATTAAAAGATATTGCCCCAACCCACATAAAAATACTAATCTATAAAGCATTATGTGAAAACATTTTAAGATATGTAATCACATCATACACATTCTGCGCAGACTACAGACTACAATGGTTGCAAGATAAAATGGTAAAACTTATATTCTGGGAACAACCCACTCTTATGCAGGAAGCACGGACAAAACACAAAATATTTAAGGTGAAACACTTATGCCACTACACAGTCATGTTAAAACATTACTACAGCCCAACATATAGAGTAACCTGAACAACATATCAAATAACAAGACCACAGTCAACAAACTACATAACATATAAGTACAACAATCAGAACGGCAAAACCACCCGAAACTTCTACGTACCTGACATGATAAACAAACTGCCGTTCGACAACAGAAACCTAGGAACATACAGAGAGCTGAAACAGGCGCTATATAAACATTATAGCGAGAATGAAAATTAGAGCAATTCCTGTTTCTCTCTCACACACACACACACAAACCTATGACAAAGCCCCTCTCAAAAAACCATCACTACAAGAACACAAAGAAACAAATATGCCATGTCTAAATCCAACCCTATCTGCACAAAAAAAAAGTAAAACTGCAATAGTAGTTGAAGTCTTCCAAGCACGTACCAACTAACAGTAAAATCAACACCTGGCTGGTGACCAGTATAGGAACATAACCAAGAAACCACCACCATCTATTATCTATCATCTATTATCATCATAAAACCATCACTACAAGAACACAAAGAAACAAATATGCCATGTCTAAATCCAACATTATCTGCACAAAAAAAAGTAAAACTGCAATAGTAGTTGAAGTCTTCCAAGCACGTACCAACTAACAGTAAAATCAACACCTGGCTGGTGACCAGTATAGGAACATAACCAAGAAACCACCACCATCTATCATCTATTATCTTCCTCAGATAAGCTCTGCTAAGCTTCGAGGAAGAAAATTATTAACTTGCAAGTATCTGTTATTCACAATTGTAATGTGTTATATATATATATATATATATATATATTACAGCATCTATGTATGCAATTTATCTGACACATAAAAAAATAATAAATAAATAAAATAAATAAATTATTATTATTATTATTATTATTATTATTATTATTATTATTATTATTATTATTATTATTATTATTATTATTATTTATATTCTATATTCAAAAATTCTGTATAATCTTTATTGTAAATATTAGAAGAACATGTGTTGTAAACACATAATACAGAGGCAAAAAGTATTTTTAAAAATTTTAATTGAAATCCAATGTAGAAAATGTAGCACTTTGTGCCGAATTCTGTAAAACTATAAGTTGCAATGTCACTCAAGTAAATTGAAAAAAATTGAAAAAAATTGAAAAATATATATATATATATATATTGTAAGAATCACTCCATGAAGGAGAAGTCAATGAATATAAGAATAGAAAGAACAATAAACAATATTGTTTATTTGGAGAATATAATTTTTGGATTAATTTTTGTTGCTAGAATGGCCTATTCTTATATATTTATTTGTCTTATATTTTATGATATCATTTTTCCTATGATAGCATACAAACAAGATATCATTATGACCTTTCGCTTTTAAAATGCTAGTTTAACTTCGAAGAAGCTTATTGCCTACAATTTCAAGGAAGCCGTTTATCCGCATTCTGTGATTACTAGACTGTCATTTTTGGATGTGGCTGGACGTAGCTCTGGAGAATTAATTAATTTCAAGGTCAGCATGTTTGTGAAGGACAACATTCGACATTCCGAGAATACAACGGCAGCAATGTTAAGTTAGTTTTTAGGATACCGTAATTAAAAGGTATGGTGTGTGAGGTAATTACTTTGAGAGATTGCTAAATGAAACAAGCAGTGACAATGCGATGGTAGAAAAGACTCAACAAGAATGCCATCTTGAATATACATCTGTATTTGAAGTAAGAAAAGCTATCACCTGGAGTAGATGATATTCGACCACAAATGCTAAAATATAAAAGTTTTGCATTGGCTGCATTGCATAATTCAGAAGACCTGGTCAGAGGGTCGAGTTCCATATGATTGGAGTAGAGCGGTCATAAAAATGGGAATAAAGCTCAATGTGAAAATTACAGAGAATTTCTCTATCGAGTGTTCCTGGTAAGATTTATGCAAGTATTCTCGAGATACGGCCAAGAAAAATTGTGGAGGAGAAGCTTGGAGAAGAACAAGCTGGATTCAAGCCAAATAGAGGTTCTGATCAGATTTTCACTTTTTAACGACAAATAGTTGAGAAATCGTGGGAATATAACAAAGATCTGTACTTTGTTAGATCTGGAAAAGGCATATGATAAGGGGCCAAGAGGCATATGATAAGGGCTCATCAAAACGCTACAGTTATAAGGTGTAAATGAGACCTTATATCAAGCAATACATAGTCTCTGTTTGAGTTATAAATCAGAGTTAGAATTAAAGGAAGATGGATTGATGTTAAGTCGGTTTCCGCCAAGGTTGTACGTATTCTCCAATGTTATTCATTGCTTTTTAGTGGAATAAAGTTACATATTCAGATTGAAGTCCCCAAATAAGTAGCGTTCTTAAGCCACCCAATGGAAATAATCGCCCAATCGCCCAATCTTCAGGCATTCGCAAAATGCCTGAAGAGGAATTCAAAAATGGGTCCTATTAGTTAGAAAGCAGAATCAGTATCTACTCAGTCAACCTACATAATACAGTTTGCTTTCTTTTTTTATTTTTTACAGAACTATCATGATATTATTGGCAGCTTTACATTATTCAAAGAAATCTATGGCATAATGGTACTTTCTTAAAAATCTAAACGTATATATGAATCAATTTGCATGTAACTAGACATGATTCTGTTTCCTAATTTTACCTTTATAAAGATTGGTAAAATTGGGAAACAAAGCAAATGGTTTGATTCTAAGCAAGGGATTAGAAATAATCAACAGTTTTTGTAAGGATTCCAAAATTCGATTCAATCTGCTAGTATCCGGAATCCTCAAATACTTCCCCCCCCCCTTTGACACAATAGGATCTAAACACACAATAACAAAACTGATGTATGACACGATTTGAAGACATATCACTTTACACTAAGCAATAAAACTGCAAATTTTAGAACGTTTTGTTTACATTTTTAAGTATAGAAACTTATTATTAGTTATTTATATGATTATTAAAAATAAACATAATTTGTAATATAAATAAATAGTAATAATAATAAAAACAAAATTTTAATAATTTTTATTAAAATATAAAATTAAAATATTAAAACCATTAAAATAAATTTAAATTGTATTTTTTTTTTTGTATAAATTGTTTCAAATATCCGCAAACAGAAGGTTCAACTGTTAGGCTTTTGACTTTTGACGAGACAGACGAATTATTTTAGACTGAGCCTGATTAGATTGCATACAAAGTTTTTCAGGAATCTCACATTGCACTGGCGCTGACACAGTTTGCTTCCTATTGTCTCCCCCTCTGCATGAAACATGCAAGAGGTCTAATTAAATCCACCACTCATAGCAGGCCCCACCCGCTATGAGTGGTGGATTTAAGGTATTGTAGGGAGGTAGGCTTTCAATCTGTGGCCAAGTGAGATACTGACACTCCTTTCCCCATTTAGTAGGAACCTACAAGTCTAACTATTACTAGTAGACCACCTTGGTCTATAGCATTTTTTTGCTTGCAGGCCCCTAGCCCTGTGGGATTATACAGTATATTCTGCTCTATTCTGCTCTCAAACAATTTCAGCCGGCAGGAGATCCCCGCCCCGATATGAAAAACATCAAGGAGCAGATCCGGATCCTTAATAAGGAGCAGTCTCTAGAGGTACTGAAACTCATAATAGGCAAGCTTGAATCTGACTGGCCGGGTTTTATAAAGCAGTATATTCACTCTAATGATCAGGATGGAGAGGAGGAGGAGGAGATATCACAAGGAGAATTCATTACTGTTCTGTCACCAAAATCCTCCTGTCAAAATAACTCACAGGGGAAGCATTCTAACAAAAGACTAGAACTACAGAAGACCACATGGATGAAGACTCACCAACACCAGATGTACCGAGGAACAATGAAAAGGTTCCACCTGTTATATTAAGGGACAAGGACAAATGGACCACTGACTCATCAGCCCTTAGGGAATATAAAATCTCATATTCCTGAGCTAAAAACCAAGATGAAGGAGTCAAAATCCGGCCAGCCTCAGTCACTGACTACAGACAAATGACAAAGCTAATGGATAACGACAGTCTTTCTTATCACACATTTGCTTTACCCAATGAAAAGAATCTCAAGGTGGTGGTACTTCGTGGGGTAACCGAAGGTGTCACCTCTAAAGAAATCACTGCTGACCTTATGAGTCAGGGCCTGACCCCAGTCAAAGTGAGCAGGATGCTTAGGTAAGATAAATGGCCAATGCCACTGGTGCTAGTAGACATTGACAAGACACAGAAAAAGATATATGAACTGACCGCTATTTGTGGCCTCAGAATTTCTACTGAGCTGCTAAGGAAAAAGTCGTCAGCTAGGCAGTGCCATAGGTGCCAAAGGTTTGGCCATGCTCAAAAACTTTGCAAGGCACATTTCAGGTGCTTAAAATGCGGCGAGAGCCGCAGACCATCATGTGCACCAAGTCAAGATCCACACCAGCTAAATGCTTCAACTGTGGAGGACCTCACCTTGTCAACTACAACGGGTGCATTACACACCCAAAGAACCGTGGGTTAGCAAAAACTGCCGTTCCAACACCCTACAGGGAAGCTCAAGGCAGCCGTGCAGGTCGCATCCAGTCCAAATAATTTCCAGTTCGAACTCAGGAAAGAAAACAAGCTGCAGCAATGAATAAAACTTATGCCGAGGCTGCACGAACTAAGGCTGTTCCATCCCATGAAAAAACAAGTCCTAATCTAACATCAGTATTAACTACCTCACTAGCTACCATGTTACAAGAATTCAGCATGACAAATCCTTCGATATCATTCACGAAAAGATTCCTACAAGGTACCCACTCAATTTTGACAGCCCTCAATAATGAATAAAAGAAACTTCCAGCCCAACTCTCTCATGATCACTGTATGGAACGCAAATGGACCGAGTAACAAAATTCTGGAATTGCAAGAGTTCACTCACAGACACAATCCTGATATAATATTAGTAAATGAAACACATCACAGGCCAGCTAATAACCTAAAATTATGGAACAACATAATGTACAAAACAGCCAGACTCACCAGCAGTGGAGGAGGTACAGCCATATACATTAAAAACTACCTAAGCCACAATCTCCTGACCAATCCACAAACCAAGAACCCAGAGATAACAGGCATTCAAGTTCATACTAACAATGTTGGCAGTATCAAAATCTATGCTGTATACAATCCACCCAGCATTCTATTACTGGGTATCTGACTTGGACTTCATTCTCGGATTGACAGACTCCATCATCATGGATGGTGACTTTAATGCCAAGCATACAGCCTGGTATAGCTCTACAATCAATGACAAAGGTCGTACTCTAAACCATTACTCAATGCAAAATTCTATTGTTATAGCCGGATCCACAGAGCCCACCCATCACAGCTCAGCTGGAAGCTCAGATGTATTTGACATAATCATCCTCAAAAACATCAGATACCAGTATCAGTTGGATACATTAAATGAACTTTGTTCCGACCACAACCCCATTCTCCTTAAACTCGGTACACAAGAGCAATTTTCTCCTCCGCACTCTTTCATATCTTGGGACAAACTCTCCAGAATTCTCCCAGACCATATTGGCCCACTCCCTGTTATTCACAATAAAGAGGAGATAGACCTTGTTGTAAACAACTTGACCAGTCAAATCAAAAAACCAATAAAGTCAGTCACCCAAACTACAGTCTTTCACCCTAGTGATCGGATCCCCGAGGAAAGCATGGATCTAATCAGAGTGAAAAACAAAGCCAGAAAGAGGTACCATAACACAAGAGCCCCACAAGATAAAACAACTCTGAATAATCTAAATAGACAAGTCCGTGAAGCTCTCCAAAAACATCGAAACCAAGATTGGGAATCTAAGCTGACGAAGCTAAACCCAGAGAACAACTCCATCTGGAAATTCTTGAGAACCCTCCGCACTAAAAGGCAACTTATATCCCCAATTCAGACCACGAAGGGAATAGCCCATACTGACAAGGAAAAGGCAGAAGCTCTGGTAGACAGCTTGGAAACTCAATGTAACCCCTCTTATGAAAATTTGAACATCAATCTTATCTACAAGATTCACTGCCGAGTCAAACAGGCCATAACACAACAAAAGGATGACAGAACCTATCACGCCCACTTCTCCAGCAGAAGTTATAAATATTATAACCCATTTGAACAACAATAAGGCTCCAGGACCAAATGGAATCACAAACAAAATAATCAAACTACTCCTCAGAAAAGCCATTGTGCATCTAGTCAATATAATCAATACGATTCTCAGACTCAAGTATTTTCCCTTAACATGGAAGATGGCGGATATCACATCAATCAAAAAGATTCTAAAGGACTCCCAGCTCCCCGAAAGCTACAGACCTATCAGTCTTCTGTCCAGCCTTGGAAAGGTTGCGGAAAAAGTCATCTTTACAAGGCTTCAATCAGCAAAGGATAAATTAGGTATACTTCTTAATAAGCAGTTAGGATTCAGAAAAAACCATAGCACTGTACAACAGATACACCGATATAGCGCCACAACTGCAGTCTTTATAGATGCTGCGAAGGCTTTTGATAAAGTGTGGCATCAGGGTCTTCTCTACAAGCTCATCACATTCAATATACCAACTAATCTAGTAAAAATAATTCACACATACCTCAAAGACAGATTTATGCAACTCAAAATAAATGAAACTGCGTCAACCAGACGCAAGATCCTGGCAGGAGTGCCACAGGGCTCGCTTCTGGCCCCCTTCTATTTTCTATCTGCATAGCTGATATCCCTCAAAACCCAAGTTCAACAATCACTGTGTATATGATACTGCATTAGCAAGATCTCTCAGCCCCAAACTAGCTACCAGAAGACTCCAAAGCAGTATTCATACATTAGAGAAATGGTTGATTGACTGGAGGATACAAGCAAACCCACAGAAGAGTTCAGCCATACTGTTCACTAGAAAGAAGTTCCAGACCAAGGAAGACATACATCTGCTATGAGTTAAGATTCCTTGGCAGTGCGAAGTCAAATATCTCGGAGTGATGCTCGACAAAAAACTACAATTCACCAGTCATATAAAACACATAAGCTCGAAGTCATCCAAAGTAATCGCACAGCTCTACCCCATGATCAACAGAAGAAGCAAACTGGATACTCGAAACAAACTACTCATATACAGGATAGTAATACGCCCAGTCATCACTTATGCATCTCCTGCATGGAGCCATACTTCGAATACAAATATTCAAAAGCTGCAGAGAATACAGAACAAATGCCTGAGAATGATTCTGGATGCCCCCATGATTTATCAGAAACTCCCAGATTCACAGAGAAGTGAACATTCCTTACATCGCATCCTTCCTCCATGACCTAGCAGAAAAGTTCTTCACCAAGACAAACAATCATCCGAACCCGCTGATCAAGCAAGCTTCAGACTACAATGAAGCATAATTCTGCAAATACAAAAGACCCAAGTCAATTCTATGCTCAGCTGAACACAGCTAATCTCACTGCCCTTCCAGGGTGAGCTTAAAGCTCAATAATTTTCCATTCAAAGAACTTCTTTTTCAGACAAAGGGGAATATGAAAAGCATTTATGCTTCACCCATCAAATCAGTATCGTTCTGCGTTCAACTGTTATATATATATATATACTGTACATATTTATATATATATTATATATTAGGATAACCAAGCAATTTTATATGCTTGGTTATTTTAGCTCCTAATCCCAAGTATGCAAACAATTAAGTTTGCGCCTGAAACAAAGTTCAAGTCTAAAGATGGTACAACACCTGTGCAACTCATTGTAAAGGTGGGTAAAGCTCTGATCACTATTCTTAGTATTTTCCCATAATGTAAAGCACATCTCACTAGAAGATGTATACTGCAATGCATTATGGGTGGGGTCATACCGGTTTCAACCTTTGAAACCCAGACCGGTTTCAACCTTTTTGAGGTCTCCTCAGTGAGTAGCTAGACCCTAAATACCAAGGTTTTAGTAATACAAAGCATTATCAACTTTACCTATATAAGTTGCAATAAGGTGTATTAAGCTTTAATAAAAATCTCTGGAGGAGATATTGATGGGAATAAATTTTTAACTTGGGTATATTGTATATTAGGATATCAGGCGCAAACTTAATTGTTTGCATACTTGGGATTAGGAGCTAAAATAACCAAGCATATAAAATTGCTTGGTTATCCTAATGTACAATATACCCAAGTTAAAAATTTATTCCCATATATATACAGGGTGTTCGGGATAAATTTGACAGTTTCGTAAGGAAAAAGAAAATCTTCTTTGTATCTATTAAATTTAATGAATTGACAAAAAAACATTACAGGCAGAGTTAATTACAATACTATCAACAAGATTTACTCAAAATAACCACCATTAGCATCGATCACAGCTTCAATTCTGCTTCGGAACCTCGAACAAGCTGATGCTACAGTCTCCCTGGGAAGGGCCGCAAAAACTGTTTTAATTTTATCCATTAACTGGGCTTTTGTATTACTGGAAGTGCGATTGGTGTCTTTTTCAACTGCGCCCCAACAAAATAATCCATGGGGTTAAGGTCTGGGGAGTTTGGAGGCCAAACATTTGGACTGGTGAAGTCGTAGAAATTTTCAGACAACCATTTTTGACTTTTCCCAGAGGTGTGGCAAGGGGCCGAATCCTGCTGCCATACATACGGCCTACCATTGGCTACCCTTGTTATCCAGGGCTTGACTACAGTTAGCAACTCCACGAACAAAGCCCGAATTCCAATGCCAGGGTTCTTCAACACCTGTTGCTGCAGATTTGCGAGGAATTCTGCTGTACGAACGCAATCAGATCGTCTGCTAGGGATCTTTCTTCTTGCTACATCCTCGTAGTCACCATTGCAAGTCTCTAGTTCATGCCTGATTGTTTTTACTGTATTCAGGGAGCATTGGGCAGCAGTCGTAATATCCTTATTTTGATGGCGGGCACGAATCATCATGATACAAGTTATTCTCTTCCATGATTCAGGTGGGTTCCAGCTATCCATCCTTTCTGACATCTTGTATATGAATGAAGAAGGGTCCAAACTTTTAAATGAAGAGAAGTGTGTGTTAATACATGTAACTTACGGAAAAATATAATTAATTATAAATATGTCAAATTTATTCCGAACACCCTGTATATATATATATATAGTATTATGAAAAAAAAAATTGAATGACTAGAACCGAGATTTAATTAAAAAGGTTTTAATATAAACACACTACTAGTTTCGGCCTGTAACAGCCTTCTTCAGGTGACATTATAAAAGAAAAAACACTAAACATTGAGGGTTAAAAGACTATGAACATCATAGACAGTCTTTATACATAATTAGCATTAAAACGTTGTAGTTGTATTTGAAGCTGTTCTTTCGTTTGTTGCATTGTTGGGAGAGTGCGTGCTTGCTGCATCACGTGAACGCCAGTACATGATTACAGCTGAATGACTATCGGGGAGGTTGTAGCTTAAGTTGTTATTTAGATGAACAGGATTGAAGATGATTTCTCTCGATTCCACAATTTTTCTCTCTATTTCGTCACTGCAACGGAAGATGTTTGTAGATTTTTCCCAGCAGACTTTGTAACTTTGGTTATCATCATTAGGATTAGCCGAGAAAAGGATATGACTTGATAATGCACTTGCTCGCTGTCTCTTGTAACATATATATATATATATATATATATGTCTATGTAATTGCTTTGTAATTGATATTGACATCGATATGCAATATCAATGATATGATATTATATGGAATAATTTCAATTTTGAATCAATCCTAGGTTCGAATGTGGTGGAAGAACTAATAAGCAATGAGAATTGCGCTTATTTCTGATAATGTAATATGTGTTTGAGTAATAAGCAAAATCGTATTAGTCAGCTAGATTTAAATGTCACTATATCTTGATTTACTTTTGACAAAAATGGAAGCATGGTTATAAAAAAGAATTCTAATGAACGAAATAAATTAGAAAAGGTCCACAAGTAAATGAGAGTTTTATGAATGTCAATAAAATCTATTGTTTTGGAAGATTTTCTTCCAATAAAATTGATGATTGAAGGATACGGCAGCAGCAACAAATTAAAAACAAAAAGTGAAAAAGAGTCACTCAGAAATCATATCCTGCTTTAACAATAATTTTATAATCGTTATATGTGTTTCTAGTGACTTTATCTGCGAATCGTATGATTTTATGCGGATAAACACTAGTTGTAATCCAAAGTCGGTTAATGCACTTGAT
Source organism: Typopeltis vanoorti (assembly GCF_054136105.1). Taxonomy (NCBI): domain Eukaryota; kingdom Metazoa; phylum Arthropoda; class Arachnida; order Uropygi; family Thelyphonidae; genus Typopeltis; species Typopeltis vanoorti. The sequence continues at coordinate 97,304,062 of NC_143557.1, read as the reverse complement.
GACAATAACAAAACCTTTTCAGTCAAAAACTGTGAAACATCTTTTGCTATCATCTGAAATAATTCTCGTGAACACATTAGCGCAAGCTCAGTCAGACGTTTCTCACAATAATGCTCACTCCCTAATTATGTATGAAATATTTAAATTAGATACACTTCTTCTTCTTCTTTCGCAATGCCTTATTCCGTGTTAAACGAAGTCGGCGCTCCCATCTTTAATCTTCTTCTTCCAGATTCTCCGGTCCAGGGCATCTTCCCGACTCCACCGTTTCTCTCTAAGATCCTCTGCCACCTTATCCCTCCATCTGAGTTTGGGCCTGCCTCTTTTCCTCCACCTCCATACGCTCCACTCGTTTACCAACATACTCCTCACTCCTTCTCTCTACATGACTGAACCACCTCAGCCTGCTTTCTTGTACCTTCTTACCGATCGGTCCCACCTTGATCGTCCCTCTGATATAGTCATTCCTTATCCTGTGCTTCTTTGTCACACCACTCATCCATCTCAACATCCGCATCTCCATCTTCCTCTCCTGTGCCTTTGTTATAGGCCACGTCTCCGCGCAATGGAGCATCGCCGGCCTCAACACCATCTTATACAGCTTTCCTTTCAACTTACAACTCACTCTCTTGTCGCACAGGACCCCGCTCATCTTCCTCCAGTTCATCCAGCCGCATGTTATTCGGTGCTGTATTTCCTCATCCAGGTCACTCGACGACCGACCCAAGGTACTTGAATTTCTTCAGGGAAGAAATTATTATCCTACACTAATGTAGGATAATAATTCCACACGCTCTCAATGAACAATGGAAGATCCATGATGATATACTCGTGCATTATTTATTTATTTACAGGAGTCGAGAGACTCCTTAAATGGACTGGCTTAAAGGGGCGAAGCAAGAATGCTTTTCATCTTCCCCGTTATCTGTAGAGGACAGTGTATGTAGGGATAAGATGTTATCGAGCTATTAAAGCTATGATCATGGCAGGAGGGCAACAGCAATAGCCGAGCCTCAGTTAGAACTTCATTGGCTACAGCATTGCCATCCATTACCCTCCCAGGGTTTCATTGGAGTCGAGAGAATGTTTTACTGCCATTATATACAAAATATATACACAATAACTTATCCTTATTGTCCTTATAAGGACTGGCTTAAAGGGGCGAAGCAAGAATGCTTTTCATCTTCCCCGTTATCTGTAGAAGACAGTGTAGGGATAAGGTGTTATTTTCAGATATTAAAGCTCTGATCATGGCAGGAGGGTAACAGCAATAGCCGAGCCTCAGTTAGAACTTCATTGGCATCCATTACCCTCCAAGGGTATTAGATTAAATGAATCAATCACCGCATCTCACGGTCGATTGATTCCCAATATTACACAATAACTCATTGTGTTTAAATTATATATTAGATTCTATAATTAGATTTATAGAAGTGTTTAAATATATCCATAAAATTTTTTAAAAAGATCAAGAATTGTTTAATTTTATTTAAAATTTAAAAAGTAATATTAAAACTGCAAGTACTGTTTATTAAATATTTTTATATATTTAAATTAAAACATTCAAATGATTAGTTATATTCTAGTGAATGTATTCTATTAATCAATTCTTTTTCGATTTTTTGAAGTAATCTATCAAATTATTTAAGCAAGCTAACTATGAAATAGTGTACTAATTAGCGATTATAAATGCTTTATAAATATAGAAATTAAAATATAAATCCACTGTAAATGATATTTAGCATCATCAATTCTGCTAATTTTTCTAAATTCTTATCTATAGTGTAGTGTTTCAGTTCACGTAATATCAAAAGAAATCAAAAAATCTCTTTGGTTCCAAGTTCAGCAAAACGCATAGGGCTATCAAAAATATATATAAAATATTTGAATCTTAATTTATATTATAATTTATTACTGTAATTTAAAAGATGGTTTTGGTACAGAAAAATTTAATATTTATGTTTTAAATTAGCTCCAAACGTTTTATAGGAACTTGACACACCAGTTTCATATTTTAAAAAAATACTTATCCAAATATTCATTTTTTTTCTCTTTTCAGGTTGAATTAATAATCATAGGATTGCCTCTTATTATTATTATATATATATAATAAAAACTTGCATTATATTATTCCTTCAGTTATTTACTAACACTATTACATGCACAACACATTTCGATCGCAATGTAATCATCATCAGGAGTACTGTAGGTATTTAAAATTAGAATCGTTTTACAAAATTGCCAATAAAAATGTGCAGATCGAAACTGAAATTTAACTACAACAACATCTCCGTATGTTTATCTTAAATCTCAAATTCTCTTAAATTACATTCACTGAGACTTGACTAAATGCAATAATCCCACAATTAAAAATAAATTCTCAATTTTTATAAATACTCTCAAATCATAGTTCGAAAAGCACTGTAGTAAATAAATCACTTTCAGGGTTACTAAGATTAGCACAACAGTTCATAGATGGCAGCACGTACAGAAGGCATTTTCTTTACTAAAATACCGAGGGCTATCACTTCTTAACATGGATTTTAGGCCAGGTGGCCTGTTCCGGTCTCATGCCATCTCTTTCTTGGTCTTCCTATTCTTCTTTTTCCACTTATTTTATATTTGTATAATTTGTATAATATTTTCAGTAGTCTGCTGTTGTCCATTCGATTTAAATGTTCTATCCATTTTTGTTTATACTGTTATATGTAGTAATTAATTGGTTTTATATTCAGGAACTGTAAAATTTCTTCATTTACTTGGTATATCCATCTTTTTTTTTTTTTTTTTTTTTTTTTTGAGAAATTTCATTTCTGCTGTTTGAATTCGTTTTTCATTTTTCCTTTTTATGGTCCATATTTAAGAGTTCCTCACTATATTAAATATATTAGCTAAGAATGGATTTGATTTATTCGTTTATTCTATTCAGCCCAATGTGGTCAGATTAAAAAAATATTCATTATGGAATTAATATTCAGACATGCTTGAATCTGAACAATATTTTTAATCCCCTGAACTACTAAAAGGATTCAACTCTAAGGTAGCTCCTTATTTCACTGAGTTTTTTTTTTTTAATTTATTTCATGTTTGATTGAATTTTAATTTCAATGAAATTCTATAATTCCTCTAGCAGTAAGTAACACAGAGCGTAGCATTAGGTTTAAAATTTGAACTACCATATATATATATATATATTTCTTTGTGTTCTTTGTGTCAAAATTGTCTAGATTAACTCTAATTTATGTTATTATAAATTAACAAAGCGAGATAAAAGTTCTGAGTCCACAAAAAAAAAAAGAGGTAGAAAGACACAGTTATATGAATGCGGTTTTATTTTCTCTATGTACATATACTGACAGCACACAATAATACATCGCACTATTCAGAGTCCCAAGCTAGTCCTTCCCGTTGTTCAAACACCAAAGCACTTATTTCCCTGATAATCGGAGAATTCATCACAACCTGGAATAGCAGAGAGTCCGGGAAAAAAATGGCCGGTTACTAGAGTGAAAGACGCTACTACAGGCCTACATCTCAACGTCCTGTAGAAGGAATCACGCTTTGACCTTTGAGTTATTTCCGATGAATGAATCTTTGAAGTCAGGTTTACACTTCATTAGACTCGCTGTCCAAAGAGGACGGGGATCAATGGGATCGCTTTCTGAACATCTGCGTCGGTGTGTAGAGGGATCTTTGGATCACCAGCCAAGAGATTATCGTTCAAATAAAAGAAATCTCTGGCACTGTTACATGGAATGGATTCTTCGGGAAAGGTACATGTGAAAGAAAACTGATTGAAGACAGTCTGATTGCCACAGACAAAACTATACTGTTGAGTCTTGGGAGCCTCACCTTCTTCCAACACGGTGTGGCATACATGGAATATCTTGCAGTTGTTATCCACATCGGCATAATATCCGTCTCCACTACACGAAAAACCAGTTTTAATTGATCCGACCAGTATTTCTGCACCATCAGGCAAAGTGTAAGTTTGACGTTTTGTCTGAAAAATAAATTAATTAAAATCATAAAGAAATGAAAATATTCGGTTGTATGCAATTTTACGTAGAAAGTATTGGTGTTATGTTTTTAAAATATATTAGTATTAATAACTGGACATTCTCTTGATGATCGCAACAATGAGAGTCTAATTCTCTCTCCGTTCTGTTAGAATTAGGAAAGTGCAATAAAATTTTTCGTATTTCGCCATTCGTTGATATCTATTAATCTTTTCTATTAATTTTTTTAGTAATACCGTTTCTCTTATGATAATAAATGTAATAATATTATAATTAGAACTGGATGGTGTTTTATTTAAACTCCAGATTCATGAAATTTTTTTTTAATTTAGCATAAAATTTTTTATGCTTTATCAAAGAATATATAGAATACAATGATAATACTAAATGAAAAATTAAAAGTATTAGAGAATTTATTTATTTAAAACAAAATTAATATTAATATAAAAATAACTTACTCGAGAGAAAGCTGTAGCACATACCAAAGTAGCAAATACTGTAAGAAAAGAAAATATAAGAAAAATGAAACTTCATTTATATTCCTTCAAAATTCTAGGAATATAAAATAAATAAATAATAACATATATGCGAAATAAACGCCCACACCACTGTTCAACTTACATCCCAATACCAAGTGGGTGGTAGAGTGTTGCGAGAAATAACAAATACTTTTCAGGAAATACAAATAAGAAAGTTCGTTCAAAGAACAGAAGTAAGAATAGAAAAAAAAATTAGTCTGTGACTTATATGTAAAAATGCGGATTTGTAACTCATATTTTAATGAATTTAGAAGAAACTGGAGGAATTTGTTAATGGAAATATGTATAGAAAATGGTCGTAGCAGAAAATGAATATTTGCTTAAAGAATAATAGAGTGAATCAGTGATATAGCGATTAATTAATCTGGCACCTATTAAATATATACATATCGCGACTATAGTCTTAATCACAGCTATAAGGAATTGGAAGGGGGACCCTTGGAGGGTAATGGATGGCAATACTGTAGCCAATGAAGTTCAAACTGAGGCTCGGCTATTGCTGTTACCCTCCTGCCATGATCAGAGCTTTAATAGCTCAATAACACCTTATCCCTACACTGTCCTCTACAGATAACGGGGAAGATGAAAAGCATTTTTGCTTCGCCCCTTTAAGCCAGTCCTTATAAGGATAAAGGATTGGAAGAGACGTCTGGAGATTTGGAGATTAATACCCTTGGAGGGTAATAGATAGCAATGCTGTAGCCGATGAATTTCTAATTGAGGCTTGGCTATTGCTGTTACCCTCCTGCAATGATCAGAGCTTTAATATCTGAATAACACCTTATCCCTACACTGTCCTCTACAGATAACGGGGAAGATGAAAAGCATTCTTGCTTCGCCCCTTTAAGCCAGTCCTTAAATATATATATATACTGTATATAAGGATAAGGTGTTATGTTATGAAATGGAGAGGTTGAAGAGATGGTCCTTTTTAGGACTTCCAGGGTAACGAATGGCAATGCTGTAGCCAATGAAGTTTTAACTGAGGCTTGGCTATTGCCGTTACCCAGCCATGACTAGAGCTTTTAGCTCAATAACATTCAATCCACACAGATTTTCTTCATTCAGATGACCGGATAAAGAGTCAAGGACTCAGTTCATCGCCCAGTTCTTTTAAGAACTTAAGGTGTTATGTTATGTGTAGGCACATAACAATTAATAATTGTAACTACATAATTACTGGAGATAATATTTGTGGCCCAACTAGGAAATAAAATTATGTTATACAAACAATAGATAAAAAATTAACTATCTGGTTCAATTCAAACATCTTCGTAACTCATTTACTTGAGAAATATTATGAGAATAATGACCCGTCCATCATTAAGATAAGACAAGAGAGAAAACTGCAATTCAATTTGCAATTTGAATTGCAGTTTTCTGAAAAAATCTGAAAAAAAACAACAACTTAAGCTGTCATATTTTTATATGATTATTGATTATATTAAATATAAGTATAAAGAAGCGTGAATTGTACTCACCAAAGACTGCTGTTACCTTCATGTTAGTGCCTCTGTAAACAACGAATCTGCAATGCATAACGTTAGAAAGTATAGCGTTTTATAGTTTAGCTTTGTTCTAGGTTCAGCTGGATTTTAAAAAAAAAAACTTTATCTCAATATATATATAAATTGATATTTTTCTTTATTTTTAAATAAAATGAGTAAGAATGAAATCTGATTTCTGTAAATCTTAAAACAGAAATAAAAATATTTTTTGACACCAAAAATTAATATTTATAAATTCTATTGATCAACTTAATGAATTCTGCATAATATAATATATGTTCTCTCGAGTTTATCGATTATCGATTACAGCTCGAGTTGGATGAATGAATTAAATGTGTGTATATATTTTCTCTATCATGTGAAAATATACTGCTTAGATGAGTTTAATCAAGTTTTGTCATGAGTTGAAACAAGGTTGTTAAATAAGAATACCGAAAATTGATCTTTATATAAACTCCAACCTTCAAGTAGAGCTGTCGTGTACTGTAAATAGCGAAACATAGATAAACATTAGTGATCGAATAACGACATACTTACCTTAGTAAAGATGCAATGTGTTTAAGTGACTTATCGTCCCCAAATCATTCCTTTTATAGCCCGTCACTCTATTGCTATTTACACATCCCTTAGGATAGTTGTTGATCACGTGATTTAGACTTAGCCTATCGTAATGGCTCGTTTTCTCCGCATGCGGAAAGGTGTATAGCAAAGTGTGCCACGGATAACAAGAGATTAAAGAGCATACCCGGGGGTGAACCCAAAACACTAAATTCAGCTGAGCGTTTTCTCTTTGACCTCACACTCTCTTCCTGAAGTAACATCACGGTGTAAATTATTTGTCACACTTGCAAAAATATCCGAATACGATGGAAGATTACCTGGCTCGGGTTATGACATAACTAGTTTCAGGTTACAACGTGACAGCATGGGGACGTTTACGTTTTGAACAGCAATGAGAAACTGTTAGTGTCTATAAGTATAATGCATTGTGAGAATCTACTTTTAGTAGCAACGTTGGTTGAAAACTTAATAATAACAGCCCTTATAAATATATACGAACTATCAAAAGTTAAAATTTTCTGTTTATTATATTAAAGACCCAATATTATTTACTATTATTAATAAGACAAGAGAAATTACATTTTATTGCTTGCATTAGATAAAGATAATATAAGCTTCTAATTAAACGAATTATTATTTAAAAGTAATAAGTATTTCATATATAATACAGTCTATTTTACCAGCTTTTATATTTCGTATACTAGTTTTTATAGTATTTTCAATATCCTTTTCATTTCCCTTAAATTTCAAATGACCGTTTTAGAAGTACCCGGTGGGTCAACAGCTAAAACTGGTCGGTTGAGGATTCTTTCTCTCCTCTATCATTATTTCACTCTATCTTTTCTCTCACTCTCTCTCTGCTGAATCTCAGCGCCACCTTTATTCTCAAAAGGCCAACGATGAGACTTGAACTCAAACAATATATGTATAATGAATATTGCAAATATATATATATATATATATATATATATATATATATATATATATATATATATATATATATATATATATATATATATATATATATATATATATATATATATATCAGCTTAAGGATCTTCCTCAGCCATAGCCAAATTAGGTCTTGGGCGTAGACCGACCACACGTCATAGCACACGACATACAGCCATAGGATATACAGGAAGGCATAGGGCTAGCCACCTTATCCTCGGGAAGGATACGGCTTAGAAGAGCTGAAGTCAACTTTGTAACAGGCAGGCCAGTAGGGAGAAGAATATATATATATATATATATATATATATATATATATAAATATATATATATATATATACTAAGAAAAAATTCAATAATTCGAAAAGTATAGACAGTAAAACGATGCGGTTTTCGCAGAAATGCACAGAAAGACATGGGATTTTTTTTAATAACAAAAAATTTTATTACCAGAATAGTTACATTTGCCGCCGACAGGCGGCACTTCAGTTGTGTCCGTAGTTTGTGCAGTGGCGCAGCACAGTTCCCAACGCAGCTAGGATTACAAATGTTCAATGTGACGGCCGCCATTCATGAGAATGGACGTCAGACGTGGTACGACACCCTGCACAGCATCAAAGAGGGTTTCAGCTGTAATTCCTGTCACATGATGGCGAATAGCTTCTTTCAACATGGCCAATGACGTCGGCCGACCTCTGTACATCTGTGACTTCAAGTAGCCCCCATAACCAAAAGTCACAAGGTGTAAGGTCTTGAGATCTTGGTGGCCATTCGTGCGGGAAAGAGCGACTGAGGACACGGTCATCACCAAATGTCGATCTCAGCAGGTGCTGGACAGGACCTGTGATGTGGGAGGTGCTCCATCCTGCATGAATGTTAAACTATGGAGCGCTTGCCTCTCTTGCAAGGCGGGAATGATGCTGTCTCCTAAAAGCGCTGCATATCACGCTCGCCTGTGACAGAAACAGTTCGATGAACTTTCTCAAGGAAAAAGGGGTCTATAATTAATGACGCAGTGAACCCACACCATGCTGTCACCTTTGGCTGATGCAAAGGAGTTTCCACAATCGCGTGTGGGTTCTCTCTCTTGCCTAGATGCGGCAGTTGTGCACATTTACACTTCCATTAAGCAAAACGTGCGCATCGTCAGTCCACAGAACAGCCAGTACGCATTGTTTTCCATCTGTTGAAAATCAGCCTACTGTATGAGCCCGATATCCAGGCCAGTTTCGATATTTATAATTTCTTGGTATGTTTAATTTATAATCTTCATAATTTCTTGGTATGTTTAATTTATAATATAACAAGTGGAAGCACTTTCAACAACTATCTCTAATCCCGAGTATTTTAATAATAAGGTCTGACACCTTTTGACAACCCCTACGTAAAAATATGACTTCTGCATTACTTCAACCTTGGTATCACCTCTGAGTCTGGCTCCCACAGAAGAGACCTCAATAAAGGTGGAACCAGTTGAAAGCTTGGGTGATGAATGGCAATGCTGTAGCCCATGAAGTTTTAACTGAAGCCGGGCTGTTGCTGTTAAACCCCCAGATGAAATATGAGCGGTTCTGCTCAGTAGTGGGGTGAGCCTGTTACTGAGGGAACAACGCTGAGTTTTTGATCCTTCGAGTCACTCATTGTTGGATGATATTGGGGATCACGAGTTTTTGGAGAGGTAACCCCGCACATAATACAGGGAATCCGGTCTGGGTAGTCACCCTTCCCATAATGCATACAATTATACATACACGTAAGGATATGTGCTTTGCATTATGGGATACTAAGGCAAGCGATGTGAAGTCATACAACTTTGCCACGAGTTGCCCCAGTCCTGAAAATACTTCAGGCCTAAACTTGTTTGCTTACATTTGGATAAAGGATTAAACCAAGTATATAATTTCTTGGTATCTTTAATTTATCCTCATTTTTTTCTTTTCTCTGTCTATGATATTTTCACCATTCTTCTGGTGGTCCACATTTCAAAAGCATTTAATTTTTTTTTTCTGCTTCTTTATTTACAGTCCAAGTTTCACTATTGTAGAGAATGCTTGACCAGATATAGCACTTTATTAATGTTGTTCGTGTGTCTAAATTAAAGTCTCTGGATGTTAGAACAGTTTTCATATCAATGAAGGTTTTTCTTTCTATCTCTATTCTTCTTTTTATTTCTTTCAAGGAATTTCCTCCTTCTGTAAATATTTGTCCCTGATATATGTATAAAAGATTTAACTTGTTCAATTTTCTTTTGATTAAGAGTTACGTTTAGTTTCGTATTTATATTCTTTTGATATAATCATGCACTTTGTTTTCTTTAGGCTAATAATTAATCCCATGTCTAAGCTTCTGTTGTAAATTTCTGTGACTAAGTTTTGAAGATCTTCTGATTCTGCAATAAGGATTGTGTCATCTGCATATCTGAAGTTGTGTTGAAGTTCCTACCTCCTACACCCTTCAATTCTGCAATATCTTTAAAAACTTGCTCACTATACAATAAAGGTGATAGTGATAACATACATCCTTGTCTTACTCCTTTTTTTATTTCAAAGCTGCCGGAATATTCATTTTTGTATCTTATTGAGGCTATTTGACTGCAATATATATGTTAGTAATTATGTGTATAAGTTAGTAATTATGTGTAGATCTTTTCCGTTAAGACCACTATTCTATAAGATATAAGATAAGATATGTATGTAATAATTTCTGGAATGATCTAACTATATATATATTTTGTGAGTTCAACGTATCTCATCATTGGCCTGTGGAGTAAGATAGGCTGAGATTCAGCAGATAGTAGTAGAGGAAATAAAGATAGAGTGCATAGTAGTAGAGTAGATGAATGAGGCCTCAGCTGACATGTTTTAGCTGTTGACCCCCCCCCCCAGGGGTGCTTCTAAAACGGTCGTTGATTTTTCACTTTTGAAAAGGAAAAATCCTGAAAAGGAAAAAAGGAGAGACTAAGCAAATTTAACAAGTGTAAATATATCTAAAGGCTATGTGGAAGACAATTCTATAGAGGAATGAGTTTGCCGAGCAAACCCAGAACAGTATAACCAGGAAAAGAAGGGAGATGACCTGGCCCCGAAGATCCTGCCCTGAAAAGGGCTTGGGACCACCTCGATGTTGGCCTTCGCAGTCCGGGTTTGTTCAGATCAATCCCAACCTGGGGACAGAAAAACTTTCAACTGCGAAAGGACTAGACATACCTGTGGGTTAAACGCTGATCAGGAAGGAAGATCGAGATAGCGTCAACACCTACAACTTAAAGATGTTATAGGTGCAGACACAACCGGATTCCCCCCCCCCGTATGATCTGGCAGATGGTTGGTGGGTCGCACCATCTCCTCAGGAACCGCTCTTCACCCCGTAAGTACCTTTCCTGCTCCAGGAAGCGGCGGAGGTAGGCTGAGAGACAGTTCCTAACACGGAGATAGATGCGATCCTCCTCGTTAAGAAGGTGATTTTTCCTGATTTTCCAAATGTGATGTTTAATCACATTTATTAGGAAAATCAGGTGTTTCTTGTTTTTGGTTACTGGGGAGGAAACTGTAGCAGGACTACTTCGGCGAATGTGAGCGCTGGGATCGCAAACACCTCAGCCAGTCTGTGCCAAACACGCTGTACTGTCGGGCAGTGAAAGAAGAAGTGCCCTACGGTTTCTACCGCGCCGCAGACGTCGCAGAAGGGGTTGCACGGTTGCGAGCTGTAGGCTGATTTTACCAGTTTCACCGGGAGTCTGCGTAGGCGATTCTCCAGGCTAAGTCCCGGTGAAATGGTTGTCCCCTAGCTGTTTTTTATGTTGGAGAACAGCACCTCTTCGTTTGTGCCCAGATCGGGCTTTTCCCAATCAAAGTTGTCAAAAATTTTCCAGTACAGCTTGTTTGGGCTGAGCTGAAGCACTCGAACTCCATCCGTTGCCGTTTTTTTTGAAAAGTTTGCATATTGTGTAGTACCACTCTGGCACCGTCTCCGCACATGGTCCGGCGTGGCCAGTGGTCCCGAAGTAGGGTAGGAAAAATCCTAAGTATTTAATCAGATTGCCGGAAGGGTGATTTGATGCCAGTGCTTTCCGTATGGTCTGAGCAGTGTTAGTTAGGTGGCAGTATTTGAGGATTGGCAGGGCGAATCCCCCTTGTGTGGGGGGGGAAGATGGAGAAAGGCCCTGCGCACCTCGTGTTTCCTGTTGTTCCAGAAAAAAAATCAGTCATGTGTTTGTGAATGGCGTTGTCTTGTGTGCCTGTGATGTTTGTGAGGTTAATGGTGTGCAGTAACATCGGTTTTAGGACTGTTTTGATAACTGTTGCTCTACCTTCGAATGATAGGTAGTTGGGACTGAAGGGTTTGAGTTTTTCGCGACATATTTCTATTAAGTGTTGTGTTTGCAACACTGGGGTCGCTAGGAAGGGAATTCCTAGTATTGTTAATGGGCCGGTTGTGGGTTTCAGACCATACGGAAGACTGGCAGGGCCGAATTTCCCATAAAGTTTGATTTTTGTTTTTTCGGGATTAGTATGAAGACCACTGAGCATGCTGAACTCTCGCACCGAAGAAGATGTAAATCGAGTCGGAATCCTGAAGGGTTCCGACAATGTCATAGGCATATACGACAGTTTTGCTCTGTTTGGAGCCTAAGGGCAGCGGTATTCCTCTTACTGCGCGCGTCTCATCAATTTTTTTTAGAAGAGGCTCTACTACTAAAGAGAAAAGAAGGGGGCTAAGGGGGCAGCCTTGCCAAACCCCTCTGCGTATGGGAATGGATTCTGAAAAAACCCATTAATCGCAATGTGCGTTGTTGTTTTACCGTACATGCTTTTGATTGTTTCCCTTACGCAGGCCGCCACTCCGACTTTCTCTAGGATATCGTGCAGGAAGTTGTGCTTTGCACTATCGAACGCTTTATCTAAGTCTACTGATACGAGTGCAAGTGGGAGTTCTTTGTTCGTCACAAGGCGAAGAAGGTCTCTTATCAGGAAGAGGTTGAGCTCCATCGATCTGCCCGAACTCCGTATACTTGAGTGCTGGTTAGCACATTCCCAATGCCCAACTTCAGACGGTTACAAATCATGTAGTCTGTGTTAGTCAAGGAAATGGGCCTCCAGCTACCCATGCTATTCAGGTCTCTCCCTTTCTTGGGGATGAAAATTGTGTACCCACTAACGAAGTCAGCAGGCACGTCACCAGTGAAAAGGAATCCGTTGAATAATGAGACCAGGATAGGCAAGATCAAGTTCCAGGCTGAGCGATAGAGCTCAACGCCTAGCCCATCCAGGCCAGGGGTTTTCCGTAGCTAAACTGTTTGTAGGCTCGAGTAACCTCTTCCGAAGTGATGGTCTCTTTTGAAGAGTTCTGAGGTGTTCAGGCATGTTGTCAATGTTCCACACTCCGAAGTCGCCTGTCTCCTCAGCTTCGTCGGAATAGGTTCTCGTGTAATGCTGGGAAAATTGCTGCAGGATGTTGCCCGCGGTTGTGAGTGTTTGCCCGTTAGCATGAATTTGCCGAACCGCTTTCTCGTCTTGTGCTGCTATGTGCTGCCGGAGAAACAGTCTGGTGCGAAAAAAGTCTGCTCGGCGACTTTTTTCCGTCGAAGTGCCTCGAGTTATTTCCACGGCTTTACTAAGCGAATCGCTAGGAATACCGTTTCTCTGATTAGCCCGGTACCACCCTAGCTCTCGATACAGCTCTCTCATTTTTTTTCTTTGCGCATGAGTTCTTTCTCTGGAGATGTTTTGGAAGAGCTCTTTTGCCTCGGTTTTGAACTGGGCCCACGCGTCCCAGTCCAAGTTGGCCCTTTTCCTTCCTTCGCATAGCAGCTGCAAATCCTTGCTATAAATTTTGGGGAAGCTTGGAGGCATTTTCCAAGGTCCTCTCGATGTTTCTACGACCTCGGGTAGTTCGATGTTCATCAGAACCATTTTATGGTCTGTTATCGAGCTACCAACCGCTATATGCCTGACCGAAAGAACTCGTGGCACTAGGTTCCTGGAGATATAAAGGCGGTCGAGTCGCGTTGCGACTCCTCCTCTCGCCCATCTGGTACCCACTGTGTCTGGATTATGTTCCCTCCAGATGTCGATGAGGTCGACATTATCACAGCACAGTTGCAGTTCCCTAGAGCCACCGGTACCGGAGTTGTTGCTGCCACCAACTTTTTCAAATCTTACATCAGCGATGCAGTTCCAGTACCCCCCGCCCGGCGATGATATACTGAGCCCCGTGTAAATAAGGTTCTAGGGACATAAAGAACCTACTTCGCTAGTGGACGTTGTTAGGGGCATATACATTAAGGAAGCGGATGACTCTACCTCCAAACTTCCAGTCTATAGAGACTAGACGTCCTGCAGCATCTTTCTGTACATTGAAAAACCCACCTAGAATAGACTGACGAACAAGGATTCCCAGCCCCCTCGCACAGCGCTCTCCGAAACACCAGAAGTTTTGTAAGGGGAAGCTTCTGGAGAAGTTTTCTGTGTCCCAGTACTGATAAAAATGCGTCTCCTGAAGAAAGAGTACATGAACCTCATGCAGTAAGAGTAGGCTCCAAACAGCGCGTTGTGCGGAGGCGGAGCGCAGACCGTTAATGTTGAGAGTGGCGACGCGAAAAGTGTTGTTCATGTTAGTGGTGTAGTAATAGGGAGGCACGATTAGAATTTTAGTGTCTCCTCTGTAACTATTTTGATTAGTGCTTGGTATAGTGCTGTGATGTCGCTGTCGTGTAAGCCCATATTGGCGGCTAGAATGGAGTTCCTAAAGGAGTTTTGTTCCTCATTTAGAATATCTGGCACGGCAAGTTTGTCCCATTCCAAGCCAACACAGGGTTTTGATGAACCCTTCGTGTAGTGGGCATAGAAGTGTGGCTCGCCGTTTTTTTCTATGGCGTTGTGGATTCTTTCGAACCCGTCCTGGTCTTTTTGGACGTGGTGGAGAATGGTAGCTCCCCCCCCCCCGGAATTATTTTAGGGAATGGTGCTGGGGTGGGTTTCGTTCCTCTCGTGGGGAGGGATAGTAAAGTTTCCGCCCATGGGAAACCTTTTGAACGAAGCTTGTTCGTCTTCTACCTGCTCCCTTTGACGTTTTGCTGTAGAGGTGTACATTTCCTCTATGGCAGTTGCTGTGGTTCGTGATGGGGGGGGGGAGACGCTGTCTATTGCATTTTGGCTTCTGTACTTTTTGGTTTTACCCAATGATACCTGTTTGAACCCCTCTTGTTTGCCACGTTTGGGTTGGGCGGTTGTTATCGGTGGAGGGGTTGGGATGGGTTTTTTTCGTGGTTCTGTGTTGTCAGAGCTGGGGGGGATGGGGAGTGGTTGTATCGCACCCCCATTCGTTCTGCTGATGTTCTGTGTTGACACACATTGCAAATGTGGTCTTTTTCGTGGCATTTTTTACAGGGGTTGGTGCAATGTGGTAGAGAGTGGCCAGATTCGCCACAATTCTGCACTTGACCTTGGCACATTCTGCTCCCAGGTGCTCGTGGGAACCACACCTGTAGCATTGCCTTGTGACACCTGGGTAGTTTACCATGACTTTTGCGGAACCGATGGTGACAAAGTTCGGAACAGGAGATTTCATCTCCATTGTGAAGATGACCTCTCCTGATTTCCAATCCGGGTAGTCGACATCAGTGCCCCGTTTAATGTTCTTAATTGTGCCCCATTTAGCGAATGTCTTGTGGATGACGTCGTCGCTATTTTCTATATATTCGAGGGGAAAACCTGTCAATTTTTACCGTTCTTAACAGGCTTCCCACCAAGAACGGAGTGATTTCTACGTCATCACATTTAAAACCCTCCAGCAGTTTGTCCCTGGTTGTAGTGTTTTTTACCACTACCTGGTATCTCCCTGCCACAAAGGGGGTAAACCCGTAAATGTTTCCGGAACCTACTGCCTCACAAAGTGCTTTGCAGATATGTCTTTTGTTTAGGGATGGGTCCGTTTGAAAACCGACCGTTCTCATCCTAGGAAGTAGTGAAGACATATCAGTCTTAGGTTTGGCCAGGGCAAAAAAAGATATAGAATCTAGAGAAGAGCATGATCGTGGTGGTAGATTAGTAAAAAAACCCGTAGGACAGGAAAGGTCCTACCAGCAAAGAGAAAGTAAAGGAAGAGAAAAAATCCCGTAAGAACAAGTCCTACCAGCAAATCCTGTAGCTTAAGCCCAGCTACTAGCAGAAAAAAAAATAGTAGAGTAAACGCAATAGTGTAATGAATAAAACACCAAACATGAAATATTTTTCCTGGACTTACTGCACTATGAATACTATATGAATAAAATCTTAGTGTACTTTTAAAACTTATTATATCTTTTCTTAAATATCATATTTTTAAATTTTGTCTTAATTTTAGTTATTTTAATTTTCTTTATCTTAGTTTTAATTACTTTATCTTACGATTTTTAATTTTATAATATTAAATTTATTAGTCAATGTAATTTCAAAGAAATAACATGAATTACATAACTTCGTTTTGTATTCCATATAAAAGTGTTAAACTGGACTGCATTAATTAAATTTTATTTTACATTTGTTTTATCAGAAGCAATTACATGCTTATTCCTGATTTAAAATAAAAAAATAAAAAAAAAAACAGATGGCACTGTATGTTGATATCAAGTTTTGGAAGCTATACTTGAATCATATATTTCAGATTCAAACCATGTTTCATGCTACCTTTATAAATAATAAATAAAGCGATATGCACTAGATCACGATCACAATTTAGATAATATACTGTATAATGGTTTATTTATAAAAAAAAATTACTTCAAAGAAAGAAAATGTCTAATCACATCTCAATTTTAACTGAATTATGAAAACAATTATTGTACTGGTTATTTAGTTACTACTACGTTATTATAGATTATGTTTGATTAGAATAAAAATAGAGTTCACTGATTGAAAACGTGTCTTTTTTTCCTTATTTCAGATAATTCTGAAGATTCTTCGCATTCTCTTTGGAATAGGGCAAGTAAACAGGAACAAACAACTCACGTTTAATTTCAAACTGACCCAATTGGGGATTTCTGATAACCTGTTTTTTTATCTTTTCTTTACTTAGCCAATTAATAATAACAACTATTAGGAGGAGAATGAATATTTTCAAGGATTAACTAGTTCCTGACGAACTAAGGAGGAGAGACATTAAGATACAAGAAGAAGAGCAGGAAGGAAAAAAAGTAGAAAAAACAAAATAAAGTCTTGATATTCTTGAAGACGAATTTAAGAAATTTAAGTTTACGAACTGGACGAAAAGAAACATGTAAGTCAATCTGGCAAAGATTTCTTGCAATTTTCTCTGATAGTCCTTTAACATATGAAATTCTCGAAGAGGGTTAGGATGAAAGCCATCAGTATTAATTATTTTATTAATTAATTTTAGAAATAAAAGTAGCTCTGATACACGACAGTTCCTTATTTAAAAGAAAATCTGTAAACTAGTTTTAATTATACCACATTTCTGAGAGTTGGTGATGTAAAGCAGTATTATGTATTTACCAATATGAATTGGCTTTCTATATACTGAAAACTGAGACTATAATTATTTAAGTTTATTTCTTCGAATTCTAATAGTTGTAGATGGAGTTATCCACCTGCATCATCATCAAAAAAAATTATAGAACAATTGCCTTGATAAGTCACCTTGGTAAAGGGATGATGATCATATTGACAGAAAGATTGAGAACACAATTGGAAGCATACCTTGCAGACGAGCAAGCAGGATTTAGGAAGGATAGAACAACAATTCAACAGATTTTGACAATGAGGTTAATAGCAGAGAAAGCTAGGAGAAAAAACCGAAACATATATACTTGCTTTGTTGATTTTCAGAAAACATTTGACAGTATTGACCAGAAAGTGACATTAGCAGTTCTGGAATCCTATGGAATTGATAAAAAACTAATAGCTATATTAAAATATGTTTATCAGAATGCAGATGCAGCAGTTAGAATAGGTGATGATTTGGGGAAATGGTTTAAAACAAGCAGAGGTACTAGACAGGGAGACCCAATATCATCAAGCATTTTCATTGCACATTTAGAAAGAGCAATGGATAAAATGAAAGAAGATGCCAAAGGAATATCTTTACACGGAATGAGAATTAACAATCTGAGATTTGCAGATGACATTGTTATTATTGAAGAAGGCGAAGGAGAATTACAAAAAACACTGAAACTGTTAAATGAGGAAGGGAAGAGATTTGGACTTGTTATGAACTTTGAAAAAACAAAGACAATGGTATTTGGCGAGAAGAACATGAAATAAAAGATACAAGTGGATGGAACTGATATAGAAAATGCAGAACAATTCACATGTTTGGGAAGTAAATGACATATGACTTGGACTGTAAAAAAGAAATAAAGATCAGGATCGCAAAGGGAAGAACAAATCTGAAGGCCATGGATAACATCTGGAAAAGTAAAGTGATCAGTCTGCAAACAAAACTAAGAGTACTGGAAACATGCATCTTCAGCGGTGTACTGTACGGATATGAAACGTGGGTAATAAATAAGGAATCAAGAAAAAGAATTTTGTCATTTGAAAGATACAACCAAAACAGAATCTAATGCAGAAGAGTATAAAACGGAAGCTGCAATTATTTGGACACATGTGTAGAATGAGTGAGGACCGGAAGATAAAGACATTTATGTTTGTTATTTTGGATGGCTTAAACAGAAGAGGTAAACCATACAGAGAATGGATAGATATAAAAGACTGGTGTGGAATGGGTGTACAAAAACTGCGACACTGTGCACTGGACAAAGAAAGGTGGAAGAAGATAGTGAAACAGGCATCAGTCATCCACGGGCAGTGAGCCCGTGGTTCGTGATGATGATGATGATCATCATCATCTATTTAATTTTATTGTTTTATGATGATAATATAATTTTTTTTTGCTAGATGGGTGAAACTAGAATGATTTTCATATCCCCCTTTATCTGTAGAAGAAAATATATGGATGGGGTGGTATTGAGCTATAAGCTCTGGTCATGGCGAGGTAACGGCAATAGCCGAGCCTCAGTTAAAACTTCATTGCCATCTGTTACCCTCTGAATCTCCACATAATTTTTTTTTTTTGGCTAGATGGGTGAAGCAAAAATGCTTTTCATATTCCCCGTTAGCTGTAAAGAAAATGTATGGATAGAGTAATATAGGGCTATAATCTCTGATCATGGCAGGAGGGTAACAGCAATAGCCGAGCCTCAGTTAAAACTTCATTGGCTACTGCATTGCCATCCATTACCTCCCTGGATACGCATTTTAGTCGCCTCATACGACATGCATGGCTACATTGGGGTTATTCTTATCCCGGACACCACACGGGGTATAAAAATAAATTATATAATTATTGAAATAATTTATATTTATAATACAAAATTATTTCCGTTTTTTTATACAAAGTTCTTTAAAATTTTTAAGTTATAAATATTATATGTTACATAAAAAAATTGAAAACGAATAAGCACTTGTGGATACTGCTGCCATCTATTGGTGCTAAAAGATCATACTGTAGAAAGCAAATCGAGTATTTTCAGCCTATACAGCATTTCACAATGCCCAAACTTAGATAAAAGATTTTTCACATGGATACTTAGTTGTAAAATATTTTTAAAACAAATGTAGCTATCTGCGAAACCAAACGTGCGTGTGATTTTATTAATGTGGCGTATTTGTATTCTCCGCAAAAATTCGTTTGCAAAATATGTTTTAAGTATGAACAGTTGCTATTAGTTACTTAAAGTGAGTTTATGTTGGTGGAAGTAAGTCTATGGGAGAGAGAGGATGTTCCCTCATTGCAAATTCGTGCAAGTACCGTCTAAATAAAGTGGATGCAGCTTACATAATTACAGAGACGTAATAAATGCATACATAAAAGACAAGCAGTAATGGCATTATTGGCCGAGTATGAAAGTAGAGGTGTTTAGCTGCAAGTCCTTTCATTTCGTGCAAGTCCAACCCGCCCCTAGGTTTGTTATAACTCGTTTCATGAGAACTTAAATGGACGTTAACGCTATTAAACTTGCCAGCTGGGGTAAACAAGCTACTTGCTTATTCAATAACAGGAACTCATAAATTTTGAAGCTGGAATGTCTTCGCGGTTGTTATGGAGACAGTGTAAACAAACACTTAACGAAACAACACACACATTCTCTCTCTCTTTTCCTGTCTCACTTACGGATAAAAGAAAGTGGTAAGGGGCTTCGATTGAAGAAACAGAGGGGAAAAACATCTTCCGGCTATTTTTGTTACTAGTTTCAAACATTCCCCAGAAAAACGTTTTATGTGTAAAATGTCTTGAATAACAACTATAAATAATTTAAAATATTCAAATATAGAACTTTATGCTTCGTTTAAATACTGAAGATTAATTATTTCTAATTTTTAAATTTATTATTATTATTATTATTAGAAAGATTGAAAACACCGCCATGATAATAGTGGTGAGTGTGTAGTATTCTTGTCCCCCACATTTAAAGATAATTTATGCCTGTTAGGTGGTTGTGCTTGGGCAATTACGTACCTCTACAGCATCCTGCGAAAGAGGTTTTATTATGATGACTATAATAAAATCTTAGAACAAACCTATAGTTCAGGATTCAGGATATATGGGTAATATAAAGGGCCAATCTAGAGGCAGAAATTACTGTTATAAATTATATTTTCCAAAAAAAAAAAAAATGTTGTTTTTAGTGTTTCGAATTTTCGTATCAAACTTCCAATCTCATCTGTTTCATTTCGATAGTCGACTTTTATCACCGTACGTATCTGTCATTGAAGTCCAGTTTTGTAACGATTGATTTATGCCAATTGAATGTGCCCAATTTCAGTGTTACTGATCTATGATTTATACATCAAATTTCTCTGTGAACTCAATTCTGCCTTAATTTTCGTTCTTTGTGTCCAACAAGGTACAGTGCTCACATTTACAAATCACCATAAAAACTTTCATGTGTCAATAAATTTATGTTTATTTCAGATATTTAAGAAATATGTTTCATATGAAATATGTTTTATTTCAATAGCACTCCAACTTACATAACTCATATTTTTTAGTTATGAGCACAGTTCTTAAAAGAACTGGGAGATGGACTGAGTCCTTGACTCTTTATCTCCCGTCATCTGAATGAGGAAAATCTGTGTGGATGGGGTGTTATTGAGCTATAAGCTCTTGTCATGGCTGAGTAACGGGCAATAGCCGAGCCTCAGTTAAAACTTCATTGGCTACAGCATTGCCTTTCGTTACCCTGGAAGTCCTAAAAAGGACTTTTCTCTATCACCTAATTCAGTTATGGGCACACTGTTTTCCCATGTATTATAGTATGTAATTCATATAAATAAAAAATAAGTGTACTTATATGTTATTCAATATAATTATTAATATTTTAAAAATAATAAAAAGTTTGCTATATATTGCAATACAATTAACTATTTTTAGAGAATATATAAGAAATTTATATGTAACTTTTAATAATTTTTAAATATTTAAAGCTTAAAATCTTAAAAAGTTCGAAATGATTAATAACATAAATCTCGTATTACATGTATTAATTTTTATTTTACTTTTTTCAAACTGATTTTGGTACATTTTCGTCAGGTAGGCTACAGTCCTGATATGTTGATAACAGAAAAAAATGGCCCATGATTAAAAAAAAAAGGAACAGGATTGCCATGTTATAAATGTATTGTGGCAGACTTTTAGAAGGCAACTAAAAACATGAAAAAAAAATACTATAGAATAAATAGGCATTCGGCATCAAGAATGGCGTCACTGGTGAGATATTTCAAAGTTCTCTCTCTCTCTCTCTCTCTCTCTCAGCAACGATTAGCTGAAAATCAACATACCACTTAGGCATAACTTTATCAGTGTTTAAGTAAAAATCAGGGGCGAATGCTGGTCTTGAAATAATTCACGCTTGCTCTTGCTATCATTCAGGGAATGAGAGGTGTGATTGAAGTCTGATTAGCGGAATAATGAATTACTGACCATTTAAAACTATATATTGAGAAATTTATGCACATTTAATCATACAAATACAACATTTATTTTACAAATGATATTCTATCTTTTTCAATTTAGCTACTTGAATATAAATTCTACCCTACGGTTCTTCTTTATGAACCGGTCAATAACATCGTCATAAAAAGTTGGTTGTAACTTAATTTTCCCAAGCAACGCGCACGCTTGTAAAGGCTGGTTAAGCTCACTGGCTAGAGCTACTTTCACTGCGTATGGCCTGTGTTTAAGACGACGTGAAGGGAGCGGAAATGGCTATGCGCGCGCATGAAATCACAGTGCTGCTGCGAGGACTTGAAAGCTCCTACAGCCGAGCAAGCCAAGGTAGCTTTGACTAGACGAGCAAACATCGGACTTCGATACACAACGCAAAGCTCAATTATTGCCGCGCAAGCTTAAGACGTCTTCTGTCTACAAAAATAAAAGCCTAAATGGAATGCTTATAAATGCATGCATTTATTAACGAATAAATATTATTTCTTTCTTAAGTAATGAGCTTGTGCAGCACGCATAGCAAGCATGGAGAATTCGCCACTGGTAAAAATCGCATAATCAGCAGAAGTCAGTTAAGTCATTTGCAAAAGAATCAATGAACTGAATCTACTAGAGGTCTATTTAGGAAAATTATCATCCTATAGTTTTTTTTTTTTTTTTTTTTTTTTTCCGTAGCTCGATGGCGGGTTACTTCCGTGATTGCTCGCTGGGTGCCATGTTAGGCAGCTTCTTCCTTTACATTTTCCTATCAATGTAGGAGCGCCTCACTGTTTTGCAAGCACCTCCTTAGGCTCAGTCCATATCGACGATGCTCTTTGACAAAAATGAGCTTCCTGAAATCCCATCTAGGACGTGAAGATCTTTATAACGACTTTCAACGGAGGGTGAGATAGCTGGTCTCATGCGGTGGTGGTGAGTTTTCTTTCTGGAAATTTTGATTTTTGTTCCTTCCAAACAGGCAAGCCTGCTAGATGAACAAATGCATTTAACAGATAGAATACACCTGCTTCGTAGCGATAGTTGTTTCGGTCATAATTGAGTAAGAACCTCCACTTTGCGGTGCCTAAATATGTCAAGCTTCAGAAACATCAAGCAGCAATTCCCTTAAAACTTGATTCCCTCTTCTTCTGCTTCTTCTTCTCCTCTCTCTCTCTCTCTCTCTCTCTCTCTCTCTCTCTCACACACACACACACACACACACACACACACACACACACACACACACACACACACACACACACGCACAAGGACTCACTCTATCACAGATGATCTGTTTTTTGTATCATTCTACTCGCTAATGTTGTTTGTATGGTTAAACACTACGCTTGGTTATGTATGATAACTCTTCCCCCCCCTCCCTCCCTCTTACTGCGACTTTTTCATTCATTTCAAAAAAAAATCTCAGTTAATGAACTGACGTGGTCACATGGATAGCCTGGCCATTAGAGTTTTGCACAGTGTGGGTTCAAATTCCGCTGTACCATAGATGTTTGCGAAACTCTCTTTAGGAGGTAGACAAGCACCTCCATAACGTTGTTGAAAGAATGACGGGACAATGAGCCCTTTCATTGACAAATACCCGAGTTCGATTCTCGTCACAACGAGAAAAAAAATCTGTTTTTTTTTTCTTCTTCTTTTCTCAATCGAAGATCAGTTTGCCTATTTCATACGGGATAGCAGGATTTCTTCTCCGGGAAAGTTGGATTTTGATCCCACACATACAGGAAAATCGGTCAGGGAACATACGCAGCTAATAAACAAAAATATTATTAGTCGGAGGTGAATGGTGTAATATGTGGATAGTGAATTATGTTAGTATGTGATGTATTAACAAGTGTAGACAGCGGGATGTGTGGTGTAAAGTATCTTCTTGCGATGAATCCAAAGATATCACTCACTACTACTACTACTAATAATAATGATAATAAAAAACGTTCATTGCCTTGTCTGAAGCCAACATCTTGCTTAATGAGAGCCTGAAACGATGAAAAAGTATATAAAAAATACGAAAAAAAATTTCTAACAGCTTTACAACTTCCGGTACTGATGCATTATAGGTTACCAATCTTTCCTGGATACGACTGTCATTAAAAGAACTTTCTAAATAAATGTTTTATATCACATTATATTTTACTTCAACTATTGTTACAGTATTGGATTTTAAGTTGCGTTTTACGTGGTGAACAACCTAATATATTATTAATTGCAAATCGATTGTTCCAGTGATTTTTTTTTTTCCGGTAATTTGCAAAACATCTTCGTTCTTTTTTCTTTCTTCTTATTCTTCATTTCTGCTATCTTCTAGATAATTGGAGTGGTTTTGTCTTGTTATTTTTCTAAAGGGAAATAAATCCGTTCAAATACGCCTCATTTTCCACAAATCCAATCCTAATATATAAAATTACGTTAAATTACCCGTAATCTCTATCCCAAATCTAACTGCCTACAGCATCTCTGGACATGATCAAAAACGAGTATTTTGACATTAAGATCCTTGTTAGACGAGAGAAGCTATTATCAGAAAAAAAAGGGTTAAAGGCATAGAAATGTCCTTCAAACGACCTTTAGGTCCTTTCGCAACGAGTTGAGGAATTTTAAATGGTGGGGAAAAAAATAAAGAATATCATCTCGTTACATGTTTATATGAAATCAACCTGTGGTTAGAAAAAAAAATAAAATAAAATTCACTACGATGTTCCAGTTAACACATACCAAAGCTTCCTGCTGAGCTACTTATGGAGTTGTTTTCTGACTAGTAGGTGGGCATTCTAGAGGAAGTTATTCATACAAAAAACAAGTAAATAATAATCAGATGAGGAGCTGTTTGGGAAGTTGAAGAGTTTCCTTATGATGCTGGTGAGTGGGGGGGTTGATTGGTTTCGTTCCCTGTATATCTTCTTTCAGTGCACTTAAATCAGAATTCCGTGGGAAATATTCTATCACTAACCTGATTCTTTACCTCATAATTCCAGTTCTGAAACTCCACGTTTGAATTGTAATTGGTTCCATGGCCTGGAGTTAAGTTAAAACCAAATAGAAATATTCGAATTATTGTGAAATCTTCCGACCTTAATTGAAGTAACGAATCCTAACTGAAGGCAATGGAAATATATTAATGATCATTCGTTAATTGTTTTGTTTTCAAATAACTACGTTGAAGAAAGAAAGAAGTGGCAAATGAGAGACACGTGATCATCAGCTTACTCTTTATGTCAGAGGTCGTCACCAGGTCGACCGAATCTCCCATCTTTTACTTATTATTTTCACAATTATTAATCAAGTACAAAATCAAAAGAAATGATGAATATAAAACGGAAGTTACATGTAATATAACATCGAAATAAGGAAATCCTGTTTAAAACAATCGAATGAAACAATATTTTTTAAAAATGGAGTAATAAAATATTAGTGGGAGTAATTTTAAGAGAGTCAGCCCTTTCTTCTAAGGGTTATGGGGTCATACGTTGATCCCTACTTCAAGGAGGTGATCAACAAGTTGATTATAGCTTAACGACTCTCATCTGATCAAATATAATTGTACATCGTTTCAAACACATCTACTGGTGCAGTGGTATGAGATAGCGTCAAGTTGCTGATCTCCGTACCTTTATCTCCGTAAAATTAGACCCACAACTTTCCAACATAGTTCTTAATGTGGCTAAACGCTGTATACAACGTTCATATAAAAAAAAAAACAGAATCCACATTCTAAACCGCAAATTTGATGTCCTTGTATCTAGACAAATCAAGCCTTTCCATGTTCCAGATAACTGGGTCGTCAACGTGTCCGGTCGCCCTTTAACGAGTAGTGAAACACTCATCCTCTCAAAAGGACATAATTTTGCTATAGTCCCTAAAAAGATTGCTTATTTAGATTTCCTGGTTAACATCGTACGGAACCTTAGTCGCCTCTCTAGTGGAAAGACTAATTCTCTTCGCTAGAAGTTGCTTCTACGCTACTCAAAGCCAAGCTTCCTCCTTCCAACATATCTCCTTCTGAAAAGAAAGCGCTACACTTCTTAAGAAACAACAGTCACCTTGTTATCACTAAAGAAGACAAAGGAAAAGCGACAATAATTATGGATTCTTCAAACTACAGAAGAAAATTTTCTCTTTTACTTCGAGATCGTTGAACATACCAAGAACTTGAACATGAACCCACCAACAGGCAATGAAGAAATTAAATTCCCTTCTAGATGAGGTGATAAGTTTGGATGCAGACACGATAGAAAGGTTAAAAACACATTTTGCAAGACCTGCTAGATTTTATGGTCTACCTAAAATCCACAAGACAGACATTCTTCTCCTTCCTATAGTGGACTGTATTGATTCACCTACTTATCGTACAGCCAAATATTTAGCGAAATTATTGAAATCACATACAGGCAAATCATGCTTTTTTTTAAAAAACTCTTCTGATTTCTTAAACAAATTAAAAAATATCTCATTACAACCTACTGATCTTATGGTGAGCTTCGATGTCGAATCTCTATTTACCAATGTACCTCTCAAAGAGACTTTACAATTACTTGCTGACATCTTCCCACAAGATATCGTAAAATTATTCGATTTCATGATGCACTCTGGATATTTCTTGTGTCAAAATAAATTCTACAACCAAGTGGAAGGAAGGCCGTGGGAAGTCCACTTTCACCTGCTTTAGCCAAGTTTTATTTGGAACATCTAGAAGACGTCCTGTTTTCATCTATATTCCCTCGACCAACCTTTTAGATAAGATATATAGACGACATCTTTTCAGTGTGGCCTCATAACAGAGATCCTTACTTCCTTTTTAGCCAAAATCAATTCCTTACATCTTCGTATTAAGTTTACCATGGAGATTGAAAAAGACAACAAGCTATCCTTTTTTAGACATCCTCCTCATCCGCTCACCTTCAGGAATTCTGACAACAACAGTTTACAGAAAACCCACTTTTACTGGACGTTACATTCTCAAACAATCTGCCCATCATCCTTATCAAAAAACAGGAATCATAAAATGTTTAATTCGACGAGCTAGAATTAATTGCTCAACTCCCCATGAATTACAGAAAGAACTTTCAACTATCAAACATCACATGAAATTAAATGGCTTCTCCGAAAAGACTACACAGCATCTGTTCGATTCCTACAATCCAATTCAGAACAACAAAGAGTCAATGCTCGAGTTCCAATTCCATATATTTCCAGGATTTCAGAACCAATTTCAAGAATTCTGAAGAAATGTGATTTAATAGCCCACTTATATCCCTATTAGCAAAATATCCACATATTTTCCCTCTTCTAAAGATAAACGCTCAACTATGTCTCCGCCTGGTGTATATATCAAATTCCATGTAACTGCAATCTGTCGTACTTTAGAAAAACCGGACGCTCTATAGAAAAAATAATGCAAGAACATCAATCATACATTGTTCACAACAAATCCGATAAGTCTGGATTGGCGCAGCACGGGATAGAGACAAGCTACAACATTCTCTGGTCCAAGACTCGCCTTCTACACAGATGTCGCTATAAATTCGTATCCAATTCATCATTGAAATGGAAAATTCAACAAGTGTTCCTAGACACACGTCTTCACTCTGGCTGTCTCTCCTTCTCAGTCTACCGCAAACTTACACACACAGGCCAGTACATACACAAAACTTCTTATCTCCACCCAACACAAAAACTAGGGGTCATAAGCACCCTTAAACACAGAGCTCAAACTATTTGTTCTAATGAACAAGCTCTAAACCAGGAATACAAGATCATCAACCAAACATTTATCAAAAATGGATACAGTAAAAAAAAAAATATTCAGAAGATCCTCCACAAAGATACCAGTAAGAACAAAAAAGATTTCAGGAATGCTATTGCCATTTCTTATGTTAGAGGCATTTCTGAAAAAATAGACAGAACACTACACAAATACAACATGAAAACCACCTTTATACCCCCGAATAAGTTAAGACGCCTACTCAGTTCTTCTAAAGATCCTCTTCCACACCTAGCCTATACAAAATACAATGCACATGTAACATACCATACATAGAGGAAACAGGGCGAACTATCCCAATCAGACAAGACGAACACAAACGACACATTAAATACCTCCATTTTGGAAAAACCGGCCTTTCTGACCACGCATTCCAAACATACCACAGAATTGATTGGAAAAATACCAAGTCCTTACACCGCACCAAAACCTGGTTTGAGAGAAAATTTAAAGAGTCATGTGAAATGCTCAAACATAACCCTAATCTCAACAAAAATTATGGCCTAGCCATTCCAAGAATGTGGAGAACCCATCTACAACCTGTATAACAACCTAAACTAGCCATAGAAAAATCCCACTACAAGAAGACAACCTGCTGAAGTGTTTGTAACATTCAACAGCAACTGAAAGAAATCATATTATAACAATCAGAACTGTACAAATCCAGAAGAATATTAATACATGAGGACTTTAGCAGTTTATTATAGTTGTGTTTTATATATATATATATATATATATATATATATATATTATTTTTTATTATTATTATTTTTTTTTTTATCACTAGAGGTCAGGCCAGGGAAAAGGATTAATTAACTACGTAGATTTAGTTTACCGGTATACAGGGCTAGAGCATGTAGCTTGGTCACTTGTATCCTTCCGATGATGACCTCGATACAGGGGTCGAAACGCCAAGTTTTATTTTATTAGTAATTAATAAAATAATCTGTTCAACGCGTGTGTTTTTGTGTCCCTAAATTTATAAATATTAATGCTAATCACCATGTAACCTTAAAAGAAGGAGTGGATCTTTAATATTTCCTTTATTTGTCTTATTATCATTGCTAAAATCAATTGTTTTTTCAGTTTTCTTTTATTATTGCAATTTACACACCTATCAAAAGTTCATTTATTTAAAATACAATTATTAATGTTTTTTTATTATTTATTTCTCCATATATAAATGCATTTTCTTTGTATTTAAAATGAAATTTTGATGAGCTTTATTTTAGTATTTATTTCTCTGCATTACATATATACATTTTCTTTATTTATATAGGTGTTAACTCACAACACTATCATCGAATTCCTGTCATTTACCCTCAGGGGATGTGCAGGATCTATGATAGTACTAGACAAAAAGTTACATTACTAACTTCCTATCTACAATTTTCCTACAAATCAGTCTGTTACTTGTCAAGACTCCAACATTATCAGATCTTATATTTCTGTCTTCTAAGGCACTTTTTACCGTATCAATCCACTTGGTCTTCCTCTGGGTCTTTTTTCTGCCAACCAGAAAACACTTGTTTTGCTAATCTTTCCTTTCCCATTTTGTTTAAATGACCAAACCACCTGAGATTAGCTCTGCTAACACATCCTGGATGCTAACAATGGCAAGTTCTTTCCTAACATCCTCGTCTTTTCACTGCTCAAAACAATTAAGGGATATTTTAGTTTCTGTCAGATAATTATAAATTTCTGCAAATAATTATAACTATTGGGTACTTTATACATGAATAAACATTTCTTAGTTATGGATAGGGTGTAATTGATGAGATAATCTTTAAATAATCGATATTTATTACAAATTTAACAAATTATACATTTCTTGTGAAATAATTTTAACAAGAATAACCAAAAACGCTTTTGTTAATTTTTAATAGGGCGTATGGTCTCCATTAATAGCCAAAACAGTGGGACATCTTGATTGCATGGACCAGATGAGATGATCAAACAGTTCTTGTGGGATATTTCCCCACTCTTCTATGAGAGCAATTTCGAGCTCTTGAAGCGATCGTGGTGGCACCAGTCGAACAGAAACGCGCCTACCTAAAACATCCCAGGCATGTTCGATTGGATTACAATCCAGTGAACAGGCCAGTCCATTTCTTCAATGTCTTCTTCCTCAAACCAACTCTTGTACCAAATACCAAATTTGCACGGTGTGGACGAGCATTATCACCCATAAAGATGAATTCTTGGCCAATTGCAGCAACATGTGGAGACGAACTATAGGTTCCAAAATCTCATCGCGATACCTTTGGGCTGTTAAGGAACCGTTTCTGATAAAATAGAGATCAGTATGGCCACCTATACTCATTCCAGCCCATACCATCAAACTCACATCTTGAAGTTGGGGGTCTTTCATGAACAAACTGTGGATTATTTCTTGCACTGAACCTGGACTCGTCACTAAAAAGTACACAAGGCCAATCCTCATTTGACTAATTGCGGTGTTCCTGTACCCAAATTCTTCGGATTCTTTTGTGATTTGCAGTAAGTGAGATGCAAACCATTGGTCTTCGAGCATATAAACCTATGGCATGAAGACGATTTCGAACATTTCCGGTCTCCAGAAAGCGATTCCAAAGTCGCGAGTTTACGCTTTGAGCGACAGCCTGTGTTTGTCCAGCTTCTAATCGACCAGTGGCTCTCTAAGCCATGGATTCCGGGATATCATGCTGCTTTGCCATTTTTAACAAAATAATGAGTGGTAAGTGACACAAGTTTACAGTTGAAGTGATAATTATGCACTGTAGAAGTGAGCGCAACAAGCCACGCTTTTATACCCCCCCCCACCCACATACTAATACGGGTAAGGCACGTTTCGAAAAATCTTAACATGATTTTGTGCGCAGTTGCGTGTTCTACACTATTCTACATTAAAAATATTTTAAAATAAATGTATTACATTTGTAAATTATTGCCTTTATAATTCACAAGAAAACCAAATACCCCCTAATTGTTTTGAGCAGTATATGATATTGCCATCGATGCCATCTGTTCAGAACTCAGGACTCTCATATCTGCAGTCTCCCAGCTCTCAAATCCATAAGTTAAAACTGGTTTGAACACTGTCTTGTATACAGCTAATTTAGCGTTTTGGCTAATTTCTTTTTTATTCCGTATACATTTATTCAGCTGGTACCCACCATACTAGCTTTGCTAATTCTGCTGTCTATTTCCATATTTAATTTATCATCTTCACTAAATTTGTGCCTAAGTAGCTGACATGTTTTACTTCTTCTGTAGTTTCTTCGTTCAGAATCAAGTTCATGTTTTTAAGTTTTCTATTTTCAATGCCTTGGTCTTTTTATTGCTGATTTTCACACCAAATGTATTACAGCAGTTATTCAGTTTGGTTAAAAAATCCCGGAGACTTGACTGGATCTGTTTAGAAGCATCAAAAAAAGCTAAGTTTGATATCTATGAATCTGATATCTGGTGAAATGCCTCTTTATTTCATGATGTCATCAATATTATGATGAACCACAGAAATCTCACACCTGATTTAACATTAAATCATCTTTCCATACTTCATTTCTAACTTCCAACTTCCAACTCAATTATAGACTCAGTATCACTTGATGTAATGTGCCATTTATACCATATAATTGTAGCATTTTAAAGAGCTTTCCTCTTGGCACCTTGTCATATGTCTTTTCCCGATTTATAAAATTTTAATTCTGTTTTATTTCACTTTTTTATAGATTGGTACTACAACTATCCAAATCATCAGCAATTCGACTCTCTCTCTGATCAGGCCTTCTGAATTATACAACGTACCCACTGCAAAACTTTCATACCCCCCCCCCCCACAAGCAGGGATAATGGGCCATCACAGATAGCCCATATCGTCAAATGATTACAGAAATTTGACTGTGTATTTACCTTAATGAATCTCCTCCGTCCTTATATACCAGATCCGAATCCCAATCATGGGGATTGGACAGAACGAAATATTCAACAGCAATCTATCACAAGCAAACTTCGTGAGCCTGCAGGATATTCTAATATCCCCCCCCTAAGGTAAGATATCGATGTGTCTGTATTGTGACTTCATAGATTTGAATGTAAAAATCAAAGTAATAATGATGACTCTCTCACATGATGATGATGATACACATTTCCATTATTTCTTTATTATTATTATTATTATTATTATTATTATTATTTGAAAAAGAAGGAATTATGTTTGTCAACTGCAAACTTGCAGGAATTTCTCTTAATGTACGATTATTTTCTCAAATTAAAAACATGTTAACCATTAAACAGCGTCGTATTAACATTCCGTCTGATTACTTAAATATTAAGGATGATATTACGTCATTTGATAGTTTTAAATATTATTGATGTTGCAAATCATATTATTTTAGTATCTTCCTTATAGTCATTTGCAAAGCGAAATGAAATAAAAGAAATTAAAGAAAACTTTTAACCAATATTCGTCCATCGGCATTTATCATCTCTCGAGAACTGACTCGGTTAAAAAAATTAATTAATTAAATAAATAAAAAAAATTAAAAATATAAATAGTAAACAGTGAAATGAAACTGTTTTTTTATTTATCTCGCCAAATTATGATATATGAGCTACTTTCATTTATTAAATAAGTATTTAATAAGTAAATATTAAATAATATAAATATTATAAAATGATATATATATTAAATAAGTATTCAACAAATGAAATTCGCTCTGAATCATTCAGTAATTTTTTATCGTCTGCTGTAACCATAGTTTGAAAGTCGATCGAGAGATGGCACTGTCTTCCCACATTGTCGATTTCGAATACGTTCACGTGCTCTAACCATTTAATGTAAGGCGATTACTGGCTTTAACAGGAAGCAAATACTGTAATTCATGTTTATGATATTACTGTAATACGAATTAAAAATATAATTTATTAATTATATATGCATATTATTATTATTAAATATAACTTCCGGATAAAGGAAGATACATATATAATATTACCTTAAAAAGCATGAAGTTTACATACAGACAGTATATATATATATATATATTATGGCAATGCTGTAGCCAATAAAGTTTTAACTGAGGCTCGGCTATTGCCGTTACCCCGCCAAGACCAGAGCTTATAGCCCTATAACAACCCATTCACACATTTTCTTCTACAGATAACGGGGAATATGAAAAGTATTCTTGCTTCACCCATCTAGCAAAAAAAAAAAAAAATGTATGTACATTTATATTGCCGAACTATAATATAATAAATTCATTAAATGGATATACTAATAATAAATATTATAATAATGATTAACTAAATAAAAAAATAATTTAATTTAATATATAATTATAAATATACCATTGAACTATAAATATTTGAAGCTTAGGGTGAGTTATCTGGTCTTCTATGGTGTAGATTTTATCATCCGGAAACTCGGGATTTTCACCTCCAGTAAAACTAGCAAGAAACACAAGCATTAACAGACAAAATATGTGTAGCGTGTAATAAATGTGAAGCATGCAGCAGATTATGTGGTACAGATGGTGGATTGTGTATCATTGAGTGGCCTCCAGCGATGACTCCTGAGACTCTCTATGGAGGTGTCATGTCATATAAAATATTACAATAATTTTATAATAAATAAATATTTGTTCAACTAACAAGAAATATTATTGCGGAATTATAATGATGATAATAATATAAATATAATAATAATGAAGAATATTTAAAAATAATATATCTCGAATAAAAATATATAAAACTGATATATCTCGAATGAAAATACATACCTTGATTAATTTTATATTAATATTAAATATCAAATATACCTCGAATATATTAATATTAAATATATCTGGAATATATGGAAAAAGAACACAATTATACATTATGTATCGAATACAAAACATATCCTTATCTTATAAGGACTGGCTTAAAGGGGCGAAGCAAGAATGCTTTTCATATTCCCCGTTATCTGTAGAGGACAGTGTATGGATAAGGTGTTATTGAGCAATTAAAGCTCTGATCACGGCAGGGGGGTAACAGCAATATCCAAGCCTCAGTCAGGACTTCATTGGCTACAGCATTGCCATTCATTACCCTCCAAGCATCGATATTTACAAAACATACATATTCCTTATAAGGACTATAAGGAATATGTATGTATGGAGGGCGAAGCAAGAATGCTTTTCATCTTCCCCGTTATCTGTAGCGGACAGTGTATGGATAAAATGTTATTGAACTATTAAATTAAAGCTCTGATCATGGCAGGAAGGTAACAACAATAGCCGAGCCTCAGTTAGAACTTCATTGGCTACAGCATTGCCATCCATTACCCTCCAAGGGTATTGGATTCTTGATCCTCCAACATACATATAATAATATTATAACGTTAATGTTCTTTTATAACAAAATATCTTTATTTATAATAGGTGTCTATTACAATATTGTGTTATTTCTAAATTTTTTCAAATATTTATCAGAGTCCTAATTTATGTATATATATATTATAAATTATATAAAATTATATTATTAATCAAAAAATATTTTCTATAAATAATGTTTTTATGAACATTCCGAAGTCGCCTTTAAATTATCATTCCATCCACCTGTTCCTTGCATATTCCTTTGACAGTTGACCTTTAAGTTGGTTTCAAAATTGATGTCAAATGAAGATGGTATTTTCACCTTTCACTATTTGGTCAACATTATTAGCCAAATTTATAGATTCGTGTTTTTTCAGGTGACATCATAAATGAAAAAAAAAAAAGAAACCTATTAACTATATGAAAACTGAGAATTGTCACTGTTTCAAAACCTTTCGCATAAAATATTCGAATCGTTTGCTTAATGTGATCATTCAAAGAAAATGTTTTCGTCAAGTGTCTAAGCGAAAAGGAAAAAAATAATCGCCGGGGTGGAGCTTAAAGAGATGTCTATTTCGAGAGTTATGTGAACAGGGGAATTATGGGTATTTAGGGAACTCATATTTTATTGCTGATATTGGAGTCTTCCCAGAAACATAAAGTGTCTGCGGCGATAGTTAAGCTTGAGTCGAAACCCGCCCACGAGTTTCGGATATAAATTCCCTATTTATATAACCTCGTGTCCGTGGAACTTGTGATTCTAGGAAATTCAATGTTTAGCTAGGAGGGCGTCGCTGGTAGAAAATATAATGTTAGTGTGTCAGGACATAATGTGTGGTTGTGATGATATACAATAGATGGCGCTCTATTTATTAGAATTACGTCAATTAGCTAAGTGTATTGCCAAGAACAACAAATTGGATTTTAATAAAATTGTAATTTTCGGTATTTAAAAACAAATTACGAGATCTAAAAACTGATTTGATATTTAAAAAATAATTACCAGAAAAAAGTGGAAGTAAATATATCGATATTAAAAACATATATGACAATGAAAATGAAATATTTTATATTTGAAGACAAGATAGTCCTTTTCCAAAAGATTTATGTGAATCCATTTATCTTTCTAATTCTGTAACTGACAGATGTTGTATGCCCGCTAAAAATTCACCACTATTCATGTTTTTTTTTTTTTAAATTTTTATTTATTTAAGTTTTCTTTTTCTTTTTAAACTGGATAGTGGTGACCTCGTTGGCGTTTCATAGACGAATTCTTGTATGCATTAATTTCAGTAGTGTATAAAAAAATTACAAATCTTTCATTTTATTAGTATTAAGCCTTCTTCACCTACTATTGTTTTTCCTTTCTCTCTCTCTTGTTCTCTCCTTTTGTTTATTCTTTTCATTCTGTGCTGAAATGGCATTTCAATGGAATACCATGGATGATGCTGTTAAGATGAGCTTCGCTTCTAGAAGGGTTACAACAGTCTCCTTAAAGTATGTTCCACGGCTGGATTGTCTCAATGACCTGAATTCTTAACAGTCGATCTCGGCTTACATTCGTGATAAACGACTCATAATGCCTTTAATAAATGAATGGTTAGACACTAAGATGATGCGGCTGTTGAATTTACACTAGCACGATTACCATGTCAGCTAACTTCACTGCGAAACTCGAGTGAAGTCTGTCTTTGCTTGCTGTTCGTACTACTTCAACTACTGCAACTGACAGAGCAAATGAAAGAGAAATTTGAAGCCATTAAAAAAAAAAAAAGGTCAGAAAGAAAAGCTGCAAGGTAGGACAGAATCCAAACGCAGAAGTTATCCGAAGTGGGACAGGAAGATGTGCGAGGAGGAAAAACTGGACACCTTAACGTCTGACACATATCCACTCTCGGAAGTCATACTTTGACCCATATGTCACGTGTAATTAGACGGCACGGCCTCTTGACAGTGTGAAGAAAAATACCGAATGTCTCTTGATTAAATGAGTTTTGAATTCGACTTAAAGCAAGGATAGTTTCAGTGCAAATATATTAATATGAACATTATCAGGACACGCCAAATAAAGCAACGAGTTGCAAATTAGTTGTCTTGTTATCGTAATTGGAGTAAATTAGTCAGAAATTAATTTGTGTTTTTATTTTAGTTCCTAATTCTAGTAATGGGTGGTTTTGAAACAACTAGAGAGAGAGTAATGAGAAAGAACGATGAGTTCAGAAATAAAAGAGAAGAAAGAATCATGACAATAAATAAGTAAGAAAAGAAGTACAAAAAATAAGTGGAAAGAAAACATAAAAGAATAAAGAATAAACAAGGATAAAATATAAAGAAAATGGATGCAAAAAATTGACGAAAGAGGATTTTTTTTAAAAAAAATGAGGGAAGATTAAAAAATTGAGAAAACATAAAAGAAAGTAGAGGATGGAAATTGAAAGAAAATGAATACAAAAAGAGAGAAAATAAATGAATAGGCGGAAAGAATGAATAAAGGAAGAAGTCATATTGGAGAGAATGGTAGAATAAGAAAATATAAAGCAAAATAAAAAAAATAAAAAATAGGTAGAGAAAAAGAGAAAGAGTGAAGATGATAGCGTGACATGCTCCCACCTCTCCAGGAGCAAGTGTGTGTGCGAAAGAGACCAGCTGCCTGAAACCCGTTATGGACAATAAATTATACGAATTCCTGCCTCATCTTTTTTGTTCGTCCATTAATGTTTGCCGTTGCATGTGGAGTGGTATTTTCATCCGTGCAAGGACCTGCAGGCTGCTACACGATGTTCCACGCAGTTATGATTTGTTCGTGCTAAATTATGTATTGCCTGTGACTAAGAAGCGATGGGAGGGTTTCTGTGGAAGATAAGGGAATGACGATATATTTACTGAAAGCATTCCTAAGAAGGCTTTTCGCATGCAAAGAGAGAGAGAGAGAGAGAGAGAATGAGTGAACTAACACCTTTACTATGTATAGCAATATATCTTAATAGGAAACGTCTGGAATATTTCCAACTGTTCGCCTTCTTGCTGCGAAAAATAAGAAAACAAAATTAGTTTTGTAATAAATATAAAAAGACCATTCTCCACACACCCTTGAGCACGTAATTACTTTCCTTTCTGATCTATGCCAAGGCGCACTACACAGAGGTGAACTGTAACCACTTATTTACGAGGTACGTCGCTTAGCAATGAGAATATCTGATCACTGCTCTGATAGGGAGAAAATCACTTGAACGATGACAGAGCACCTTAACCCACTCGCATCAGAAATTAAGGAAAACTAAGAGAAAAATAGGGTTTTCACTTCTTTATGGTGATCAGGCTCTTTCTAACTTTTGACTACGTTTATAAACACTGCATTTCTCCCTACCCCTCATTTAAAGATGCTTTTTTTCACGTTGCATAGTACGAAGAATGATATATCTTTTTGACTGGAGAGATCCACGTTGGGTTGTTTCTAACTTCCGGTAGAAGCAACTAAGGTTATGAGACCGATGTATTATGCCTGTTAATTTCGTGTAGTCTATAAGAGTATAAGAGCTCAATTTCTGGTGGCAGAAATTCGGATCCCACACTTTCTCAAAATCGTCATATAAAAGCAAGCAGTTAACAAACAAATTATATAAACCTCATGATCTTGGTTGTCTCTGTAATAACTCAATCTTTTTGCTCTCTCTCTCTCTCTCCCTCAGTCTCATGACCTTACTTATTTCATTCCAAATTTCAAACTATTTCACCACAGAAATCGATCTATTCTCATAAATGACAACTTTTATACAAATAATTATATAGGAAGAAACGTGTTTACTTCATGCATAGTACACTATGAACTGGCGGGAGAGCTCTTCCCCTTTATTACCCCCCCCCATGAATTTACTTACGACAGAGTCGATTAATTTGGCATTTGGAATGAAAGCGAAATGAATGAAAAAATGAAGACAAAAAAAGAGTTGCCATTAAAAAGAAGAGTTTCTCGAACATAAAAATCCCTCCGTACGAGGCCGGGCAGCCACCCCAACATCATCATCATCATCATCATCATATAGTCCGCACTTACGAAATATGCTTCTTAGTTTCCACTTTTATTCTACCTACTTCCGTTTGTTAGAGAAGAGAATTTTCTTTGTTCATGTTCTTATTCTTTCATTCTGTTTGCTTCTGTACTTTGAAACATATCATTTTTTTTTCACTTGGGAAGAGGTAAAGTAGGTTCCATAGTTCACGGCTTTACTATTACTTATTGGAGGCCTGAAGTGGCTTTGAAAAAAGTTCTGTTTTATCTCAATAAAATACAAAAAAAAATGATTAAAAATAGAAAAGCTAAAAGTGAAAAACGTTTACAACTTTCAGTTATCAAGAAAGAATGAACCGATTGATTGTAATACATTCATTCTCTCTTAAGCCTATCCACACGTAGAGCTCTAGGTCACTATACATTCAGCAACCTGGTTTTGTCAAAAAGAAAAAAATAAGATAGCCAGATATATAATGAAAGGGATAGGAGGAATATGGAAAATCAATTAAAATAATCAGCATAAATTCCCTTTTAAAAATATTCAAAAAATGAAGTTCCTTTTTTCATTCGTCCTATTTCAAAACATGATCTCGTACTCCTCAATCGGTAAAAAGTTTATTTTGACGGTTTCAATTAAAAATCTGCTACTAATTATAGTTTAAATAGAATGTGACAGAACTGAAACAAGTGCGTTTAAATTCCGTTGTAATCTGTACTAAAAGGGACATATGTAAATAGGCGTTTCGAAATGCCAGTTAGTAGCTTCAGGCAAATGACAAATTCACTGGTGCATGTGACGTGTATCAAGCTATACATATCACGATACTTGCTCAGTAGCCTGAATTTGACAGTGTTTCTGTTCGTATGTAGTAGATTCCTGCCATTGTCTGCTCACTTTATATAAAATGTGGTCAGAGCACACACAGCAGGAGACAGCGGACAGTTTCATGACCTCATATTCTGTATAGATTCGGTAGATATGGCGATGACATTATCACTCATACTTCCAGAAACTTAGTTTTCAGATCATTCGCTTTCGAAATATCACATAAATGAATATGATATATCTAGCTATTTGAGAAGGTATGTTTTATGAACAGATCAGGAACACTATATAATTAATCTTTTATGCTTAATATTTTATAAGGCACGAAAAGAAGTCTTGGTAATTGTCCTATGCAGTTACCTATGTCTGTTCCAAACACTTGATGGTGACGTCTATATTATTTTATTCGATGATATAATGGACTTTTAACATACTCTTTCTCTGGAGGAATCTTACACAAAACTCTATTTTTTAAAAAAAACCTACATTTCTATGAAAAAAAATCGGAGAATATATCAGTATGATTACTCAAATCGTACATTACAA
Organism: Typopeltis vanoorti; assembly: GCF_054136105.1. Taxonomy (NCBI): domain Eukaryota; kingdom Metazoa; phylum Arthropoda; class Arachnida; order Uropygi; family Thelyphonidae; genus Typopeltis; species Typopeltis vanoorti. Next base: position 97,265,000 of record NC_143557.1, on the reverse strand, counting down.
ATTACTCCATTAGTTTTTAATTTTTAACTAATATATTGAAATAAAAATTTGGTTTATAAATATATTTCAAAAAAACTTTGTAAATATAAAAGTTAAAGAAAATATTTTTATTGTATTAAATTAAATATTATACTTTAAAATAGATTGTATTCTTATTTTTACATAAACCCTTTTGAATGATGACAAAACGGTGTAGATTGTAACCTTATTATATCTAGAGTTAATATTTCAGATAACAATGGGATACTTCACAAGTTCTTTTGACCGTTAGTTTTTTTTTTAACTCATCCACGCTACTCTTTTTCTATTTTCCCTAATCTCGCTGTCATAACTTCAGACATGATTCCAATTAGATAAATTGTGAGCCCCCCCCTTTCTACCATTATATTTCACGTACTTCTGTTTCCAGGTCTCCAATGACTTCAATAGGTCACATTCCGACACGCCATCAAAAATACATACGACCTGACGGCAGCAGTAAACTGTGATTGATCACTTACCACAATAAATAGGAGTCTAAATTGTGTTTTGTTTTGAAATTTGTTTTGAAATTATGAAACTTAATTTGGGACATGCTTTTCATTATTAGATCGCTGCAAGTTAACAATAAGGTTGGGCGATAGAGCGATATCTACCGGAGAAAAGGAAGAATGGAAGTAAATTGTGACAGCTCTATTGTATTGGGGTGAGTAAAAAAGATGTCTACTATTATAGGATAGTGTAAAGAAGTCAAAAGTGATTAGGCTTCACTGATATTACAGGTGTCATCATTTATCAAAAGCTATAACTAGACTAACCAGTCCTTTACAATAAAAGCAAAAAATAACATATAAAACCTTTAGTGTATATCATCGAACACCTCGATATGAATTGCATGCACAATAACAGTAGATCCAAGCATGATTTCGACGTTTGATAAGGCGTAAACTCGCCTTCAAATTATACGCGCTTCATGTGTCCTAAAAGTAATGGGATGAGGGATCGTCGAATGAATAACATCCCATTCAACATTAAATTGAATAGATGTCATAGTCGCTTCTAGAAAATTAATTTCCAGAGAAGAGAATGAATATGTTAAGAAACAATATATTGTAATCAGTTAGAAATTCACATGAATTCTCAACTCTATATTGTTTTAATTATTATTGTTATATAATTTTCATTAAACGATAATTAAAATACATTTTGCGCTACAGGTTGTAATCCTGTAGCGCATAGTGCCGTGGGTATGTTAAGGGTTATTTCTTTGTCCTTTTTTTATTTAATATTGTTTTATTTATTTATTTATTTTAGCAAAGTAACGCGTGATTACGGGTAACCATTTCGATACAAAAAAGGGTCATAGGAATTTATTCGGAGACTTATGGATTTATCTTAAAATAGATATTTCTTTCCAACAGCGTACGACCACCAGAAGGTAATCTAGAAGAAGGCCTCGAATATTGTTTTTGATGTAAAGGAGTACACAGCAGTTCAAGTTTGTTTTCCAAACTTGAGCTACTGTATATGCAGTAGCTCGAGTTTGGAAAACAAGTTCCAACACGACGTTTGTCTGCTGTTTGTTTATATAACCCTACGTTTGCTCCTGTCAACAGATGGAAAGAAGATAGAACATTTTATCTCAAGCAGAAAGCAGTGTGTGTTTTTTCTAAACAGTGTTCCGTGTGATCATGTGTGTGTGTGTTACTGAAAAGTTATAGTTGTTTAATCCCAGAGAGGATTGGCAAAGGAATTTTTTCGTATGTTTTGTTTGTTGTGGGATTTTTTTTTTTTTAATTCCTGAATTTAAATGTCAAGTGGGTGAGAGTGAGAGAAAAAAGTATCTCTTACAATGTTCTTTATATAAATAATTGTGTTTCCATAGTTATTTAATTTTTTTAAACATTGTTTACTTTGTATTACGATTTCTCTTGTCTTATTTTTATTTTTATTATTTGTCACCTCCAGGGAGTCAAAAGACTACTCTACGACTCTGCTTCCACCACTCACAATCCACCAACTGACCACAACTACACCAACGACATCTACCGTCAAACACCACCACTACTATTTCTACAGACAATCACAAACATCCATGCCCACTGCGGGATTCGAACCCACAGCCTCTTGACTGGAGAACGGATACGCTAACACTCGGTTAGCGTATCGTGGTTAGCGATAGATTTCAGAGATAGTTTTGGAAGAAACTAGAATTATTTTCAGGGTAGATGAATATATTGGAAGGAAATCAGAGATAGTTTAAATAATACTCGTGGTACAAACCTAACCTGTATTGGGTTCTAACCCTACAGCCTGTTGTTTCGATAGCAAAAACGCTATCCACTCACTCAAACAGCTATTTCATACAATAAAAATAGCCATTGCTATTGTTATTGTATTTACTATTGTTATTCGATCGTAATTTATTCATGAACTACATTAATAAAGGAATTTTTGAAAACTTGGCAATTATAATTACTTTTTAATATCAATAATGATTTAAATTGAACTGACCATTTTGTTGATTCAATACCAAAACCGAACGAAATGTTGAGAGATCCTCCTGATATTTAGAGTTATCACCACTAGAGCTAAAAGTACTCTAAGGAGATAATTATGTTATGTATTTTATAGAAGCAAAACTCGGAGTATCAGAGAACCCAGGACTCGCTACGCTACTAGTTAAATGACCAAAGACAGTGGTATCGAGATCCTTTGAAAACTTAAACGCTTCCAGTTTGAAGTGAGCAACTCGGTGGTCAGGCAACGTAAGCATAACGAACATAGATTTTTCCATTTTTTTTTTAATATCCTTATAAATGCTTATCGCATTTTTGATTGAAAAAAAATACATTGTGGAAAAAAAAATTAAACTATATACCATATTTTAGAAAACTCGTGGACATACGCAACTTCATTACATTTTTAATTTGAATATATATTATTTCTTTCTAAATATATATTATTTTTTATATTATTATATCTTTATAAAAGTTACACGTAAATTTTAATTTATTATATACATTTTATTTTAGATTTTAAAAAAATATAATAAATAATCCAAGTTATAACCATTACGGTCGATATCTTCCTGCTATGTAATAATATCTACTAAAATAATATCTAATAATATATATATATATATATATATATATATATATATATATATATATATATATATATATATATATATATACATATATATTTGGCTAGATGGGTGAAGCAAGAATGTTTTTCATATTCTCCCCCAAGATCCTCACCTAATTCATATCGAGCAAGGCTTTGTCTACAATGAAGCTGACAAAGCCAAGGAACTTACAGACAGACCCAGTTGGTTTTGTGGTCTTTGAGGTATGGCGGACCAGATTAATGGTTCTTTTGAGTGACTATCTTTCGGAGATAGTGTTTCGAGATCGTAGTGAGGCTTTGAATTTTTTCTGATTAAGTTCATGATTTTTGACGATACCACTCCGAGCTGCAGTTGGCTAGGGTGTACCGAACTGTTGTGGTAATGAGTTGTTACTAGAGCTGTCTTTATTTGTATTTCTACGCTCTCTATTGAGTGTCAATCCCTCCTGGATCAGGGTTATTATTAAAAAATGTGTTGATGGAGTTGAAGAAGTAGAGGGGAGCTTCCCTCCCCCAATTGATACTGGATGGGCTCTTTGGGGCGGCATGGTATTCTGAGCCCAGCTGTATTAGGACCGGATTGTGGTCTGAACTGAAGTCGTTTGGCACTAGTAGTTTGTATTCCTGTTTGATCTGGAAAATGACAATGTCTAGGACGTGTGGAAGTCTGGTCGATGCTTGATGAGTGAGACCTAAAGGCCTCTGAGATGGCGAAATTTCTGGTGGTGGCATATTCGTCAATCCTGCCATTGTGAATAGTTGCTTTGCTCTTACAGGCGAGGTCTGTTTAAGATACAGCTACTAGAACAATGTCTTTGATGTCAAAGATAAAAACAAGGTAGAATTTCAATATTTGTTTTCTCGGAGCATTATAGCTAAGTAGGTTGTCAATTTGCCTGCATTGGTGGTCTAGATCTCCATTCCAGTGGCTTCTATGTTTCTAGTTAAGGGTTGGCAATCTCGTGTTTTTTGTTGCACGTAACGTAGAAAACTGTGACTTTACCTCTGGCATCTAGTCTGTCGTTCCTGACAATAAAGATGTAGCCTCAATATTTGTATTGTTGGCTGGGTGGAAGTGCTTCTAGCTGAGTAGAACTAGTCCTATGTCGTAGCGGTTCGCAACCTCCTGCAGATTTTGTTCGTCAGGCATCCTTCCAGTAGGCGATCAGTATGGAGTTGGGATTTGTGAGTTTTTAACCATCACTAAGTGCAACGATTGAGTAGGTCTACTGTTATTTCATGTAGGTGATTACTGATTTTTGTTAAGCCTTACAGTACATACTGCCTTCAAGTTCTTTCGCTCTTGAGCGCGAAGCAAGATATATTCATGTTGTCAATGAGTTTACACTACGATAGTCCGCTACTGCCTCCCATTGGATGCGGATACCTTCATGTTTTTGGTCCTGAAAATGCTGATTCTCTGGTTTTGATAGTACTTACTAATGCATCCATTTTTTTTTCCCAGAGTAGTGCTCGTCCATGATTTTTTTTTTTACTGATTATTTTGTTAAGATCCCTCTCAAAGCACGCAACTGTGTCGGATGTCGCAGACAAGTGACTGCAGTGATCCTTTAGGGCAGTGTTTCTCAAACTTCATATATCAGCGTACCCCTTCTTACATTTTCATTATTACCAAGTACCCTCCTAATTAATTAATTAAAAATTAATTAATTAATTAATTAAAAATTAATTAAAATCAATAAATTAATTAAAATATTAATTAGAATTAAATATCTATTTTATTTGAATTTATATGTTCACGTAAACAAAAAATATGATTTATTTTTTAATTTTGGTTCTCTAGAGATGTCAGACGACACACTCATCAATTTCATTTAATCCAGATGCAATATCAACGTTTTCTTGTTGCTTACAGCTACTTGTATTTGTTACATTGCTCTCTTTTCGGGGGTTTATAAATCCAATCTTTAACCAATGATCCATACGTAAGAATGGATCATTGGTTAAAGCTAAAAAAAAATACTGTATTTACTCGAATATAACTCTAACTTTTTTCCCAAATTGAAGCTAAAAAATCGTGTTGCGAGATACGTGCGGGAATTTTCGGAAACTATAAAGTTTTGAGAAAAAAAACTGAAAATGGTGCGACTACTCGCTATCACTACTTTTGGCATCGACAACAGTTTCTTTGTGTGCATCGTCAAAGTCGTCTACCCAACTCATTATTTCAAGCAAAAATTACCAGTACTTTACAAGACTTGAGATACGTAGAGCAGCGAAGAACAGCATATGATTGGTGCGGTATTAACAAACGATCGCGCGAACCAAAAACAAATTAGCATTTCAACAATTGAGTTGAAATGCTAATTCCCTTCAACCGAATTCCATAATATATGAAACACATTCACTATACAGGGTGTTCGGGATAAATTTGACAGTTTCATAAGGAAAAAGAAAATCTTCTTTGTATCTATTAAATTTAATGAATTGACAAAAAAACATTACAGGCAGAGTTAATTACAATACTATCAACAAGATTTACTCAAAATAACCACCATTAGCATCGATCACAGCTTCAATTCTGCTTCGGAACCTCGAACAAGCTGATGCTACAGTCTCCCTGGGAAGGGCCGCAAAAACTGTTTTAATTTTATCCATTAACTGGGCTTTTGTATTACTGGAAGTGCGATTGGTGTCTTTTTCAACTGCGCCCCATACAAAATAATCCATGGGGTTAAGGTCTGGGGAGTTTGGAGGCCAAACATTTGGACTGGTGAAGTCGTAGAAATTTTCAGACAACCATTTTTGACTTTTCCCAGAGGTGTGGCAAGGGGCCGAATCCTGCTGCCATACATACGGCCTACCATTGGCTACCCTTGTTATCCAGGGCTTGACTACAGTTAGCAACTCCACGAACAAAGCCCGAATTCCAATGCCAGGGTTCTTCAACACCTGTTCCTGCAGATTTGCGAGGAATTCTGCTGTATGAACGCAATCAGATCGTCTGCTAGGGATCTTTCTTCTTGCTACATCCTCGTAGTCACCATTGCAAGTCTCTAGTTCATGCCTGATTGTTTTTACTGTATTCAGGGAGCATTGGGCAGCAGTCGTAATATCCTTATTTTGATGGCGGGCACGAATCATCATGATACAAGTTATTCTCTTCCATGATTCAGGTGGGTTCCAGCTATCCATCCTTTCTGACATCTTGTATATGAATGAAGAAGGGTCCAAACTTTTAAATGAAGAGAAGTGTGTGTTAATACATGTAACTTACGGAAAAATATAATTAATTATAAATATGTCAAATTTATCCCGAACACCCTGTATATTTCTTAGTTTTAACACGTTAACGACGGCGGTGGTGTCAAGCAAAACCATATGTTTTACAGGCAATATATGGTTTTTGCTTGATCTATACAGCAGTTTCTGTTGGAGAGGGGATGTGATTCATTAGTTAGTGCCGTTTTATCCAGGTTGTCTCTAATTGCACTGTTTGTGGAAAAAATATAATGACTCCTTTAATTATGCATAGCCGAAAATTGCCACGTACCCCCTAACGACCTTTCGAGTACCCCGGGGGGGGGACGTGTACCACACTTTGAGAAACGCTGCTTTAGGGTAATATTATCCACGTCTGGGCGGCTAAGGTAACAAACTGAGTTTGGGGCGGCGGCTTTAAAGCACCACTTATCATTCCATCGAATTGTTACATATATTAGATTATAGATATGGTGTAAGTTAAATTAATAAAAATAATAAAGGTCTTGTAAGAAACTCTTTTAATTTTGAATATTTATTACAAATGCAAATTTTTAAGCTAATTAGTAAAAATATGATGAAATCACATTTTAGATCATTTTAAATAATAACTGATGATATTATTAGACTATATATATTTGCTCATATTTATCCACCAGTGGAAGATATCTCATGTATAATTATAATTTTGCAGTAATCTTTATTTCGAAATCTAAATGTAATTTAGATTTTTTTTTTTTTTTTGTAATGTATAAATTTCGAAAAATTCGTGATGCCATGTTTTTTTTTAAATTACGAAATACTTTCAATACTTTAAATAAGCAGAGCAAAACCGGAAATAGCCATTCCTTAGTCGGTTTCCTGACCGACAGACATAGGTGGGCACTGGAGAAACAAAGATTCTTTCTTTTCAACGATGACCGACGTCATCAGCGATCAATGCCACTGAGTGTTTCACCTCGGCAAACATCCTGTCCGTGTCACGTCATCTATCACAGGAAAAATGGGGATCAAGATGGGGGGAAAAGAAAAAGACGGGAGGGAATAAGTGGTGTGGACTGGACTTTGCGATGTGCGGTGAAGCGTGGATCTGCTGAGGGACACAGGGGAAATAACTTTGGGCTACTTCACGTGAAGGCTAAACACACTGATGGGAAAAACTGTAACATTCCCCATACATCATCTGTCTACCGGGAAGTTTGTGGCCGCAACTAGAAAAATGGTTACAATCGCTTCATACTGATGGAAGTTGCTTACTTGTCTGTCTTCATCTTGTCTACATTTCTAGCGGTGTTGATGACGGAAGGTCTTGTCGTATTTAAAGATGCCTCTCTTTACAAGATCGATTTGGTTTGAATTCGGTAGCTGGACAGCTCGGAATATATCACTTGATATAAATCGACAACTGTTATCGAAATAATGTAATGGATTAATTAAAAAGGCTCATTTTTCACACCTATTTTTATTCAAGTTTTTGCTGCTTTCAAAATGTGAGTTTAATATCGTTTGCCAGTAAAACTGAACATTAAAAACGTTAAGTGTCTGCTGATTACATTAATCCTATAGTAATCACGGGACTAAATCTAGCCATTGTTGCATTATGACGTCAATAATTAGCATAGCAGTTTTCACACTTTCAAATATTCATAGCCGTTTTAGAGTTTGATATACAAGATATGCAGTTTAAAATAAAACTATAATGCCAAGACAGATATTAGTAAAGATCCTGATGAAAATCTCTTCATCATCCTGGTTAGTTCTAATTTTTGCTTAATTTAAGAGGCAATAATTCAGCGATATTAAGCTATAACCATCTCCACTATGCTTCCTCCTATGATAGGAGGAAGTCTAGTCTAGTGTTTAAAGTGGCTATCCATTTTAAGCTTAGTTTCTCTCACTGGATTCGGCATTTGTTCATAGGTCATCTCCGATCTCTAATATCATGACCTTCACATTACTTGAGAAGTTTAGGTTTATTTTTCAGGTCTTATTTTACTGCATAGGATATTTTTTTTCGTAGCCGAATTCTGCTTTTTCTTTGTTTATATGTACTTTTTCCACTAATTTCTCAGTCGGTTTCGAGGATGCCATTCAGTTACAAAGATCTGGGTTAGAATTCCATCTATCGTACGACGCAAAGACCCATTATTAGTAATTTTTAAGTGAGGGTGAGTTAGCCGGTCTCATACGGAGGATGAAACTTATTTCTCCCATCAACTCGTGATTTCTGATCAGATATACCGGCAAAACAGCCAGGAGCACACTACAAACTACATACAAAGTGTAACCACCTTACCCTGGATTAATGGTTACAAAATCCAATGATATCTTGGACAGTTATGGGCGCTTAATGGCTCGTTAAGAAGAACGATACAAGAAGAATGTAAACATTCTTTAGAAATGTATATGTACTCGCTCTATTTTTATTATTACGTATTGTTATTTCTTCTTTCATTATTTGTTTTTCTTTAATATTTGTCCTTATTTTAATTTTTTTCATGCTTTATATATAATACTACTTTATTTGATAATGTATTTACTTCATTATATCTTCTCTTTGTTTTGTTGTTTGCTATTATCAGACTGGCATCGGTTTGAACACTTCGCTTAGAATTCTTCATCAAATCATTTGGGTGTATTATATTAGAGATTACGTATTTTAAATAAACCGTTTATTCCCCAATAAATTAGGATATTAGCAGTTGTTTTTTTTCCCACATATTTAGTCTAAATCCCTTTTTGAATCTAGACTGTTTATTAGTCGAGATGGTCGGAGAAAGATGGAATCGAGAGGCGTTCATCAGAGAAAATTTAAGACAAATGAGGGAGGGTTATAACCAAAAATGATCATGAAAGGAAATTGAAAAAAGGAGGTGGAGAATAAGTATAATATAGTTTTTATACAAACGAAATAAACTTTTATGATCAATGAACATTTTGCGAAAGTTATTTGCTACGTTTATTGGTGTACGATCGAGAGTTTATTAGTTTGGTTGATTGGTTTTGATTCATCTTAGAAGTAAAGGCTATGTCATATCGATTGTTCTCTCCATGAGTTATGAACGGGTTCCGCCTTTTGTTTGGCTAAAAGAGAGCAGAATCCTTCAGTGACACTAAACTCGGCTAGAAAGCCTCCAGTCTGAGATGGAACTCAAAACATTTCAGACTGAGCAAGTTCTTCTTTAGTGAATAACTAAAACGTATAAATTTCATTCAGTACTCATCAATGCAATTCTGATGACAACACTCAATGCCTGCTGCTTTCAGTTTAGAGAGAAAGAAAGAATGAAAGAATACTGAAATAAGAAAAGAAAGCAAGAAATATTGAAAGAGAAAAATGAGGAGATTAAAAGAAAGTAAGATGGTGTTTGTATTGCGCTGAGAAGAGTGGTCCACCTTTCAGTTGAGTATGTCTCCAAGGGACAACTGCTTTATTTCGATGGAAGAAAGGAGAGGAATCTGATTTATTGGGAAAGGGAACCGAATAATCGCTTTCTGAGAGAGAGAGAGAGAGGGAGAGAGAGAGAGAGAGAGAGAGAGAGAGAGGGAGAGGGAGAGAGAGAGAGAGAGAGTAAAGATAAAAAGTCGAAATTCTTTAGCGACTGTCAGAATTTTGAATTTACCTTTCTTACAACTACTACCAACTTTGTACCAAATACTCTGATGAAAGTGGGTGAGGGGTGAGAGGGGTGGGGGGGGAATCTCAGTAAAGACAGACTCGTGAAGAAAGCGAACCATTCTAGAAGCTCCCACGTCTTGTGTGTGTTCGTTTCAGAGGTACATTGTAACCTGTTTTTTTAAAGACATTATGCTATCAACCTGAAAGGGTTTAGTGATGTGCCCTCTTCCGCTACATCGTCCGAGCATGTGACGGCGATGCCATTAGCTCACACCTGCGCGCTCTGTTGACAGTGAAAGGACAAGAGACGCACTTGGGAAACAAGTTTCCTTATTTGCGAACACACACACTGTCTGTCAGTGTGGATAACCTCATTCCTGTTGCACCCTGCAGGCGGACAGCGCTCATTAGCAAAAGAAAAACGATAGAAAGGTGTCTGCTAGAGAAATGTCACGCGGAAGACAGACAGACCATGGAGTCCATTGAAATGTTTTGGCAACTGCTTTCTGCACTTTGCCTATCTCGCATAAGAATAAATCAAAAACTACAGTGATGCCGTCCTCAGTTGATAGAACCAAACATTCATTTAATTCAATATATCTCTATTTTGAAGGCATATTTACTCTACTATTAACTATATTTGCTGCGTACTATTGTAAATAGAGCTAAATAAACATTTATAAGGATAAATATATTATTAGAGGATAATTAATTGACAAGTTTTTGATATTCATAGAATTTGCTACCAATTTCAGTTATGACACCGTTTACAAATAATTTAATGTCCATGTAGATTTTTTTTTTTTTTTGCAATTTTTTCAACGATAGACTGATATCTAGCGGTAATTTGATACATTACGAAAACAGCGACTTTTTCTTCTGGAGTGGGCATCAATTTACAAAGGATAATTAATATTTTAGGAATTCCTCAGTAAAAAAAAAACTTAATTATAATATTATGTTTAAAATTTTGAACGTTTGAATTTTTACAGATATGAATGAATCATCAAAACTGACTGAAGTAATTGAAATTCTCAGTTTTGAGTACGCATGCACAATAACTCGAATTCTCTAAATAAACTCGTCGTAATTTGTAAAAAAAAAGAGCATTGAAGTTTTAAATAAACTGGACATAATTATATTCTTCATCAGATATTCAGAGATGAAACAGAGAATTATTAGCGGTGCTTAAAGATGCATGATTGAGATGCAACAAAAAAAAAGTGGGATATTAAATTTGCTATGGCAGTGTACAATATAGCAAAGAAAGAGAGAAGGATAGAAATGAAGAGAATCAAAGTAGCTTTAAATGAGATTATAATGTCCTAGTACTTCCCTCGATGCCATAATGTCATTTTGCTGTCCTGATATGAGACGTGGCTAGAAAAGCAACCAAAAGGAAAAATTGTAGATTTTTTTTTTTTACCTGCTAGGTATCGCTGAGAAAACTTCGGTGATGGATGAGCCCTGCAGAAGGCAGAAAAACTATGCTAGAATATGATAACTAACACGTCTTGATGACGACATCTAAGTCATCAAGACGTGTTTTTCAGAGAGAGAGAGAGAGAGAGAGAAGAAGAAGAAGAGAACGAAAACATTGAAATAAATAAGACAAGGAGAAGAAATGAAACACCGAATTGAAATAAAATAAGGAAAAAAAGAAACAAATTTAAAAAAAAAAACAGAGAAATACTTGATTTTGAACATCATTGCGAAAAGACAGATAACTAGAATAATATTTCAAGTTATAAGATAATGAATGGAACACCTTTTTTTAAAAAGAATATTGACTTCATAACGGATTAATAAATCTCAATAGGAAAACAAGGATAAGGAGGAGAATCAATCGACCGTGAGAAAACGGTGATTGATTCATTCAATCCAATACCCTTGGAGGGTAATGGATGGCAACGCTGTAGCCTGTACGTTACTTCTGGTGGTCTCAACTGGAATGTCATCTAAAGAAAATCACTAACCATCCATGCTATAGTGGATTTGCACCCACCTGTCACCTGTTATTTGAAGAGTGGAAGTGGTAATTACTTGGCCAACCATGCGGACTTGGTGTAATAGTCAATGATATTGAGTGTCTCCAACCTGTACCTTATCAAGATTCCTTTCAACTATACTCCAACCAGTCATAGACAATTCATTATTTATTATTATTTATAAGAAATGGATTTATCTTCGAAATTTACAACCTCCATAAAAGCTTCTCAAATTAACTTGAGTTAGTGGGTCTGATAAGGTGATAACAGGTTTTTTTACTTTTGGGAACTCTGGTTTTTCATCCAGTAAAGTAAACAAACAAACAAACCGACTCAAAGAACACGCGAAATTAACAAACATAATACACATGCTTCAGGCTTTGGAAGCTTAGTCATAATTCTGAAAATAACAGCAGCCATAAGGCGATTCCCTAGAATTTGCTTTACACGAAGTCCAAATGTTCTGGCAAATACACTTACTCTCATCATCCCAAGAATAAAGAGTTCCATCAAAATTTTGTCCCCATCGGCAAGCAGTGCTTACTCCATTTCTTTTTTCCCTTTTCTTTTCAGGAGGGCGAGCATGCAAATCCGACATTTCCTTGAACATTTTCAATCGAATCGTGGTGGAAAATCTGCAGGACTGAACACATCGACTACATCAGATTCCATGAAGAAGGCCAATCTGTCAATCTGGTCTAGGTGAGCATGCCCAACATGCCTGTCACTTTAAGGAATTTTGTTCATATATATATATATATATATATATATATATATATATATATATATATATATATATATATATATATATGGGAATAAATTTTTAACTTGGGTATATTGTATATTAGGATAACCAAGCAATTTTATATGCTTGGTTATTTTAGCTCCTAATCCCAAGTGTGCAAACAATTAAGTTTGCGCCTGAAACAAAGTTCAAGTCTAAAGATGGTACAACACCAGGGCAGCTCATTGTAAAGGTGGTTAAAGCTTTGATCACTATTCTTAGTATTTTCCCATAATGTAAAGCACATCTCACTAGAAGATGTATACTGCAATGCATTATGGGTGGGGTCACTACCCAGACCGGTTTCGACCTTTTTTGAGGTCTCCTCAGTGAGTAGCTAGACCCTAAATACCAAAGTTTTAGTAATACAAAGCCTTATCAACTTTAATTATATAAGTTGCAACAAGGTGTATTAAGTTTTAATAAAAATCTCTGGAGGAGATATTGATGGGAATAAATTTTTAACTTGGGTATATTGTATATTAGGATAACCAAGCAATTTTATATGCTTGGTTATTTTAGCTCCTAATAGTGACCCCACCCATAATGCATTGCAGTATACATCTTCTAGTGAGATGTGCTTTACATTATGGGAAAATACTAAGAATAGTGATCAAAGCTTTAACCACCTTTACAATGAGCTGCCCTGGTGTTGTACCATCTTTAGACTTGAACTTTGTTTCAGGCGCAAACTTAATTGTTTGCACACTTGGGATTAGGAGCTAAAATAACCAAGCATATAAAATTGCTTGGTTATCCTAATATACAATATACCCAAGTTAAAAATTTATTCCCATCAATATCTCCTCCAGAGATTTTTATTAAAACTTAATACACCTTGTTGCAACTTATATAATTAAAGTTGATAAGGCTTTGTATTACTAAAACCTTGGTATTATTATTTATTATAACCTTGGTATTTAGGGTCTAGCTACTCACTGAGGAGACCTCAAAAAAGGTCGAAACCGGTCTGGGTAGTGACCCCACCCATAATGCATTGCAGTATACATCTTCTAGTGAGATGTGCTTTACATTATGGGAAAATACTAAGAATAGTGATCAAAGCTTTAACCACCTTTACAATGAGCTGCCCTGGTGTTGTACCATCTTTAGACTTGAACTTTGTTTCAGGCGCAAACTTAATTGTTTGCACACTTGGGATTAGGAGCTAAAATAACCAAGCATATAAAATTGCTTGGTTATCCTAATATCCTAATATATATATATATATATATATGAACATTACAGGTTCTGAAGAGAACCTGTAATGTTCTCTTCAGAACATTATGATGCATTATTTTCCCATAAAAATATCAGCTACGTAAATAAGCGTGTGTGATTTATTAAAATATTGTTTTGTATCTTTTTTGTGTAGAGAATAAGTAATCGTTACTATTACGATTCGAAACCGCGACCGCTTCGAGGATAAGGTGGTCAGCCCTATGCCTTCCTGAGTGTCCTGTCTGTAGATGAGTGTGTTCACGAGACCGGTTTGCCTGTTCTGGGGAACGAAAAACCCGAGTTTCCGGGTGAAAAAAAACCCTACCACTCCCTATGAGACCGGCTAACTCACCTTTAGTCGAAAGAGACCAGTGGGAATCGAACTCAGGTCTTTCCGACCACGGGTCTTCGTTTATACTGACTAAGCTACGGAGGCTGAAATAATCGTATAGAGAATAAATAATACCTCGGAATAGGTCAAAACATGTTTTTTTAAATCGTTTTAGACCCGCAGTTTAAATGAAAATTAAACAGGGTTGATAAAGTACTTTATCTGAGCATCCTTTCTCAAATACCTGTCTGAGCATTCTTTAGGATGCTCAGAGAGGTACTTTAACTATACGATTGTCAGCGGATGGGTTATATTCAGATAAAGACAGGCTCGTTTTGTTAGAAATGAACGTAGGGAAGTTTTGTACAAATATAACAACAAAAGCATCCCCCCCCCCCCATTGCGTCCAAACTTTTCTCCGATGACATCTGGCTCTCTTAAATTGAAAACTGGTTTGAAAAGGCAAAGGCTTGAAAGGAAAAAGGGAGGGGAGACATTCAGAGAAGAGTGAGACAGACATTGAAGATGATCACAAAAGAAGTGTTCAACAAATGTTTCTAATAATGACAACAACATTCACTTAAAATGTAAGCTTCCCAGGGTGGCTATTCGGAAGGATTCAAAGTCGATTAGGTATCGTAAAAGTACGTTTTTCGTGTTACTTAATTTCATGACTTAATAGACACTTTGTAGCAATCCCAGCACACATGAATGATAACAAAAAAAAGGATACTGGCACACACATTCCAATAGTAGAACAGAGGAATTTATTATGCATTATGTGTCGAATTATCCATACCTCTTTAAATAAGTCCTTGATATGTAAGATAAGATAAAATATAAGTTAAATTAAAAAAGTAAGTTAAACAAAACCTACTAGTTTCAAGCTTAGACTAACTAATCCAATTAATCCGGAATATTGTTTCACCTGGAGTCACTTTGGTCCAGTAAATGTGAGAATATATGACATTTTACTGTACTTGACACGCCTCAGATTGAAGGGTTGCTTATAATTTTCAAGCGAAGCAACGAGTGCAAAATGTCTGGTGAACATCGTCCTAAAGGGTACAAAATTCCATTGTGAGAAATGTTTGCGAATGTCCTTGATAGGAGAGGGGTATCTTCTGCCCCGCAGGAATAACGTGCTCTTTAAAGAGATAGGTCTTCACTTCATAATGATGTTGATGATTGCTTCTTCGAGGATAGAAGATAGCCCCAGAATATACATGTACCAATAGATAAAAAGAAATATTTCAGCACTCGAAATACTTTGCCGACGAGACGTGAGAGTTTTTTCTTCCCCACCCCCCTTTTTTTTTCCTTTTTTTTTTTTGGCGACTTAGTAATACGTGAGGAATTTTTTTTTCAGGTTGAGACCCTGTTTGGACATGAGTAAAGTTGAAGTGACCTTTTTATATTAGGGTTATAACCTTGGAGTGAAGTTACACATTTAACAAGTCATTTTCATGTACACACAAAAGCGTTTTTCCAGCTTAGCCTTTTGTTATCAAATAGTGTAAAACCAGTGGTTCTTAACCTTTTCGAAGTCACGGAACACTTTTGATTATACGAAACATTTGGGGATAACACCAAAATCCGGAATATTAGGGTCATAAACTAGCAATAAAAAATATGCATGGACTTGCCTTTTATAAAAATGGAACTTATTTTAATGCGATACTTGAGCTTGTCGGCTTTTGCAGATTTCAGCAATATCAGGTCGAATATGATATAGCTACCTTCATCTCTTTGTATAAAATAGCAAGTCTTTCACGCTTTTTAGTTTTTATGTGGGTTAATATTGAGAAACCGAGCTCACACAAATATGACGTTGAAAACTGTAACAAAATTTTCAGTGTCCTTGTGGAGAGAGCTGGGTGTTCGGCTTGGACAAAAATCCAAAATCCCTCAAATTTATTTCAGAGAACGATGAGGTAACTAATTGTTCGTCTTCTTGTAACGAAAATTCACAACTCGATGTATTAACTGTGCCAAATGGATGTCGTATCCAGTCCTAATTGTGTGTATTTAAGGAAGGAAAGTAACTTGAAATCTTTTCTTCCAATATTGTTAATTGTTCTGTTATAACGGAAATAATTCCGTCGACATTTTTATTCAGAGTAGCCAATTACACTCAGAACTGTGTCAGGTGACATCTTTCACCGGCGGAACACTTGTAACCAGTTCGGGGAACATCGGTTAAGATTCACTGGTCTAAACTGTCAGTGCTAAATATTACCTCATCATGCTCTCCAAACAGCTAAAATTTAATACATAAATGGAAACATTCCAGTTTAATCCGGAATGTTTTAAGATTGTCCATAATTTATTGTTCTTTTCCCGAGATTCTAAACAAAACTCAATATAGATAATATATTTTTGTTATCCGTATCCGATGAAATGTGTCTTGATTTATTCATTCTACCTATATTAAGAAACAAAATTTTGTATTATACAAAATCCAGATCACTATTATACCCAGATATAAGGTTATATCGTAAAAAATCTGCTATTAATTTATATTTCCTTCTTTAGCGCCATTTCATTCCCAATAGATGCAGAAGGACTGATTTCGTTCCTAACTTCTTTTGGAAATTGATAGGCAACAAAGGTTAAATAGACGAAGAGAGCGCTTGTATCGCCTTGTTCCTCAAACCACCACATGATGATATTATGAGTGCGCTACAGCAGCGCCATCAGCTGCAATATAAAAGAACGACTGGAAACCTAGTCTTACGCTGAGATATGTGAAATGATTCCATTTTTGCATGATAAGAGGTACCGCACTGGTAGAAATTCATTACATGTTGGTAGAAGTATATCGTGCAAAGATTTTTAATATCCATCATTTACAGTATCTCCCCCTGCCAATAAATAAATAGATAAAATCAAAGCAGGACTAATAACAAAGAAGTTATAGTAACAATGATTTGAAATTGTAAGATTGTGTTTTTGTTGCGTTTCATAATGCTGAATGGTACTATATACATAATGCTAGATCAGTTACGACTGACTAGTTCTCGCACACATTTAGGTTTCAGAGTGAGAACATTCTCATGCTGCATAACTACATTGTACCACACCAACATAACCCTATATTGCCAACCGCACACTCAAGTAGTTCTAAAGCTACAGCTGGGAGGTTCATTGTATCCAATATCAATCATGATCTTTTTAGTTTACTGACAGAGCATTTAATTGACAAGGGATTAGCACTTGATGTTGATGTACAGCACGTTGTCAAAGATGGTTAATGACAAAGATTTGATGTAAAGCAGGAGACATGACATCTTTGACGATTACATGAAAAATGGGATGCATAATAAAGTTGTCTTACATGTATCCTGCGTGTATTTATCTCAGAATAAAGTCCATCACATAATAACAGTGACTTGCTTTTCTTTCTTTCTTTTTTTTTTTTTTAAACATCCTCATAGTTTATTAAGCGGTTGCTGAATATGAAGCACTACCGGTACATATTTCATAACATTCATAAGTCTTTCGTGCCTTACTACTTCATTCTCTCTCTCTCTCTCTCTCTCTCTCTCTCTCTTTTGTTCATTTACTTTTAAGGTTATTTTATCCATTACATCGCTTCAGAATGTTTACACAGACAGAGGCATATGTACTTTCAGAGCCTCGAGTACAGTAAAACCGGAGAAGTTCACCGGCAGTCAACGATATTGAATCATCCTCCACAATAATCACGTAAAAGTCACGCCCCTGTAATTACCTCTAAAAAGTTATGGGGGCGTATATGTGTGTACGAAATGGTTTCTGTTGATCTTCTACTAATATTTCAGATTCCAGTTTATTGTTGTTGTTTTAGTCGCCTGTTTGACTTCCTTTCTATACGATGAATTACGAGATAATCCCCAAAGTATCCCCCGTTTCCCCAGCGGCAAAACCCCCGTAAAAGCCATTTTCCAACTTTACTTTCATTTCTTAATATGGGTATTGGGACCGCGTCCTCTTTTTCCAGGACTAGGGATCCGTCCTTGTTCCAATTTTCACTACTATTTTAGAACCCGTTTATTTAAACAGAGTGTAAAGGGGGGAAAGAGGAGACCCCTTTTGGGTATGGCCTGCAACCTACCGATCCTGTGTTGTGGTTTGATATCTGTCGGCGAAGTCTTTCAAGAAAATAAATTGGTTCCAAATGTAGGTCTTAAGAGAAAGTATAACCCCCTGCTTACTTCATCCCTCATCTTGATTCCGTCGTCTGGGTGGGCTCACTTATTTCGGTCATTCCTTTTCCTCCCTCGGAGGTTTTCTTGTAAATCAAGCGTGTCTCATCTTAGTCACACCTAGAGGTCGTTGCTGCGGGCAAAACAGGTTCGTCCGGTAATTCGTAGCACCCGTCACGGAACCTAGCAAAGTTTTAAGGTTAAAACACGCCATTTAATCCCACAGGTAGGGTCAGACTTGAATATCTTATCCATAACTGGAAAGATTCTTCTAAGTCATGTTAACTTCTTTGATTTTTTTTTTTTCACTCGATTCTTTTCTACTGTGGAGTCTTGTAGCGATAATTGGCCTCTTAAGTGCTACGGGGGCATTCCTAAGCTGTGTGTGTTCGTGTGAAGGGGAAATTCGAGATTCCATCTCATACCGTGGGGGTTACCAGATTCATTGCAACTCCTGCTACTTCTTTGAAGGGGGATAGGGAGAGTAAAATTTCCTACACGGTTTTGGTATTACATTCTTAAGCATGCAGTAAAAAGCTTTAACCATGTCGACGAAATTTCGGCCTTGTCAGTTGTCTTAATTATATATTTTCATTATACACTTACGATTGGATGATCAAACGATGTTGTACAATTATGATTACTTCTCTTTCTTTTTTTATTTATCTATCCTGATGTGTTCGTGTTTCTGTATACCTTGAGATTATGATAAGCAATGCTTACAATCTTCATGGCAACAAACCAAAGTCGATAAAATACCCCTTAACCAAAAAGGGGAACAGAGTCAGATAAAAAGAAATAGTATTTAACTTTTTTGTTAAATATTGTTTGAAGTTCTTCTTCTTTACTGCAGCAAAAAATAAAAAAATAAAATAAAATAAATTTGCATTGAATGTTAACCTGAAAGTTATACAAATGGCCAGTAATATACGCATTGCATCCAAAGACCAGTATCTTCTATGTCCGAATATGTACATATAGCAGAAGGGTATATGAGTAGTCAACTACAGTTGGCCTGCATGAAAATCCTACCGTATTAACCCTAGCTGAAACGATCATATATTTCTGAGGCATGCGAACTGGAGCTCCTAGACCTCATCATGCACTCGACTATGAGCTAAGCGCAGTAATTTGCAAACTAATACTATAAACCATGTCGTCTCTCTCTCTCTCTCTCTCTCTCTATCTCTCTCCCTCTTGGGAGTAATGATTCTCAAGAAGGAATATGACCAGGAGTGTGAACTCTAATATTTTTTTTTAATTTTCCAAACTTTCACATGATCATAATTTCAAAAATGTTTAGATGTTATCAAAATAAAAAGGATATTCAATGAAATAACTCAATTGATATATAAACTTCTAGAATATATACGTCTTTTGAACTCGAAGTTATTTAACTATTGAAAGTTTAGGTCGAACAGTATATTATACTCGCAGGAAAGTATATCCTTGTTTTCATCCATATTTTACCAGAGTAAACAATAAATGTCTGTACGAATTAATTTGAAAACTTCCTAGAAAACGTGTTTTGCATAAATACTTCACTTTCAAGGAGGTCAACATGCTTTATATGCAGACGTTTGTTATTTCTTATGTCTAGGAGAAATGCAGATGAAAACAAGTATATAATATCGACGTTCACTTTCTTTTTATGTAGAAATAAGTTAAACTTTATCTGGAAAATATTACTGGTGTTTGAGTTTTCTCTTAGAACAATTATTTGCCAAATTGTATGGTAAATAATAATCATTATTTGTTGCTAGTGTATTAATTATAAGTTTTGTTAAGTTATGAAATAAGATTTAATATTTATATTCGTTTATCTTGGCCAAAATATTAACGACATACTCATGCTACCTGGAATATGCTAAGTAACATGCATCTAACGACAAATAACAGATACAGGCTATGAATAGGCTGTGGAATGCCTCCGCGAAACTATCTCCGTTCAAGTGTGTATGTGATAATGGGTAAAGGTTGTGACTTGCATTACTTCGAACGAGAGATGATAGTGGGAGCAAGAGACCGTTTAACAAAGAAACTATTGCTCTGCAAGAATGTCCACGTGCCAGCAGTATCTCCGGTATATGCACTGTTGGATCAGGTTCATCCAACAGCAACAAAAAAGAAACAGTTGTAGCTAAGGTGGATTAGAGAACATTAGCATTGAGCAGCCGACGGTTGAAGCAAAGTCTGATGAATCTGTGTTCTTATGGCACCGGACAGGATGAAAAAGACCAAGCATGATAGCTCCATGAGGTGCTTGGTCATAACAATGCATCACTGGGTTGTGGTAATTATTTTAGGGCATGTTCTTTTGGCATTCCTTAGACATTGATATCAATAGGCAAGGGCTGAACGGCATAGCCCATCTGAACATCATCGATGAGTGTATTCATGTGCGTTAATCATTTACCTTACATGTGATGGACACTTCCAACATGAAGACGCACCGTATTACAGGCATGTGTCATGCAGGAATGGTTACAGAAACATGATAATAACTTTACTTAACAGAATGGTTATCACACTAAATGAATCTCAATAATAGTCAGTTTTCTGTAAACGAATCATTTTAGGGTTCAGAGGAAAAACATTTACTCCTTGTCAATAGAAAAGGAACACAATTCACTTAAAGACTTTTTAACATACTTTATTTTGCACTTATATACATCTTCCTATTGAAAGTGAAGGTTAGATTATAAATTTCGAAATAACTCCTCAAGTCAAGTCAATACTGAAGGGGAACCAATCCCCAGTATAAAATGGCAGAAATAAGTTCTAAAAATTTTTCGATATCAAATATTCTAAATAACTTGTATGACTTCTGAGCCAAATGACTTTTCAAGCAATCTACATTTTCCTATAAATAATGCCTGATTCGTGACATCGCTGTTACCAATGTATATATCTCTCTCTATGAAGAAAACATCTTGGAGCCAGGCTATTAAGTTATATGCTATGATTATTTTACATCTTATTTGCAATTAGAAAAAAAAGATATGATGATATTTGGGAAGGGAAACTACCATCCATCTGTTCATTGGACATCAACAGATGCTGTATGGTCACTCCGATATGCCACACCAGTCCTCACCATGTGGTCCTGTTGCATGTTTTTCAAGAGACTTCAACTCTCTAAGATTGATCACTCCAGATACAACATCCATCCATGTCATTGACGGTCTGTCCCGTCCTGTTTTTCCAGGAAATTTACCTTCTATTACTGTTCTGAGAAGTTCTCCTTCTGTCCTTTCAATGTGCCCAAAGCATTTCAACTCTCTTCCGTCAATATCCTTCTGTAACACCACATTTCAAAAGCAGCTATCTTTTTTTTAGTGAAACTACAAAATAATATTAATAATGATTATTATTACGTGATACCTCCAAGGATTCATCGTAAATCTTCCATCTACACTGCATCGCCAATATCAGTCATCTATAGACAGATTATGATGATTAAATTGATTTCGACGAAATAAGAACATTTCTACTTTTCTTAACACAGTTTATACAAAAATCACACAAAGATCGAAAATGATAAAAGTTGGGTTTCCCATTGACTCATACCACGATTTTCGTATTACATGAAACCAACTTGTAATAGTTGCATCCGTCGAAATACGATGTGGTGAAGCCATTGAATCTAAGGGGGAAATATAATTGGGAATGCAAAGTATCCTCGTACACTGAGCAGGCCTTTACAGACATGTAATCAGGAATCCAAACCACATTGAAATTCAGTAAGCCTTCAATTTGATCAGGAGACTTTGCGATGTTGTGATAATACGCTTTTTTATGACCTGGAACAGGCAACTGGACCTAAATCCCTGAAAGGATGATGATGATGATGATGATGATGATGATGATGACGATCATGATCATGCGATACTATCAATCAGGTAAACACCTGATTCATGCTATCAAAGTGGTCAAGAGAGTTTTGGACCCTTCTTCGTTCACCATAACCATTCATGGACATATTGATCTGGCTTGCATCGACGTTCCATTTCTTTCCAAACGTATTCGGGAATTCTGAATTTCTATTTTAACAAGAACAGGGTACCATGCTATCCTGGTATGGTATGGCGTGGTACAATGTCGTTTTGAAAGAGACAGATGGTCTGTTCCCTAAAACTGCTGCCATATAAAAACATGGAGTTATCAAGAAAGTGCTGCATATTCATCGGTGTTCATCTTTCCCAGCATTACAATCAAAGGTGGAAGTCCGCAGAAAGAGAAACAGGCCTTGATCACTACATAATTGGGATGATTGGCTCGGTCATAAGGCCTTTCTCAGATATTTGCCACACCCACACTTGCCCATCAGAAATAATGTAATTAACCTGTACAGTTCATTGCCATAATTAATGTTTGGCTAATTTACATCTACTCTTTTGTGTATAAAACAGAGACCACATGACTATCTGCGTAGTGTTTGCCTATTACTAACATGAATCCCCTGCTTGTTTGTTTCCACACCGAGCAACCGAGGTTTCCATGCGACCTGCGGAGTATCTTTGGTCCGCTGGTTAACTTTCTAAATTCTTTAACTGATACAGAATATAATCGGTCCTAGAGGTACATCGGTTTGCCTATACTATCATATAGAAAGGTATTTGCGTTTCATTCGAAAACAATGGTGACATTCCAGCAATCATTTCAAAATTCAAAAGAAATAAATATTCTCATGTTACATAAAAATTTAAGAAACGATATTTTAAACTTCTTATGCACTTAATATATTTATTTGGGAAAGAGATAAAAATAAGGTGTGTGAAATTATAAACATAGTTGAACTGATTTATATGAAACTATAGAAAAGAATAAACTGATTTAAATATCGAATTTAAATATCGAATTAATTTTATCTAAATAATCAAAGGGAAAAAAAGCTCAAGAAAATATTTTTACAACAAATTCTCTTAGAGTTACTTCAGCTATTTTATTGCAACATAAACTTCTGTTGTAAACCTGATTTGTTTAGTTAATACTTTATTTATTATCTCAATAAAAACATCTTTCAACAGTTTATGTTGTTCATAGTAACTTAAAGTAATGCTTAATTTTTAATTACGGAATTCAAATTATACTCGGTCGTCTGTAATAAAATAAAAATTTAATTTTGAATTCATTTAATCACAAAAGAAGTTTTTCGTTTTATGATTATTCACAGTTAACTGTATACGAATATGAATAATATTACACTGATGGTATAATTCAGTAGTTAAAAAAAATGACAGGTAGAAAACGAATTTCGCATATTGTTTATGATTCTTTCTCCTCCAAATTAAATTAAAACTTAAAAATTTACACAATTTTTGGCAAAAATGTGTAAATATTCTTTATGATTTTTTTCTCCTCCAAATTAAATTAAAACTTAAAAAGAAGAAACTGCCACTAAAGACAATTTTTGACAAAATTTGATGCCCGTATTCTTGTAAACATTTTTAATTAAAATATTCTTATAAACATTTTTAATTAAAGTATTTTCATTCTCGATTTCATTTTGTTTATATATTTATTGTTGCAAGTTCTTATAAGAACTGGGCGATGGACTGAGTCCTTGACTCTTTATCCCGTCATCTGAATGAAGTAAATCTGTGTGGATGGCGTGTTATTGAGCTAAAAAGCTCTAGTCATGGCTGGATAACGGCAATAGTAGCCAAGCCTCAGTTAAACTTCATTGGCTACAGCATTGCAATTTGTTACCCTCTGTTTAAGTAAAATCTCAAAAAATCAGACGATCTCTAGGCCACTCATTCGTGGGCGAAAGACCGTCTAAATCTCCGCGTTGGTTCCACTCAGCGAAACTCGACCACCGAGCAGAACCGCTCATTCCGAAGAAAATAATTTAATTCACCGACAAGAACCCCTCAGCGGGCCGTGCCGGAGAACACTTTCCCCGGAGACTCAAATTGCTCCCTTAAGGCAAAACCCTATGAGAGCGAACTCTCGAAACTCAGCAGGATAACATAACATAATAACAGCAACCGCCGAACCTCAGTTAAATTTCATTGGTTACAGCATTGCCATTCATTACCCTGGAAGTCCTAAAAAGGACTTTTTTTTTTCTTTATTGTTGCAACTTCCATCATATGATATTTTCAATTTTATAGATGTAGATAACTAAAAGGTGTGTTTTAAAATTTTAATTTTAATTAAATATATAGAAATAATCTTAAAAATTATTGTAAAAATAAATTAAAGGATACTGTTTCAATTTAATTTCTAATAGAAAATGATATATTGAGCAATGAAAGTCTGAGTTCGAAACCTCTAATCTTAGTTTGTGTTGTGTACATTAGAAAAACAAAAATAACAACAAGCTACATTTGAAACAAAACTTTATTCGGCTTGACTTGAAGTTCATTTTGACAACGTAGATCCCCCGCTGTTCTAAAACACATGGAAACTATGGCAACACTCGATAGGAAAAATGAATGGATCGAATTATGACTGTACAAGACATCCCAACTGAGAAAAATCCCCAAGTACTCCAGAAATCCCATAATTCGACTAGTAACTGATGACGTCACCGATATTCACAATGCCACTCAATAAAAAAAAAAAAAAAAAGAAGAGATTTCACAAGAACGATTCATTCTAAGGTCCTTCTACTTCGGGATAATGGACTTCTCTGTCTCTATTTGCTGGGATGAGAGGGTCGGCCTTCTGAATATCTTGATCTGCCAGGAAGTAGATATTGGGATCGCCAGCCAGGAGATTGGCATTCAAATAATAGAAGTCGCGAGCATTTTCGCAGGGTACGGCATCTTCAGGATGGGCACAAGTGAACGATAACTGGTTGAACACGGTCTGGTTACCGCACATGAAGCTCCATTGGTAGTTTTCGTGTTTGCCATTCTCGAAGATAGCTGTGTGGCATACGTGGAAGATCTGGCAGTTATTATCCATGTCGGCATAGTAGCCATCACTGAAACAGTTGAAGGTACTTCGAATTGGACCTACTATTAGTTCGGCACCATATGGAAGTGCATATGCCTCGCGTTTTGCCTAAGATAAAATAAATAATACGAATTTAAATTCCATTTTCGAATAGGAAAGAGAAGATCTGGAAGAGATAAAGATAAGTAAGAGTTGAAAAGCGTAATAAAAAAAGTATAATAAAAAAAAACAGTTTATATAAAGTACAAAAGATGTAATGTAAAATGCATTAAAGTTATTTGAGTAGAATTACTATTTTTAATATTTGTATAATTTTAAAAACATTTTAAATTGCGTATGAAGATTTGTGAACTTTTTACGTGAGATATGAATTGCGTAGTTTGGTGTGACTACTGGGTGTGAGACTACTTATTGGAGGCCTAGGTAACAAAATAGTTTTTCAATGTTTAGTCTCCATTACCGGATTTTTAAATCACGTAAAAATATTAAATAAATTCAATAATAAAATAGACCCATGCACAATACTAATGTGTTACAGTTTTAAAAGATTCTCCATAACTCATTCGGTATAGACGGAGCTCATTGGTCGGAAAGACCTGGATTCGATTCCCGTCTATGACGTGTGGAACCTTTATGGTCTCTTTCCACTAAAGGTGACTTAGCTGGTCATATAATGAGGAATTATATATATATATATATATATATATATATATATATATATATATATATATATATATATATATATATATATATATATATAATTCCTCATTAGGAGGACTCAACTCGTCACCCAATGGGACAGGGGAGAAGGGTGGGTACCCAATACGAATAAATAGTTTTAATGAATTTGAAATTACACACCCGTGTATTTTACGGAAAGTATAACAAAAAAAAAAAAAAAAAACGTGACATACGTTATTTCAAACACGCTCATACCATTTTTTTTTCTTTGAGGAGATGAACTGAATCCTTAACTCTTTATCCCTTCATTTGATTGAAGAACATGTATAGATGGAGTGTTATTGAGCTAAAAACTCTAGTCATGGCTAGGTAAAGGCAACAGCAGAGCCTCAGTTAAAACTTCTTTGTCTACAACATTACCATCTATTACTCTGGGTACCACTAATCAACTCTCCCGCTCATACCATTGTTAACTTTGGTAGCTGGATGGATCTCAATCCCTTGGATTGCAATTCTCTAAGAAGTTTGGTTAATTTCATATAAGAGATTATCGAGCACTTCCTTATAAGGACTGGCTTAAAGGGGCGAAACAAGAATGCCTTTCATATTCCCCGTTGTCAGTAGAGGAGAGTGTAGGGATGAGATGTTATTGAGCTATAAAGCTCTGATCATGGCAAGAGGGTAACAGCAATATCCGAGCCACAGTTAGAACTTCATTGGCTACAGCAATGATATCCATTATCCTCTCTGGGTACCCATTTTAGTCGCCTCGTACGACATGCATGCGCTACATTGGTGCTATTCTTATCCCGAAAACCACATGGGGATCGAGCACTTCCTTATAATTATAAAGACTGGCTTAAAGGGGCGAAGCAAGAATTCTTTTTATCTTTCCCGTTATCTGTAGAGGACAGTGTAGGGATAAGGTGTTATTGAGCTATATATATATATATATATATATATATAAAGCTCTGATCATGACAAGAGGGTAACAGCAACAGCCAAGCCTCAGTTAGAACTTCATTGGCTACAGCATTGCCATCCATTACCCTCCAAGGGTATTAATCACCGTATCTCACAGTCGATTCCCGGATCGAACACTTCTTATATATAGTCCTTATAAGGACTGGCTTAAAGGGGCGAAACAAGAATACTTTTCATCTTCCCCGTTATTTGTAGAGGACAGTGTAGGGACAAGGTGTTATTGAGCTATTAAATCTCTGATCATGGCAGGAGGGTAACAGCAATAACTCAGCCTCAGTTAAAACTTCATTGGCTACAGCATTGCCGTCCATTACCTTCCAAGGGTATTAATCACCGCATCTCACGGTCGATTCTCCTTCTCCCGGAAGTCCTAAAAAGGAACCATGGGAAATATTTTAAAGGCAATTAAAATGGAAAAATATTGATGCCTTTAAATATTTACAAATATAATCTAACATACTCATTTCTACTAAAAATGATTTCATTACTTCTTTACTATTGATAAATTGCTGTAGATTTTATAACGAATTATAACAAATTTCGCAACGCAAACGTAATTCTAAATATAATTGTTTCTCTGATGAATGACGAAGTCCAACGTAGTAGTTCCAATTATAATAGAATGGTACCAGATAACTTGTAATATAAACTTGTAATATTATGGTACCAGATTACAAGTAATCTGGTACCATGATCTGGAAAAAATCATCATAATAGAGTATAAACGTTGTGAATAACACCAAAATTTTAGCAGTTTTAATATTTGAAATGACATAAACAATAAAATTGCGATTATGCTTCTCAAATTAGGACATATGAAATCCTATATGCAGTCATCAAGTAAATAACATTTAGCAATTACGAAATAGATCAAAGGTTGGAAATCATTCTGTGGATCAATAACCACATCCGGGACTCTAAAGATGTTTGAAATATGTAGGTTAAGGCGGGATAACCGGAACGCCACGAATTTTGTTCTGTGGAGAACAATAAACGTTTTAAAATATATGATTTAAAAATATACGTTTTTCTAGAACGTGATTGTAGAAAAACATAGAATCTAGACTAGGAGCAGAAGCATATAATTTAACATTAATGAGTAGATCAGCATAGCGTTAATGCTTCTTGCTATGACTGCAATTGTACTGAATTTTGGAAACTTAGCTTTATAAAGCAGCGATATATTATTCTAGTTAGTTTAAGGATTATGACTGTTCTCGATGGGTAGTTTTTATTTGCATGAAGTTTTCAAATGAATATACTTAAAGAAAGAAAAAAAAGCTAATAATTTGATAATTTTTATATTATAACAGCTAATACATGAAATAATTCAATAAATAATTTAAATTACTAATATACGTAATAAAGTTATTAAAAAGGTGTGCATTGTTTGATTGATATAATTTTAGATTTTTAAAAAAAAATTAACGAAGATGTAGTATTTTTTATAAAAATTTTAAATTAAAAATAATATTTCTTACCCGACTTGGAGAACCGTCATGAGGAGCAGCCTGGACATTGGCAAATATCATGCACACTATAAAAAAAATAGTAACTCACCACAATGAAGAAAATTATAAACTGATTTGTAAATAAGAAATTGAAATCTAAGGCCGACTATATTAAATGCTGATACTGAAGGCAGTTATAGAGATCATTTAGAAATAGCTACAATAGTTACTTATTATAACTTATAAGGACTGGCTTAAAGGGGCGAAGCAAGAATGCTTTTCATATTCCCCGTTATCTGTAGCGGACAATGTAGGGATAAGGTTATTGAGCTATTATTAAAGCTCTGATCATGGCAGGAGGGTAACAGCAATAGCCGAGCCTCAGTTAGAGCTTCATTAGCTACAGTATTGCTAACCATTACCTTCCAAAGGTATTGGATTGAATGAATCAATCACCGCAGCTCACGGTCGATTGATTCCTGATTCTACAATAGTTACAAATATTCACCTAATTTAAATATATCAGGTAATAAAATTATAAAAAGGTGTATTTTTTATACATGGAATTATTTTTTATTATTTAATATATTTATGTAAAAAATAAATAATATTCCAAACTGTTAAAGAAATAAATTTTTTCTTTTATTTTAAATTACATCTAATGAATGTTTTAATGCTAGAAAACTAACTACTTTAGGTTTTACAGCAGTGACCGACCGCTATTTATTTGGTTGCATCGGTTGAATTTATTATTATTATTATTGTTGTTGTTGTTGTTGTTGTTGTTGCTGTTCACAATTAATTAATTGTAAAATTACATAAAGTACAGGGTGTTCGGGATAAATTTGACATATTTATAATTAATTATATTTTTCCGTAAGTTACATGTATTAACACACACTTCTCTTCATTTAAAAGTTTGGACCCTTCTTCATTCATATACAAGATGTCAGAAAGGATGGATAGCTGGAACCCACCTGAATCATGGAAGAGAATAACTTGTATCATGATGATTCGTGCCCGCCATCAAAATAAGGATATTACGACTGCTGCCCAATGCTCCCTGAATACAGTAAAAACAATCAGGCATGAACTAGAGACTTGCAATGGTGACTACGAGGATGTAGCAAGAAGAAAGATCCCTAGCAGACGATCTGATTGCGTTCGTACAGCAGAATTCCTCGCAAATCTGCAGGAACAGGTGTTGAAGAACCCTGGCATTGGAATTCGGGCTTTGTTCGTGGAGTTGCTAACTGTAGTCAAGCCCTGGATAACAAGGGTAGGCAATGGTAGGCCGTATGTATGGCAGCAGGATTCGGCCCCTTGCCACACCTCTGGGAAAAGTCAAAAATGGTTGTCTGAAAATTTCTACGACTTCACTAGTCCAAATGTTTGGCCTCCAAACTCCCCAGACCTTAACCCCATGGATTATTTTGTATGGGGCGCAGTTGAAAAAGACACCAATCGCACTTCCAGTAATACAAAAGCCCAGTTAATGGATAAAATTAAAACAGTTTTTGCGGCCATTCCCAGGGAGACTGTAGCATCAGCTTGTTCGAGGTTCCGAAGGAATTGAAGCTGTGATCGATGCTAATGGTGGTTATTTTGAGTAAATCTTGTTGATAGTATTGTAATTAACTCTGCCTGTAATGTTTTTTTGTCAATTCATTAAATTTAATAGATACAAAGAAGATTTTCTTTTTCCTTACGAAACTGTCAAATTTATCCCGAACACCCTGTACATATAAAATCTCATGAATTAAGAAATCTTCTATTCGTTATTTAATAAAAATTTCTCTTTTTATTAATTTGAATTAAAATTTTAAATTAAATGACATTAAAAGTTTAATAAAGCTATAATTTTAAATTCAAATATGTTGCACATTTTTTAAAGTTAACTTAAAATTTAACTCGTTCTAGTTCACAATGTATAAATAAAATTGAGGAGCTCAAGGATCTTCCTCAGTCATAGCCAAGTTAGCCGGTCTCGGGAATGGACAGCAGGTTTTTTTCCACAGTTTATCTGGGGTTTTTCAAGCAGGCAAACCGACCCCGTGAACGCACGCGAATTACAGTCATGAATATCGCACTTAGGGGATACAGCAGAGGAGTGGCGAACCGGCTGCATTAATACGCCAGAAAACCCTCATTGGGAGGGGACCAACCCGTCCTAGACGGAGGAGAAGGATAGGATAGGATAAAATAGTACTAAAAATCGTTGACGATATGTTTTGAGCCAATGTGAACGTCAACGTATTCTGGCGACTGATGGCTGGATCGCTATCGGAGGATTTAATATCCACTGTGAGCATCTTTAACTTTGAATTTCTAGATTATTTTCGAAATGTTTGCTAAAGAATCCGATGATGCTGGAATAGACAAAGTCTATTTACCATATTTCATGGTTTGAAATTATCCGTGACTACATTATGCTGAAAAAAATGATACAACTAGAATTTGCTGACATATGACCAAAAGTTCTTTGCTTGAGTTGTAGCGCGCGCGCCGCTATTGGAGGCTTTCATTGGGGTTTCGAAAATTTGTTGAGTTCAAAAAAAGAAACGTAGACATCTCCTTGGGGTGTTGCGAACACAAGTGTTATGCAAAATCATTCCTTGGTTACACTCGAACTAAATGATAACATCTAATGATGTTTACTATCAGAAGTGTTACATCATAATATGTTAAGGTTAAGAAAAATCC
Organism: Typopeltis vanoorti; assembly: GCF_054136105.1. Lineage (NCBI taxonomy): Eukaryota > Metazoa > Arthropoda > Arachnida > Uropygi > Thelyphonidae > Typopeltis > Typopeltis vanoorti. The sequence goes on along the minus strand of NC_143557.1, from coordinate 97,233,812 downwards.
GGGTTGAATCTATGCACTTGGGAACAGGGATTGGCATTGCTTTGTTCTTATTATACTTGCAACAATGTGTACATATAAATGCAATCAACATGCACGGGCACACACAATCACATACACAAAACATCTTCACAACTCCATCATCACAGTAACAGTTACTCTCTTTATCCTGTGAAAGGAGTGACAGGTTTCCTATAGATTGTTTCACCAAGGATTGTTCACCCTGATAACTTTTTATAAATCTTCTTGTATAATCCAAAACCGGAATTGACACCTACGGCTTTGCCTGGAGCAAAGTCATTGGACTGTCAGTAACGAAATGCAAAAAAAAAAAAAAGGTCGAACAAGTTCATGTTCATGCTCCTTCCGAATAATGGTATAACCAGCATGACAATGACCCTATCACTAGATCCTGGATCCTGGATTCATTGATATTACATTCAAAACAAAACTGGTCGATTAGATTTGGGCCATTTGTTTCACTAACATGAACTGAACTACTGTTTGAAAGAATAGCTGATCTCTTCCATACGCTGATTATCCTTCTGGATCAAAGTCCGTTGAACTGTTGTATCAAGAGAAAGAAATCTTTAGAGAGCAAAGAATAGTGTCAGGAAACCATTTTTTCAGGCTTTATTCTTAATTTCTTCGTACATCTTTTATGTATATTTAGAGAGTAGCAAGTAAAGAACAATACGTAGACATCATTACTAGATAAACAGCATACATTTCTAGACCATTGAAAGATAACACGTCCATTTCTTTCCGATGGAAGATATTTCTGTACCTACCCTTTAATTTGTGAAATTTGCTTGGGGGAAAATCTTTCCCTTGCTTACAATTTTTATCCCTATAATATACATAATGCTTTCTTTTGCTGATGTTTTAGAAAAAATATAAATTATTTATAAATAAAATAGTTATTTTTCAAATCGAGTGATCAAAAATTAATGATTTCGAATTATTATCATACAATTCTGTAATGAAAACTACTTACCAAGAAACAAGAAGATTTCCATGGTGTCTGGTTCAGAATCCTGCGTAGTATTAAAACAAATAGTTAGCAATAACGTTTACCGAAAACTAAATTAATATAAATAACACTTTAATCGCTGCTTTGTTATATTCCAGACTATGTGTCTGAATTACCTATCAAGCAGCTATGCCATTATGTAAGAAGTAATGCAAGAAACAATGAATACAATACGTTGCACTTAGAATTTAATGTTCGTTGATATTTCAGTCAAAAGCGGTGGTGCCATTTAATTTAAAAGACGAGTTCTAATCCGGTCTAGTGCGCAAAAAATCTTAAAAAGAACTTTTAAATTGCATTAGCAGTTCTCAAATAGAGCAGAAGTTTTCCTCCCTGCAAATACAAACATACAAACTAGCCAAAGAACGCACATAATCGAAACCTTATTGCTTTAGGTAATAAACTGTATTTCTTTAGGTAATCTTAAACAAATATTCAACCAATCAACAGATTTTGTTTCCAACTTCAAACGAGTTTACGCAGTAGGTATTACCATACATATAACTATTTTAATTACTTATTATTAAAATGGTAAAAATTAACAAATGATAGCTTTTTAGATTTTCAAAAAAAAACATCAAAAATATTTTTGAAAAAGTAAAAATAATTGAACAAGAATGTAATATTTAAAACAAAAAAAAAAAAGCTTCGAATAATTTTGCGGGTGTCTTCAATGTTTATATTTTCCAGTCACAACAACACTACTCGATCATAGTTAAGTGGGAGGTGTCTGTGTTGTTACTCTTCTTAGAAAAGAGTTCTTCGACGAATGAGAAAAAAAAGAAAAGAAGCTTATACCCTTGAAAAGGTCACCATCATGTTTATTATAGTTGAGTCATTGTCCTGAATCCGTAATAATGCATGCGGACTTCATCTGCATACATTATTAATAGATTCCAGTGACATTGAAGGATGAACAAGAAAATTCTCTAATCAAAAAAGAAACACTGATCTGTTGAGAGAGAGAGAGAGAGAGAGAGAGAGAGAGAGAGAGAGAGAGAGAGAGAGAGAGAGAGAGAGAGAGTGGAGAAGAATTCCAACACTGACTCCAAAACTGATTTTAAGTATAGTTCTCTTTCGACAAAAGACGTGAGTTTCCATGACAACTCTGGTTGATTTGCAGTTAGATAAAATATTAGCTTGCGCAAGAGACATGGTTCGAGAGAACAGTAGTTATGCCTGTAATCTAAAGAGTTTTAGTCCTTAATTTGAAGAGTTGGATAGAAAACAATCATCCAAGTGAGCCATTAACATCAATTACCTAGCAAACGAAATGTTGGCTATCGTTTATAGTTTGGATAAGTGAATAGATCCGTCACTCTTAGTACTTTTTTTGTGTGTGTGTGTGTGTGTGTGTGTGTGTGTGTGTGTGTGTGTGTGTGTGTGTGTGTGTGTGTGTGTGTGTGTGTGTGTGTGTGTGTGTGTGTGTGTGTGTGTGTGTGTGTGTGTGTGTGTGTGTGTGTGTGTGTGTGTGTGTGTGTGTGTGTGTGTGTGTGTGTGAATAAAGCGGGTTTCCTAAAGAAGAGATGTTAATAAAATATTTTTACTTAGACATCAGAATCATTTTTAAAAAAATGATAATGAGAGGTGTTTATGTTTAATTGTTAATAAAATTATGCTCAAGGATTTGTTTCTATTGTATGTTGGGCAGGATGAAAAGTTGAGTTGCGTACAGTGTGAGACTAACAAGTTCCTCGAGTTCTACATGGAATTCGAACCAATACCTTTCCAAGTGAAGGATAAATGTTGTGTCATCCTGGAGACTGCGCAGCGGCCGTTACTCTGGATGACAGAGGGAGTTAAATATCGGAAAGGACGAAAGATCAGATTTGAAAAGTAGAAATTTGGTCAGAAAAAGGTGTATGTATAAGTCATTCCAGAAAATTCGTAAAATACCAAAGATTTTTGGAGAAAAAGCAAAGCAAACAATGGTAAAATCTCTACTATATTCACCAGATATGTGTCATCTGACGCTTTTCTCTTTTTTCTGCCATCTCCCGAAAATGTGCCAACTAGCAAAGTACTACCAAATATTTAAAATAACTTCACTTGACAAAAAAAAAGTGACATCCACCATTGTTTCCTAAATGGAGTAAACTTTAAAAGTCATTCAAGTAAATTTTATTTCAAACATTAATTAGGTCGTTTTAGTAACCTTGTTTTCATATTTCACATACACACACACAGCAATTTGGTTTAATTAAATATGCAATTCAGAAAATGTGAAACGCATATTTAATTAATCAATTAAACTTTCTATTTGATTAAAGAAGTTTTCTGTAAGCTTTGAGATATAATTTAATAGATGGGAAATATTCTCAGTAAAAGTCTCCAGAAGCTGGAAAAATTGTAAACGTACAAAGATATCTCCCAGAGAGAGAGAGAGAGAGAGACAGAGCAAAAATCGAAGGGCGTCTTGAAATGTGAGTTGTAAAGACATTCTGTCAATCGAAACCAGCTGGATGCTAAAGGAACATTGCAAACGGTGTCGCAAACTCATGTCACACAACAAACTGTACTGTTGCATGGCTAAGGTCAATGTAGTTGACCAGACAGTCTCCACCCATATCAGTGGAAAGTGTCACGGTGGGCGGATATATGTTGCTCTAGTTAAAGGAAACGCGTCTGGGTGGTCTCGACTTTATGTACACGTTAAAAGACTTATCATAACGTAAGGAAATGTGAACCGAACTTGCTAACGACTTATGAGAAATAGAGCCGAGAGAGGGTCTTAGATATGAAGGTGATGCTAAAAGACGTCAACTGATCCTTCCTAAAAAAAAATCGTCTGAAGGGTATGCTGGAAGTGCATTGTCTGTCTTAGTTTACTAATTTCCTGGTACACTCCTAGCAGGTCACCTAAGACAACACCTTAAGACTTTCGTTACTGAACTAAGAAACTCAAATAAAGGAGCTTACCTTTACACAGGTGTCCACTTGCCGAACTGTGGCCCGCCTCTCAGGGTCGATTATATATAGACGCTCGTGGCATTCGTCTCGATAGGTTATTAAGTTGTCGGGGCACGTTCTTATTCCCCACTTACCCTACCCCTTTTCTTCACGTGACGTGGTCAGCAGCTAATTAGTTGGCTGTTGATCTACCGTTCACCTCCAGGGTGTGATGCATGGACTACACTGGCGAAGGTGACCTTGCTCTTACCGTTGACCTCGATGCTACAGACCCCTTTCGATGGCAACGGTCGAGGACGGACGCAAGTGTGGTGGAGTCTGTTGACCTGTGTGAAATCCTGGGCTTGTGACATTGTTGATCGATGTCGAGAATGTAGCTCTGCCTACAGACATGGCGGGTTCTTCACCACGCTGTGGTTGAATAATCGCGCACTTCCCCCCCACCATATCCCCCACTCCCCTCCTCTATTTCCCTCGCGTCGGATTAAGAAGCATCTTAAATAATCGTGATCTGTACCCTGTGGGACCTTCTCTATATCGTACGCACGCAAGAACGTGGATCGGCGATTTGCGAAACTCCGTTTATAAGAACAATAACGGATGAGAGATTTTGATCACTTGGTCAAAAAGAGAAAGAGAGAGATAACGGACGTTTAACCTTGGAGATGTGAATGATTGCTCTCCCGGATACAGGATAGCATAACTTCACACCTGCTATCACATTGTTCAAGTTCTTTGATAACTCCACCCCTTGGTTCCGAATGGTATCTTGCTTTTCTCTTTGAAGCTACGGAACTTTTAGAATGTAACGGAAAACAAGAGATATTTTAGATCTGTGGTAAGAAGAAATGAGATCCTAGACATGTGGGATGTTTATTGGTATTTTGAGAAGTGGTCATTGTCCATATAACGTGTACAGCTTGCGTATCATAAGCGACTTAGCTGTAAGAACGAGTCTTAAAGAAAAGTCATGTAAGCTGACCTTCACACGTTCTGGTGTGGTTGAACTGTGCGCTTGGGAATCTCAAATAAGAAGTAGCGTGACGAACAGTAAGGAGTCTTACAGACGATGGTGTAAAACGAAAAAAAAAAAAAATCTAAAGCGCATTATCTATTTGTGTATTCCTCACCTTGGATATGTGCTCTTGTCGGAATATTAAAGTTGGAAATTTCAAAAATAAGCGAAGACATCATGACAGATGCTCACAACCTATGTCTCTAGTCATTACCAAACCCATAAGTTCTCGACAAGAAGTGATTATAATTGCTAATTATTTCCAATGCCAGTCTTTTCTCTTTTACATTTACTGCACATAGTAGTTTAGAGTCCTACACTGTGTTTTAAAAATTATTAGGATTCCAGTGTTTCAGAAATCTTTATTTTAATTTTAATGATTGTTCATTAAAATATTTTCCAAACTGATGAGATTCTTGATACGAAGTCAGTGTTTATTTTCTAGGGTACAACGAAGTCGGTTCAAATCATAAAAGCATTTCTACCCATAATCCATTGTTAATTCTACTTAACAGATAGGACGATACATTGTCAAATAACGTTCTCCTGGATGTGTTCCATACCTTTACACGTCTCTCTGATTTGAAGAGTGTGTATGGTGATTCATCATTACACCATAGCTTTTCAACGATTTTCTATACTAGCCACATAATTTAATCTGAGTGATACTTTTTTTGCGAGTACATACCAACCTTTTTCATATAAATAGAAGCCACGAAGTTCAGTAAGAAGGTAATATGGGAACAGGTCTTTACAGCTGTGGATGACATCAGCGACTGACTGAGAGAATCCATTCCCGCACAGCTCATAACTTTTTTTTGAGACATTCTCCCATACTTTATCATCAGTTTAGGTCGTCTTTCCTGCTATGCTTAACGGTCTTTCACTATCATGTTTTGATCTCTTAATGATGCCAGCCAGTTGACCTCGGATGTGCTAATTATGCTGCATTTGTACAACATGATTGATATGACAGTTAATGATAATTCCTAGCTAGAAGTCAGTTAACTGAGAATAACATTCATTGTATACACATTACGACAATTATTTAGCATGCATACCTTGAATTTAGAATGCCCAGCGTAGTCGCGAGAATGACGCTCCATTTGCTATTTAGTCAGGACGCGAAGAATCTTGAAAGGTTGAAAAGCCTTAAAGATTTCTAACACTGGAGGTAAGCTGGCAGGGCTTCCCTCCCCCCTCATTTACTCAGAACTGGGAATGATGTTAAAAAATTCCACCACTTTCAAGATCTTGCCGCTGACTAAACATGGATGCCATCTATTTGGAACTATTTCTTGAGAAGCTGTGCTGAATCGTTTCAATTGTCCTTGTGGGTCTTTTTTGGAGATAGTTTACATGCGACCTGGATGCTTCTTAAGATTCTAAAGAAATCTGATTCAAATGAATTCTTTAAAACAAAAGTGAAACGTCTCAGAGTACGGAATCAAAGGTTTCATGCTGCACCATCCAAATAGGATCGTTGGGGTAGAGGAAACTTTCCTGTTCACTTTTCTTGAAAACGCCACCGTAAGATTTCCAAATGAATGTATCTGTAGCTTATAGACTCATCTCGTTTTACTGTTGTGGAAAATAGATTTGTAGCAGATCCTTCCTCTGATGGATTGTTCTAGGCTTATTTCAACAAGGCTACAAATCCATGTATGCTTTATCAGATAGCAAATTAGTGCCACATTCGATGTAGGCCGATGTTCGTCCGAACACCGGTCTAATATCATGTTCGGAGGACCATGATATTAGACGGGTGGTTATAATTCATTGTTGTTTGAGTATCTATCCTTCTATGTAGATCAGCTATTTTATTCATATATTTATACGATTCCTTTTTAGGAAGAGCATAGCTGATCAATATAGATGGCTTGGTTGGCTGCATGGTTAGTATACTTGCTCTCCAAAGTATAGGCTGTGGTTCAAATTTCGCTGTGAGCATTGATATTGGTGAATGTCTTTAGGTCGGATATAATTTACAAAACAAAACTGATACAAAAAATAGGAGAGACGTTCATAAAGTACTGTTTCCCCCATTCTGGATAGCTTCCCATTCAAAAAAAACAATATGTTAGTGAAATAAAGAAAAAAAGGTAGTTGGAAGCCGCTATTTTATTTTTGTACATCATATCTGAACACAATCTCATCTTAACGGCTATCGAACAGATCGGATTAACATTGTAGAACATCCTTCTTGCAGTTCCCGGACTTCGTTAAACTATACAGGGTGTTCGGGATAAATTTGACATATTTATAATTAATTATATTTTTCCGTAAGTTACATGTATTAACACACACTTCTCTTCATTTGAAAGTTTGGACCCTTCTTCATTCATATACAAGATGTCAGAAAGGATGGATAGCTGGAACCCACCTGAATCATGGAAGAGAATAACTTGTATCATGATGATTCGTGCCCGCCATCAAAATAAGGATATTACGACTGCTGCCCAATGCTCCCTGAATACAGTAAAAACAATCAGGCATGAACTAGAGACTTGCAATGGTGACTACGAGGATGTAGCAAGAAGAAAGATCCCTAGCAGACGATCTGATTGCATTCGTACAGCAGAATTCCTCGCAAATCTGCAGGAACAGGTGTTGAAGAACCCTGGCATTGGAATTCGGGCTTTGTTCGTGGAGTTGCTAACTGTAGTCAAGCCCTGGATAACAAGGGTAGCCAATGGTAGGCCGTATGTATGGCAGCAGGATTCGGCCCCTTGCCACACCTCTGGGAAAAGTCAAAAATGGTTGTCTGAAAATTTCTACGACTTCACCAGTCCAAATGTTTGGCCTCCAAACTCCCCAGACCTTAACCCCATGGATTATTTTGTATGGGGCGCAGTTGAAAAAGACACCAATCGCACTTCCAGTAATACAAAAGCCCAGTTAATGGATAAAATTAAAACAGTTTTTGCGGCCCTTCCCAGGGAGACTGTAGCATCAGCTTGTTCGAGGTTCCGAAGCAGAATTGAAGCTGTGATCGATGCTAATGGTGGTTATTTTGAGTAAATCTTGTTGATAGTATTGTAATTAACTCTGCCTGTAATGTTTTTTTGTCAATTCATTAAATTTAATAGATACAAAGAAGATTTTCTTTTTCCTTACGAAACTGTCAAATTTATCCCGAACACCCTGTACTTGTTTATTTCGTAAGGTGAAGACACATCTCGAAGCAATCATCTTGAAAATGACGAACAAGTGAAAGCAAAAGTGAGAAAATGGTTTGGAAAACAACGTGAAGAATTTTACTATTGCTTGTTTACGTGGCCGGAGAAAATGTATTCTAAGGGAGGAGAATGTTGAGAAACAGTGTAGGAAAATAAAGTAGAGATTTCAAACAATCTTTTTTTTTTTTTTTTAATTTCACTTACATATTTCTGTTGCGTGGTGAGCAATCACAATGGAGACATTACTTCGTACTTAGGAAGTTGTTGAAAAGAAAATCAAAGCAATGGATAACTAAGAACTCATTTCAAATAATTCAAGCGTATACTTTAATGTACCAAAGGGAATGTGTAACATATAAGAATATTTATTCGTTTAGTTACATTACTTTACGTTTAGTTAATTTACTTCTATGAAGTGAAGTCTATTGGCTCTTTATCTCAGTAATTTATTCATTTAGTTTTTTTAAAAACAATGCCAAAACAAGACAACTTTTGACGCATTCAATTTTGAAATTTTGCTAAAAAGTTGCTCAAAAAAAGGTTCCATGTTGATCTCTAGAGAAGGGTATCCAGATTATGTAAAAGTACTGTACAAAAATAAATAAATAATAATAATAATAAATCATTAGCAAAACAAGTGTTCTCTGCCAGGTTGGTAGCAAAACGACCCAGAGGAAGACCAAGATATAGGTGGATTGACTTTAGACGATAGAAATATAAGATCTGATAATGTTGGAGTGTTGACAAGTAACAGACTGATTTGGAGGAAAATTGTAGATAGGAAATTAATAATGATGTAATTTTTTCATGTAGTACTATCATATCCTGTACACCCCTTGAGGGTACATGGCAGGAATTTGATGATGATGATGATGATGATGAATAATAAATCAATATTTCCCATAAAGAGATAACAAAGATCATCTGACCTTTTTTTTTTAATTAATTCGGATTATAAAAGTCTTGCAGTTCTCTTTGTATAAATGCTCCGTAAGGAATATACGAGGTAAGAAATAATCCCGTGCAGGAGTTTGGCTCGTTCCAAGTGGTCTGTATTTAATAAAGATGACACGTTGAGCTAAGCCAGACTGCCCAGGTTCATAGTTCCGGATATGAGATTTATGTTCTTCACGGCGGACAGCTGCACATCTTGATTGTCCGAAGCATGACAAGTCACAGGAATAAGGAATCCGCTATATAGCTGGAAAGCTGAGTGGTGGAAGCTTGTCTTTAGGTGAAGAAAGGAAGTTTGAATCTTCCTGACAGGACGAAAAGATACCATAATGCTGATAGGCCTTAGTTAGCAATATTACGCCAAGAATTGACACAATTTAATTCTTGGTGTAAAATGTCCCAGAACATAAATTATGAGTATGCTATAAAAAAGTCTTAATGATTCCGATTTTTAACTTAGATGATGGTGAGAAGTACCATGGATATAATGTTAGTGTGCGTTTCTTTTCGAAAAACTGAGAACTAAAAACTACCATCAGGCTGACAAAGAATCATTTAATCTACAAAGGCTAGCTGTTTTTTTTTTCTTTTCTCTCTCTCTCTCTTCTAGAATGAATTGGATTCTGGAATGAATCGTATTTATTTTTCAGACAAAGAGTTTTAAATCAGACATTCTCTTAAGGCATTCAGATACATTTGGTCTAAGTATAAGTATCTCTTTGGACTGATTTATTAATTTAATTAAACAGGATGCTATTAAAGTTCTTCATACGAACGCTATTAAAATTTTAAACTTTGCATTCGTTTCCAAGACAGTTTGAAGGAACATCAACACGAGTCCTTTTTCCCAAATCTAGAGTATGATAAAAATATATTGTCACATATTTGTAATATGGAATGGTTTACTGTCTGATTTACAATTATTTTCAAAAATATTAAAATTTGAATTATGTTCATTATTATTATTATGTTTTTATATAAATTGTTAAGAAACTAACTTTTTGGTAAATATTACTGTGTGTATCCCACTATCAGCAAGCAAACTGTGTTATGATTTTATTAAATTTTAGATGGATCATTTCGTTAAGTTGATTTTAATCCAATATATAGTCATTTTAAGTGGAGATTCATAGTATTCTGAAAACAAAATTAAAAACCAATACATAATAATTATTCCAAAGTATTAATTAAGTAGATTTTAGTTTTATTTATCTATATAATGATGGTAACAGGTTTTTTTTGTTCATAATGACTAAACCCCATTCTAAATTTTTGATGAATTTTAAATATATATAAAGCTATCGAGTTGCTTTTCGGTTTGGAAAACATTTGTGGAATCAATCGACCGTGAGATACGGTGATTGATTCATCCAATCCAATACCCTTGGAGGGTAATGGATGGCAATGCTGTAGCTAATGAAGTTCTAAGTGAGGCTCGGCTATTGCTGTTACCCTCGTGCCATGATCAGAGCTTTAATTGCTCAAAACACCTTATCCCTACACTGTCCTCTACAGATAACGGGGAAGATGAAAAGCATTCTTGCTTCGCCCCTTTAAGCCAGTCCTTATAAGGTTTTTCGGTTTGCTAAGATTAGTCAACTGTATATGGATAGGTTTTTTTCAGGATTAATATACTTGTTAGTACTGGAAATGAATCCCAGATATTACAAATCATTATCACTTTGGTTTTAGTAAAAAAAAATCCTTATTACATTATATCACTCTGGTTTTAGTAAAAAAAAAAATCCTTATTACATTATATCACTCTGGTTTTAGTTAAAAAAAATCCTTATTACATTGTATCACTCTGGTTTTAGTAAAAAAATCCTTATTACATTATAGCTTTATAAATATCTCCTTATTTTTAAAACATATGTTAATTATTGTATCATTCTGGTAAACGAGAGACAAAACATTCTTTTCAAAACTGTGCTTTTATTGCCACCTTCGTTAAAATATGTACAACACAAGCAAGCTTGACTATTTTCGGCAACCACCCCACATTACATTCACCGCAACCATTCCAATGACAGACAGGCATATGTATAGTAAATAGACAGCATTATACAAGCGCTAAATAAAAAGCATTATCCACAGACAGCGTACATAATACAAAACAAAAACTTCAACCAGGAAGTTGAACGAAATCATCGTAAGCGTTGTTCCTATATCTCGACGAACTTCTTTATGTGACTGAGACGGAGGGATATCTTCCGTAAGACTTGTGTTTACTGTCGGGCAATGAGCGCTCTAGCTCTTTCAATATCAGCATCAGTATGGAAGAATAGTTTGGGATCGCCAGCATTCACGTTGGCATTCAAATAGTAGAAATCTCGGGCACTTGCACATGGCACAGCTTCTTCTGGGAAAGCACAAGTGAAGGATAATTGGTTGAAGATGGTTTGGTTACCGCAGAGGAAACTGTACTGGAGAAGTTTTGCCTCACCGTCGGGTTCTACGGCTGTGTGGCAGACGTGGAAAATCTTGCAAGCATTGTCTATGTCAGCATAGTAACCATCATCTGGACAGGTAAAAGTAGTCTTGATAGAACCAACTAGAACTTCGGCACCATCGGGGAGTTCGTAAGCCTGACGTTTGGTCTTAAAAAGAAAAAGGGAAAAAAAAATTCGCTAACAAGTACTATATAGAAATAAAATGTATACTTTAATTGTATGTATAAAAAATCCTGCGCTAATTCCGTTCTCTTCTTTAAAATTCCAAATAAAATTATCGGATATTTCACCGCACGCTTAGCACTGATGATAGATAGAAACAATTTTTCAATACTCTCCTCTATTATTATTATTCTATTATTTATCTTATATGGTGTGTCGTTACAAATGACTGAATTATAAGTTATCTATTATATTATTAACATTTTAATTTTTTTTTTTCATTCAACATAAATTAATTACGCTATTTTGCAATTTAAATCTCTTGAATTATATAGAAAGGTAAATAAATATTAACAATTGTTTTAAAAAGTTACTTTATTGCATATTAAGTATTAATAAAAACCATCGGTTACTTCTAATAAAAAAGCAGTATGACACACTATTAATATTTCAACTTACCCTAGTAGGTACAGCAAAAGCTACCCCAAGGCAAACTGTAAAAAATGAAAATAAGCATAATTTAAAAGAAAAGCAAGATAGAAATTACGGTAATTTGTAAAATGATAGTATTATATCTAGGTTTGATGAGGCATGTTTGAGAAGTGCGTCATCTGGTGTCCAATGTAAGAACTATAGAATAAAGTAACTAAAACGAAGTTAGTTTATAAGAAAGGAATTGATAGAATTTTTATTTTATTTCAATTACTTTTATATTAATATTTAGCCTCTGCGAACAACTTTGATTAGCAGCATTTGGAGTGATCGATGCTTCAAATTATTCTGAGCATTAAGATGTGTGTAGCCTCTTTAAAGCTCATGAGCTAAGACAAGTTGCTTTTAAGCATGAAAGTCGTCCACTGACCGACTCCAGTAGCAGGAAAATATTCTCCCGCAGTCTTTGATGATGCTATTGCTGCAATACCATTTAATTTGCTTGACTCGTCTTGTTTGACCAGCTGGGAGGATGCCGCGAAAAAACGAGTTAGCGACGATAAAGGCCACATAAAATGCCGTAGGTCATAGACCCCAATTTTCCTTACAAATTTTAACCGACAGGATTGTTAAGCAGATGATAAACCTAGAAACATACTTTTCACTTCGACGAATAACTGGTGTGGGTAGAGAAATTATGTGAATCTTCTTTGCTGTAGACGTAATCGATTACCGATAAATGGTTATGAATAACGTCACTTTCTTACTCTCCATTACAATAAATTGATGAAATATTTATGAAATTTAAAAATTTACTTATGTTATTTATATATTTCCCTCTAGTAACAAATATATAATGGTGTCAACGCTAAATTTCTTTTCAAATAAAAAAATTATAAATATTTCTAAAATATATTAAAGAATTTTATGTAGTTATTTGTATGTTAATATGTTTTATAATTATAAAAGTTTTTATTGAATTAATAGGGTAATATTTAAAAAATCATGAATTACACATTAATAACATTCATTTTTATTGCGTGAACGGATGTCAGTATTTATAATTACATATTTATGTAAAATCATTTAGTCATTAGCTTATAGAATCATGGATGTAGAGATTATACTTAAATTACTTGTTATATATTGCTTTTAGATATTTAATGTATTGTATAAACTCATAAAGATAATAGACACTTTCATCGTCTTGTGTGAAACAACTATCTCTTCCTAATGGCTGTCTAAGTAGCGTAAAGAGTTCCATATTTGATCGCTAGGGAAAAATTTCCTCAACGGGAAACAAATAAAAACTAGAGAAGTCCAAACGTGGATAGGACTGATATAAAATTAATTATGTATACGAATTCCAACATTAAATTATATTCTAAAACATACGTTTATAACAGCAAAATGAAAGAAATATTATATAAATTAATGTATAAGGTTATTAATTACATAATATATAAAATACAATAACTTTTTAAGATTTATTTTAATACCAATTAATGGTAATATCGATACCAGCTCTTCGACAACAAATTGAAATAAAAGCGCTATACAAACCTGCTGCTCTAGTATTGCTGTGGCTTATATATGAGTTTAATATTTATGATATGTTCAGTACGCAGCATTTCTAAAATACGCTAATGATCTTTTGATATTTGGTATTAGTCTAACTTTTGAATAATAGAATAAAATTACTTACGTGCGAACACCAGAGTCCTCATGTTTTTCTGTTTATTGTGCTTTCTGTAAGAATAAAATATCATTTTATAGTACTGCTGTTGTGATCCAAATACATTTTATATTCTCGTGTCCTCTACTGAAATGTGAAGATGAAAAATGTATGGTACCGGAGGAAAAAAATAGAAATGAGATGAAAGTGAATTATTTTTACTTAGATAAGTATACTACTTAATAAATATATTTTCGGAAAAAAATCTTAAAAGCTTCAGCAAAATTATTCAAAATGATAGCTTCTGCATACAGTTTAGAATTTCTGAAGGAAAAAAGCTTTTTCTTAAATGAGTGCGTCAACCAAGTACAAACCCGAAGACACTCATAGTTTATCCAAGGTTTGAACTTTAATTCAGCACTCGAAAATTATCTTAGAGTTTATCTAACTTTCAGAAGACATCAGCTACTAAGCTTAAAGATAATTTAGCTTCCCATGAACTTGAATGATTGTGAATGTCTTTAGACAGTAGTTGCTTTTTATCCCATGGTGTAAGACTATACTTACTGCTTACTGTCTGAAAAAAAAAGTCTATTTGGTCTCTAAAGTAGGCTTTCTGGATTATCTAATCCTTAGCTTGAGCCTCTGTAGCTCACTTGGTTTTGACAGAGGAACCTTCAGCAGGCTTTTCAGTCAAAAGTGAGTCGGCTGGTCTGATAAGGAACTGGAAGGTTTTTCGTCCCTCAAAACAGATAAACCAGCCCCGTGAACACACATATCTATAGACATAAAATATTAACTGCTTGATGGAAGAGATTAGAGCCTTACCATCTTATCTTTGTACTGCACACCATGAATCTCAAGTAGAGATCTATAATACTCAACCTCCTGGATGGAGATGACACTTGACAGGACAGGAACCCTTAGCTCAGCAATGGTCATAATGTGCCGTAGGTTTACAGTCTTTTGTGGATGAGAAGAATGCACATAAAAAGGCAGATGCTTTACTGTAGGTTCAATTGGTATTTGAAACTAAGGATGAGGAGATAAAGTAAGATACAGAGACTAGTTTCATTATGGCCATCTGCAAGTCGGTTCGTCTGATTATATCAGATAAACAGATATGTGGAAGCACCACTAGCTTCAGATTATATGAACTAAAATGGCCAAGCCAAAATGAAATTCAACTGTTGCACCTTCCTGATTTTCTAATTATAAATAAATCTTATTATCGTTTTTCCATATCTAAATGTAAAATTAACTTACACTTCATTGAATATAAACAGTGAAAGGCTTCACCTAAAAAACGAACAAACAATATTAAATTTAACGATAGACTGTGGAACTATTGGGTCTTTGCCTTTTGTCCTAGCTCCTCTACAGCTAACAATAATTACGAAGGAAAGAAAGTAAATCTCTTAACGAAATATCGCAACTCTAAGAAAAGTCCTCATATACTAAAAGTCAATTAATTTCTCCCAAGCCAAGTTTCGTTAACTGGATATTTTAAACGAATCCAAAAACTGTATACGAAGTGAAATCTTAAGACGGTACCGTTAGAACGAAGAGAGAAGAGAAGAGATGGGAGAACATCTAAGAGGACTCACCTGGTCGACTACTGAGAGGTCCTGTGATCTAGGCCATAAGACGAACGATATTTATACTGAAGATGACCGGTATTAGCATGTGCCCACGTGGGATAGTCGCGTGCCTTGAACAGCAGCCAGTTAACACTACTACGATTAACTGGATTTTTTGATTTGTAAGGTATGTCACAATGGGGGGATCGCTGTGGAATAGAAATAACCTTATCACGGCTCTGCATCATTGTGAATGACCTCTGACCCGAAAAAGTGACCTAATCTGGTTGTTGATTTATCTTTTTTAGGTTACGCAGGGGTGTAGGAGCGTTTATTGTCTAGAGATGCGTTGATGATCCTGCTCCGTTTCTTCTTTACGCACGGGGCTCTAAGTGGGGATTACCTTGAAGTGCAGCCTTGATGTCATCTCATTATAAAACTGTAAAAAAGAGGAGTTCACGCGCCCCTTCGTGACCACATGACGACTGGACTTTACTAGTGTTTCTATATACTAGTACAACTAATAAATTCTGTTTGAATTCTTACCAACTTCTTCCCCTTATCTTTCGAAGATGTCATGTCGGAGATTCGTCGGTGGCCTCTTTCGTCACCTTCTTCCCCTCTCCCCCCCTTCTCCCTGGAAAATGCTTGCGGAAATATAACCAGATTTCTAATGGGGGAATAAATATGGGTGGGAAAAACTCCCCAGGCAGGTGAGAGAATCCCAATTAACATTATATACAGGATTAAGCGAGAGAGAAAGAAAGAGAGAGAGAGAGAGAGAGACGTGAGCCACATCAATCCTGTCTTAAAACACGCGGTTATAGTCTTTCCCCCGCCTCCCCCATATTCGGTATTTTTCAGCCAGCCGATGTTAAATGCGAACATCCCACTAAGGCTGAGGAAGATCAGCTGGGTGTAAAAAAAATATCATAATAATAATAATTAAACATTTTTTTATGCTTTGGGCTATAGGGCGCATTCCCGAGTAATTTAGAAATAATTGTTACACGAAAGCTACCGGTAGGGCTTCTATTCCGCACCTGTTGTTTTCCTCTGCGGTAAATGTGCGAAGAAGAATCTAAGCGAGAGCTGAGAAACCAATTGTCCTAATTTCACTATACATTTGCACTTTAAGTTGGAAACTGGAGGCACATACTTTATCACTTGAAAGCTCTTTAATGTCATTTTGGGGTAATTAGAGAAGTAATAGAGTACTTAATCTTGTTAGAGGAGTATAAAGCATTCTGTTTGATGATATGAACTGATATTGTCCTCGAAAATAAATGTCCCTATATTTTCGCGAGAAATATGAATATATTTACCTCTTTAATGATTAAACAATTACAGCTAACTGTAAAATGCCATGTCATTTTGCATTTCACATAAAAAAGTACCCAACACCTCTTGCAATAATATGTATTGCGTATTGAATAAATTCAATACTTTTACTTTGTTAATCATGTTTATAATGGCCTTACAGTATACACTTCTTCCGCTAGAGGGCAGTAGATTTCTTAGTACTTATAAGGACTGACTTAAAGGGACGAAGTAAGAATGCTTTTCATCTTCCCCGTTATCTGTAGAGGACAGTGTAGGATAAGGTGTTATTGAGCTATTAAAGCTCTGATCATGGCATGAGGGTAACAGCAATAGCCGAGCCTCAGTTAGAACTTGATTGGCTACAGCATTGCTTATCCATTACCCTAGAAGGGTATTAATCACCGCATCTCACGGTCCCAGTAGATTTCTTTTTATCAGTTATATTAATGATAAAATGCTATTATTGTAAACTTTATTATTAGTAAATCAATAATGTATGTGGAAATTTCAAAATTTCTATAGTTTGCAAATATATAGAGATAAGTTCGAAATGAAACAAATATCATTCTTGCTTGTTATTAAATTTTGAAACTGTTATCAAAATTTGATAGCAGTTTCAAAATTTTGAATTCAAATTTTTTTATAAATTAAAATTTGAATTCAAATTTTTTTTATAAATTAAAATTTCAATTCTAATTTTTTTTTATAAAAGTTGAAATTGTTTGGCATGTAAAAAAATTGTATTTTTTATTTTATTTATATTTAATTTATATATTTCATTTATATTTATATTAAAATCAATTTAATTTATTTTTTAGTTTATATTTATAGAAACATTTGTAATGAGACATGTAATGTTTTGTGATGTTAGAAGCTCGTAAAAATAAATAATTATTTTATTCACAGCAAAACTCATGTGTACAATGATAATACAGGCGCGAAAAGAACAACAAATAAATATAACTATAGAAATAAATTATTGGAAATTTCAATAATTTCAGTTTTTTCTGTATATATTTCCAAACTGAAATTTTTATTTATCTCTTTGCAAATATATAGAGATAAGTTGGAAATGAAACAAATATCATTCTTGCTTCTTCTTAAATATTAAATTATCAATTTGATAAAATTAAATGGTTAATTATTAAATTACAAATTGAGAAAGAAATAGCTTATAGAAGACACCATAATTATTTTATTATAATAAATTATATAACAGAAACAGATTGAAGCTGCTAACAAAATCTGAATTCAAATTTGAATTCAAATTTTTTTATTATAAATTAAAATTTCAATTCTAATTTTTTTTCATAAAAGTTGAAATTATTTGGAATGTAAAAAAATTGTATTTTTTATTTTATTTATATTTAATTTATATATTTCATTTATTTATATTTATATTAAAATCAATTTTATTTATTTTTTAGTTTATATTTAACTTTTATTGAAATTTGAATTCAAATTTTTTATAAAATTTGAAATTTTTATTTTATTTATATTTTATTCATATTTATATTAAAATCAAATTTTATTTATATTTAATTTATTTCTATAGTTATATTTATTTGTTGTTCTTTTCGCGCCTGTATTATCATTGTACATATGAGTTTTGCTGTGAATAAAATAATTATTTATTTTTAAGAGCTTCTAACATTACATGTCTCATTACAAATATTTCTATAAATCGTACTCCTGTTGTTTATCAAAACATGTATTTTGATAAATACATTTACAGGGTATCCGTCAATATAGACTCCATTCTGCTTTCTTAGACTTCACCTCTGTCCAGTGTTTGGTAAATCTTGTATTCCTGTTAGCAAACCTTTTATTGTTAGTGTGCTGGATAAATAGGGTCATCTCGTTAGGAAACCTCGTCAGCGGTAGTAGGATTCTTAGGTAACAGGACGAAATATGAGAGATCATATCAGGATTTGTACAGTCAAAAGAAGCACTAGCCATCCATAATTTTCCATAAGATCAGATACTTCAGCTGAAAAGTGGTCTCACATTGCGTTATTCGAACCTGTGTAATTTTTTTTTCTCATTTTGAGGAATAAGAATCATACCAAAAACAGAAAAGGATGACGTGATGTGAAAACCATTACATCACAACACTATCCTTATAGCCCTTATAAGGACTGGCTTAAAGAGGCGAAGCAAGAATGCTTTTCATCTTCCCCATTATCTGTAGAGGACAGTGTAAGGATAAGACGTTATTGAACTATTAAGGCTCTAATCATGGTAGGGGGTAACAGCAATAGCCGAGCCTCAGTAAGAACTTCATTGGCTACAGCATTGCCATCCATTACCCTCCAAGGGTATTAATTAATCATCACCACATCTCAGGGTGGATTCCTTTCATACCACCACAATACTATCGAGCTATTAAATATTAAATCTCTGATCATGGCAAGAGGGTAACAGCAATAGCCCAGCCTCAGTTAGAACTTCATTGGCATTCATTACCCTCCCACCACAATACTTCCACGCATGACCTTCTTTTAAATAACGTTATTATCATATTTTATTTTGGTGTCACTAATTATTATATTATTTTATTAGTATAGATAGTGATTTTATTATGTTTGTCGTAATTTTTTAATGTTATCTTTTGTTTTTCATGCTGTTCCTAACATTATATTATTATCTTCATTTACTTTTCGTTGCACTAATAATATTAATGATATGAAAAATAAATCCAATAATAATAATATCATAATGCCACTTTGTATAACGATAATTCTTTCTTTTTCCTGCTACTAATATTAATAAATAATATTAGTTTTGATTTAAAATAATAGTAACTTTAAATGAAATTATCACTGTTAAATTAATGATTATTAATTTCATACTAAAATTTCATACTAAAATTTCATACTTTTTA
Organism: Typopeltis vanoorti; assembly: GCF_054136105.1. Taxonomy (NCBI): domain Eukaryota; kingdom Metazoa; phylum Arthropoda; class Arachnida; order Uropygi; family Thelyphonidae; genus Typopeltis; species Typopeltis vanoorti. Next base: position 97,214,215 of record NC_143557.1, on the reverse strand, counting down.
TACTAAAATGTTTTATTAATTTTACAAAACACAACCACATCTTCTATCGTATTGTAAATCTCTCTCTCTTTCTCTCTCTCTCTCTCTCTCTTAATTAACATTACGACTGGTTTATAACCAGTTGGTGTCACTTTGATTAAGTGAACTTCACAGTGACCACTAGACCTTATTTATAATGTAAAAGCATGGGAAAATAATTAAAAGATAAATTATGGTCTCTGGTGAAAACACGATGAATTTCTGTCCATATAATTCGTTTCATTTGTGAAATTTCGCAGTTCACATTGCCCAAAATGTTAGTCAACATGGGCACCGGAAAAATTAGCTGATAACGTCAATGAGAAACTCGTAATAATTAAAATATTTGAGTGATCATCCATTTATTAAATACATAAAAGATGAATAAGTACTTACATGAAAACTCAGATTAATGAAATATAAGACATTTTAATGCTTAGCAAACGCTGAAATAAAACACTTAACAACTAATATTTAATCAATTTTTATATACTGTAGATGAGGAAAGCATACGAAAAGGCTTTCAGACTTTTAATAAAAATGTTGCATGAATAGTTGAAATCAAGTAAATGTTTTGAACGTTCAATAGTTATAAAATCAGCGTGTTCGTTTTTATATTTAAATTTTTTTCCTTAAAATTTAGTATGGAACACATTATTCGCTTTCCTTACCTTCATAGTATTTTATGGAAATAGTATGAAATATCTTTATGGTTTACATTGTTCCAGCTGCCTGTACACCATTAAGCAAAATATTTTAATTGTTAATGTAAGTTATATATACTTAAGGATATTTAATGCATTGATTTTTATAATTTAGAAAGTTAAACTAGAGAGTTAATTTAGCTAAATTTTATAAATGTAGCTTAATATTTAATTAATATTCATTAATTTAATATTAACTTATAACCATTGTAAGTATTAAAAATTAACACACTAATTTTATCATTATAAGGAATATATAATAAGTTTTGTATTTTAGGAGTGTAATAATATATATACATATATATTGTTACACATTATACATATAATATATGTATATATATTAATTTAATATACATATATTAATATTATTAATGGATAATGTTTTCTGTATGTTTGCTTTTTATTTTATATTCACTGCATTATTAATATCAATATAATGAAAACATTAATATATTCACTGCATTATTAATATAATGAATATATTAATATTAATAATGGATAACGTTTTCTGTATGTTTGCTCTTTATTTTATATTCACTGCATTATTAATATAATGAATATATTAATATTAATAATGGATAACGTTTTCTGTATGTTTGCTCTTTATTTTATATTCACTGCATTATTAATATAATGAATATATTAATATTAATATATTAATATTATTAATGGATAATGTTTTCTGTATGTTTGCTTTTTATTTATATTCACTGCATTATTGATATAATGAAAATATTAATATAATGAAAATATAGTCACTGCATTATTAATATTCATTAATTTAATATGAATGAACTTATAACCATTATAAGTATTTAAAACTAATACCATAATTTTATCATTATAAGGAATATATAATAAATTTTGTATTTTATGATATCTGTGTTCTGGGGATTCTGAACAACCTAAAGTCCTTTTCAGGATTTCCAGGGTAACAAATGGCAATGCCGTAGCCAATGAAGTTTTAACTGAGGCTTGGCTATTGCAGTTACTCAGCCATGATTAGAGCTTTAGCTCAATAACACTCGATCCACACAGATTTTCTTCATTCAGATGACGGGATAAAGAGTCAAGGACTCAGTCCATCGCCCAGTTCTTTTAAGAACTTTAAGAATATCTGTGTTTTGGGATCGAAGGATAGAGGTCGACCGTGAGTTGCGGTGATCAATGATCAATACCCTTGGAGGGTAATATATAGCAATGCTGTAGCCAATGAAGTTCTAACCGAGGCTCGGCTATTGCTGTTACCCTCCTGCCATGATCAGAGCTTTAATTTAATTTAATTTAATAGCTCAATAACACCTTATCCCTACACTACAGATAACGGGAAAGGTGAAAAGCATTCTTGCTTCGCTCCTTTAAGCCAGTCCTTATAAGGATATGTATGTTATCTTTATTATTAATAATAAATTTTATATTTTATGATATCTGTGTTCTCTTCATTATTAATATATTAATAATGAATAATGTTTTATTTTTATATTCACTGAATTATTAATATAATGTAAATATATATTCACTGCATTATTAATATAATGTAAATGTTATAACATAGATTGAAAGCCAAACGGCTATTTTTCTGGCAACCTTAATAATAATGAAGGAGATATAAATCTTTTGATGTTTAACTGCCAGTAAGCGAAACTCTAAGAACTCGGACTAAGATCTATGAGTTTCATACCGAAAAACTATCGGCAAATCCAAGTGTAAGTAACCACTTGGTAGTGCAACACCAAGGCAACTCGAATCAAAGGTGAAGCAAGCTCCCTCACTACCTTTGATATTTTCTCATAAGGTAAAAACACAGCCCCTAGGGGATGTAATACTGTAATTACATTATGAGGAGAGTTCACTACCCAGACCGGTTTCAACCTTTTTTGAAGTCTCATCAGTGAGTAGGTAGACCTGGAAGATAACAAGATTTAAGTGAAAAGAACTTACATACCCTCACTATACGAATGCCATAAAGGTGTGCTTGTATATTATAACATAGATTGAAAGCCAAACGGCTTTCAATCTATGTTATTGATTATCCTATGCTTTGATTCGAGTTGCCTTGGTGTTGCACTACCAAGTGGTTACTTACACTTGGATTTGCCGATAGTTTTTCGGTATGAAACTCATAGATCTTAGTCCGAGTTCTTAGAATTTCGCTTACTGGCAGTTAAACATCAAAAGATTTATATCTCCTTCATTATAATGTAAATGTATTCTTCATTATTAGCATGATGAATATATATATATATATAATAAACACTGTATTTTGGAATATCTGTTTTGGGTATTATCTTCATGATTAATATTAAATTCCATATGTAATCACTTTTATTAGTAATACTTAATTGCATCTATAATGATGCCTATCTTTAATACTTAGTTTCAGTTAATTATATATATATATATATATAGAAAACAAATAAACAAAATACGCTTACGGTTTTATATATGGAACTGCTACGATGAAATACTACTTCCTAGTATCTGTGCACCGTTTTTTTTTTTTTTTGCTATTAACAAACCTGGACTGTTTCATAACTTCAAATAACAGGGTATCCGGACAATTATTATACCAATAATTTCCCGGACAACGAACAAGGCGGCTCGTCTGGCCTGGTGCCAAGAGCGTGTGAACTGGAATTGACTAGCAGAAAACGGTACTCTGGAGTGATGAATCAAGGTTCGCCTGTTTCAAGTCTGATGGCAGGGTGTGGGTGTGGAGGAATCCTGGTGAACGCCTGTTACCACAGTGTGTTGTACCCACAACTCAATATTTTGATATTCTGGATAATCAGGTGCTGCCTACGTGGAGGTTTAATGAAACGGACCGGACCGGTTGTTACTATTAAGAAGACAATGCCCCAATGTCACAAAGCTACAGCTGTTATGGAATGGTATGAAGAGTTAAACGACTGCCCTGGCCTGTGGGACGAATTGAAGCGACGACGATTGAGGTTTAGAGCAGCACATCCTCGATCTGTCGCTGAACTCAGTGCTGCTTTGATGAAGAAATGGAGACAAATTCCACTTGATGTCTGCCGCACATTGGTGAAAAGCTTCCCTCAAAGGGTGCGGAGGTGATCAAAGCCAAAGGTGGACATACTGGATATTAGGGTTCGCCTGCTGGTATCAATTGTAAATTGCTAAAGTGCCCGGACAATTAGTGGTAGAGTGTGTGTGTGTGTGTGTGTGTGTGTGTGTGTGTGTGTGTGTGTGTGTGTGTGTGTGTGTGTGTGTGTGTGTGTGTGTGTGTGTGTGTGTGTGTGTGTGTGTGTGTGTGTGTGTGTGCGCGCGCGTGCGCAGTTAATAAACTTAAGACTCGTAGCTCAGTCGGTATAGACGAAACCATTTGATCAGAAAGACCTGGGTTCGATTCCCGTTCAAGACGTCAGGAACCTTTATCTAGTCTCTTTCGACTCAACGTGAGTTAGTCGGTCTCATATGAAAGTAGAGTTTTTTTAAAACTCGGAATCTCGAATTTTTTTTGTCCCTCAGAACAGGCAAACCGATCCCGTGACCACCGGATTTACAGCCATGAATATTATCGTTAAGCCCGTAGTCAACCATGAGTCACATTATGGCAGTCAATCTCTTAATATATATATATATATATATGACATGCGCGTTATGCTAATTTCAATAATGAATACTAACACGTACTGTTCTCATGATCGACAATGAGTTTGATTGTTGTAATCCTGAAACGATATACGATGTATATTTTTAAACAAAATAACAAATTGTTGTCTCGTGAAGGCAATCACATTGTTGGGCGTTTCAAAACAATGAAGAAACAAAAAATGTGAGATAAAAACGTTTCAAATTTCGGCTTTTATTTTCATATTATATATATATATATATATCCCATTCTATTCATATAAGATGTCAGAATTTCCTTACTGATCGTCATAGAATCCAACTACGAAACCTTAGCTTGATGCCATGCATTCACATAAGATTAGATAGACTCCAAGTGGATAATGTATTGTTGAGAGTACTGGCGTGAGTTACAAGAAAGTTACGCGGAGGGAACACCCATGTCGTCCCTTTGTGTGACTTATTATGGAACGACGTACGTGCTTTTTGATACGTTGATAATGTTTTAAGTTCAAAAATGTTGCTTACTGGCAACAACGAATATTGAAACTTATCTCCCATTTAAACACAAACATCCACGTCCACGGTGGAATTCGAACCAACAGTCCTTTGGTCGACGAGCAGAAAAGTTATTTACTCGAACAACCAGACAGGCTTGCAGCCTTTCTTGAAAAGAAGACACAGTTCGTTTAGCCTAACGATGCCATCAATTTAAGTTCGAGCTGGTTGTGAACTACGCTGTTATTGAGTAGTAAAGAATGGTTTCACTAATCAAGATATGACCACAAAGCAACGCACGAATGCTAGCAGCAGTACAGCACAACGTACAATTGATCCGCTCTCAACAACAGTGGACTATTGGAACTTCGAAGTTTTGGTCTTATTTGAATAATTATTTAGCAGCATTAAGTTAATATTTTTATATATAGTGGTGTAGTTTGCTGAGAATGACAACCAGTAAGATATTATTAAAACTGTAGGGCTTGATTTGTTTGTAGAACATTTCGCCACATACACGTATGTACTGTATGTATCTTTAGCTTATGTGTCTTAGATATCGACAAGGTAAACAAGATTTACATCGCCAACACGTAAGCATTGTCTTCATGATTAAGCACTCGCTGTTGTCAACAGAAATTCTCTAGATTGATGCACCTCACAGATGAAAGTTTCATGCTGTTGTACTCATAGTTATATGCAAAATTAAGTCCATCATAGTGAAATGCGTCTCTTTAGCTAGTAGATGATTATTATCGCCCGGTGTGAAACCATTATTCTGCTTTATTGGAGGTCATTTATGTTTTGAAAAAGATCCATGTCTGGTTTCTGGAATTTCCGAACTATCTAACTATAGTCCGCTATGATACTAATGTACATACGTTTACGACATTTTGTGGGTGAGAATAACGCTATACAAAAAATAAATATTCAATTATTTATTTAAATTTAATTTTGTGTAAACAAATATTTATTTTATTATCTTTTTCCATCTTCCTTTTTATGTGTTAGCATCAATGGCCTGTTACGGTTGAAGTTTAGCCAATTAGGCTTCTTAGAAACCTCATTACTGTTCAGGATGGCGTAGGTAATCCTATCTGAATCGTCTACTGTTCCTAAATTGCATACTTAACTGGTCACTTTACCTGTCTTGCAGGATGAAAAACCCTGCAAGACAGGTAATCCTGAATGGGATTCGAAAGTAGGTCTTTCCAACTAAAGGGCATCGGCGATATCGACTGAGCTACGAGGGAGCTTCTCATCATCAGCATTTGTGTTGCTATGATGGTTAAGTATATATGTTTTCATGATCAGGATTGCAAAATATCCTCTTTTGCAAAATGAATATGTCTTTGATATAACATTACGTGATTACATTTAAAAAGGACCATTATTTTTGATCGTTAAACTAAATAAAAATTAGGGATCGTTAAACTAAAAAAAAATTAACTTAAAAAACTGTACAGGAGAGAGATATCAATGTTTACACTACTATAATATGGAGGTTGATATAACACATTTGTTTTATGCAAATCAATAAATACAGGACTGTCAATAAAAAATAATCGGAAAAAATCAGCCATTTATCATGATTTGTTAATTTAAAGCGTATTAATTCTAAATGTGGCATTCGAAATACTGAATGTCCACACGTTTGGAACTATTTTGCATAAGAATTTCTAGATGAAATTCTGTTCGTTTCAATGCTAATTCCTTGGAAGAATAGCCTTCAGTTTAACAATGAACATCTTTCAGAAAGAGAGAGAGAGAGAGAGAGAGATGCTCTCTCTCTCGTGTGATTTAGAAGTATATTTAAATGTAGGCTCTACTTCCTTGAGGCAAAGACGAAGACGTCTGGAAGAATGGCAGTCAAGAGATCACTGGGATGTTCAGGAAATAACCTTCAGGCTAATTTGCATTTGAAAGCGGTAAAGACATTCCACATACGAAACCAAAGTTCCTCGAATGGGGGAAAGTGATTGTTTCAGACCGTATTTCAGCCCCTGACATGACCCGAAAGGATATGAATGACATATTTAACTGACATGCGTTAAAAGTAGCGAGTAATTTGAGAACGAGGCTCATGTTTCGCCCGCATTAGTCCAGCAAAGGACTGACTGTCAACTTTGTATTAAGTGGAAAATCCACCAGTATTATTCCCTGATGTTTCACCCATATTACACGGGGATGGAACCGTTGTGACAGACTCGAGTTACCAATTCGGTCTGCGTAATTCTGTAGACATAATAATAGTCGCAAGATGATAGATCCGAAGAGGATGGCCTCACTAAACCGGCCGTACCACATTACCTCGTATGGGTGTCCAAGATTCAGCAAGGATAAGAGCAAAATGTATACATGATTAGATTATTAAATTGTAACTTAGGCGGGGAGAGAACAACAGGCAGGCGAATGCACTTTTTTTTTCTATTTACACGAAAAATACGCTTCGTAATATTCAACTTGATATTTTAATACCTGTTTTAACATTTGTTTTTATACTTAAAAAATTTTAATTTCTCTTCTCATTTATTTTTATTTTTTAATTTATTTAAATTCACCGGTGAAACGTTCCATCTTTGATCTTTAGAGCAGAGGAAACGATTACCTAATGTAGTTTAGGTTTATATAATATATTATATTATATATAAGCCTGATATATTTATAAAAATAATATTTATATAAAATTATATTGTATCTCTTATTTTTTTTTTAATTTATTCTCTTATTAAGAAAATTTTGAAAATTTTATCTAAAATTTTAAAATAATCTTAATACACCTTTAATACATTTGAATTTTTTTATATATTAGTTGACATGACGAGAAGGTGACCGTGAGATGCTGTGATTGATTCATTCAATCCAATACCCTTGGAGGGTAATGGGTAGCAATGCTGTAGCTAATGAAGCTCTAACTGAGGCTCGGCTATTGCTGTTACCCTCCTGCCATGATCAGAGCTTTAATAATAGCTCAATAACTTTATCCCTACACTGCCCACTACAGATAACGGGGAATATGAAAAGCATTCTTGCTTTGCCCCTTTAAGCCAGTCCTTATAAGGTGACGATCTGAGGATTGGAGGCAATACATTCAATCCAATGCCCTTGGAGGGTAATGGATGGCAATGCTGTAGCTAATGAAGTTCTAACTGAGGCGTGGCTATTGCTGTTACCCAGCCATGACGAGAACTTTTAGCTCAATCCACACAGATTTTCTTCAATCAGATGACGGGATAAAGAGTCAACTCAGTCCATCTCCCAATTCTTTTAAGGACGATCCATTGGTGTAGGCTATTGTCACTTCGGAATTTTGTTAACAAGCTCTAAATGCCAAAGGCGTTTATTTTTAGTTGGATGTGCAATATAAGTATGGTCATGCGTTTGTTAGAGAGCTGGACTTCCCTAACACTAGGATCACAACTCCAAAAATGAGCAACCCAATCCCTTTATATATTATTTATTGTAGAGACAACTAATTATCTAGTACACATATTTAAACAATACGTTCTTACTGTCGAATTAGCATACAGTGGTGAAATCCAGTTTAGAGATCTTTTGCAAACATAACTGTTCGGGTTAGAATATAAGAAAGAATTTAATGACTTGCCAGAAGGAAAATTTCATATAGAACGTTGTTATCATGCAACTAAAAACCAGATTTTACAAGGTTTTATGGTAAAAATGAGGTTATGGATGCTAAAGAATTAGGAGAAATTAGAAAACTAATTATAGTTTAGGGATTTGTCTCATAACCAGATTTAGAATGATTAAATATGACTTTATGATGAGGTATGGAAACAATGTTTCAGGTCAACAGAATATTTATTGTAAGACTAACGAATGTTATACATCATAACATTGTTAACTAGATGGAGCAAGAATGCAAAAGTTCTAAACATATGGTTTGTCAAGCAATAAAGAAAGTTATTACGCACACTGAACATCTCTTTAAAGCTGTAAGACGAAACAAGTGAGCCAACGGGAAAAAAATACAGAAGCTAAAATACCAGCTACGTTTTACTAATGACAAGAAACAGGAAGGACGAGAGAGAAGAGACCTAAAATGTTTCTGATTGAGGCACTAGATAAGGAAGTAACACAAAGAGAAACGATCTAGTTTGATAAGTTACACGTGGCAGAAGAAACCCAAATAAAAAATAGAGGAAGAATTATAGGTAGATAGAAGGGAAATAAAAAAAGAAGATAATAAGATTGAGAGATAAAAACTTCTGGAATCAGCAGTCATGAAATATTCATAATGAAAGTTACCTTAACAGGCGAAGCCAAAAAAGAAAGTGAATTTTTATGTAATATTCTTAGAACCTTTCATTCAGAAGCTAAAGAGACAAACAAAGCAAAGATAACTTTAGAGAAGACGATAGAAAATATTAAGACAAATTATGACATAGAAGATATTTGGAATTAATTATATTCTGATTTGCAAACGTTCAGTCTTAATGGAAACAGGAAAACCAAAGGTTTTCTTCCCGCCTGCCTACTAAAAAAGCTAGACAGAGAGAAAGTAAAAAAGACCTGGATGCAGACTACATTGTTTTCTTTAGCCTCTTCTGAGTTCTGTTTTTTTTTTTTTTTTTTTTTTTACTGAAATAGAGACTGAGTACGTGATGAGGAAACATTACAGATTGCCGGAAAAGTTCTAGGAGCACTCCCAGAGAGACGTATAGTTTGCCACTGACACAATTATTACAAGAGAACTCAAATATAATGCAAATATTTTTATATAAATTAGAAAAAAAATAGCAAAAATAATAATATACAAAAAAGATTAAATGAAAAAAGTTAAGGAAAATTGTGTACAAAAAATAGTCATACCAACATTTTTAAAGGTTTGTATTGAGACATTGTCATTTCAAGGGATGCTTTGCGTCATTCTATACTTAGTCTTAATTTCTTTAAAAAATTCTACACAGCAATGTTATTCTGAAATAAAGTCATAAAAGATTTGGTTGTACACTTTATTCCATTTTGTAGGAAAACTTTGAATTTTGGGGACAGCAATGATGGTTGAAGGAGCTGTGAGTCAATTATGCTAAATATCAGTTTATGGAAATACAGGTATACTTTCGCTTTCAACTTGGAATATTGTTTAAATATTTAAATCTTCCTGAAGAGTCAATAGGATATTTAATGTAGAATATTTATCCCATTCAAATATCTTCAAGCAGATTTAGATACAGTATCTCTTTCCTGTTTGTATTGTCAACTACATTTCTCACTTTAACATCCTCTGCAAATTCAGACATTAAACGATTAATTTTTCAGTATCACTGATAAAAAAAAAATGGATTAATGGACGAAATCTTATACCTGCCCTCCTGCAGAATCCTCTGTGCAGCTCCATTAAGTCACGACCATTCAGTACTGTTATCTGGTCTTCTACTCTTAACTTGGCATCGTAGAATGAGTTACTTCCACCGTAATTCCTACTCTATCAAATTTAATCATCCTTCTAATACCTCGTAAGCTGTTCTGTTTTGCCAACTACAGATGTTAGGCTTACAAGCCTCTAATTTCTCGTTTCAGTTTTTGACCCTCTTTCGTGACGGAGAAATGTTGCACGCTTCTCTCGTCAAATTGAACTTTCTCTAAATCCAAGAAAGGCCTCTTTATTAAAACGAGAAGTTCTTCTCTCTCTCTCTCTCTCTCTCTCTCTCTCTCTCTCTCTCTCTCTCTCTCTCTCACTCACTCACTCTCCTAGCTAATATAGCATTATGGAATTCCATCAACTCTGGATCAGAGCTTAATACCCTTTACAGAAGTTAATTTTATACCAAATTCATTCTCAGTTATGAAACTATCTCGTTAACAATGTAACGTAGATTACTAGCTTCGTTTTTTTTTTATCTTGATCCTATCCATAAAAAAAAAAAATACACTTAATGTATCTAAGATTTCAGTTTCACGGATGGGCTTAGAACTAGATAATCCGAAAATCCTGTTCTAAATACCAAACATGAAACTTTATCCTTTAAACCATTTCTCCATTTCGAGCCTACAATAAGGACAGTAATGGTTGCACAACCGGGTGATGAGATTTCACCATCCAAAGGCATTCACAAGCATCTTTGCCCATTCATCCTGGCTTAAGAAATCTCTCAGGTTTATAATTAATTCAGTAGTATCTCACGTAGTCTGTTAGCTCTGCACTGACCTTGAAATAGCCAATCAGATCTACTTTCATTTCATCTTTATATTCAAATTAAGCTTTCTACGCTTGTTAATGAGTTTATCACAACTCCTGAACCCATGCTCTTTTTCATTATGGGTAACGTCTTTTGTGTCAACAGTGATGACTACAATGTCTTTAGTACCTCGCAAGAATGCAATCTGCCATCTCCCGGTTGACGTAACCTAATTCAGCCCACGCCTCTCTTCTTTGTATAATGTATTCCAACTTGTATTAGTATGTCTCAAATTATTATTAGGTTGTCTTTGTCTTCGTTGTTATTAAACTCACTGTCGACAAGCCATGGTCAGCAAGTGATTGTTTCCTTTCAAGTACATAGTTGTTCCATTATACATCACTCCCACTTCAAGAATAGCTGCTTAGCATTGCACTTTCCACTATTATTTGAAGTTATTCCCATTTTTCTATTAAATTCTTCTTTTTTGTTACGTGATACTTGCATGACTAGCTTCCTTGACTTCATTCGACGGTGAAAAAGAAAACCTTAATAAAATATTTTATTCAAACAGTATTTCGTTTACTTGAATTTGTTATTCTAGCCTTCAGCTAACCTTCTTTATCATATATCAGATTTTATTCGAAGTTTGTTTTTTAAAATTCGAAGCCAGATTTACGAATTAATTATTTTTCTATTCTGAATAATACTTTTCATTTGTCGCATTTTATGTCAAGATGCACATCAGAATAAAGACTGCCATATATGTTTAAACTACCCAGTTAAATAAACAAGGAAACAAACTGACCACTACAGTATGATAATTACCCTTATCTATTACGTGTGTATATTCCAGCAAAGTCTAATTTGTTCAATCCTTCCGATGTTGCTGTCGTTGTTCTACTTGATGAGGCGACACCTACTTAATTTTTAAATAAACAACGTATAAAATAAAGAATTGTTATCAAAATAACAAATATTTATCACTCTTATATAACTAAACATTAGCTCGTTGTTCTGAAAGAACAACGTAATACACTCCTCCAATGTTGATTTTTGAAAACGCATATTTAACCAATCTCTGTTCCTTAATCCTCTTTTTAATCTGCATTATTTATAGAAGTTAATTCTTTCTCAAGGTGATTTAACGCTTATGACAGGAAAGCAATTTTTGGGGTGTAAATTAATTTTAGAAAAATTAAATAAAATTATACAGGAAGAGAGAGAGAGAGAGAGAGAGAGAGAGAGAGAGAGAGAGAGAGAGAGATTATAATTTTGCTATTGCTGTGCAAAAATGAAGCTAGTGAAATGATTCTCTTGAATTAAAATGAGTGTAAGGCATTATGAAGCTAAGATTTTTTATGTTTGTTCATAGTCACTTATAAAATGCTCTACTTCCTGCGAAATATTACTGGAGAAATACGCAGAGATTCAGCGGCTTATTCGGTTTTCACGAAATACTTTGGTTTAGAAAGAATTCTAATTCCACCTAGCGCTCGAAGAACTATGATTAGGTGACTTTTCAATTGAAGGTGAGTCAGTCAATCTCATATGTAGATGACAGAGTTTTTCCTCCCAGAAACTAGCGTTTTTCATCCGCAACCAGGAAACCGGGAAAGAGAATATACATAATTAATATGTACAAGAATAAGTATTTAAGCATAAGAACAACCATCAAACATCTTATCCTAAAATTATAATATTGAATCTAGACACATCATAAGCTATTTTTGAGAGTTTGTAAGTACTGCAGCTTATTATTATTATTATGAAAAATATATGCAGTCTGTTATTTCAAAAGCTCCTCCGCATTTGTAATGAATTTGAATTCTGCTGAACATGAAATGAAATTTAATTGTAAAATCAATCTTTGTCCAAACTAGTAGGAGATGGGAAAATTAATCCGATAAGGTAAACATGGGTTCTTATAATTCAATCTGTCATTCCATTTATTTAGCAAAAGAAAAAAGAAACACAGTTTATAATTCTAAGTTGTATTTAAATAAAATAATATAACGATATAAGAATAAAAATATATTTTTATATTTTTTAATTTAATTAAGTTCTAAACTATTTAAAGTTTAAATCATTAATTATGTTAATATACCAATTTATTATTTTAATGAATATACTATAAATATTTCAAGTTGTGGATACATTATGTGATGATCTGGTGGAAGTACCCTTGCAGGGTAATGGATAGCAATGCTGTAGCCAATGAAGATTAACTGAGGCTCGGCTGTTGTTGTTACCCTCCTGCTATGATCAGAGCTTTAATTTAATAGCGCAATAACACCTTATCCCTACACTGTCCTCTACAGATAACAGGAAAGATAAAAAGCATTCTTGCTTAGCCCCTTTAAGCCAGTCCTTATAAGGCATTATGCGATGGTTCTGGGTGATTACTACCCTTGGAGGGTAATGCTGTACCAATGAAGTTTAACTGAGGTTCAGCTGTTGCTGTTATGCTTTTCTTCGGAATTTGAGCGGTTCTGCTCGGTGGTGACGTGTGGGTGGAAGGCCATCACTGAGTGGAACCAACGCTGAGATGGACGGTCTTTCGCCCACGATTGAGTGGCCTAGGGATCGTCCGAATTTTTAGAGACGGCTTTACCTTAACATACGGCAATGCTGTACCAATGAAGCTTAACTGAGGTTCGGCTGTTGCTGTTACCCCCTGGGGCGCAGAGATTCGAGAGTTTGAGTCGCTCTCTTAAGTTTTTTGCCTTAAGGGAGCAATTTGAGTCTCGGGGAAAGTGTTCTCCGGCACGGCCCGGTGAGGGACTTTGTCGGTGAATGCTTTTTCTTCGGAATATGAGCGGTGGTGTGTGGGTGGAAGGCCATCACTGAGTGGAGCCAACGCTGAGGTGGACGGTCTTTCGCCCACGATTGAGTGGCCTAGGGATCATCCGAATTTTTAGAGACGGCTTTACCTTTAAATTAAATATGGCAATGCTGTACCAATGAAGTTTAACTGAGGTTCGGCTGTTGCTGTTACCCTCTTTCCATGATCAGAACTTCACCTTATCCCTACACTGTCCTCTACGGATAACGAGGAAGATGAAAAGCATTCTTACTTCGCCCCTTTAAGCCAGTCCTTATAAGGATAAGGACATATGCGATATATTTTATACATACTATAGCAACTAAGTTCTTTTCAATAGCATCTGTACATCCTAATAATCTAATTCAACTAGCTGCAAATTACGACGCAACAGATTACACCAAGTACAAAAGACCAAAAGCTATTTTAAACTGCAACCTCAATGATTAATAATCAGGGCGAGCAACAGGCTCATTAAAATTTTCCCTCTCACAGTTTTCCTCATCAGACAGCGGGGAATATAAAAAGTATCTGCTTCACCCTTTAAGCTAATAAAGTTGAAAGCATATGCGATATAATCACCGTGTGGTGGCAGGGATAAGAATAGCTCCACTGTAAAGATTTCCTACCCAATAATAATCGGTACTCTTCTATCATCGTTAAAAATTCAGAGATTCCTACTAGAATATACTGAAAACGGTGACAAAGTTAATAATTGTTTTTACAAGTTGTCCTGAAAGATATAAAACTTTAATGTGTAAATCTTTCATCGAAGTCCTGTACGCAAAGAATAGGGCTCGACAGGGCTACCCCTGGGCCTCCTTTTCTCTCTAGTGCTGGAATCGTTTTTATATTAAAAAAAAAGCAAACAGCAAGACTGTCGCATATTCGTTGGGATTCCAATTCTATTTATATTTTCTTCTAAATATTTCAACGTAGTCAGTAGTCTTCGTAATAATCCAATCCAGTTTTCGTAAATACTTCTTTGGATATTTCCCTCCGAATTATTGGTCGTGCGGAGGTGGTGCCAGAGTGGCATTATTTTACACATTAAGGTGTTTAGCAGATGTGATCCAGGTGCTTACCTCAAACAAAATGTATTGGAAACTATTTGACGTCTTCGGTCACGAAAATCCGGAAAATTGATCTTCCCAAATATTAAACATAGTTGAGGAAACCATTTCATCGGGACTTGATTTAGAAGATTGCCAACGGCCACCTCCCTGTGAAATTGATCAAATCACATCGTCTAGTCTGTGAGACTGTCGCTGCATCAAAACTGTTGGGACTCTGTGTTTACAATTGTCCACTAGCGCAGCGCTTTTGGAGGAGGGTAGGTGAAGTGATTAGGATCCTAATGCCAACTTTTATCTCAGGTGATTCGATTACAGTTTCCTGCCCTGGTGAAGAAAAACCAGAATTACATATCTTCCTCATAAACGTGTTCAAGTATAACTGGCAGGCAGTACAAAAAAAATCTTTCTGAAAGATGCTGAGCAGAAAGCAGCATTTACCATAGAATTAAAAAAAAAGTTTCTTCATTCGACATCAGGCGTTTCCTCGTAAAAAATCTTAGGAGAAGATCGGTTCTTCATCAGATGGTGAAGATCACGGATGAGTAAAAACTGAACTGAGAAAATATAAATTTTTTCTACAGAGGTACGAGGGTATCGGCCTGAATTAATACCAAGGCAGCGAAGGTCAACATCCAGACGTATCCCCAGTTCGTTCAGGGCTGGACCACCTTTCCAAGGACTTCCTCAACTTCATTTCTTTTATTTCTCTTGAATTTTAAATTATATAGTCTTTTATTCTATTTTTTATATGTTATTTATAGTAGTTTACATGCTTTTATTTCTCGGTTTTATTGTACAGGTTTTAATATTCATTTTTATTTTGCTTCTTTTTTTTTATTTAAGAATGTTTGTACATTTTTTTTCCTTTTTTTACAAGTTTTCTTTTAAGAGTTCAAACTCAAAAGCCTTTTCGTGGAAGCAACAAGTGGTGGAAACATCTAAAAGTGGTCAACTGTGGCTTCTTTCTCTTCCCTTTTTTTTCTTTCTCATTCTATCTTTCTAATAGGAAATTTCACGTTTAGTGTAATGTAATAGAATCCAAAAGTTTAAGTCAATGTGGTTAATATACTCGTTCTCCAAAGCACAAGCTACAGGTTCAACATCCGTCCTAAACATGGATGTTTGTGATTGTTTTAGGTGGGTTATAAATTTCATCATCCCATATGAAATCACGGCTTTTCATATGGGTGGGCTATGAGAGTTATATGTATGCTTCTAGAATCAAGTCTCTGGATTTTGTAAAAAATAAATAAAAAATACAAATACCGAAAAAAAAATCCTTGGCCAATGTAATGTACCAATACTATAAGTTTACAACCTTTCGTGACTCACATAAAAAAAAAATCGCTTTCTATTACAATAAGTTATCTTCAAAGCACTTCGTACTAAGACAAAAGATATTACATAAAACAAAGGAGCATTTACAATGAAAGGTCACTTTCTGACTGCGTGAACGTTGTGATGCATGACAAAAGGGTTACAGGGTCATTTGAAAACATAACGTTATACAACTGAGAACACTTGTGACAATATGTTTATTGATTTTGTAGACACATAAAACCAATTTTCGTTATGAATGATTTGACGTTAAGTGATTTGAATTACGTCTTTAACCAACCAGGCTGTGTATGTGTGTGTGTGTGTGTGTGTGCGCGCGCGCGCGAAGAATTTTTATTTCACTTGCGTTATACATTAATTTATCAATACTATCCTGCTTTGATGAATACAGACAAATATCATATCTAAAATGATAAACAAAATTCCCCAAGCTGCCTATTATTATTTTATATATAAAATATATATATATTTATATATTTTATATAAGTAATGTACATAAGTAATATAAATAATGTAGATAATTGCTTCCATTTTTTTCATAGGCTTGCAACCTTTCTTATTTGACTTAGATCCTAAACTTAATAATAAATTAACATTTCGTGTGTGGGATTTACATAAAAATGACTAGCAATGTTTTGTTATTATTCTTTAACATTATATAAGTTTTGAAATGTGCAAAAGGGAGTAATTTATTATGACCGTTAAATATAACATAACACAATTCAAAATCGACAGAACGTAATACATGAAACGGTTAGGACCAATCCTATCAACAAAAATCCTATCAACAAATATAGACGCTTTGATAGAGAATCTATATACAAAAATGTTTAGACTTTTGTAAATAAAAAGTAGATAGAATAAAATAATTGGTGTAGGAGTAACGCACTGCTGTTTTTTATTTATTTCCATAAGATTTAATGAAAAAAGTTAATGAATGCATTTCAATATATTTAATAAATTTATTTAAATAATATATTAAATAAAACTGTTTAATTTTTTATTTAACATATTATTTAGTTATTTCTAAATAATCGATTGAACTACATGAGCAGTTTATCCCTTTTACATCAATTCAAACTTGACTTTTTTTTTGTCGTGATGATTATTTTGTTGTTTTTCGTGTTCATCCACCTTAAATATGTCCTAAAAATCCGTGTAACCAATCTGTCGTAAACACAGTTCCTTTTCTAACATCAGTAATCGAAAACTCATAGCACGTTCTGAATATTGAAATCAAAAGGGACAAAGATCACATTGAAAAAGGGTCAAATACATATTTCGGACCAACAGGATCTGCTTCATTAAATTATTCCAAGGACAGCAGGCTTAAAATACAAAAATATTTCCTCATTTCGCTGATTATATTTCCGGTCACAAAAAGAATTCCATGAAATGAAGAAAGTAAACAAAAAAGCGATTTGTGATAATTCCAAATGTTATTTAATACCTATTAAAGGGCCATTATTCTACACGGAAAGAATGGCACACATCAAATGTTATATGTTCAGTTAATGGGATTTGGACCATGGAAAATCTTTGAATATTCCCATGTCCTCTTTTATTTGGAGGAATTTTTCAGACCAACTGTAGAAACTATTGATTCATTTCAAGCATCCTCAAGACCGGTTTATTTATTCGAAGAACATGAGATGATTTTCAATAGCACGATTGTTCAGGCTGAATACAATCCATAAAGTTTTTGAGGATTTATAGTGGTATTTTCATAATGGATAACCACAGATTGGTTCGCTACACTGTCTGCGTTAAAAAGGAATCATTGTTGATTGCATTAGATCTGAGATGAAGTTGATGTGTTTTTTTTTGTTTTTTTAAAGAAAATATTCAATAATAATTGGCACTTATTTAAAGAACTAACTAATTATAATAGAGTTGAAGAAAATTCTCTCAAACTTCTGAAAATAATTTTAATTGCAGGAATCACGTGTTTGCATAAGCAACTTTTCATTCTTTAAGTTAATTTCACTGAAGTTTCCCAAAAAATTAAAAATACAGAAAGAGCTTTTTATTTTTATTTTCAACAGTGTGTGTGTGTGTGTGTGTGTGTGTGTGTGTGTGTGTGTGTGGTCAAACTGTCAAAACTTAAGCATGGCGACAAATTTTTGGCACACCTATAATTTTTTGTTTAATTTTTCTTATAGAAATGATCCAACAATCCTAAAGTGAAACGATTTTAATCGGTGCGAAAGTGTCAATATCATTTGGAATCCTTTTGCCAATAAAATAATAAAGATGAAACCAAACTTTAAACTTCATGGCTTCTTGTGTAAATTCCATATCCCAATTTTATTAATTTTTTTTCCAGCTAGAACAAATTATTATTGTAATAATGCAAGAAAATATTGGAATGGCTCCAAATATAAATTTAAATAAAATCCATCCTATCAGAATCCTGGAATAAGTCTCGGACGAACAGATAAAAATGACTAAAATAGTTCACAATATTTTTTACTCTGTTATATAATACACAGGGTGTCCACAAATGTTTACTCTGATTTCAACCGGCTATAATATTTTAACAATGAAACTAAATAAATAAATTTTTTTTGCAGGTAAACTTGGTTACTCATAAAGTTTCCATACTGGTATCTTCAGTATACTGCTTTTTCCACCAGGAGCGCTGCTGCTGATTTTCTTTAACACTCGGGGGGTCGAGGTCGTAATTTTAAAAATGGCTTCAGTACAGGAAAAAGCCTAATGTTTTCTGTGTTTAGCAGAAACAATAAAATAATTTTTAAAAATTTAAAATTTTAAACTTTAATAATTAATAAATTTTAATTAATAATTGTTATGCATTAAAATTTACCTTTATGTTTTATTTCAGGTATCTACTAAAAAGTTAAAATATATTATAATCAAGGTAAATATTTTGCACACCCTGTATTGCTTTACATTACTAAATTATAATTTCATTTCGCCTGTGGTTTATAACGAAAAGGTAGGTTTGCTTCAATCGACCGTGAGATGCAGTGATTAATACCCTTGGAGGGTAATAGATGGCAATGCTGTAGCCAATGAAATTCTAACTGAGGCTCGGCTATTGCTGTTACCCTCCTGCCATGATCAGAGCTTTAATAGCCCAATAACACCTTATCCCTACACTGTCCTCTACAGATAACGGGGAAGATGAAAAGCATTCTTGCTTCGCCCCTTTAAGCCAGTCCTTATAAGGACTTTATAACGAAATCTAAATAATGCTAGAAACGCGTTTGGGTCGTGATGGTATTAATTTACAAAAACATTATAAGGATTACATGATGAAAACGTTTTATCCGGACCGCCACTAAACTTTGTTAGTTGTTATTAAATATGAGTATTGTTATAACTAGCATGAAATGACAATCTCGCTTTTGGAAGAATACCTATTGTGAGCAGTGACATTTTTGCCCTAATTCCAATTAGCAACATTATAGAACTCAGTGTTAGAAATGAGTTCTATGACTTTCTTTTTTTTTTCCTAATTGATTATAGTATCGTTATCAAACTGACTTGAAGATTAATTCCCCTAATAAAACTAATTTTTATGAGTTACTGGAACTGTTAATAATAACTTTATTAACAGTTCCGCCTAGCAAACTGAGTGATTTTATCCAGTCTAGTGTGACGCATGTAGGGAGAAATTCTCAATGCATCTAACACGCTAATGAATTCTGATTCAGGGAGTTATGCGAGTACCACGGAACAACTTTGAATAACGAATTACCGGTGAAATAATCTGCGCATATTCCTCTAAAGGCAATAGGTGAAATTAAACAATGCATTTTCTTTTTGCCGGATTCAAATAACTGGCATTATGGCGCGATGTCCTTCTAAAACCTTCTGATTACCATACGTTAACAAGAAATACGAGACCTTCAGTATATTTTTTACGTTTCGCCAGTTATGCAAATTACTCACACCTAGAGCTAAATGTTACCGGTTTCTGCTCTTATAAATATGCAATTCCCCACCGAAACTCCTATAAGACCGGCGGAAATCTTTACCTATTCTAAAGAATTTCTGGGCCTCTTGTTAACTTTTTGGGCCAGTTTCTTTTACGTAAAGAGGACAAACATCCATATTACAGTTCTTTTGCGCTCAACCGGTTCATTTTTCCAATATCTAATTGTCTCTTTTCGCTTCTAGAGAGGCCAGCCAGTTAGAAGTGAGGCCGTCCGGACTTTTATTGAATTTCTTCTTCTCCTCACCTCCAAAATAGATTTGTAAGCGTGGAAGGTTAGTTAGAAAACCACTGTGGCACTTTCTGAAAAAAAAAAAGTTTTTTTATTTATTTTAATCTTTTACAGCTTTCAAAACCTTATTCTAATAGATGTAATCATCCTCTTTACGGTTTTATTATCGTATAATTGCGGTTAATTGAAAGAAATAATCGAAAACTAGTTTAATGGCATTTAATTAGCTTCGCGAAAGGCATATTAAATTTCAAATGAAATAATAATTACAAAAAATTACATTGGTCACTGTTATATATAATAGAATAGAATACGTAGGCCAATTTACAAAATATATTTGGTTTTGATAACGGCATTTAGAAGAGTTTTAGATAACTACTAATTGTTTAATAATACATCTCAAAATTATACAAGTAAGAGGTTTTTTTTTTCACATTTCAGTATTGTTATGCTCCATATTTGTCACAATTGCACAAAAATCTTTGACAATAACTAAGTTATACACCATACTACGTCGTACATAATTGAATAATAAATAAATAATAAAACATAAATATTAAAACAGGTTTGAATGAACAATCGACCGTGAGATGCGGTGATCGATTCATTAATGCCCTTGGGGGTGATGAATAGCAACGCAAAGCTGTACCAATGAAGTTTAACTGAGGTTCGGCTGTTGCTCTTACCCACTTGGGCGATGAGTTTTTGAGTTCGCTCTCTTAGGGTTTTTGCCTTAAGGGAGCACTTTGAGTCTCCGGGGAAGGTGTTCTCCGGCACGGCCCGCTGAGGGGCTTTGTCGGTGAATTATTTTCCTCGGAATTTGAGCGGTTCTGCTCAGTGGTCGGGGAGCCCGTCACTGAGTGGAACCAACGCTGAGATTAGGACGGTCTTTCGCCCACTATGGAGTGGCCTAGAGATCGTCCGTATTTTTGAGATTTCACCTTTACTTACATAGTCGGTGATTGATTTTATATGAGATGCCCATATAGGGTAACGGATGGCAATGCTGAACCAATGAAGTTTAACTGAGGTCGGCTGTTGCTGTTATCCTGGGTAAATGAGTTCGCTCTCTTAGGTTTTGCCCTAAGGGAGCACTTTGAGTCTCCGGGGAAAGTGTTCTCCGGCACGGCCCGCTGAGGGGTACTTGCCGGTGAATTATTTTCCTCGGAATATGAGTGGTTCTGCTCGGTACTCGAGTTTCACTGAGTAGAACCAACGCTGAGATTTGGACGGTCTTTCGCCCACGAATGAGTGGCCTAGAGATCGTCCGATATTTTTGAGATATCACCTTTACTTACACATACGGTGATTGATTCATTAATGCCCTTGGGGGTGATGGATAGCAACGCAAAGCTGTACCAATGAAGTTTAACTGAGGTTCGGCTGTTGCTCTTATCCCCTTGGGCGACGAGTTTTTGAGTTCGCTCTCTTGGGGTTTTTGCCTTAAGGGAGCACTTTGAGTCTCCGGGGAAGGTGTTCTCCGGCACGGCCCGCTGAGGGGCTTTGTCGGTGAATTATGAATTATTTTCCTCGGAATTTGAGCGGTTCTGCTCGGTAATCGAGTTTCACTGAGTAGAACCAACGCTGAGATTTGGACGGTCTTTCGCCCACGAATGAGTGGCCTAGAGATCGTCCGATATTTTTGAGATCGAACCTTTACTTACATAGTCGATTGATTCATTAATGCCCTTGGGGGTGATGGATAGCAACGCAAAGCTGTACCAATGAAGTTTAACTGAGGTACGGCTGTTGCTCTTACCCACTTGGGCGATGAGTTTTTGAGTTCGCTCTCTTGAGGTTTTTGCCTTAAGGGAGCACTTTGAGTCTCCGGGGAAGGTGTTCTCCGGCACGGCCCGCTGAGGGGCTTTGTCGGTGAATTATTTTCCTCGGAATTTGAGCGGTTCTGCTCAGTGGTCGGGGAGCCCGTCACTGAGTGGAACCAACGCTGAGATTAGGACGGTCTTTCGCCCACTATGGAGTGGCCTAGAGATCGTCCGTATTTTTGAGATTTCACCTTTACTTACATAGTCGGTGATTGATTCATTAATGCCCTTGGGGGTGATGGATAGCAACGCAAAGCTGTACCAATGAAGTTTAACTGAGGTACGGCTGTTGCTCTTACCCACTTGGGCGATGAGTTTTTGAGTTCGCTCTCTTAAGGTTTTTGCCTTAAGGGAGCAACTTTGAGTCTCCGGGGAAAGTGTTCTCCGGCACGGCCCGCTGAGGGGTACTTGCCGGTGAATTATTTTCCTCGGAATATGAGCGGTTCTGCTCAGTGGTCGGGGAGCCCGTCACTGAGTGGAACCAACGCTGAGATTAGGACGGTCTTTCGCCCACTATGGAGTGGCCTAGAGATCGTCCGTATTTTTGAGATTTCACCTTTACTTACATAGTCGGTGATTGATTCATTAATGCCCTTGGGGGTGATGGATAGCAACGCAAAGCTGTACCAATGAAGTTTAACTGAGGTTCGGCTGTTGCTCTTACCCACTTGGGCGATGAGTTTTTGAGTTCGCTCTCTTAGGGTTTTTGCCTTAAGGGAGCACTCTGAGTATCCGGGGAAGGTGTTCTCCGGCACGGCCCGCTGAGGGGCTGTGTCGGTGAATTAAATTATTTTCCTCGGAATTTGAGCGGTTCTGCTCAGTGGTCGGGGAGCCCGTCACTGAGTGGAACCAACGCTGAGATTAGGACGGTCTTTCGCCCACTATGGAGTGGCCTAGAGATCGTCCGTATTTTTGAGATTTCACCTTTACTTACATAGTCGGTGATTGATTCATTCAATCCAATACCCTTGGAGGGTAATGGATGGCAATGCTGTAGCCAATGAAGTTCTAACTGAGGCTCGGTATTGCTGTTACCCTCTTGCCATGTTCAGAGCTTTAATTGCTCAATAACACCTTATCCCTACACTGTCCTCTACAGATAACGGGGAATATGAAAAGCATTCTTGCTTCGCCCCTTTAAGCCAGTCCTTATAAGGACTATATATTAAAACACACCTAAGTTTTGTAAATGGATTCATTCAATCCAATACCCTTGGAGGGTAATGGATAGCAATGCTGTAGCTAATGAAGCTCTAACTGAGGCTCGGCTATTGCTGTTACCCTCCTGCCATGATCAGAGCTTTAATAATAGCTCAATAACCTTATCCCTACACTGTCCGCTACAGATAACGGGGAATATGAAAAGCATTCTTGCTTCGCCCCTTTAAGCCAGTCCTTATAAGGACTAAGTTTTGTAATAATTTTAGATAAAAAATTTCATAAAATGAAATTGATACCATATCTTTGACGTAAGCAGGGAGATATATAACTATTTGTTTGATAATACCTCGCAAAATTAGACTTAAGCAGGCGGATATAGTTTCTTTGCATTTCACTACATCAGTTGCCAGCCACAATATACGCAACTGAAGCAAAATTATTTAATAACAGTGGAGTAATTCATTATAAAATATGTTCAAAAATATAGATTGAGTTTCAAATTTATTCTTTTAAATATTGAAATAAGTGAATAACAATTAAGACACCAACCATTTTATTTCATCTAATGTGTATATAATATATTTTACATAGGAGCGAAATGCTTTGCTTTCTTTAAGCCTTGTTCAAGTGAATATGAAATGAATGTAAAAAAATTGAGATGTCTATTTTATTTCGTGAGCAAGTGAAATTAGTTTGGTTTAAATGTTAATTTTTCACAGAATCCAAAAGGATGGATGTATTAAAATAAGGAAAAATTATTCAGCTTTTACAGTTTTTCTTCTACTAACACCATTTTCCGTAGACATAATCACATAAAATGTGTAGATATTATATACGTGTAATAATTTCAATCTAGATGAATGGAATTTAATGAAATGGAGATTATAGAATTGATTCAAGAAATTATCCGAGGAGTTCAGTTTTGGTTAAAATCGAATCGTTTTTATTAGTAAAGTTTGTGAACATGATTCGAACAAATATTAATAATTTCGGATTGGCTTGATGGATCTCTGTTAATATTTGTTGAGTCATTTCAATTTTAGTTTTGACCGGACAATTTATATTGGTAACATAAGATACAACAGAATAAAATGTCTAGCACATGATCAACATGTCATATACATGCTGTAAGTTTTGACATAGCCATCGGAAATTTTATAAAGCACCAACACTAGACAATATGCTTTGAATAGCGTAAAATTTTCTCACTATCATTATAATTATCTTAGAAACAATGGAAATATTAACGATCAGATAATTCAATTCTAGGCAGTTTCAAACTAGATTGCATATACATAACTGTAAAGGATTGTATAAATGATTCTAGCTTACGTAATTTTAGGGTAGGCAAGAGCTCTAAATTATGATAAGGAGTAGTGTTGTCATCAGCAGGTTGGATGACCATGTGGACAGAGTATCAGCTCTCCACCCCAATATGGACTTCGATGCTTATGATGTCTTTAAATGATAGATGAATTTCACTGTTCAATGTGAGACCACTTCGCCGCTAACTGGATGCATGAAGTATCTTGAAAGACGTTCCATCTTTCATCTCTAGAAAAGGTTCCTGAATTGTTTACATTTTATCTTCATCCACTGTCTAATACAATTGTTAAGTCCAATAGTGAGGTTTATAGAGAATTTTTTAAAGAGCAAAGGTTGGATAACAGCAGTAGAACCCCGCTATTGGAAGCAACTAACTGAGGAAAGCTGACCTTTGTAATAAACAGAGGATATGGATTGCCTGTCATCGACGTACAAGTTGTGGATGCACTAGCTGTGTATGTGGAACTCACCCCAGTACTTTTGAATCCCCAGGTCTGGAGTTAGATAGCACAAGATATTGTTGAGACGTAGGCTTCAACCTTATACATATGTAACAATGTTTTCACAGTGAAATGAGAAAAATAAACATGTTTATCGTCATTCGTAGATAGAAATTCACACAAAAATCAAAGCATGCTATTATAAAATGCTTTTTTTATGATTGTCTACCATCATATCTCTTCTTATTATTTCTATCAAGAATCGCTTATCAGTGAGGTTACTATTTATGCTCCTAATCGAAAAAATATATTCTATTATTATCTGATCTCCTAAGGGAAAACGTAGCATCAACATTTTGCATCCTTGAAATTTAGCAATAAATATGGTCTCCTTTTCCCGATAAGTCGAATTAATCAAGATTATTTTAATTACTATTCATGTGGATTTCACCTATGGAAAATGAGGTATAAAGTGGTTTTCGAACATCACAAAAATTAATAATGTATGTAACAGTGGCAGTCTTTCAACTCTTCGGAATTAGTATGAGTGTGCATATTATCTAAACTTTTCTTTCTTTCTTTCTTCATTTTATATTTTGATAAGATATGCCTAATAGCCTCCACAGGTATTCAGATTCTTGATCATCACAGAAACAGAGTTTATGATGCGTGTTTGTAATTTGAAGATAACATGAAATAAAAACAAAATCAAACAATGGAATACGAATGCAGTTTATATAAACTAAGGTTTCATGTTTCCTTGTTCAAGCCAGATGTCCAGTAGGGTGCGTTGTAGAATCTTTGATTTAATGATATCCTAACTTGTTTCTCATTCTCAGTTATGTCACTGTTTCTTTAACATTTCGTGAAATTTCTCTATCCTCCATGCCACGATGTATAAACTCTTATATTTATAAATTCTTATTTACGAGTCCTGATTTGTATAGTCAGTAATGGAAAGAATACAAGACCGCTACTACATTTTTCGAGAAAAAAAAACTGCAGCTTATTAGTCCTTATAAAGACTGGCTTAAAGGGGCGAAGCAAGAATGCTTTTCATCTTCCCCGTTATCTGTAGAGGACAGTGTAGGGATAGTTATTAAGCTATTTTAAAGCTCTGATCATGGCAGGAGGGTAACAGCAATAGCCGAGCCTCAGTTAGAACTTCATTGGCTACGGCATTGCCATCCATTACCTTCCAAGGGTATTGGAATGAATGAATCAATCACCGCATCTCACGGTCGATTGATTCCAATCCATCTCAGTTCGTCCTTATAAGGACTGGCTTAAAGGGGCGAAGCAAGAATGCTTTTCATCTTCCCCGTTATCTGTAGAAGACAGTGTAGGGATAAGGTGTTATTCAGCTATTAAAGCTCTGATCATGGCAGGAGGGTAACAGCAATAGCCGAGCCTCAGTTAGAACTTCATTGGCTACAGCATTGCCATCCATTACCCTCCAAGGGTATTGGATTGAATGAATCAATCCTACTTCTATGTGTATACGTCCTAATTATTATTATATACTTATCACTAAATAAGGGTGTATAAGAATATTTTATACATAAAATAAAATACTTAAAATATGAAAATAATTATAGAAATATCTTTCGTGATATAATAGGTTGTTATATTTTTTTAAAGAATATTTCGAAAATAATTGCTATTCTCTAACATATGAAGTACTTTCTCTGTTCGGTTACTGGCAACCATTTTGTGTCTTTAGCAGTTTATTTAATGAAAACTTAATAGGATAAGTCAAAGTTTATGGATCATTCATCTTTTATATAAGTAATTAACATCCATGAAGCATGATTCTTAAAGCTAATTTTTTTCGTTTCTTATCTGCATATATCATTTGTTAGTCCTCTTTTGTAATGTACATAGCAAGAAATATGATATGGCCTTTCTTTCTTAAAGACATCACTTTCACTCTCCCTCCCACTCGGTCATAGCTCAACATGTCCTAGATTTAGTTCAGAAATGGGGAAGCAATAGAACAAACTTTCCATGTCGAAACTGCAAGATTTCGAAATAAAAAGAAGGTACGAAAAACTGATAGAAAAGAATTGATTACAATTTGTCTCTGTATCTCCAACCGTATTTGATATGCTAGTGGCGAAGTTCTCACTGCAACATTCGCCTTCTTCAAATTTGCTTTCTCTTAAGTGATTAAAGCGTACTTAAAATCTTTCTTCAAAAACCTCAAATTAACGACTATTCGTAGCAAAGTTCGTTGATACTTCCTAAGAAGTTTCATTTCTTTTTTCTTCACTTAGTCTATAATTTATTCATCCGTTTTCTTCCTAATTCTCTCCTGCTTTCTTTGTTAGTTGCACTGTCCTCGTTTCATGCTAATCTAGGCTATCATAGGTATCGTGTATCACAACTAATTAACGATTCGCCGAGCAATAAGTAACCCGATAAGATCAGGTCTAATTATTGCTTATTTTTTCCCCTTTAAAGTTTCCTGTAGGTATTGAGGAATTGAAGATCCTTTTGTTCTCGCATGGACCCAGAGAGCTCAAGAAGATGTTACGAAATGCAAAAAAAAAAGAAAAAAGGATGATCTCAGTTTCTAGTTCGAAAGTTTGGAAAAGTTTAGTTTGATGGTATTTGTTTACACAAAGGAAGTGAACAATTTTTAAAATTGAAAATAGGAATTAAATACTGCCACCATTCTTTCTGGGAAACATTCCAAGATGAACATCATGAGCTGTAATCAAATTTCCAGTGACACTAGCATTTCCAATATCGAGGACATGTTAATTCTCTCTGTGTGAATTTAAAATCCATTTAAAATATATCGCACCTTAGTTGGACTTTTTTAACGTAATTTAAAATTGAATTAAATTATATTTATTTTTCCGTATTGTTTATATTCTTGTCTGTCCATTTTCTAATAGATGAAATAAAAGTGTAGGTAATAAAAATTCAATGTTATTAAATTTCACTATTTTATTATTAATAAAATTTATAATTATATATATTATGTTTAATATATTTATGATTTATTCATCATGTTTATCATTTATCATATTAAATGCTCAATTTAATATGATAAATTTAACTTTTTTTATTTGTATGTGTATTCATACTTTTTTTTTTGGCTAGATGGGCGAAGCAAAAATGATTTTCATATTCCCCGTTATCTCTAGAGGATAATGTAAGGATAGGATGTTATTGAGCTATGAGCTCTGATCATGGCAGGAGGGTAACAGCAATATCTTAGCCTCAGTTAAAACTTCATTGGCTACAGCATTGCCATCCCTGGGTACCCATTTTAGTCCCCTTTCATATTTTTTACAACAACAACGTTACTGATCTAAAGGGTGAAGCAAATGCTTTTCATATTCCCCGCTATCTGGTAGGAAACTGTGAGTGGGAAAAATTTATGAGCCTATTGCTCGCCCTGAATAGGCTTGAAGATTTGTCATCAGAATTGAAGTTTAAGATGGCTTTTGGTCTTTTATTTTTGAAGTAATCTGTTGCGTCGTAATTTGGAGCTAGTTGAATCAGTTTGTTAGGGTGCACAGATGCTTTTAAGAAGAACTTAGTTGCTATAGTCTGCATTAAGGTGTAAATATAGGGGACATTTGTATCCCGATGAAGTTGCACAGTTTGTACGAACCATGGTGCATTGAGGATCATTCTTAGACATTTATTTTGCACACGTTGTAACTTGAGAATATTGGTATTAGCGGTATGGCTCCAAGCCGGAGAAGCGTAAGTGAGTATATGACGAATCATCAATTTATATAACTTGAGAATATTGTTATTAGCTGTATGGCTCCAAGCCGGAGAAGCGTAAGTGAGTATAGGACGAATCATCAATTTATGTAACTTGAGAATATTGTTATTAGCTGTATGGCTCCAAGCCGGAGAAGCGTAAGTGAGTATAGGACGAATCATCAATTTATATAACTTTAGAATATTGGTATTAACGGTATGGCTCCAAGCCGGAGAAGCGTGAGTATAAGACGAATCATCAATTTATATATAAGTAGTTTGATTCTGGTGTTCAGCTTGCTGTTCCTGTTAATTAGAGGAGAGAGTTGGGCTAAAAACTATACTTTTTGTCTTTAGACAGAGAGTCTGGATATGGTTCGTACTTTTTAACTCACTTACGCTTATTTTAAAAATAAATAAATAAATACAAAAAAGGTGTACTTAGGTTTAGCACCAAAATTTTTCTTATTTTTGTCTTAAATCTTAAAATTTTTAATTTTTTTATTTTTTTTATTAATGTTACAAGCTGTTTATTTTTAGAAATTATCTTTAGAAATTAACCGAATCATTCGATTTCTAGACTTATTTTTTATTAATTATAATGAAAGGAGCGCTCGCATTTTAACTTGCTATTTTATTTTACCAAAAAGATTTTTATCAGCTAGAAGTTCACCTAAATAAAAGAAGGAATAAACTTCCCAAAATTCTATTTTAGACAAGATATTTTATTATCACCTCATGCATTCACGATACACACTGCTTACGACGAAAGCAAAGTTCCTATTATTACAGTTACATTTTGCGTCAGCACATTTACAGATAACATGAGAAATAATTATTTTATTGCGTTGCAGAAACAACAATAAAAAAAGGAACTATAAAGATATTGATATTTTTGTTGACTTCATTCATTTCGTTTTACGTCGCGGTATGAGTGGTTCTGCCCTCTGGATGTCGCCTTCTGTATGTAATGGAATTTTGGGATCTCCTGCTAGCATATTAGCATTAAGATAGAAGAAGTCTCTTGAACTGGCACAAGGAACAGCGTCATCTATATCGGTGCACGTGAGAGTAAATTGGCTGAAAACTGTCTGATTACCGCATACAAAACTGTACTGGACAGTTTCAGTCGAACTGATACCTTCAACTGTCTGACACACGTGGAAGATTTTACAGTTGTTTTCTATATCAGCGTAGATGCCGTCACCTGGACATTTGAAAGTGGTTTTAATGGGTCCCACAAGGAGTTCAACATCATCAGCAAAGTCATAAGCTGCTCTTTTGAACTAAAGTAATAAGAATAAATAATCACTATTATCGTACAGTGAAGGACTTTCGGTTTAATTACGGTTATCTGTTTAAGAGGAGGAAAATGATTCTGTAGATAATCATTCTAATTTTAACTAAAGTTAATTATATAGTTAACTTAAACCACAATAATTATGTAGTGTAGAGCACTGTGTTAATTTATGTCGAATAAATAATTAACATGTTGTTTTCGAAAATGACCTAAAATCACTCAGATTTACTAGAATTATACAAGTAACAGTTATAATAAAAAAAAAAGTAATTTGTAGATTTAGTATTTTAAACGTTAAGATTAATGTTGTTTGTCAGTAGCATTCCTAGATATTTTCTCTTTGAAGGTTATGAAGTAATATTTAGATTGTTTCAATAATGGTTTTATTTTATTTATTTTTCCAGAATATGGCGTTTAAAGTGCTCATAGCAAAATGAAAATATAACTCACCCTAGGTAGAGAACTGGTTGTGGCTATTGCGAGGCATACTGTTGAGAGCAAAAGTAAACAAATATAATAATTGTTATTCATAATAAATATAGTAAATAATATATATATATATATATATATATATATATAAAACTGGATTACACACCATATTTTTTTCCATATAACAACTATGATATCAAAACATAATAAATGTTTGAAATGAAATATAATCAAGATTTTATGGAGAATATAATATAATATGACTATGACTATAAAATAACGATATTTATTTCTTGAATAGTTTCTTTATGACAGTGTTAGAACAGTAATGATATTTTACAAGATGCTACTGTTTTATGAATTATTACACATTTCACACATTTTTTTTGCGAGGAAATTGGACTTGTCTCGATCCCTGATTATTGCATTAATATTTTTGTGATTTGGAAAAATGCTTTTACATTATTTTTTCATTTTTATTTCATTTCTTTCTCTGTTTGCTTTCTTTTATTTGTTCATTTATTTTTTAAACTAATCTAATTAAATATATTAAAAATAAATTATATTTTTATTTTATGTTTCTTTGTTTTATTATTTATTTATTTTGAGAACGCTAAATTAAATAAATTAGTTACTTAAATATAAAGAGCCAATAGCCTTCATTTCGGCGATATAAACATTATTTAAATTAAGGGGATATTAAATTCCACATTGTTTTAAAATTTGGTCTAGCTACTCACTGATGAAGCCTCAATAAAGGCTGAAACTGGTCTGGGTAGTGACCTCCCACCATAATGTAATAACAGCATACATTTCCTAGGAAATGTGTTTTACATTATGGAAAATACCAAGAATAGCGATCAAAACTTTACTACCTTTGCTGTGAGTTGCCCGAGTTTGTACTAAGTACTTGGACTACGTGCATTAGCTCACGCTAGTAGTCGCCGATACTTTTATAGTTTACTATGCTATATTCGGCATGAAACTCTCTGATTCCAATCTTTGAGTTTCTTATTCTGTTTTAAAACAATGTGGGATTTAATATCCCCTTAATTTAAATAAATAAATTAGATTTAGTTTTTATCTTTCAAAACAAAAAAAAAATCAACACCACCCACTTTTTAAAGCTAAATTAGAGTCATTTTTTACAGACGTTCTGAAGTTACTTGTAGAACTTATGCTTTTCAATATGTTGATTATTTGTTAACATTATTTAAATGCATATATACTGTATATGTTACTATAATATAATACATTGTTGATGATCAAAAAACAGAAAATATGGCTAATGCAGAAATCCAACCTAATTATTTTAGAGACTCGCAAGTAATAAATAAATCATAATAAACTGATTTACATTATTATATTCTTGTTTGAATATGACAATATAGCAAAGATATTATGGGAGAGAATATTATTAATATTTATTATTGTTGCATGCAAGAGAAAAACTAAATCGCCAGATTCAAAGTATAATAATATATATGAATATTGCACTTTGGCTACTACTAGTGCAGATATGTCATAGCGATACTACCGTTCCCTGCAATCGAAAAGTAAACACCAATTTATATTTTGTATATAGAATTATATAAGAAATATTAAAAGGTTTATAAGTTTAGAATGGAGATGGTCCTTTTTAGGACTGCCAGTGTAACGAATGGCAATGCTGTAGCCAATGAAGTTTAACTAAGGTTCGGCTGTTGCTGTTACCCTCCTGGGCGCAGTGATTCGAGAGTTTTGAGTTCGCTATCTTAAGGTTTTTGCCTTAAGGCAGCAATTTGAGTCTCCGGAAAGTGTTCTCCGGCACTGCTCGCTGAGGGGCTTTGTCGGTGAATGCTTTTCTTCGGAATTTGAGCGGTTCTGCTCGGTGGTGGCATGTGGGTTTGAAGGCCAACGCTGAGATGGACGGGCTTTCTCCCACGATTGAGTGGCCTAGGGATCGTTCGAATGTTTAGAGATGGCTTTACATTTACATATGGCAATGCTGTAGCCAATGAAGATTTAACTGAGGCTGATTGGAACTTTTAGTTCAATAATACCTCATCCACACAGATTTTCTTCGTTCAGATGACGGGATAAATAGTCAAGGACTTAGTCCATCTCCCAGTTCTTTTAAGAACTTATACTTATATATGTATATATATATATATATATATATATATATATATATATATATATATATATATATATATATATATATATATATATATATATATATATATATATATATACATATATAATATTGATAATAAACGTTTTTAATAAATTATCAACTTTATTTGATAAAGTTGATAATTACATATGTATATACATATATAATATCAATTCTTGATTCGACTCTGCTGAGAAAGTTATTTTTTTACTTAAAAAATAAATATATAAAATAAAATGGTTTACGTGTGGATTCAATATAATAAGAAAGATTACTAACATTATAGTATACAGCAATTTTCATTTTCTTATGTTCAGAAATGTAAATTGAAAATTTAGCTCTTTTTAACCGCGAAGTTCTTTAATATTTCAAATAAGCACGAAATGTTTAACGCCCTTTTTATTGATAACTCGTATCATGGAGATTCAAGATTCTTATACTGCATATATCAGATATTTCATTCTAATAATGTTTAAGTGCATTCCATGTTTCAAAATATGCTTATAATAGCTTGAAAATGTATTTAATATAGAAAGATTGTGAAATACGTAAATTACTTACGTACTTCACAATCATAATGAATAGAAAAAATGCTTACCGATTAGAATTGTCTTCATTTTTAAAAGTTCTTCGCTGGACCTTCAAAGAAAAAAAAACTTCAGTAAATAACGTAAATTGTAAAGTATCATAAAATTGAGATTGATCTAACTACTCCAATAGCCATAATATATTACAAAATTTTTAAAGAATGATCACAAGGTTAAAGCGTAAGTTATTCACACACACACACACACACTTCTCAATACACTTGTTACGAATTTATAAAATCCTACTTCTCAATAATGCACCATTACCTGCATAAACAGGACATCTGTTTTGTGGTCTGTAAGAGGGATTATTTATAGTGAAGTTTGCACTACATACTTTCACTAGACAGTCTTGAAAATCCAGTTAATGGAGTTATAAAAACAAACTGGGTTCGATTCCTGATTGACTTGTGACCTCAATGGAAGACCAAGTAATAGCAATTTACCTTTCAGATGTAAATATGTATGCAGGTTTGTTTATTGTGAGAAGAACATTTGAGATTTCCTAAGACGAGAACTGGATAATACTGTTTCCACTTTGGAAGGAAGGAAGGGTCGAATGATCTCACCGTGAGCTAAATTCTGCTAACATCTCTGTAATTTTACTCTCGGGAAAGCTTTCACTGTTGCTTCCGCTGACAATAGGGCGGACGGGGAGGAGAGTTGAGGAATGTCGAAAAAAATTTTTCTCCGCCTATTAGCGTCAATGTATCCATTACGAGAGACCAATACTCCAGTCGAGCACGTATGCATATCGACCGAACAGGTCACGATTACATTTCCAATCTCACCATCAATCAAAGATGAACTAGGAGAAGAAGAAATCCTTCACAAATTGCATATAAAGCTATGTTTCAAGGTTTTATAACAGGTGAAATTGCTATAAAGGTTATACTAAAACATGTTTTTTATACTTGGGATTTCAAAACCGACACCTCGTGAATCCTTTTAATAATAAATGCTAAGAAATAACAAAATCCTTTGAAAATATTCACATTCGGGTACTACGGTATAGAGCCAAAAGGCTACCTTTTGGCATAAGTAAAATATTGAATTGGAGGATATTATGGACCCATCTGTTTTTTATATCCAAATATTAAAATAAACTTAAAAACTTACGAAATTTCTCATGGGTGCTAACAAAATCGGGAGGAATCTTTATCTGGTCGATTTCAATCGATGGTGAGTTAGCCGATCTCATACGGAGGTAGCAGGGTTTTTTCTCCCGGAAACTCGGGTTTTTCATCCCGCATACATACAAATCGGCTCTTCAGAACACACGCAATTTACAGACAAAAATTACTAGTGGTGGTGGTGGTGTTGGAGGTGGGCGGTAGATGGCGTTGATTCGTAGTAGAGGTAAGGTGTAGAGATAGTTGAAGATGTCCTCCCGCGATGAGTCTTCGGACTCCTTGGAGGTATCAGGAATAATAATAATAATAATAATAATAATAATAATAATAATAATAATAATAATAATAATAATAAATCTAAGTTAAACATTAATATATGGCTAACATACGGGCTCCTCTACAGAACTTGTAAGTAGTGCAAACCAATACAAATCCATTGCCAAATATATATTAGATGCAGTAAATTTCGAAACATTTATATACATTTATTATTTTATTTTATTTTATTTTATTTTACTATAAATGAAGCTATTTATTAAAATAAACATTGTGATTTAATTAATATTTCAAATTAACTTTTAACTTTTGAAGAATAGATATAATATACATTTATATCTTAGTTACACCTATTTTCTTTAATGATAGAACACATTAATAAATTAAAGAAGCATATAATTATGTGCAAAGGCTTTTTTAGACAACCACCATACCCTTGGAGGGTAATGGATGGCAATGCTGTAGCCAATGAAGTTCTAACTGAGGCTCGGCCATTGCTGTTACCCTCCTGCCATGACCAGAGCTTTAATAGCTCAATAACACCTTATCCCTACACTGTCCTCTACAGATAACGGGGAAGATGAAAAGCATTCTTGCTTCGCCCCTTTAAGCCAGTCCTTATAAGGAATTATGTGCAGGTTACTTCGAAATAACCTTGTTTATTTACGTCCATTGTATTACAAGTCTATTGCATGTGTAGGTGTATGTATGTATACTTCGAAATAACCTAGTTACACTAGTTTACATCCATTGTAGTACATGTCGAGATGTATGTATGTATATATGTGTATATGTATATGTATGTATATATGTGTATATATGTATGTATGAATGTATACTTCGAAATAACCTAGTTACGCTAGTTTACATCCATTGTAGTACATGTCGAGATATGTATGTATAGTACATGTCGAGATGTATGTATGTATATATGTGTATATGTATATGTATGTATATATGTATGTATGTATGTATACTTCGAAATACCTAGTTACAGTAGTTTACATCCATTGTAGTACATGTCGAGATATGTATGTATATATATACATCTGTATACATACATATTATATGTATATATATATATATATATATATATATATATATATATATATACATATAATATGTATGTATACAGATGTATATATATATGTATACTTCGAATAACCTAGTTAACCTAGTTTACATACCTAGTTAACCTAGTTTACATTAGGTTAACTAGGTATGTATGATGTAAACTAGATGTATGTATGTGTATATATATATATATATGTATATATATGTATATATATATATATATATATATATATATATATATATATATATATATATATATATATATATATATATATATATATATATACACACATACATATATATATGTGTATATATACACATACATATATATATGTGTATATATATATATAGTGAACTTTTCACTACATACTTTCACTAGACAGTCTTGAAAAGCCAGTTAATGGAGTTATAAAAACAAACTCTATATGTAGAAAGTATTTTTCCTTGGGTGTAATAAATGTTAAAAATACCAAGCTATTTTAAACCTGGTTTCACTCAATTTCCCAAGTAAACAAACAGACAAACAAGTGAAGTTTGCGCCTGCAAGTGTTGCAAGTCTAGCTGATCCTGCACGTAGTGCAAGACCAAGGCAACTCAATGAAAAAGTAGAAATAAGCTCTGATCGCTCTGATCAGAACTCTGATGTATTAAAGGAAAGTGGCCACTACTCACATCGGTTTCGAACTTTATTGAGATCTAATCAGTGGGAGCCAGAGCTTATAAGTATTTTACCAGAACAACTTACCATAAGGTGTTTTAACTTTATTAAATAAAAATCTCAGGAGGAGATATAAATGTAGAAAGTATTTTACATTGGGTATAATAAATGTTAAAATACCAAGCTATTTTAAACCTGGTTTTACTCCATTTCCCAAGTAAGCAAACAGCCAAACAAGTCAAGTTTGCGGCTGCAAGTGTTGCAAGTCTAGAAACCGATCTGGGTAGTGGCCCCTTCCCTTTAATACAAAGCGTCATACATCCCCTCCAGGAGATGTGCTTTGCATTAAGAATAAATATTAAGATTAGTTATCAGAGCTTATTTCTACTTTTACCATGAGTTGCTTTGGTCTTGCACTACGTGCAGGATCAGCTAGACTTGCAACACTTGCAGGCGCAAACTTCACTTGTTTGTCTTTTTGCTTACTTGGGAAATGGAGTAAAACCAGTTTTAAAATGGCTTGATATTTTTAATATATATATACATATGTATATATATATATATATATATGTATATATATGTATATATATGTATATGTATATATACATATATATATGTATATACATATATATATATATATATATATATATATATATATATATATATATATATATATATATATATATGTGTGTGTGTGTGTGTGTGTATATCCATTGTATCACATGTCGAGATGTATGTATGTATCTGAATAACCGTAATAATTAAATTCGTTGAATAACCGCAATAATTAAATGAATTGAATAATAATTACGTAAAATTATTTCAAATTACCTAAATATCAAACCAGATAATTATCTTGTTTGATTTGAGCATCCAAGGCTATGACTCCAATAGATATATTATCCGTTAAGTGTTTATTATTAGTCTTTCGATGATTATTTGTTATGACATCATGAGGAAATTCGTCTGGGTAACTTTCATTGCAAAATTTACCTCAAAGCGATAATTTTTTTAATCATTACGATTCCAATATATCGTTATATTCTTATGGTACATTCTGTTCATTTATGAGATGGTCCAGTTGCGTGATGTGGGTATGTTAGATATGTTGGTTTCATAATATTAGGGAAAGTCGCTAATATTATGAAACTAAAAAGTAAAGCAAATAGGAAAATGTCCTTGACACTCATGAAAAGTAGGTAATGAGATTTTTAAAGCCGAGTATTGTAGCTAACAGTCATATAAAGAAAGGATACTTGCATTACTTTATAAGATGGCCGGTTTATACGTATAGTAGTAAATTTTAATAATAAAAAAAAATGGAGCTTACTTACAAAACATCATTAAGCCTAAGTAAACCTGGCTTGTAAGACGAAACACAACGGTGTAATTAAGAAGAAGAAGAAACCATCACGCCTACAATATGGATCATTACTACTAACTAACAAAATTACACCATACAAACTCAGAGACTTGGAACACGTGGAAAGAGCGTGCAAGAGTTCGCGTAGACGAACGTGAGTCTAAAGGAAGATGACGTAGAACCGATCGTTTTAAATACATTTGTTTAATTTTATGATACAAGATATCCATAAAATAACATTTCAGATGTAATTATGTGAGCATTTTTAGTTTTAATTTGATTTAATAATTAAATTATGTGATCGGTTTTAATTTCGTGATCTCTATCATAAATTCGCTTAATAAGTGGCCATCTTTAATTCTGTGTTTCCAGCTGCTATAAAAGCATTAATATATATTAATCGCTTTTTCTGTTGATTATTGAATTCTGGGATATTACATTTTG
Organism: Typopeltis vanoorti; assembly: GCF_054136105.1. NCBI lineage: Eukaryota > Metazoa > Arthropoda > Arachnida > Uropygi > Thelyphonidae > Typopeltis > Typopeltis vanoorti. Next base: position 97,175,932 of record NC_143557.1, on the reverse strand, counting down.
GAGATAAGATGGACTGCGAAATAGTTTGAGGTCAAATGATAAGAGATTTTTAATGATTTATTTATTTTAGGAAATATGTTTTTTCTAAGGAAATTTCGTTGGAAATATTACAAGAGCATCACAGAGACACCAAAGCCGTAGCAACATTCATCGAGATCGCATTCAATTAAAATTTTGGTATTCTTTTACTAGACTTTATGTTTATTTATGTTTCTTTTCTTAATTTGCATTATTATTTTATTATGGATAGGATTTAACGTCATGAAAAGAGCATGTAAAACATACGATTGTATTTTTTTTTATTCTATTGTTAAAACCTTTGCAGAAATCCTATATTCTCTGCATAGCCTAGGATTTTTCTTTTTCTTTCGAAGATGAATGTCATCAAATTTTTTTCCTTTTTAATGCCAACTGAGTTTTGAAAAAATAAAAAAATGCCTAAAGTGGAGGATACAAAGCAGCATTTGTACCAATTTTGGCCAGAAATTTCTTTATAGACAAAGAAGAGTGAGTAGGAGCATTGTCATGGTTTAAAAGCTAACTTTATTGTGTTACTTTGGTGAACATCGGGATTCACATTTTGACCATTTTTCATGCGTTTTGCTTGCTAATGGACGTCTCCCACGTTCAGTTGTTGTTATTGCTTCTGCTCTTTGGAATCACAGCCAGAATAACTAATGCTATGAAGATTCCGAGAGGAAAAATAATACCATCCTTGTATGAGACAGGCTAACTTTAACCTTTACCATCAACAGCAAACCAGTGACTTTGAACTTGAAAAACCAGTTAAATGCTACTGGTTGTTTCATTACCGAAGAACTGTAATATTCCAATGATTTGTGTAATTGCTTGAATCACCTAAAGATGCACATGCGCAGTTCTTTCGTAATTTTTTGTCTTGAGGTGGAAATCGCAAAGGGTACATTTATCGACTTAAATGCATTCGCTTTCAGTAACTCAAGCTTCAATTTTGAAAGAAAGGGGGGGGGATGGCTTAGCAGATTGACCTACACTGTGAGGAGGATCTTATCTTTGGAGTGTATTCCGGATTAAGTACAATTACATAAATTAATTCGATTATCTAACCTTTATAAAAAAATAAAGGAATTCGCAAAAAAATTATTACCTTACACAGCCTTCAGATCGGCGGTAATAAACAGCCTCTCTCTCTCTCTCTCTCTCTCTCTCTCTTTCTCTCTCTTTCCCTCTCTCAATGGCAGCAAAATTTATGTGCTTTAAATCCCCACTGGATGAGATCTCTTTTTCCATTTTTAATTGGGTAAAAGAAGGACATCCTGTTGTCCTTTTCTTACACAATTATTTAGACTTAGCTTATTTAGATTTTAGTGGTAAGTACCACTAAAATCTAAATAAGCTATTTTAAAATATTTATGATAAAAACATCAATTAAATCATCTAACGTCTTTTATTTCCTAAAAGGAGTAGTTAAGGCCGCTAAGCCCTAACCTCCACCTAATAACAAGTAGCTGGCCAAAGACTAACAATGATTTTAAATGGTATCCGGGAAAGAGATTGCGGCAAATAATCCGCCATCTTTTGGTTCCTTGAAATTCTGTATATTAGACTACAGAAGACATGTAAATGAGCATTCATCCAACGGCAAGTTAAAGTGTACATAGCTTTTGAAAGCATACAAATCAATCGATCAATCAAAATCTGTCTTACATTTTTCTTACCTCAAATGAATTTACAGTGTTCAGTGTTGATCTAGTTGTGTGAGGCAGTAGTGTTTCCTCTCTTCGACCAAAAGGCTGTACGTTCGACTACCATGACGTCATGGATGTTCAAAAAAGTCTTTAAGATTTTATCGGACTTTGTGAGATGACGATACTGTTATTGGAGGCCTGAAGTGGTTTGAAAAAGTACCATGTTTAATCTCTTGAACTGAGTACCCGATTATATCATATGTGTTCTCTGATATATATAAGAATCTTTAGGCTGCTTACTCAGATTTATTACTAGAAACACATTGCTCATTGTTTTAATAGATTATATAAATATTTAATTTACAGTGTCGATAATAATAAATTTTCTTCCTAACTAACGATAAATCTGTTCTTATATAAACAACTAAATAATATTTGAATGAAATAAATAAATCATATGTAATGAACTTGCTCTAAACGTCATGTTATTAATATAAGTTAACTAATAACTATACGATTCATTGGCTGTAAGTTTGGTGATCTTTTATCAAGAAATCGTAAAAGATATAATAAAATAATTAAAATGCAATTAATCACTCACACAGATATTCTTTATGAAATGCTTTATTTTCTTGTAGCCCCACCTGTACAAGAAGCATCTGGAAATACAACTATCTGGCTTCCTCCACCCCATAACCACTTAGTTGGCTGTTTATCTCAATTAGTGTACACATTAAAACAACATTTTACCCGCATATGCGCTAATGGACAAACACGGAATGCATAAAATACCCCCAAGCCCCGAATTTGTGTCCGTTTCCAGATTCTGTTTTATTTTCTAAATATCAACTAAATCCTGAAGCGTGGAATAAGTTGCTGTGCCCTCTGCACATCTACATCCGTATGGAAAGGAACCTTGGGATCGCCAGCTAAGCGATTAGCATTCAGATAAAAGAAATCTCTGGAACTGGCACAAGGAATTGCATCTTCAACAGTGGCACACGTGAAACTGTATTGGCTGAAGACTGTCTGATTACCGCACAGGAAGCTGTACTGTAGAATCTCTGGGCCTCTTTCAGGATGTTCTGTAGTATGACACAAATGGAAGATTCTGCAATTATTATCAACATCGGCGAAATATCCATCTTGGTCACATCTGAATACTGATTTCACAGATCCTACGAGTAGTTCTGCACCATCTGGAAGTTCATAAGCCTGCCTTTTGCTCTGTGAAATAAGAAACGTCAAGTATATTAAAATAACTTATAAATAAGAAAAAACGAATGCTTTTTTAAGATGAAAAATATTTCTATATGCTTCTGTCAAAAACCAATAAGTTTATATATGCTTTTCTTTTTTAAATAAAAACACAAATTATTTTGAGATTTAAGAATATAATCTTAAAATAGAAATTTTAGAATATATCCTTACAATTAATTTCATAAATGCATCCTCAGAATAATTTTAGAACATATTCTTAGAATAATTGTTTTAGAATATATTCTTAGAATAAATTTTTTAAATATATTTTTGAATAGAATCATGCTTAGAATTTCGTCAAGCATACGATTAGGTACTTTGAAATCAGTACTTTGAAATACTAACTTGAATTTTAATCTTAGTCAATTTACAAATTAGATTACAATGATGAAACTGATATGGACATTTATGAATTCTAAACAAACTGTTTTTACTTACTCTTGGGAAGCTGTTTACTGCCGTTGCGAACAGACATACTGTAATAGGAAAAATATTTGAAATAATTCAAATTATTATTAATACAACAAATGCAAGAAATAATATAATGAGCAATTATCTACATTACTTAAATCAAATACTGTAAAAAATTGGAACTTACCAAACACGATAATCTTCATTTTTGTTATTCAGTTAGTTGAAACCTAAAACAGTAAATTTAATTAGAATCCAGTATCCAGAATATTTTTCGGTTTGCTCCTCTACTTGTTCGAATTTAACAGTTAGTGAACTTAACAACTGGTAACTAGTATCAACAAAAGAAGTTCGCCCTGAAAAACTATTTTTTCTTGACAATCAAGTTTATCTGTAAACTAAGTATACCTAGAAAAACATTGTATGAGAGTTTGAGACAACTTCATGCAAAGTATTCTTATAATTTATAAATTTTATCTAATTATATAATTTATATTTTATTATTATGTGAGTTTTGTTCTAAATAAAAATAAATATTCCTAAAATACGGAAAACGTATGATACACCTTAAAACTGTTTAGATCATAATATTAGAATTTAAGTATGATCATATACTGGATAACTTGGACTTGATTGAATCAATCGACCGTGAGATGCAGTGATTGATTCATTCAATCCAATACCCATGGAGGGTAATGGATGGCAATGCTGTAGCCAATGAAGTTCTAACTGAGGCTCCGCTATTGCTGTTACCCTCCTGCCATGATCAGAGCTTTAATAGCTCAATAACACTTTATCCCTACACTGTCCTCTACAGATAACGGGGAAGATGAAAAGCATTCTTGCATCGCCCCTTTAAGCCAGTCCTTATAAGGATAAGGACTGGATAACTTATTCTCATCCATCTGAAAAAAGTTCTCTTAGGAAATTTGGATAATAGTGTACTAAATCACGCGAAATTCTGAACCAAACTTAAAAATAGTACCCTTCTTGGAAGGGGAAATCAAATCGTTCATTTTCCTGTCCACTAAGGTCGAGTCATAATTTGAGGAACAGTTAGACATACCCAGGCAGTGAAACCCAATTCGAAGTGGTCGGTCAAGAAAGAACCAATCACCTGGCTGCCGGGCTTCCCAGAAGTGAAGCAAGAAACTAATGACAAAAAAAAAAGGTGAAAAATAAGATTAAGAAAATGTGTTGAGGCCTCATCCTTTCTCTCATGATATCCCTATATCTTTACCCCTCTACCACTGGGAAAATTTCTCTCCTCCACGTAAACTGCTGTGGGCCTACGACGAACACTCCCCACCCCACCGAAGTGTTATTTCTCCAAAGGGAGGTAGCCGGCAGTCTTTAATCTTAGCTTTCGGAAATTGATCAGCTCATCGTCTCCAACTTTCACCAAGATTGAATGTATTCCAACAGCAGATGGATAAGAGGCGATGTTTCCTAATCATAACTTGCAGTTTTGCATGTACGCGCGCGCGCGCGCGTGTGTGTGTGTGTGTGTGTGTGCGTGCGTGCGTGCGTGCGTGCGTGCGTGTGTGTGTGTGTGTTCTACGGTGAAGTTTCTATGTTGGAGGATTAAACATCTGTCGCTTCTGGGACAAATCCTATTATGTTATAAAAAGTAAAATCATTGTAACGCCCTCTCTGTTTCCCAAAAGGAATAGGCGAAACTTTCATCACTAACTTTTTGAAATCGGTAGGTAGTCAGTCTCATTATCGGCGGTTGATTTCATGGCTATCGACGATTTAAACGAGAGTGACAAGAGTAAGTCAAATAATTGCTGCTACCTGCTGTTCATAACCTTTACTAATTGTAATTAAAATGGAGTATATTATAGATGCATTCACATTTTATAGCGAAATGTAGAAATTAATAAAAGTTTCGAAATTTTACCAGGCAACTAATGAGAATATAATCTTCCGCATTATGGGAGTTGTCTTTTTGTACCACTTGAAAGACATTTTATCCAGGAGCCCGTAAACCCGTATATGTTTCAAACCAACAGTTTGAAACAGCTGTCAGGTCAGTGAAATCTAATTTGAACACTAATAAAAGACTTACATACTGACTCCTGAGCAGAGCTCGCGTCTTTTAGGTAGTGCAAACAAAGGAACTCTTGATACATCGTCTGTTAAATTCCGAAACACTTTTAAGCTTTTTCTATATTGGACTATAAAATATGGCTGGATCTATAATATCCTCTATTTTAATATCTTACTTATGCCAAATAGAAGCCTTTTGGCTCCGTATTTCAGTAATTAACTAGTTGTTTATTATGTGAAAAACTGAGTTATGTTTCTGATTATCGCAAAGTGAAAAACCCGGATTTCTGAGAAGAAATGTCATACTTAACTGCCCTCAAAGATCACCTAATTTGATCTACTTGGTTTTCGCCAAAAAAAGTGGCTAGATAAATTTCCTTTTGTCTATTGGACTATAATCTAAACTTCAACGGCCATCCTTCATGAAATTTACCATGCGACTACAGTTGTCTATATTATTCACTTCTCACTCCTTTGACAACCTGATTGGTTGAATGAATTGCATTTCCGTTCTCAAACCAAAAGGTCGAGAGTCTAAGTTCCATAGTAGACATGGATGTTTGTGACTGTCTTTAGGTGGGAGATGAATTCCATTTCCCGGCATGATACCACTATCCTGCTTACTGACGGCCTGAAGTGGCTTGAAAAACTTCCATGTTTGCTTTCTGTAGCAAGGTTTCCGAATTATATAATACTTAGCTCAAACACAACACTAATACTGCGATAAATTTACAACCTTTTGTCGACATGATTAGCGCAAACTGGTATGTCTTACAGTTTCTGAAGTGACTTATTCTTAACTTATTGCTGCATGAGCGATATTTCAGATACATTGAACTACAGTTTTGAAATAGTGAATTCTCCAAGAGGCCACTTAAAACTCCAGAATGCACACAGGAGTCAATATTAATCATCATGATGGATTTCTTTAAAGTTTATTTTAAAATATTAGGATTCATTAGCAAAGTCTTTTAAGTTGCTGATAATACCGTGAAAATTGTAATAACAATGACAAAACAATACGTATTGATAACTGAAAAATATTTCGACAAGATTCTCATAAGGAAAGTATGATTCCTTTTACGCACCCTAACTTGCAAAATAACAAGATTACATATCTAATTACATATCTACAGAAAGTAACAAGAGATACTTACCGGTCAAAGCAATCTAACCCTTGTGTATGTGCATGTGTCTTCCAGTGGGTTTATATATATAGTAAGGGCTTTACTATTAGCATATGATCGTCATCAAGTGGCGTGTCTTGAAAAGCCAGTTCATTTTCCGGAAAGATGTCAAGCTACTGGCAGAATAAAAATGATTATTTTTGTAACTGTGACATCCAGTTGAGTGACCTCAATGAACCACCAAATCTTATTAGATTCTTCTGGTAATCCCTTGGAAACCTCCTGCTGTTCCTTCTTGCATGGATGCTACCTTGAACTGGATTCTTCGCAAGCGCATCTCCGTTATGCCAATAGGCATAAGTACAAGTAAAAAACCAGATCACATTGATTTATGACGTCAGTATGGACAGTTTTTAATTAAGATGACATTAAAATTAACTATTCTATGTATGCATCTATTTGTGTTTGACATCTGATTGCATTAGTGTTATATGACAAGTTCATGATCTGTGAAGACAAAAGAAAATTGAAAAAATTATCACGTTCCAAGTAAAACCTTTAAAATCTGATAAATTGTCTTTGTACGTTACGCGTTGTCTTAATGTAGAACAATGAGTCCTATGTTGCACATCCATGTCATCATAAGAATCCTGTTTTCGTATTGGATATTGAATATTTATTTATTGTTTATCTTTACAGTTGCAAGAAGCACATTTTTCTTAATACCACCCGCAATGCTGCTAATTACATCTTTATTTGAACACGTACTGGAGAAGACCTTGAAGAGCCAACTGGCCTTTATAAAGAAGGGGTCACTCGTAAACTGTCACCAAGATCATGGACCAATCCATCAAAGTCTGAAAGCTAACATCGCACACTTTTCATCTTTCTCATTTAAATATTTTTCGATGCACGCCGCAAATCATTCGCCTTAAGTCACGTTTTTAAATGATGCACTTACTCACCTTTGTAAATTTATGTATTCTTTGGGCACACAAAGCACAAACGTCTCTTTAATGAAGAATGGAAGGTCAGAATTATGTTATTGGGAACTGCATCCTTGAATGAATTCACGAGAGGACCATCTGTTGGTTAGAGAATTCTTAAACGTGTTTTCCATCCTAAAAATAATACCCATTAGATTATGGAAGTTATTTTTAGTGCTTGGAGTGTTTTGTTATGATCCTTGAATTTTTTTTTTTTTTTGAATGGTCCTTACACTGAGATAAAATCAGTTTATAAGTCTCCCAAAATGAAGAATAATAGAGATAAATATGAAAAAGTTATTATCTCATTAATCAGCATACTGGTGGCGCTAGGAATTGACCAGATTTGCTGAATATTGCAAAATGGTTTCATTTGCTTTCAATTCACTTTTATGCAAACATTCCGCACATTCTTCAATCCGATTTTTGCATAAATTCTCTCCATTCTTCAATCCAATTTTCTGCATTAGTATCCTTTATTCTGATTTGAAGTCCAATTTTTTACGTAAGTACCGTTTATTCTACAATCCAGTTTTCTGTATAAATCCCCTTTGCATAAATATTAAGCCTTCTTGGCACGAACTAAATGACAAATTCTGAAAGGTGACAATAATGAATGTAGTAATCTTCCCTGCTTGCAAATAATCGCACATATCAATTGTCTACATTTAGTGGCTGCAATTCTTAACGGTTTTGGTATTTAACAAATTCAGTTTTGCACTGCATCAATTAATTATCTTCGAATAACTATAATTTATTTCTTACATTATTTCACTTTAAAGTCTCAAAGTCTACGTTATTATTTAACCATGTGATCTTCAATTTATTCATTTGTCATGAATTCAAACGCTTTTGCATTACATTACACTTTCCATGCATATTCAATTTCGTTTACGACTTGATTAGGAGTATTACTTTCACTTGTGATAATCATAAAAGTTTCAAAAAAGCACATACGAATTGAATGACAGTCCTGGAAAACAACATTGAGAATTGCATGTGACCCTTGTGCGTTACATTCTTCCAGTTGAATGTTTTGGGTTTGAGAAGGGGCAAGTGTATTAACCTATCTGTTCAACCAGGTGTGTCAACGGAAAAGTCATCAAGTTACGTGATGGATTGTTTGGGTCTTTTCGCTATTGTTGCATGGTCAGGGTATTAATTTTTTAAGTGAAGCAGTCTTCGTCTGACAAATGGAATATTTACGAGAATGCTACCACCAACAGAGTAAAATGGATAAATTGCACCTCGCCTCGAATATCAAGAAATTACCATTTTTCTCTTGTTTTAATACTGGATTGAATTTAGACCTTGATTGAATACTCCCTATTTTGGTATAATACATCGAGAAATTTTTATTTTATTTTATTTATTTTCTTTATCTGTTTTTATTTATTTTTATTTATTTTCTTTATTCGTTTTTATTTATTTTATTATTTGTTTTCATTTTATATGCTTTTTATTTATTTTATTTGTTTTATTTAATATGTTTATTATTATTTTTTTTTATTATTAGTTTATTGATATTGTTTTTATTTTTATTTTATTTTTTATTTTTTATTTTTTTTTATCTCCGATATAACATGTCAAAAAATCAATTCTTCTTAAATTTATTTAATCTGGATATACTGAGCAGTCCGATAATTTTACCTATTGTATCTCCAATATTCGTAATATTTTCGTGTCCCTTCTGAAAAGGTGACATCAATTATGTTGCTATCACCTTTTCCTCGAATAATTCAGATCACATTTTAGTACAGAATTCTTCCCTATAGAAATCTCCCACCTTCATTAGCAAGCATTGTAAAAGAAAGAACGGGTGTTAAAAATCAGTTAATTTAAAATGTAAATTATTTATTTATTTATTTAAATTATATTATTTTATGTTTATATTATTTCTTAATAATCAAGTGATATTTTTGTAACAAGAATAATTATTTTATTCAAATAAACTAAATGATTAGAATAACATCATTATATGTTATAAATGATTATGAAATATTTAAAATGAGAAACAAATAGAACGAGAGGAGGAGGGAAAAAAAGTCCTTTTTAGGACTTCCAGGGTAACAAATGGCAATGCTGTAGCCAATGAAGTTTTAACTGAGGCTCGGCTATTGTCGTTACCCAGCCATGACTAGAGCTTTTCAGCTCAATAACACTCCATCCACACAGATCTTCTTCATTCAGATGACGGGATAAAGAGTCAAGGACTCAGTCCATCGCCCAGTTCTTTTAAGAACTTTAAGAAGAACGAAGGAGGATTGATTCATTCAATCCAATATCCTTGGAGGGTAATGGATGGCAATGCTGTAGCTAATGAAGTTCTAACTGAGGCTCGGCTATTGCTGTTACCCTCCTACCATGATCAGAGCTTTAATTGCTCAATAACACATTATCCCTACACTGCCCGCTACAGATTCAGATAACGGGGAAGATGAAAAGCATTCTTGCTTCGCCCCTTTAAGCCAGTCCTTATAAGGATATATAAGAATGAAGCAGAGAATGGGAAAAAGGTCGACCGTGAGATGCGGTGATTGATTTATACCCTTGGAGGTAATGAATGGCAATGCTGAACCAATGAAGTTTAACTGAGGTTCGGCTGTTGCTGTTACCCCCTTGGGTGATCAGTTTTCGAGAGTTTGCTCTCTTGAGGTTTTTGCCTTAAGGGAGCAATTTGAGTCTCCGGAGAAGGTGTTCTCCAGCACGGCCCGGTGAGGGGCTTTGTCGGTGAATTATTTTCTTCGGAATTTGAGCGGTTCTGCTCGGTGATTGGAGAGCCCGTCATTGAGTGGAACCAACGCTGAGATAGGGACGGTCTTTCGCCCACTATGGAGTGGCCTAGAGATCGTCCGATTTTTTGAGATATCACCTTTACTTAAACAGGCGGTGATTGATTTTATATGAGATGCCCATATAGGGTAACGGATGGCAATGCTGAACCAATGAAGTTTAACTGAGGTTCGGCTGTTGCTGTTATCCTGGGTTAATGAGTTCGCTCTCTTAGGTTTTGCCCTAAGGGAGCAATTGAGTCACCGGGGAAAGTGTTCTCCGGCACGGCCCGCTGAGGGGTACTTGCCAGTGAATTATTTTCTTCGGAATGAGCGGTTCTGCTCGGTGGTCGAGTTTCACTGAGTAGAACCAACGCGGAGATTTGGACGGTCTTTCGCCCACGAATGAGTGGCCTAGAGATCGTCCGATATTTTTGAGATATCACCTTTACTTAAACATACGGTGATTATACCTTGGAGGGTAATGGATGGCAATGCTGTAGCCAATGAAGTTCTAACTGAGGCTCTGCTATTGCTGTTCCCCTCTTGCCATGATCAGAGCTTTAATAGCACAATAACACCTTATCTCCCTCCACTGTCCTCTACAGATAACGTGGAAGGTGAAAAGCATTCTTGCTTCGCACCTTTAAGCCAGTCCTTATAAGGACTATATAAGAATGATGTAGATGAACTGTCTGAACATCCTAATCATGCAAACAGGTTGTTGCATTCTTCGAATTAAAATAGCATTTTGATGGAGGAGGGGGAGTACTAATTTATGATTGGTTTAGGAATCATTTATTTGTATAATTAACTGCATTAGTTAATATATATATTGTACGTGATACCTGAATTATTATCTGGACTTGAAATTACCAATAAAAATAAGTTTATTTAATTAATCAGTTAGTAAACGATGCCAGAAATGAAAAATTAAAGTAATAATTTAAATATGTACCTTAAAAATTATTACATCACTTTATGACTATTGCCTAACAACTATAAATAGAGTTAACCCTTTAAAAAATCTTGTTAGATTTATCGAACGTTTTCGTGTCTCTTTGGAGCGTAAACATCCAAAAAATTAGCAAAGAAAATAACGCGAAATTCAAATTATGATAACACTAATATCAGAAAAAAACACTGTGAAAAGTCAGAATATTAGAAGTTCTTGAGCAACATCAGAACATTTTTACATATTTTCATTTCCTACTATATTAGATCCTTGATGCTTTATAGGACAGTTAACTTATGTACACAGTTCAACCATCTTAGGATTGGCTTGTCTGTTTTAGTAGAGGGAAAAGCCTTATCACTTCCTTTTTCTTGAGACTGACTAATTCATTTTCATGTGAAAATGAGGACCTTAATGACACTATCTGCATTGAGTTCCTGGTGTCCTGAACGGACTTCGCACCTGAATTTATTCAGGATCCAAATCCAAACAGCAGAATCATTATCACTGCGGTACAGAAGCCTATACTGTCTTTCTCTTCATATTCTAGATTTGATTCAAGCTACTGTTAGAATTAAAATGTTTCTTAGTGCAATTGCAGCCGCTCTACAATTAAGAAATTCGAATACGTTACGGAATTCTATTAAAATATTTTGGCAGTTTGTCTAAAATCCTTCTGCCGTTGCTTTTATCTTGGAAGATACCTTGAACTGAATTTTTGACTCACCATTAGAAAACAGGAAATAACCAGAATACTGGATTGATTTATGATAATTAATCAACTACAAGAATAAATTAAAAGAATTATAAATAATTATTTGTATTCTGCTACTTCCATTCTGTCGTGTGTTTTGAAAAGTGTTTTATATACCATGTTCATGATCTACGAAGAGAAATAAAAACCTTATTACATTCATTACGTGGCAAATAACATCATCTTTATGAATCACATAAATTATTTTTATTTTATTTGTTCTCTTCTGTATAGATTGGATATTCCTTTTTGTTAATACAGTCAATGCATTCAATGCATCTTCGTTTTCGTGGTGAACTTCTGAATAATTCATTGTTGACTGTTTATAGTTACAGTGAAAAGACATCCTTCTTGATATATTACGCACAGTGTTGCATCTTTTCTCGGAGAAGACCTTGAAGAGCCAACTGACCTTTACACAGAGGGGGTCAGATTGTCACCAAGGACATGGCTCGATCAATGAGTTTTTTTGTAAAGCCAGCTCGTCAACGTTGTCTTATTTCTTGTTTAAATATTTCCGGCGATGTACGACAAACATTCCCTCGTGTCATGTTTTTAAATTAAGCACGCAACCGTCTTCTTTATGCATTCCTTATGCACACATATTCGTAGAGAAGCGTGTCACTCCGATTTGTTAGTGTCATCCTCGAAATGAAGAATGTATGCTTAGCAATTCATTACGATCAAACGTCCTTGAATGAATTCATCAGGGAAGCGTCTTTTGGTTGGAAAAAGCTCGAGCAGTGTTATACATTCGTTGTTCAAAATATTAGATTACTATATGCTGAATAAAATCCAACCCTTTTAAGCACAATTTGCTGTCCACAGAGGCAATTTACTGCCTGGAGAGACAGAATCAGTGTTCATGTGTGTGTGTGTGTGTGTGTGTGTGTTTGTGTGATAATGGACAATGATCTTGCGCATTATTACAGAATCTAACGGACCAGTAAAAGTATCTCTTAAACTTGTCTTTAGGTGCAGAAGTAACACGATATACGGAAAATGGTGTCTATTAAATAACCAAGTCAACATTGGATATGTGGTTTCAAATTATTTCAGTTCAAGAGATAGAGGAAGGAGCTACAGGATTGTAAAGTACCATCGAAGTGCCAAGAAACGAGTGAAATGAATGGTACCAAACTTATACCGTGTACAAATGGTACATGGTACAAATAGGAGAATTTCCAAAGACAACCTGGACATACGATATATTGGACACCGACCTGTCTGACAAAGTAAACCACCTATGACTAAGGACAATGGACAACGCGTATCAAGAAATGAATCCTGGTTCCTTTTTCATACAAAGGAATGTTGACAAAGCACCAACTTATCAAACCATTATGCTTCAGCAATGCATGGCAGTAGAATAGTAGACTAGTGTATGCTTTCTTTGTATTCCTTAGGTCCAATGCTAACACAGCAAAGACAGAATGGTGTGGCCTAATTACACATTATTTCAAACAACCATTCACGTTAACCATTTGCTTTGCACTCGCTGGATACTTCCAAAAGGAAAATGAACAATGAACACTCATCGTTTGTCAACCTTGATTACGGGAACTTAATACCGACGTTGCCTCAGTTATCCAATTCCTATTCTATCGAGCATCTGTAAATTGTGATGAACAATATGATTATTTATTTATTGTTTCGCCTTGTCCGTTTTGCTGTTTGTCTATTTTTCGTCTGTTTGTTGTGCGAAATCAAATATCCGAGTTTCCAGGAGGAACCCCCCCCCCCTCATCCACCCTCGTATGAGAACGGCTAACTCACTTCAGTTGAATATTCCTGATAAAGGTTATTCGCGTTTCAGATGGGATTCGAACCCAGGTATTTCCAACCAAGGAGTAACGTCGATATCGACTCAGCTACCAAGACTCCACCTGAAGATGAAGTACAACATACAGAGCTAAACTATCACAAGAATATTTTATATTCTTGTGATAGTTTAGTAATAATAAAAACGCCGTAGTAATACACCTTCTGTCCAAAAAGAAACCAAACTTTTCGAAAATAGAAGCTAGTGGCGCCACCTATTGCAGCTTTTTTGTTGTCGAAAGCGGCAACCTTCATTAGTATTGTGTCAACTGTTTATGAGATTTGTTTCATTAGAAGTCGAAGTACAGTGACAGTGTGTTTTGACAAACGGTCGGTAGTCACGATATTCATGTCGTACGCGACGAATTCTCGCTATGAATCGCTTCAACACTTCGAGATAAAACTCACCATTGACTGTTTGTCCAGGCGGAACGAATTCATTGTGGATAATGCCCTTGGAATCGTAGAAACAAATCAGTTGTCTTTACTTTTGACTTCTCCAAGCGACTTATTTTCGGATGCCCCTCTTCTGGTGGTCTCAATTCAGCACTCTGGCGCTTTGTTTCTGGCTCATACTCAAAACGCCACGTTTCGTCACCAGTAACGATCGTTTCAAGGAAGTTTGAGTCCTTACTGTTTTAATGAGTCCTTGCAGTGTTCAATTCGATACATTTTTTAGTCGTCGGGCAACTCGTGGGAAACAAATCGCGAATTCAATTTACGAAGGCCCAAACTCTCGGTCAAAATGTGCACAGTTGATTTTGGAATCCCCAATTCATCTTCAATCAATCTCACGGACGACTTCGGGTTTTATTTGATGAAATCACGCACTTTTTGGATGTTAACTTCGCTCAGTCCAGTTTTTGGACGGCTTTTCGTCGTCCTCAAGCGTCTCACAACCACTTTAAAATAAACCACTCGTAAACTTGAGTACGGGATAAGCATTCATTACTGTATTCTTTTTGAAGCATTTGATGCGTTTCGGTAAAACGTTTACCAAGTTTAACACAAAAGTCAATCGCAGTTCTCTGTTTGAGGCACATTTTCCGACCGTTCGTCAAAACACAGTGTCCCTCTTGGCACTATAATTCGGCTTCTAATGAAACAAATGTCATCATAAACAGTTGACACAACACTAATGAAGGTTGCCGCTTACGACAAAAAAAAAGATACAACAGGTGACGCCACTAGTCTCTTCTATTTTCGAAAAGTTCGGTTTCTTTTTAGACAGAGAGTGTAAACCATATAAAATGATCAATTGATTCTGTGCCTTAACTCTCTTGCTTTATTCCAATCGTTATCGATATATGAGGAGTAAAACTCAGACATGGTTTATTTACTGATAACCTGCATTAGCAACATTTTTTATCAAAATTAATCAATTTATAAATAAAAAAATCCGCCAATGCCTTTTCATTTAGAAGTCTTTTAATATTTGAAAATCGGTGGGTAGCCAGTGTCCACGTTTAGGCGATCTTCGATAATTCAGTTCATCCTTACCTATGAATTGTAGATTTACTGATGAGGAGAATATAGCAGACAACTGACAACAAACTCTAGCTTGTATTATTGTTTGAGATAGTGCGATTTACTACATTTGACCCTCATATTTCAGACACCATTAGAGTAAAGTGCAAGTTCGTGCAGGACAAATGCAGTTGCTAATTTATTAGATATTTGTGTCCAAATTCGAAAGAATATGATATTTGTCAGTTATAATTCCAATGACTTCTGGAGATTGCTGTTCCTTTTTTGATTTACTGAATATTGTTGAATATAGTAACTTTTTTTAATGTTTGTGCATGTTTTGTGAATAACGTGCTAGTACTTATGACAATCATTAACACAATATTCTCTTATAATTGTTGCATGCCATTATGATGAGAACACAGAGAAATTAACTCCCAGTGATGGCAATCTTATTGCTCAAACAGTAATTGAAAAGAT
Organism: Typopeltis vanoorti; assembly: GCF_054136105.1. Classification (NCBI taxonomy): domain Eukaryota; kingdom Metazoa; phylum Arthropoda; class Arachnida; order Uropygi; family Thelyphonidae; genus Typopeltis; species Typopeltis vanoorti. The sequence continues at coordinate 97,160,181 of NC_143557.1, read as the reverse complement.
TAAAGGTTGCACTGCTTGAAGAATACAAAAAAAAAAAAGAAAGCTTAGAAATGAGAAAATCTGCGAAAAAGAATTTAGCTACGTAAAGAGAGAAATTTGACTTTCATTTGCATTAACATTGATGCTTTGAACTTAATTGGTTGATGGACTGAGTCCTTGACTCTTTATCCCTTCATCTGGATTTTAGATTGTGAGTGATGAGATTATTGTGGGTAATTTACCCGCTCATTGTGAGCATTGAGACTGTGTCAGCTTTCTCTTGCGGTGGAGGATTTCGGTTTTTTATGTTTCAAACGATCTGAGGGCTTGTAGTCCGCTGCCTGTCGAATTAGCTGATTATCTGCGATTGTGAAGAATTTCTCCGCAATGCTTGTCATGTAGGTCTAATATCTGGAAGATTGATTTCTTGATGTAACTGGATGTTTCTGGTGAACCACGGGGCATTAAATGCCATTCTTAGGCATTTATTCTGTATTATCTGAAGTCTGTTGATGTTGCTTTTAGTCGCGTGATCCCAGGTTGGAGAGGCGTAAGTTAGTTGCGGTCTGATTACCGACTTGAAAAGGAGAATTTTGTTGCTTATGCTTAGGAAGCTGTTCTTATTCAAAAGTGGATATAGCTGTGCTATGGTCTGACTTGCCTTAGTGGCGACACTATCCATATGTGACGAAGTTTAGACGTCTATCAACATGAACTCCCAGATATATTTCGTAGAATAGTGCCAAGGGATGATTTTACCAAACATTTGTATGCTTGTCGGTTCTGCTTTACGTCTGGTGAAAAGTACTGCAGAGCTTTTGTATGGATTGATTGCGATACGCCATTTGTTGTACCAATCCTTCAATTCGTTGACTGCTCTCTGCAGCTTTATAAATTTATCCATAAACTGTGCAACAAAATGGCGTGTTATATTTTTGTTATCATTATTAATTTTTTATATTATGTTTAAAATATAAATGTAGGGTATTATATTATAAAAATAGAGAATATTATAGATCCAGCTATATTTCATAGTCAAATATTAGTCTTAAATCACAAAAAAGATTCCTACCATACTTAAATTACGTTTCACTCCAGTAAAACTCAATTTAAGTACTAAATGCAAACGAGAGTCTGGCAGAGCTTGAGTCTTTTAATGAGTGCCAACAAAAGCAACTTCGATTCGGTATATCTTCGAAATTTTTTAAGCTTTTTTATATTTGATTATAAAATATGATGGTATCTATAATATATCCAATTTATTGCCTAATGATTTTGTAAAATTAAAGTTTTTCATTCTATACTTCAGTAATTTATAATGTATTTATTTAATATTACTGTATATAAGTATTGAATCGACAATATAAGTATTTTAGAAAGTGTATAGTGTTTTTCTGTATACAGTTTAGTGTTAAGTTGTCCATCACATTACTATAAGTATTTTTGTAAGTATACTACCAATCTAAGCAATCATGATAATAAAATCTAATAAACAATAGACATTCTTTATAAAATGCTTTATTTTTTGAAGCCCAACCTGTACATTAAGCCTCTAAAAGATGCAACCATCTATCCCCCCCCCAGCTTCTTAAACACTTATTTGGTTTTTTTTTCTCATTAGTGTACACATTTAGGCAGCATTGTACAAGCGTTTGCGCTAACCAACAAATATACGACATACACAAAAAACCTTAGAAGATCGTGAAATTTCTTGCCTTTTCAAAATTCAAGTATCCAAGCCGTTTCTAAACCCTGAAGCGTGGAATGATTTGCTGTGCCCTCTGGATATCATCATCTGTATGGAAAGGAATCTTGGGATCTCCAGCAAGACGATTGGCATTCAGATAAAAGAAATCTCTGGAACTGGCACAAGGAACTGCATCTTCAACGGTGGCACACGTGAAGCTGTGTTGGCTGAAGACCGTCTGATTACCGCACAGGAAGCTGTACTGTAGAATCTCTGGGCCTCTTTCAGGATGTTCTGTAGTATGGCATAAATGAAAGATTCTGCAGTTATTCTCAATATCAGCGAAATATCCATCTTGGTCACATCTGAATGCTGTTTTTATAGACCCTACGAGTAGTTCAGCACCATCTGGAAGTTCATATGCCTGCCTTTTCCTCTGCAGAATTTCAAATAAAAATGAAAGAAAGAGAAAAAAAAGCATTAAATATATGGCGTTATGTCTATTTTTTATTATATATTACTTAAGAATCAAACTTTTATTAACTATAATTTGTACTTTTTTATGACATTTACCAAATATTTAATTATTTAATATATTTAAACTATTTATTTAACTATGGACTTAATTCGAGAGAAAATATACACCATCGTCGCTTAGTTTAATTCATTTGATTTTCTGAGTAACCAACGAAGCGCCCTCTAACATAAAAAGCTGTAAAAATTAGAGACTTGGCAACAATTGCAACTGCCAGTTTTTTTATTTCGTTCGCTAAATATTTGATTATTTATAAACTACCATTTAGTGAGCAAAACTCATTCAAATAGTTTGTGAAAAGCGCCCTCTCACACAGATAGCTTTGAAAAATTGAAATTCAAGAAAACAACCAGAAGTGTCACTAATTTACAGCACTGTTATATATGTTAGTGCTAGTTCATCCATATTCCAATATGGTTACTGTATTTGTTAAATAATAACATAATTTCATCTTAGAAGAATAAAAGCCTGATAATCCCATTTATTGAGACTGCTTTAAATCTTTATTTATCAGATTCTTGATTGATAAAAATCATTAAATAATATTGCGTGTGAAAAGCACTACTAATAAAGAGAAACTATGCAAATTATTATAGAAACGAAGTTATATATGAACTTACCCTGGGAGAACTGCTTACTGCTGTGATGACCAAACACACTGAAAATAGAAAAAAAGAAAGAAAGAAAATCATTTTAAATCGTACGCCATCTTTGAACATCCCATAAGTAATGTCGCTTTTAGCGCATCGCTATATTTGTCTTTTTTAGTGCGATATTTGAACTCATTGGAAAGAATAATATTTTCTGTTGTGTGTAAGTATTAATACTCTTATTAAATGCAGATTTTAACGAGATAGCAATGTTTCTGCTTTTTCTAGAATTTTTTTAAAAAAAGTATAGAGTTCTGGTTGGATGATTTTATAAGATTAAATGAATTAAAGGCGATGACTTTTATCAAGTGCGAGACCACTGTTCAGCTTATTGAAAGCCGGAAGTGGTTTGAAAATTTTCAATGTTTGTTCTCTAGAGAACTTCCGGACAATATAAAAATAAATAAAAAATACAAAAAAAAATTTCCCTGCACACAGTGGTGATGTACTAGAGGTTTAAAATCTTTCTTGGATAGGAGGCACATAAAAATGTCGCCTACAATGGATTAGTGACAAAAATATGTTATGCCACAATAGAATGTGGCATAACATAAATCATTTCATCCAGCAGATTTTAGCAGTGCGTCTAGCTGAATATATTTCAGCGTGCTTTATTTGAACCATTGTGGCCCAATAAACTAACAGCCAATTCTATGTGAATTTATAAGAATGAATAGCGTACAGTTATCTCTTAGTAAACGTAACATAGGCATAATCTATTTCCAGCAACTTCAAGATGGGAGTGCTGGACTTGCTGGCAACATTACAAAATTATCATCTTTTTTGACCAATCATAATTGTACAGTTTTTCATCAGGATAAGACACTTTAATCTCACTCAGATAATGTGTACCAGAAGGATGGGATTTAGAATGGAACAAAAATTCCATATCCATATATTTGCTAGACCTTTTACTATCAAATGACCACTTATTGAGAAGACTACAAGTTCTTTGGTATCAATATCTGTCCTATTCTTTGTCCTTTGTCTTACAAAATTTGTCCAATTCTCATTCATCCGCTCAATCCAAAGAAATATATTCACTTATAATAATGCTTAATACAAAGGAAATAGATACTTGATTAGACTTATTAGTTTGTTTGCTTTAAAAAATAAGGGACAAAATGATATTTGATAAATAACCTGAAAAGCTCAATATTAGAAATATCTTCATAAAGTTAAATTAACTGCATAACTTAAAACAGAAACGTACAATTCTACATAAGTGGGCATAAGTGGAACTTACCAATCAAAATGTACTTCATTTTGTTAGTCACTTAATGGAGAAAACCTAAACAGGAAATAAAAGTAAGAATGAAGAATGTATCTTCAGGATTATAGAAAGTGATACCTAGGTATTCTATTAACAAGTCCACCTTTAATCCTTTATGAGGAGTGAAAATAACAATCTTACTCCACAAAATGATGTTCATTTTATACTATAGTTTGTTGTTTGAGTGTAAATATCATTAAAAAATGAAAAAAAAACTACTTTTGATAAATTATTGATATTATCACAAGTTCTTATGCATACACCAAGGGACGATACTTAACCATGCTAGCATTATTTAAAAATATAAAGATCAGAAGTTAATGGGAAAAAAGGACTTTTCATGTACACCATCTTCCAAAATAACAAGATCATTGATTATATTATGCGCTTGTAGTATAACTGCGGAAATCACTTACCTGCTAACGAGATTTAATATTCCGGTTGTAGGTGTGTGCGTATTTGACTTGAAGTGGGCCCTATATATAGTGAGGACTCTCCCGTTAGCACGTGTTCGTCACCAAGTAGCGTGTCTTGAAAATCCTGTTCCCTTTCAGGAAGATGTCAAGATAATGTCAACCTACTGATGGAATAAAAATAACCGTTGATGCATCTATGGCATTCCAATTGATAACCTCTACGAAATAAAAATGACCCTTGTAATAACTGTGGTATTCTAGTTGAGTGACCTCAATGGACTACCGAATCTTTTGGCAGTCTGTTGAAAATGTCCTGCTGTTTTCTTTTTAAATGTTGCTACCTTGAACTGGATTCTTCGACTCATCCTCATCGTGCCAATAGATAAATAGACGTCATAAAAAAAAGAAAGAAACACGAGACCACGTTGATTTATGACAGCCAATAAGTACAGAAATTAAAACAACCAGAAATAAAGGATTTCTCTCATTTATCTGTTTGTATTTAATGTACGATTCTGTAAATGTATGGCAAGTTCATGATCTCTGAAGGTAAAAGAACATTGCAAAAATCATCACGTGGCAAAAAAGAAACGAGGCTCGTAAATTGCCTTCTTACATTACATGGTGTCTTATTGTAAATTAGCAAACCGTGTTTATTAACCTAGAGTCAGCATTGTCGGTTAGCGTCAGAAGAATCCAGTTTTGCCATGGACCTTGGGTTGTACGTTGTTGCCTGTTTATAGCAACAGTGGCAAGGAGCGCATCCTTTTTAAAAAACCACACAGAACGTTTCTAATTACATCTTTTCTTAGACACGTACTGAGAAGAAGACCTTGAAGAGCTAACCGGCCTTTACAAAGAAGGGGTCACTCCTAAACTGTCACCAAGGGCATGGGCTAATCCATCAAAGTCCGAAAGCCGGCAAAGCACACTTTTCTTATTCCTCGTTTAAAGATTTCTTAGATGCACGGCAAACATTGGCTCATGTCACGTTTTTAAATTATACACTCACCCACCTTTGTGTGTTTATACATTCCTTATGTACACACGCAAACGTATATAGACGCGTGCTAGCTTATCTTCAGTTGTTGCCTTTATATTCTTAATGGGGTGTGCATGGTAAGTAATTCATTATTGAATTGATGTCCTTGACTGATTTCTTGAAAAACGGAGAAGGAGGGTTTTGTTGATTAACGAATTCTTAAGGGGGTGTTATAGACCGAAGAATATAATCATTAGAAAGTTCGGTCTTGAAGTTTGCAATCGGCTTTCGAAACTACATTAAACTGCATGTAGGTGCTTAGGAAAAAACCTTCATCAATCGTTATCCACCGTAGCAAGAATTAAACATGTGGTCTATTTTTGTATTATTAATGATCTTAATGTTGCTTGAAATTGACAAAATTACTAGATTAAAGTAATTTTGTCAATTAAAGACACAGGGACAGCTAAGGTAAACATTTGTTGAGGCACAGTGTAGGTTGTTTCCACTCCATTTTTCTTCAAAAGGGGTCTTTCTTAATATGTGTAATTTTCTCCGTACGAAGTAGATGCATTGCTTTTCTATTTATTACGAAGACACCTTATACTTAGGATCTTTTACATGGTCTTACAATTTCACTTAATTATATTTTTAACCTTTCTTGGGTCACATATGCGAGGATACTAAAATGACCGTTTTGACATTGGATACTTTTTAATATTACTCAAATTATATATTTCCCAGAGCAAATTTAGTCATTGAGGAAGAAATGTAAAGCAACGAAAAAAATCATTAATCCTTTTAGACGTTCGTGATGATGCAATCATGAAAAATTAGTTTATAATTTGAGTCGTAGAGGCCAAATATAATTATTTCAGTTCTGAATAGAAAATTCTAAAGTATTTTCTATTCGGATTACAAGTAAGCAATATTACCTGTGTTCGGTCATCTTGAACTAATCTAATTGCTTAAGTATAACTTTGAAAGAATTGTTGAAGAATAGAAATATGTCCCTCATTATCGGATTCGTTATGTGATCGATTAAGTGATCTTTTGACCCACCCATAAACTGATATTTTTCTCAAGTGTACCTGTTTCTATGCGCAGTAGTACAGTAAATAATTTCCCATAATGCCCAGTTTTGCGTGCCTGTGCAATAATGGAAAACTAAGCCGAAAATTTATTACGTTGGTCATTATTGACCTTTTGACTATTTTGAATACAACTTCTGTTATATTGAGACAACTTCGTCAATCTCTTGACGTCGGTCTTTTCCCCCCTATTTTTGTCCTCTTTCCACTATCCATAGCATGCCTCCTGATCTTTTGGCAGAAGATAAGAATAAAAATACTCAGTAGCATTGATACTAATACGTCCTCTGGCCCTGCACAGTAGCTTCCAGTAGTACAGGAAGCTTTTGCTTCAGAATTAATACTAATACTGTAATTGATCGTATTCATTTGACATCTTTCTGAACACTTTTCAAAAGGATCTCTCATTATATGTTCAAATGCACACTTTTCTATGAATTCCGCAACCACGAAAAGTGGTAAACCGATACCACATTACTATCGTGAATAGATTAAGGTAAGATTCCCAAGAAATAAGACCACCCATCTCCTACAGAATTTAATATTGTCCGCTTAGTATGATTTTTTGTTTTCCTCTTTAGGAAACCAAACTAATATCCATTATTATTATTATCTATGGGAGTCATCATTGGCTAGTATTTATCAATGACTTCACTGCAGATTTCATTGCAACAGAGTGGTGTTTAGAAGGTCAGCTTCTAAAGCCAAAAATTAGAGTCACATTAGATGGTTTTGTTTTATGACTACAAAAATGACATTAAATTAAAATCAAATTCAAATATAATGAAACTTAAAATACGAATTTAAGAAGAAACCATATCAAAATTTTGATTTCTTCGAATTTTAAGTCAACAAAATGGGAGAGAGGAAGGGGAAAAAAACGAATTTCAAGGAAGCCGGACTAGTTGACAGAGTTGATAGCATTTCGACTATTCCAAGAATAGGCTGTAGATTCGAATGTCCACTTGAGAATGGATATTGTGAATGTGTTCAGGACGTAGATGAAATTCATCACAAAGTGTTGAGATCACTATCCAGCTTGTCGGTGGATTTTGCAGATAATGTAACCTTAGCCCCTACACAGTGTTAATGTAATATAGGTGTTGAACCTCTCGTTGGATGCACATAAAAATGTTCAGAGATCAGTCTCTACAAAAGAAATATTGTTAAGTGATATAGTGCTACATTCCCCTACTGATAAAGGTCGCTTAAACAAGTCTGGACAACCTTTTATCAGTATAGGAATGCCGAAGACGTTTTTGTTTTTCATTCAGTGCTTCCGTTTGTTTTAAATTACTCCCGAAACATAGCATTAGTAAAAAAACAGTCAGTCAAACTTGATGAGAATTCAACTGATTTTCAAAAGATGCAACATTTTTTGCTTTAAGTTATTGATTTATATATCTTATCAGAAAGTTTTATTTTTATTAATTTATTTTTTTTAGTTATTATTTGTTTTTTTCATTTGAATACCAGAATTTCGAAAATATGTACTCACTACTACTACGCCACCTACTGTGTACTTGCAGAATCGACTGTCGCCATAAGAACATGATAGCATACTTTTAGTTTAGTTTTAATCAAAGAAATAAAATTTCTTATATACATAGATAATACGTTAATTTTATTATTAAAAAAAGAAATGACATATGAATACTACTTTATTGTTATTTTTATTGTGACTACTATATTGTTAAATTTTTTTTGTGATTAATTGTTTATGACGTATTAATATTACTGCTGCAGACAAAAGAAACTCTTTTTTTTTTTTTTTTTGCTTTCAAAATTGCACTTTATTTTCCTTCCTCCTTGAATACATTCATAAATATCCCCAACCCAATTCGTCCAGTTAAAAAAAAAAGTGTCGTTAACTTAAAACTCGTTGATTAGTTAAGAATAGTTAGCACTGTACAAGCGACGGACATAAAGTCAGTAGACAGTTTCAGCCCTCACACAAAAAGCGACAACACTACATTTTATTCCTGATATTCAAACCGGTCGTTCGATTATTCACAGGGGGGGTGGGAACTAAATTACTGGACTTTGAAACGTGGAATGAGAGGGATGGCCTTCTGGATGTCCTCTTCGGTGTGGAAAGGCACATCAGGGTCGCCAGCAAGAACATTGGCATTCAAGTAGAAGAAATCTTTAGCATTCGCACAAGGAACAGCATCTTCTATATCTGCGCATGTGAAGGAGAGTTGATTGAAGACGGTTTGATTGCCACACACGAAACTGTATTGATAAACTGTTGGTTCTCCACCCTCAGGATCGACGGCTGTGTGGCAAACGTGGAATATTTGACAATTATTATCTACATCTGCATAATATCCATCTGCGGAACAACTGAAGGCTGAATTTACTGTACCTACTAGGAGTTCAGCGCCATCTGGAAGGTCATAAGCCTGTCTCTTGCGCTGATGGAATAAAAACAAAGAAAAAAAAACACTTGTTAAATAAGGAATCAATAATTTATTTATTAGAAATACTTATTTATTAATTTTTAGAAGCATTGCGAATTTTCAAGAAGTATTTATTAGAAAAATTACGTATTTTTTATCATAAAAATACATAAACATTATTAACACCTTTATTTTGTGATTTATACTTTAGGAAAACCGAAGAATTTTTCAACACTAGGTGGAGATAGTAGTATACATGTATCGTAATGGCATCAATCGATTGTTTAGAGCAGTGCTTCCCAAACTTCTGGATGTCAGGGCCCCCTTTGCAAAAATTAAAATATTTCACGGCCCCCCCCTCGAAAAAAATCGTAATAGAGAGATATATTATTATAATATTTATTGTATTTATATTCAATACAAAACGTACACAGCGAATATTGCAAAAATCAAATGCAAATATTACATTTTTTGCCTCTTACCGTTTGGTTCTGAAGACGATGCGGGCTGTTCTAGTAAAATATGAAATACTGTCCTTTTTTTTTTGGGTCTGTTTCTGCTTCTTCTGATTGTTCGCGGGAATTTTTTTTATTTTTTATCAGTCACTTATCCATCTCAGGGTTAAATTTTTTAACGTAGAATAGATCAAATAATATCACCCTTTACCGATACTGGCACACCTCAGACTGATAACATGAAATTAGTGAATATTACCTGAATAAGGGAATCCCCCAGACCAGGAACATTTTTCTCTTTTGTGACTTTTCTCCCCTTTAAGGTAATTAAGCCTAACGCGAAACAGACAGCAAAAGCAGTCATATAAAACTTGCATATGACTGGTGCGGTATTAACAAAAGATCGCGCAACCGAAAGATAAAAGCATAGCTGACAATTGAGTTGAAATGCTAACTCTCTTCAACCGAATTCCATATGTGAAACTGCCATAACTTGTATACAACACAAGATCATTATATATATATAATGATATTGTATTTATAATTATAATTGGGCCCTCCCTAACAGCCACTATATATATATATATATATATATATATATATATATATATATATATATATATATATATATATATATATATATATATATATATATATATAGTGGCTGTTAGGGAGGGCCCACTGCAAGGGAGTTACTATCTCCTCACATGAACTTGTTTAAGCTTTTTTCATGTGTGAAGTATATGCGAAACTTTTATTGGTAATAACAGAAAACTAGCTCGGATGAGAGTAATAATATAAAACGAGTTTTGATATGTATATAAAGTCTATATCAACAGTCCCTGATTACGAACGCGTGATGAAAGGGACAGGAAGATTTGGAGCTTCCCTGGCGAGCATTCGAAGTAAATACAATTAACCACTGCTTTGAAATGAAACATATGAATAAGCAATATTTAATAATATTCATTAAGCGCCGAAATACGCAGGAAGCAAAGTTTGTGAACCAACACCAATGTGTGCATTTTTCCATTAAAATATAAAAAATAACAAAAATAAATAAATAAATAATAAAAGTTAAATACGTTTTTTTTAAATAAAAAAATCTACTTAGTCTTAAAACATTTTAAATTTGCTTTCATTATTTCACAGCCCCCCTCAACAAAACCTACGGCCCCAACGGGGCCGCGGCCCACAGTTTGGGAAGCGCTGGTTTACAGTATAACCGTTTTCATGATTATATCATAAACATATTTTGCACTAATAGGATAAAAAATATACTTACCCTAGGTAAGGCATTGACTACTGCTAACACAAGGCATACTGCAAATAAAAAAAAAAGAAAAAGAAAAGATACGAGTTTAGATGATTGATTTCTACCATGATTAAAGTAAACATACACAGAAAGATACAAATAATATCAAAAGAGAATGCAGCAGATCTAATCAACAGGAACAATGACATCACAACTAATGATATCGTTTTGAACTACTGAACAAATGTGATTCTTTGACGCAACAATCTTTCGTTAGACGCCATCTGTTGAAAATAATGAAGATAGTAATCTCATTTTCACTTATGACGTTAATAAAGCTCACCGTCGAAAGCACAAATACTGAATAGAAATTTTATTCCAAAATTTGGGGGAAATTATTTGCCAAAATAGCCATTTTCACTAATTAAATAAAGAATAAACCCTCTAATAAATTTTATTTCTCAAAGAGAGAGAGAGAGCAGGCGAAGATTTTTTAGCTGTAACCAATAAATAAAGGAAATCGGTGGCCACCCTTTGTCGTCATCAGTAGCTGATCATCCGAATATCAGTGAGTTTCAAAACACCGGAGTGAAAGCACAGAACTGCCGCCATCTTGAAATTCTAAACCTCAGCCTAGTATATTATTGTCTGAAGTAATACATGCAATTGTCGACTTTTTTTCAGTTGTGGGATTAAAACCCGAACTTATCAGCAAAAAAATAGTCATCTGCCTGTGCCAAAGATCAACTGACTCGAGAACTGCTAACAAAAGGACCAGCAAAAATTTCTCTAGTTGCTACTAGAATCGAACCTGTAACAGTCTCTTGACAGTTTAGCATTATGCAAGCAGTGCCGTTGCTACGAAGTTATAAAAGCATTCTTTATTCATTGTTTTCATTTATAATATAATTATAAGTAATTATAAGTATTCTCCCTCTAATCATTTAGTAATAATTCAAGAAAATAAAATGGCACTTGACTGAACGCTGTACATAATCTACTCAAGTTTCATATATTAATCTTTTTTCTAATATAGACCACGAAGAAAAGTAATTGGCGACTTTATGTACAGTATGCAAATTGAATACAGTCCATTAGCAATGATAAGAAATAACTCTTAATTCTCGTATCTTTATTGAAATTCGATATTATATTAAAACTAATTATTTTTTGGGATATATTTATCTAAAGGTTTTCAATAATCAGCTCAGCGAAGTTATTTAAAGAAAGAAAAATGAGGAATTATGGGAAATAGGAGACAACTTACTGATCAAAATACCCTTCATATCTGGTAGTTTATCTTCAATCTGAAATTAAAAAATAAGTAAATAAGAGTGCGACATTATTGCAACTAGTATTTATCGCTTGGCTGATTGCTTGATCAGTCAAGCGATAAATGATATATTTATACTATTATTCATCTTTTCTTTGACGCATAAAACTCAATAACCTGTTATGACCAAGGAAGTTCACATATAAACCTAACTGATACTATGATCAGGCGATTACTCCCATCTATATGATATGCTATGTCTCAAGGATGCATTCTCCATCTGACTGGCCTATGGAATGAAACCCTGCCATCGTCGTATGAAACAGATGGATTGTTCTAAAGAAAATTGCAACAATGCTACTGGAATCCCACATTTTATATTATAGATACTGTTATATATTATAAATGGTATTATTAATTATAAAGTTTTTAAAAAATTAAAATTAGTTAAAAAAGAATGACCACAGCTTTTGCTGTCTAAAAATCCACAGCAAAAGATATGCAACCTTGTTATGAGGTGTTGAAATTAATGTTTTTTTATTCTAACTTGAGATGTTAAGCACTACATAGTATTATTATCTGTTAATGTCACAGTATTCTACGTTTGGTATTAAAAATGACAAAAATCATCGAAGATAGAGAGAGAAAGTACTTCTACTTTGCTAACAACGCTAACTTGTAGTTCCTAACAATACAGATTAAGTATTATCGGAATCTAAGTACGATGAACCGTTAGTTTGTTTTTTCTAACTACATTTTGCAGCATGCGACAATGCGAAAAAAAAAACTAACAATAATGCATAGTGCGATTATTGTTTAAATAAACATTAATGATTTTAACAATTAACCTAAGACTAAATTCTAATCTAAAGTGAAGCATCAGTGTTAGAGACTGCTAACCAGTCGACGCTGAAAAACCAAAAAATCAAAGACTTACCTTTCCACTGTGAAAATCACTAAATGGCACCAATCCAAGTTTACGTATATTAGGAACTCGAAGATATCCTTATGTCCAAGTGTCCGAAACACGGAGTATTTATACAAATACGTTAAATGCTAATGGTGTTATTAGCATACTTTAGTCATGACTCCGCGTGTCTTGAAAAGCCAGTTAAGGTTAAGTTTAACAGGATTTCTGATGGAGAGGGATGTCACAAAAGACGAGATAAAAATGACCTTATTGGGGAATATCTAATTCTATCGATAACCTTCGACCCAAAAGGGCCTACCAAATCGGGCTACTAATTTATAACTGTTCAAAAAGTACAGGAAGCTATAAGTAAAACGAGTTAATGGGACACCTCAGATTCTATTTCTTTCCCTTTTTCAATGATAACTTGGTCAGTTGCCTTGATCTCTGGTCTTGTTGTCCGATAGTTAAGGTAATGTCTATAGTTAGCCGACACCTTCTCTCTTTATCAGGACCATTAGGGGGATGGCAAAGCAAACATAATTGTAAACACAGCATTGGGATGAGTCCTATTTAAGATGATTACCCAAGATCTGTAGTTTTAAGAAACAGCTGTAGGGTATTTCATGTGCCAGTAGTGGAGTGAGGACGTATGCGTTCACTTCTAACACAACAGTTCACTTGAATGGAATTCAAAAACACCAATTGCTTGAATAAAATAAGGGAGATATCGTGTATAGAACGTCACTTTTACACTGCGGATAAGGAAGAGAACTGTTGATTTTCTTGGAAATCAAAATTCCTATGGATATTTGGAAGAAACCAGCAGTCGATTGTTGTGCCGTTGTCATGGCGATAAGGTAAAAGAGGAATAATATGAACTCAATGGAAAACAGTGGCTCATCTGGTGTAATGAGAAACTGGATTGTTGCGACACAATAGAAGAAGGAATCTCGTGTGATGAGATGATTTCATTGATGAACTTTATGAACATATGAACATCGTTTGAGTTGATTTGCGGACTTGAACATGTAAATAGCATTTGAGGTAGGAAGTTGAACTTTTGTGAAGGTATTTGATGTCCTAGTGAACGGTTAATTATTCTCGATAGGACATGTGATGTTTTTTGGTGTGTTGCAAATACTCTTTGCTTTACTTTAAGCCTCTGTGATTATCACTTAATGAAATTATCACTCTGTCATTATCACTTCTCTCTTTATCAGGTGATAATTACAGAGTGATTTTTCATTGTTAAGATCATTATTGTTTCCGGAAGCAACAATTGCAAGTTTGCATTACTATTAGTCTTTTCCTATTTGTTCACATGGTGCAAAATGTATCCATAAAAATACTTTACTTGACTTGGCTGGAATAATAATCACTGAATATTAAAATAAATAAAACATTTCGGCGCTAATTTCGAGTGTCCCTGTAAATAACACAATGTTTCATTAGTTTAAAAAATGAATTGTGAATTATATCTAAAAATTAAATATATCACTGTGTTTTAATTAATAACAGTAGGAATGAAAAAGCTTAAATATGACTAATTAAAATGTACGTGACTATCGCTCTTCTTGTCAGACCACATATTTTTGACATATGGTGAATAAAATATCTTTTACATTCGTAACTTATTGATTGATATTATTTACGAAATATTAAGGGTTAAAATAGAGCTGGTTTATTGTTCAAATATTCCTCGTAAAAGGCTAGATAGAATCTTTTTGGTGTACATCAACCAAATAATGACATTACAAGCCAAAATATATTTATTATTTTATTTATTTATTATTGTAAATATATAAACGTAGGCGGTTATTAAAATAAACTTCTTCATCTTTTTCTTCTAAGCTCTTTTTTGTAACCATTTATGGTTATAAGCCTCTCCCATTTGTTTTCATCTTTCTATATTAAAGGCCTTGCTATGCCAGCATTCTCCAGCCATCTCCACTAGGTGGGGTGTCCATCTTTTCTCTGGTCATCCCGGCATTCGTCTTCCTTCGTATGGATGCCACTGGGTGATTGTCTTTGTTTACGTGCCGCTTTTCATCCGTGCAATATATCCTGTCCATCTCCATTTTTAATTTTTTCCACTATATCCAACACTTTTGTTTTTTTATCTTATACCTTCATTCCTTGTTTTGTCTTGCAGTTTGATGTTTAGCATGGCTCCATCCATTCTGTCCAGTATTTGTTTGGTTATCGGCCATACTTCTGACCCCTATGTCATAATTGAGATGAGGCATGATCCTTTTATTAATGTAAAAGTTCTTCCAAGGTATACATATTCTCTACTTGTTCTATTTTGCTACTGTTTATTGTTATTTGTTTTTCAGTAATCTCGTTTCCTTTGATATTTCGCATTCTTTTAGTTGTCTTTTTTTCCATAGTTTCATACGTATAATCCTACTTTATTTGATATTGTGCTTAATTAATTCATTTCTTTTACTTCTCTTTTGTTTTTTGCTATTTTTTCATCAGCGTATCATAAATGATTTTGTTTTTTAACATTGCTAGTAATACTTTGAGCACTCCAAATTAATTAATTCCCTTAGGGCGTATTCTAATACCGTATTGAATAATTTGGATGAAATAGTATCTCCTTAGCATACTCCTTTATTTACTTGGAACCGACTGCTGCGTTCATATATAAAGATACTAGCAGTTGCCTTTTTATATATTTTGTTTATAAGGCTATATATAATTTTGGCTTACGTCATCTTTCTTTAATGATATTAAGATCGCTTGTTTTTCAAATGAATCGAAGGCTTTTTTTTATAATCTATAAATTCTAAGTTCATAAATGGTACTTATACGAATACTTACACGTATATTTACTTACAGGTATATCCCGATCAATATAAGAATTAATTTAAATAATTTATATATTCAGAAAAACACTTTTAAATCATATAAAATAAATAAATAATAATAATATTTTCCCAGTAATTCATAATAATTATTTGTTAGTTATCTATGGTTATCCAATAGCAAGGAATTTTTTTAATCATTTAAAGTTGATTCAGTTTTCACTTAAATAGTGTTTTTAAATTGAAAAGCCTACACTGGTAAGCACAAGTTACTGAATAAAACTGCGCAAAGAATTCGAACAATATAAAGACATTGTTAGTCGAGCAATTTTTCCCCAAATGAAGCCTGTTCTTTATAATGCACCTGTTGATAGGTAAGATGAAGAGCGATATCTTGAACAATCTTCTTTTATAGCTTCGTAATCTTGGAATACCTGAAGGCTGTTTCCATCACGAAACGCTATTACTGTATCATAATAACCTGAGCGAAATAAATTTGTGTTATGGTTGAAGCGATAATTTTAGGAAAAATGTAATTGGATTACCTTATTATCCTTTTTTAGTACACTAAAGAAAGAAAGAGCGATAGCATCAAAGTACGATGATATTAAGACCAACGTAATCAATGAGTTCCTATTCAAAAAGCAATTCGCTCCCTAGAAAATCCCTAAATCTTAGCAGTTGAAAATGAAAATGTAACTTCATTATCGACAACACCTTTTTTTAACTCAGATAACAGAGTTATAATAGATCCCATCATGGAAGCAATTTCATGGAAAATTATGTTGTGGAGAATTTTCACTGAGTGGTGGTGTTTTGTTTTTGAGATTCCAAAGAGTACGTTAGTATTCTATAAAAATTTCCATTCAATACTCTTTATTCTTCTTTCCCGGATTAACTGTATCTATTCACTTGTGAGTACAATCGTGTAAACTGTGATAGAAATTTATTTAAGTTAAGGGATAACTTAAATCCAAGCGTTAAATTTATTTAAGTTAAGGGATAACTTTAATCCAAGCGTAAGCAAATACCTTCCAGGTATTTGCTTACGCTTGGACTCGCCGAACTTTATATATTTACTATATTCGGCATGAAACTCTTTGAGTTTCTTATTCGGCTATGAACCAAACATGCATTTTTTTCTCAACTCACTTCAGGCATCCAGCAAGCAGGGTGATGACTATTTCACACTAGAGTGGGTATGCTGACCATTCTGAGTGGAAAATACTATTTCACCTTATGTAACTTTTATTACTCACAATGTAATATTTGTTAATGTGTCTTGTGTATTTAAAAATATCCACTTTTTGGTAGCTTCCTTATGTATATTGCTGTCTTTTACATCTTTCTTAACTTGTCCATCGCTTCCTAATAACATGCACGAAATGAGCTCGGTTTTGTAGGGATATCTTTTTTTAGGTTTTTTTAATCTTTTTTTTTCGGTTTTGTAGGGATTTCTAAAAGTAGGGAATATCTCATTTTGGCTGCACCATGCCTTGAAAATCCGAGTAGAAGACAATATTAATCTGCAACATTTTGAGCTGTAAAATTCAAAATGTTGAAAATATCAACCCTTTTTACTTCTAGAGTTAACGACAGAGAACTATATAAAATGCAATGACGATAAAAATTATCTAACCGGAGAATATTTCTAAATATGCTTATAGGAAAGGCAGGTTTATTATTATTATTATTATTATTATTATTATTATTATTATTATTATTATTATTATTATTATTATTATTATTATTATTATTATTTTATTCACATTATTGATACACAGTAAAAACAAGATATCATATAAATTATTATCATTATTATTTTTATTTATTTTTTTTTAAGAGGAATAATATTACCTCAGTGGAAAACAGTGGGTCATCTAGTGTAACGAGGAACTGGATTGTTACTACACAATAGAAGAAGGAATTACGTGTGATGAGATGCTTTCATTGGCGAACTTTATGAACATATGGACATAATAATAATAACATTAGTTATTATTATTATTACAGTGATTATAAACATTCCACGTTTACCACCGGGGTAATGAACACTGTCTACCATGAGAGAACAGAAGAACCCAATAATAATACAGAACTGAATGACAATCAAAAACCTAAAATAGAATAAAATAATTTAAAGGAAGCGATAGTTTTAGTTCTCACTTCGTTACTATTCAAGGTCAGCATTAGACCTTGAACTGATCAGATTTAATTAATCTCCATCTATTTATCTTATATCCTAACTAAGATTATCCTATCCTAGTTTAAAGTAGACGACACATTGTCCTGCAGAATTTATTTTAAAATTAAGAGAAACCACTCCTAGTGGGATTGCAGATGTAAGAAAATGAAAGAAAAAAAACCTTCTTCATAACCCATGTTTATTACAGTTCAGTTCTATTGGACAATAATTACAACGTGATCAAAATTAAAGTATCCCGGCTTAAGACCTTGTGGAGCTCCAACCACTGATCCAAATGCTGTGAAACTTTGCAAGAAGTGAGTCGTGCGGAAGCGTATCTGAGGTGAGGAAAAAGTAGTTCCAAAATTCACCACCAGAGGAAGCTGTATGTGGTGTACCCGATATAGAAATAGTAATTTTTCTATATGTAAGGAGAAAAGTGATACAAGCATAACACATTTTTATTTACTTCCATTATGCATTCACGGGATGTACTGTTCAATGTGCTGCCTTTCTTTCCTGGTATGACATAAACTACACACTCTGCACAGCGTGTTCAACGGCAGCTGGTCGCGGGCTGATGCGGCGCATATGCTGTCTTTCAGAGCTGGCAAGTTATATTCCGATAAACCCTGTCTTTGAGAAATCCCCATATTCGGAAGTCACAGGGAAGGTCAGATAAGGTGAATGAGGTGACCATGCATTTGAAAACGCACGGTTGATCGCTCTGGCTTCCGTGAAATGTTCTCGAAGAATCTGTATGGATCGACCGAGGCGTGGAGGGGCCTCGTATAGGCGCTACTGTAGATGTGGACAAATTATTTATCATATAGCAGGTACCTCTTGGCAGTTTTATTTATTTATTTATTCGTATGGAGTTTCCCCCTTTCCCCCATCCCTTAAGACGGGTTGAGCTCCCTCATGGGGGATTAAGTATTTATGACTGGTAGATCTATGTGTTCACGGAGCTGGTTTGCCTATTGTGAGGACGAAAACCCCGAGTTTCCGGGTGAAAACACTCCGCTACCTCAGTATGAGACCGGCTAACTCACCTTTTGTCGAAAGAGACCAGATATAGGTTTCTCACGTCATGGACGAGAATCGAACCCAGGTCTTTCCGATCGAAGGGCTTCATCTATACCGACTGAGTTACGGAGGCTCACTCTCGGCAGTAACTGAGAAGAATGCATTTTTGCTCATGGAGTCCCGACTGGCGAATGTACTCAAAGAAAAATGGTCGCGCAAAATCATTCAGCATTCAACTCCACTCGAGCCAGGAATATTACAGCGAATATCAGTGGACTTTCAAAGTCCTGTGGGCGCAACTCGTGTGTCAGGGTTATCTTGAATGGATAGAAATGAAGAATCATCCGTAGAATTATCCCGACAGTTGTATAAAGCACATCCATGTGTTATTTTTGATACAGCAGGTGAACTGCAGAACCAACGCTGTTCGTGGCCTGCTCTACAACGGCATTAGCAACTTCATTCACTTGTTGTGAACTGATTATTTTGCGACCTCTGCCAGGTCTAACTCCCAGCATTCTAATTTCTTCAAAACGACTAATTATTCGTCGCAGAGCACATGGAAATAGTGGACCTCGTCGACGTTCGTTCAGAATACGAATTTTGTAGAGTGAAGCAACAGCATTGTAATTGTTTAGGTAGTACATTCTCTGGAGCAAGGTTAGTGCTATCACTGTGGACGGTATTAACAACCAGAATGAAGGGGGGGGGGAGAAATCCCCTGTCCATCTTTTGAAACCCTCCTGGTACCTACCGAGTTGCATGATATGCAAATTCCACGGATTCGATTTTTGCAATGCCCCTGGTGGTGAATTTTGGAACTACTTTTTTTTTCCTTAGATATCGCTACGGCATTACGCACAATTTATATCTGCAAAGCTTTGCAGCACTTGAGTCACTAGACGGCGCTCTACAAGACCTTAAACAGGGATACTTTAATTATGATCATCCTGTAGTTATGTGAAATGGTAACTACTAATTCAGAGCCAGTTAAGAGATAATTATGGGATAAAATAAGGATAATTAATTACACAAATAATCTGAATTCTTGTTGCAGCTTCCTGTTGATTAAGAAGCGGATTACTGTAAACCCGATTCGTTTGTTTTCCTACACCTTTACAACTGGGACACTCTTCAGACTTGTACTCTGTTAGCGTACCAAACCAAAGAGCGTTGTGAGGGAGGAAAGAAAGAAAGTTAAAGTACCGGTCAAGTAGGATTGCTCAGTTGAAAGAGGCATCAAATGTCTGATACCAAAGGTTGACTCCGTTCAATCAAACGAACAGGTTTTTGTCCGTCATTTCAGTTTTAAGCCGTTCCTGTGGATAACTACAGGAAGCTGTTTTATGTCAGTTCAAATTTTAACAGGAAGAATATGTATAAATATTGCATATGGGACGATGAGGAATAATAAAGAGAAGAGGACGTTGGAGATGACCATCCATGGTGGCAGTTGTCTGGCAGAGCAAAATAACCTTTGCGGGGAGGATGTAAAATTCCACTGACTGTCAAAGATATGGAAATAATCTGGGATATCCCAAGGGATCCCAAGACATATAAAATATCTACTGTCTCTAACGCTGTGACTTTGCAAATAAAAATATTATTTATTTATATATACATAATAACCGAATATGTAAAAAGAATAAAAGGAATAAAAATTATTTTAAAAAATTTAGTAAAATATGTTTTTATATCTTTTTTTCATTACACATCTATTTTTTTAATAGTTCTAAATCATAGCTAAATAGGATGCCAAAGTTCATCGTTGATTGTTACAGCTATTTAATTCTTTCCACAGTACTGTATATGTGACATACATATATTTAGTGGTTTCCATAATATCATATATGTGTCACACACACGCACACACACATATATATATATACATATATATGACACACACACACACACATATATATATATATATATGTCACACAGACACATGTATATATGTCACACACACACACACATATATATATATATGTGTGTGTGTGTGATATAGATATATGCTATTTTGACAGTATGTTTATGATATTTTCGGATAGATAACATTATATTAAATGTTATATTTATTCCTTATTGGGTTTAATTAAATAAATAATATTTAATCTGCTCAAGGAGACCTCTGTGGATAGGAAAATTTGTTAGAATTAAATGTTCGCAATATTTATCACATTAATTGAATGGTTGATTGAACAAAATTATAATTTACTATTGAAGACTGTGACTACTTCGTGTGTATTTTAGTACGCTTGTTCAGAAGGTTGAAATTAAAATTAAATTACCTGATAGTTCAGTGACTGAGTTTACAGTAAGCAAGCTAACGTTTCAAATAGACCAGTCACTCTCTTCATGATCTATGGAATGTTCCAGATCTGCATGCGCCAGAATATTTTTTTATTTTTTTTTATGGAACTGACCAAACTTGATATACGATTTTCTCGTTACACTAATGAAAGTTACTTCACATTTCTGATAGTTCCTTGAATGTCCTGGCCAAGGAATTACAGTCAAAGTCAAAACGTATGCCCAAATTTAGCAATTATATTGTTCTTTTAAATACACTTTTTCGTATGTTTTGTGATGTAGTCATTGAAAGAAAGTTTGAAGACATATACTATGCTGAAAAATTATCGGTACATTGTTATTTTTCTCCAGTGATGCGTACGACATATAACGTGCCATCTGAAGATAAAGGCAACGGATGCACACTAAATGATTGTAGCTGTGTACAATACCGGAAATGGGAATTGAGAGTGGTTAGAGTAAATGAACTTCCAGTGAGACATTATCATAAGTTAAAATATTAGTCATCAATCGGTTCGCGCGATTGCAGCACAATGAAAGAAGTCCTGATCAATTATAGGTGTGACGTCATTTAAAGATGGAAACATAACGGTGAAAGAAATTATGAAAAGCTTGCAGATCACAGATTATCATAGTATTTAATTTCGCTGCCTGATGTTTCGGTGAAAAACTGAGTATCAGCAAAATAATGCCTCATGTCGTACTACATAGGCTGTGACGACATAATGTGAGTTCAAAAGCCAGATAAGTCAGCGCAAGGGCCTCTGAAAACCTAAAATTTATTCAATAAAGGTCTCTTAAAAGTTATAAGCTTAGAGGTTACACCAACCTTAAATCGGATCCATTCTCTGAAATAGTTCGGTTGCAGATGAAACTAATATGCTCCATTTCACTACAGCAACAAATTTTGGTTGGAATACCTGTACCTGTTTATCAACATTTAGTTGGAAAATATTCCGGTAGGGAGCAGTATTTGTAATCGTGGACGACGCTGCATTAAGACGTAAAAATAAGATGGCAGTGCTTTTCCCTGTTATCTACACCCTGAAGGAAAGGAAAATCCCTCTGTGAAACTGGCTAACTTCAGCTGAAAGATCTTTATAAAGATTCCTCGTGTTCCGGAAGTAATTCGAATGCAGGTCTTTTTAATCAAAATGTCATTATCGCTACCGACTGAGTTCGAGGCTTTCAAACAACTAATATCTTGTAATGCGAAGTAATTTTTGATGACATTTGCTAAAATCTTAACTGCTTTGTAATAAATTCTTGCTGCTACTACTAAATTATAAATTTAATTCTATTTCTTTTAAGTGAAATGAATGTTTGAAAAATGTCACGCTTTTAACTACGCTACCGGCCAAGGCGTCTATAGACGTCAAGGTTATCATGGATATGAAATGCGTATTAAAATTGTAATACCATTGATATTACATTGAATTATATGATGGATACGAAGCGTATGAGGATGCGTATTTGATTCATAATGGCCGGTAAGGTGATTTAATAGTTAAACCTACCCAAATATGAAAATATTATTAGAATGGTGATAGAAGGAAATACGTCATATATGTCCATGTCCAATGGATGAACTAGTTCACTTTTGCTGACAATACCGTATAAAAATTAACTCATAAAATTCTTTATAAGTTTCTTTCTAAACTTAACTGCTTTTTCTAATAATTATTATTAGAATTATCTTCACTACTGGTATAACTTGACCAGGATGGCATACTTGGTTATTATAACTGAGAGCAATGAGAACAATTGCTGAGGCTTTTAATCTGTTCCACCTCATCAGCAATGCATAACTTTTAATTTTTTTACCACATTTTTTGGGGGGGAGGGCTGGATTCATGTAGCAGCTATTTTGTTTTTATGTAGATATTAATCTAAGGTCTGGACTAACTCTCGAAATAGCTAAATTCCTCTTGAAATTTTATCTGAAGGAGAAGGAAGACAGGAAAAGAAAAGATTTCTAATCACCCAAATAAGCTAGTTATAATTATGTGAGAATTCTATATAAACTTTTAATTATGTAACTGAAACAACATATTAACACTAATATATATGGAATTATTTTAGGACTTATCTAACCATGAATTCTGTGCGTGGAGAATCTAGGCACTGGTTAAAACTAGATTCTGTGGAGGATGGAATGGAATAGCAGAAGGGGGAATTAGTATAAAGATTATCTTTTGTTGTCACCTTTTTGACAAAAAGACGAAATAGGCATTAGTGATTACTTCATTATTATTATTATTATTATTATTATTATTATTAATGATTTATTTTTGTTTGATGTTTTGCACATATGCATATATTACGTTCTACTCATAAAATCTTCCTGCTTCAACGTAGATGCTTTGACTGCCTTATTATTTCTGGACCGCCCTGTATTTTCATTAAATTTAGGACACCTAAGGTTTAGTATACTTACATTAATATTTCACAACAGCTATGTTTTAGTATACTACTTTCTATTTTTTTTTCCTTTGTATATATATTTTCACTTTTTTACTTCTAACTTTGGCCAAACTATACTTTGTGCGTGCGTGCGTGCGTGCGTGCGTGCGTGTGTGTGTGTGTGTGTGTGTGTGTGTGTGTGTGGTCTAAGGTCTAATTTTAGAACGAACATACACATTGCTGAATCAAATCATATTTTATTTGCTCTCTTCGTTACAAGCATGAATATCACCCAACCTGCAGCATCCTATATTTCGATGCAGATGACCAAACCATGGATTGCGAAAGCACTGTACAGGCGATTGACTCCACGGTCACCAACTACCTCAAAAGCAATAGAAAGTCCAAGCCATAGGAAGTTAAACCATATTAATTTCTTTATAAAGATACGTTCTCTTTCTGTCTTTTCTCCGCCTCACTTTCTTTCTCGCTCATCGTTTGGCTTGCTATCATGACCAGTTACTTTGTTCTGTAACGTGGTATGAGCGGCAGCGCCCTCTGGATATCATCGTCGTTAAGGAAGGGTATCTTAGGATCTCCAGCCAGAAGATTGTTATTAAGATAAAAGAAATCTCGAGAACTTGCGCAAGGAATTGCATCCTCATAATCGGCGCAAGTGAAAGTAAGTTGGCTGAAGACTGTCTGATTTCCACAAAGAAAACTGTATTGGCGTCTCAAGGGAGCTCCGTTCTCCACTGCGGTGTGACACACGTGGAAGATCTGGCAGTTATTATCGACATCGGCATAGTAACCATCATCGGGACACTGGAAGCTAGTCTTGACAGCGCCGACAAGAATCTCAGCTCCTGCAGGAAGATCGTAAGCTTGTCTCTTGCTCTAAGAAAATGAGAAAACAGAAATCCTTCTTACTATTTTTAGCAGTTCAATTAAGAAATGAACCAAGTTAACATTATTTAATGTTTATTCATGGCGTTAAGTTTAAAATTGCATAATAAAAATATGTTTACGGGATTAATTTAAAAAATATTTTAAATCATTAAATTGAAAAAAAAATTTTAATTGTCAGCGATACCAAACTGGAAACTTGTCATGACGAAAAATATTGAGAGATTTATATTTCAAATCATTTAAAAATAATTAATTTGTATAAAAAAGTTATTAAATATTATAGGTTGTTTTCCTTTGAGATGCGTTAATAATATTTTATTTATAGAATATTTAACTTTTTAATTAAATAAGAATTCGTTTATTTTTATGGATGTGACATTTTATCTAATAAATTTTAAATAGCTAATAATTAAAAATGAATAACTTTTCATAATTAGCCACGAATAATTGATTAATTCAAATAAATCATAATTAATAATTTGATTTTATAGTGAGTGAGTTAAGTATTTTAATAATTATTTTTGAAGTCAATTCTTTTATTTGAAAATGAATTAAAACAATTCGATACAGAATAAAGTCATATTTACTTACCCTGGATAGAGCATTCACTGCAGTGAGCGACAGGCAAACTGTAGATAGAAAAAAAATCGGCAAATTATTTTTATTTCTAGCACAATACGTTTATTACTCTTTTTTCATAGTCGTTTATAATTATCCCGACGATAAGTTATAATATATAACTTACTAAATGGTTTCTTTGAATATTTAAGTTAGTTTAGAATAACTTGTAGGTTTCATCCTTCGGCTTCGTTTCCTTTTTTTTTTTTTTTTTGAAATTCATCGGTAACCAGTCTTTACCATCGCCAGAGTTGAAGACATTTTTTTTCACAGCGTGCTATATAATGTTCCTAATCCTAATTAGTATTTATTTGATTATACTAGTGTGTATTCTATTGTAGATTCTCATCAACTAAAATCAGCTGATGAAAAAAATGTAAAAGAAAAGTTCAAATTGCTGAGTAGAGTAGAACCTTTAATGGACTTTTTTTTTCCTCAAGAGGAACAAAAAATGTCACGAGATACGCAGACGCTTGAATTGTATAATGCAGTATACTGTAATATAATGTACAATGATATATTAATTGCATTTTCCGCGTTTAATGATAGTTTTCAATAAAAGATAATAATATACTATTTATAATGTTTGATATCAATGATACACTTTCATTTAAATTCAAATATAATATAATTCACATTTTTCCATATTATTTCATTAAAATCCAAAATTATTCGCAATAAGATTATTTGCAACTACATTATTTTCATGATTTTTCTCTTAATTATATATAACTTATAATATTTATTATATAACTATTACTATTCGCTTTTTGTTTTAATTTTTTTTTAATTTTTACATTAATATCAAAAAATTATTCTTTGCGATAGTTTTAAATGCCGTGTTATTATTTATTCCTTTCTTTTTCATTGTAACGCGATTTCTTATTATATCATTCTCATAATTTTTCCCATTTCAATTCTGTTTTTTTTTTCATTAAAAGAACTTAATTTTTCATTAAATCTCTGCACGTTTTATTTATTCATAAAATATTGATATATTAGAAATATTAAAAAATGAAAACTTTCTGACCTATAAAGCCTAAGATAGAAATAGCTATACAGAAATATACAATTTAAAGTTCTTTTTTTTTGTTTAGGCTAGATGGGCGAAGCAAGAATGCTTTTCATATTTCCCGTTATCTGTAGAAGAAAATGTATGGATGGGGTAATATAGAGCTATAAGCTCTGATCATGGCAGGAGGGTAACAGCAATAGCCGATCCTCAGTTAGAGCTTCATTGGCTACAGCATTGCCATCCATTACCCTCCCAGGGTACCCATTGTAGTCGCCTCGTACGGCATGCATCGGCTGCAGTGTAGCTCTTCTTATCCCGGCCACCACACTGGGACAATTTAAAGGGGGATTGGGGGGGATGAACCGAGTCCTTGACTCTTTATCCCTTCATCTGATTGAAGAAAATCTGTGTGGATGGGGTGTTATTGAGCTAAAAGCTCTAAGTCATGGCTGGGTAACTGCAATAACCGACCCTCAGTTAAAATTTTATTGGCTACAGCATTGCCATCCGTTACCCTGGATCGGTCAATCTTTTTAAAGTTTTTTGGGTTTTTTTTTTTTTGCTAGATGAGCGAAGCAAGAATGCTTTTCATATTCCCCTGAAGAGGACAATGTAAGGAAAGGTGTTATTGAGCTAGGATCATGGCAGGAGGGTAACAGCAATAGTCGAGCCTCAGTTAGAACTTCATTAACTACAGCATTGCCATCCATTACCCTCCCTGGGAACCCATTTTAGTCGCCTCGTATGACATACATGGGCTGCAGTGGGATTTTTAAGTAAAGCCACCTCTAAAAATTAAGACGATCTCCCTACGAGTGGTCGAAAGACCGTCCAACTCAGCATTGGTTCTACTCAGTGGCGGGCTCCCCAACCACTGAAGAGAACCGCTCATATTCCAGGCAAAAGCATCGACCGGGAAGGCCCCTCACGGGCCACCCCGGAGACCACCCTCCCCAGAGACTCAAAATGCTCTCTCAGGACAAATCCCGCCGAAATCTAAGCCCACTCACCGGGAAAAAATTTCGGAAGAAACCTAAGAAAGCGAAACTCTCGAAACTCTGCGTCCCATTTTAGTCGCCTCTTACGACATGCATGGGTTGCAGTGGAGCTATTCTTAGCCCGACCACCACACGGGGATTTAAAGTGTTTGCACTACAACGTAGTTATTATAGTAGTAATATATGTAAAATTATTTAGTATCTAAAAATTACTCTAAAGTAAAAGAAATATTTCCGAAATAGCTGTTAATTTAACTTACAATTTTATTTAATATCGAAATTTTCCTAAAATTTATATGAAATCAATTTACATAAAGAAAATAAATACAACTTACTAATGAGAAATGTCTTCATTTTGGTGATTTTCAACTGAAATGCAAAAAAAAAATAGTTTATTCAAATAGTTAATAATTCTGTTTATTATAATAATAATATGAAAATTAAAAACTGATTATGTAACTATGCCCATTAACAACTATCCTACGAGAGTCTGGATAGTTCTAATAAAACCTAGAACAAAAATGATATTAAAGTTACTGATATAAACACATATCTTAAAACCCTTTAACTGTTGCATCAAATTGTAACAATTTGTTCTTTTTCTTTTACGATATATCAGAAGGCATAAAATTAATTGTTCTAGGTGTTTATCAGAACTTTCCAGACTCCTGTCGAGTTCATAAGAAAATCATGATTTTAGTTTATCTGTTCAAAAATGCTGGTAAAACAACAATACAAAAAAACGAGTGAATAAAAATGATTTTAACAGATCATTTAAGGATCAGCTATTAAAATATGGTGATTTTAAGTCTACTACTTTTCTAAACAGAGATCTATTTAAAAATGCTATTCCAGTTTTGTTCATCAATCTGGAATCTTCCTCAGAAATTATTATCATCATCCATAGATGGCTAATCCCGACTATTTACTACTGTACAAGGCCATATACATATTTTAACAAAATATTACATAAAGAAGCGCATAATTTTAAATTAACTAACATGATTTATTTTTATTTCTAAAAAACTGTTGAACAATCTTCATACATAAAACTCATTTTCTGAATTCACTCAAAGTCATAGTCAATCATACCATATTTTAATAGAACATTTTATTGTTTTCTTCAAATTTTTTAAAAGAAATATGAAATATTAAAATAAAATCCAAAAAAAAATAATTCTGATATTTATTAAATTATTAAATATTTTTAAATTAGATATCTAAAAAACACCATTTATAGTTTTTGATTAAAATTTATTTATAGCATATTCGAAAGATTTTGCTATAAAAGTTAGTCATACATAAAGTATACATAAAAGTCAGTCTTAAAATGCAAATTTGTCTTCTTAAATGAATAAATTTTTATAAAATATTTAAGTCAGTCTTAAAACGCAAATTGGCTTTTTAAATGAATAAATTTTTATGAAATCTGAACTAAATTCTTCTTAAAATACGGTTAGTCTATACGCTAGCATCCTGAATTAATCCGGATGACCTGTTAAATAAATATATCTCATTTTATGGAATTTAACAGGAATTAAACAATGGATTATCTATAGATACTAAATAAAACGGACACAGTTCCAAAGCAATCTTACCTGAAAGAGTTCTTCCGTGTGTTCCATCTCAAATAAGCAACCCCTTTTATACTCGATAGCTGTTTAAAACACATTCAACCACGTGACCAAGTCTCGTGTTCGAGAAAGTAAAAAAACCTGATGGAGAAATATCGAGGTAACGCTAGGAATAACTAGGTTTAGGATGTTAGTAAGACGACACAATGTAGATGGATGAATAGAGAACTGAAATGACCTTATCGTGCAATTTTATCAACCCACTTGACCTGTGCGAGCCGAGTGGACCGGCCTAATCTTGCTACTAATTTACAACGATGCGCAACGAGAAGCAAGTCTTGCCTAGAAAACGTGTTAAATGGACTTGTTGGTCTCCTTTTTTTTGTGTCTGATGTGGGAGATGTCGAGATGGTTACCTTGAGCTGCATCCTTGATGATAATGTCTGTAACGTCTTCAGTTAACGATACGAACTACTTAAAACTCCTGTCTGATGGGTTTGATGTAGATGGAAACTAAATAAATCATTTTGTAATAGTTGGATTGTGTCTACTACTTCATATCAGGCAGTAGACTACGTAGTCAACTGTCGGTCTTCAAACTCTTTGAATGCTTCGTTTTTCTATTGTTGTCAGGCTATGCGTTTGTATATTATTTTAAGAAGTTTATTCATTTGAAAGAACAAAAGCTATTTGGGGGATATTTTGGAAGTATAAAAGAAACTGTGCTGCCAATTATAGTCCTTTATCCTAAGATTTTGTCTTTTTTTTTATTTCAAGGATTTATTCTGATTATTTACATCATTCATATTCAAGAACTATCTAAACATCTGTCATTTTACAAGATTTTAGAGTTATCTAAAATACGGTATTTCTCAAGTATGCCGAGTCCAAGGCTTTTGTAACAATACATTAACAAAAGGTAGACAATAACGTCTAACCTAACATTTTAGCCGTTTATTTAATTTTCTCAGAATGATTTACGAACAAGAGCAACCTGGAGGGCATATATAAAGAACAAATCACCTGTCTGGGTCTCAGTGATGAATATCTGTGGACACCTTGAAGTGCCACTTTTCACGACCCATTTCTTAATTTGTAAAAGTAGCATTTAAGAGACGCCAAATAACATAACAGGCTCAACAACAAGCTTGCCTCACTTAAGAATAATGGGATGACAAATTACAATCTATTTTTTTCTTCAGAGCATGTTTCAATGTATTTCTTTTTGATTTTCTTAACCTGGTTTTAAGAATAAAATCATAATTGTACGTTAAATGTGCACATAGCAATCCGCATGTCTCAATCCCATCGTATCCCATAATGCAATTCGTGGACTTAATCAGTAGACTCAAGACATAAGGCTTTTAAGAAATAAATCTTAATCACTACCCTTTTACACTTACTAAGTCAATGAACCGTTTACGTAATTCGTCATTGATGTTTTACTATCCAATCGTTTTCACTTTCTCCCACACGTGTGTGTGACCTTCTACAAAGTTCCGCACTTGTCAGGCAAATCAGTTTTTTTTTCCTTCAAACACATTGACCTTCCTTCTTTCCTTTTAGAAGACTGGAGTTGCTGCTTCTCACTAGCGGATTTCTCTTGATAGGTGCAGCTTTTCTAGTTATCCTTTCGTACGAGTACAAGAAAGGTCAAAGTAGGAGGACATTTCGTACCCACTTTCACTTTTGTATGTGAAAAAGGTTTTATGTTTTTCAGTGAAGTTTTTTTATTGAATAGAAAGAATTACGTAAATACTAAAAATTGATTTTTTTTAATGACGTCTTTGTATCGTGCTGGGTATCATACGTCTCTGTTAGAAAGATTTGAATTTTCAAATCGTATAAAGGACAAGAAGCTTCTCAGACTTTTCAAGCGACGATCATTTAATCGACTTCGAGTATTTGATGTCATATAACTGGCTTAGTTGATTAGAAGAGCTTCAAATAACACGTTTTATATGCATTTTGAAAGCCTGTTTATTCAAAACTTTTTCATTTTTCGAATTCACCAAAATTCAAACAAATGAAAAAAAAAGCAGGAGTTATTTGTGCTCTTCCAGAAACTTTAGAGAAATATAGTTCTATTAGGACATTTTCTCAACAAGTAATCTCTCCTTGATATGAAACAACGGACTTGTATTTGGGTTTTGAACAAGCTTATCAGATATATTTACATGCTTCTCAAGCTCGTCTTAGAAACGAGTTTTTTTTTTATTATTATTTTTATTATTTTTTTAATGTGTGTTTCTCACCCAGGTTTATAAAGATTATTATAAACCTGTATCACATTTTGTACCGTGGTTGGGATAAGAATTTGTTTTACCATTTTTATCAATTTTTTATGTATTTTTCATTTATTTTTTTACATAGTCTGTAAGTTCACAAACACGGAACTTTTTCAAAGTACTTCAAGCCTCCAGTAAACGGGGCGATGGTCTCACAGGATGAAATTCATCCACATAAGAGTTGCATGATAAAAAAAATATACTTCTTGATCAATATATCTTTCTTTTGAACCTTGCACACTAAACATACTTGATGTCGATTTAGAGTAGTTACGATGGCAACAGAGCAAGTTTTAATATTCTCGCAAATGCTTCATACTGGAATTGAACTATTGAAGCTAATATTCCATTTCGACCCATAGTGGATTATTAATTTATAAAATCATTAAACTGCAGTCGTGGACTCTTTCGTTCTTCACTGACAATTCTTTTCACAACAAGAACTCAGGAATTTAAAAAAATCAATTTATTCCATTAATGATTGGATATTTCGTTATTTTTCATAGAGTTTCTCACATCACCAACATTCCCTCCTCAAATTATTCGACCAACAAACAGAAGATGAAATATTTCAGCAAGTGAAAGGTATACGATAATGGGATTCGTAATCTTGTTTATCTTTGCCATTCTTAAACAAATACAAATTTCTAATCCCATCATACTCTACCCTCTGATGCGGCTGCGTGATGTAGACAACGGTTTAGCAATTTAGAATTCGGGTGGGATTAAGCATTTTTTCCTTTTAATTAATTAATTTTTAATTTATTTTTAAATAGTCCGAAAAACCCTGCTGTAGAGCACAAATGTGAAATTTGTAAAGCCTTCTGAAAGCTTCCAATAAGTGGGAAGATGGCCTCACACCAGGCGATAAAATTCATCTCCCACATAAAGACAATCACCAACATCAATGCCCACTGAGAGATTCGAACCGCAGCCTGTTGGTTGGAGAGCGGATACGCTAACCACTCGGGCAATCAGGCTGGCTAACTGATTTAAAAGCCTGCACGCATCTCCATTACCTTAAAGTAGATCTCTTTAATGTCCTAACACATTCTTATTCTTAGACAGTCAGATGGAAATATTTAGTTGTTGTTTTTTTTCGAAAAAACAAATAATATAAGGAAGTATATCGATATGAAGTCTCATCCATTCTAATCAAAACTAGGCATGTCTTAAGACAGCATTACACTATCGACTTATTTCTTATTAAGCAAAACAGAAGCTAGATCCATTGTCACTTGAAGAAATTGACTGAGTCCCTTACTCATGCAGCCTATTGTACTTTGCTCAAACAGGAATGTTAGCTTATATCAGTTTGGAATAACCCATCAACATTACGAGTCTGACAAGTCCAGTCTTTCAGAGCAGGTAAAAAACAAAAACCATTTCTTCT
Organism: Typopeltis vanoorti; assembly: GCF_054136105.1. Classification (NCBI taxonomy): domain Eukaryota; kingdom Metazoa; phylum Arthropoda; class Arachnida; order Uropygi; family Thelyphonidae; genus Typopeltis; species Typopeltis vanoorti. Next base: position 97,127,741 of record NC_143557.1, on the reverse strand, counting down.
TAGTAAGACAGCATACATAAAGAAAAACAATAAAGTTTTACGCAAACCATATTAAAATCGAAATGTTTGCCTTAACTTGCTCATTTTCTGGAAGTAATTTTTTATAGTAATTAAGGAAATTAGTTTCATGAAAGCAATTTAGTTAGTTATTTTATTCTTTCTTTATCTTATCAATTTCTATTAGGCTTTAATGATAATTAAACATAGTTCTTTACTTCATCGTGCATATCATATTACTATTATATAAGTTTAATTTGCATATTCTGTTCAAATTTGTCAGTGTATGTTAATGGCAACTTTATTATGTTAGTAAAAGTTTCTCATATCGCAATTTTTATGATTTTTCTTAATTAATTTACATACTAAACATTTGTATTATTACAGAAGCCTTAAATAAATCTAGAAGGACATCACCAAAAAGACGTATCTGCAATGGGTTTCCTGACTCCGGGATAATATAGAAATAAAATGTCATGTTAACCCTTTTGTTGTTTTATTTTTAGAAAAGACGTTAAGAGAAGAATATCTATTATTCCTTTTCAGCTAAATCAAGTTAGTTAGGTTAATATGTTAACAGGGACTTTCATCAAAAAGGTCTGGTTTTTCCTGATCACAAACCCATAAGCCATCCCAACAACTTTGGTAAAAAATATGAATATCATTGATAACAGCGCTGTAAAAAATATAGAATGGGTTAATTATGCAAAATATTTCTAATGTCATTATTTTATGAATCATACGCAGCATTGACCTATCAAGCAATATAGATGACTTTAACGGGAAAGACGGGTGAGACAGGTTTATAAAAATACACCAATTTTCCTTTCTAATTATTAAATATTTTGTCCGTTAGACATCTTCATGAAGATAGTTGCTGTAAGCGAGGTGTGATTGCTAAGGTTTACCAAAGATTATTAACTCTCATTGTGCACACAGACATTTCTGACACGATTTTACGAGTCATCCACAAGTATGATGTTTATATTTAGGGTGGGAAATGGTTGTCTGTTCCGTATTCTGCAAGTAAAAAAAGCGAAAAAAGGTCACCGATTCAAGGATGGAGATTAGAAGCATCTCAATTAAGATGGTGCGTTATGGTAGGTGAATTTCCGGTGTCACTGCCGTGTGTCCTGCTATTACTTGATCACCTTGACTCTAGAAGTTAGGAACACCCGCCTAGAAAACAACAGTAGCATCAAAGGACAGGTTTAGGAAAGAAAAAAAAACATTAGGTAAGGGACCAAAATACGTTTCTTGACATAACAAAGGAGTAGAAGATGTACAGTTTTACATCAGTGAGTCTTAAGAATGTCTTAAGGTATAATAACAACGTGACATAAACTACTGTGTAAATACAGGATAATTCGAAATGCTGTCATCGTAAGCAGCACTTATGTTCCGTAACTGTGGATCGTTGGTGAGCATTGAGGTACTTTTGAAGTCTGTGGATAAAAAACATGCAACAAGTGAATCATCAGCATCATAGTTGGGTTGTTTGGCATTAATACTGACGCATTTGAGAAGGTCACGAATCTAGTACACTGTCATTCGCTTGTCAGCTCTTTTAAGATTTGTTGTTGTGTTATTATTAAGCAACTACGAGACCACTATATGACAAATGTACGCTCGCGCGCACGTGTATGTGTGTGTTCATTATCCTGTTGGTTAGACGCACGCAACAAAAAATCTCTGTTGGTTCTGTTGAGAGGGACTGGCTATCTCATCTTTTAGTTGAATCAGGCTTCTTATAAAGCTATCTGTCAGTTTAGATCGGATTCGAATCCAGGTCGTATCCCTACTGCTGTCATGACTTCGGTTAGACGTTAGCAAATACGTGTTCGTGTAGATTAAGACCAACTAGGCATTATTTTCCCAGTAATTCTGGTCAGAGAATTACCCTACATTCCACTAGTAACTAAGAAAGGATGTAGCCACCTTTAAAAAAATAAGATAACACCACTAGAATCACTTTCTTTCTTAAGATCCTACAGATGAAACAAACCCATTCAATTTTCGAAAATGCTTTGAAAACGATTACAAAATGAGTGGTGCTTTGAACGATCCTTGGAATGGCAAATGTATGTAGCAGCTCCTTCACAACAATTTCTTTTTACTAATACAAGCTGAGCAATGATGAAAAGTTTAAACTTGAAAGATCATCTCTCTCTCTCTCTCAATGTTCGGAGCCACTATTTGCAAGCAGATGCACGATAAGTTTGGAGGGGAGATGGCTAACTCATATAGTTGATAATACTGTCTCTTTCCTATTGTATTTCTATTATCATGGAAATAGGAAGGAATAAAACCATAGGTGCTGGACAAAAAAATCGTTTTTGTGTCCACATTATTTTAATAATCCTAGGATTATTAAAATTTTCCAGGTATATGTGACTAAACAGCATCTAAATTTCAATTATTATACAAGAAAGTTCAATTATAAGATGCGTTAACCGACATTTTTATATATTTATCCCACAAACTAGAGGTACAAGAACCTATAGCACATCAGTACCGTGTATGAGGGTTGAGAAAGAAGAAACTTATTGACATTATTCTTGAAGATCTGTAGGTTGAAACTGTTGGGAAACACATCATGAGGACGGCTGTTCCAGAGGATAGAGATAAATGGAATAAATCAGGAAGAGGAGAAGCAAGTTTGATGATTTGCAGTTATACTGTAAAGGGATGTTGGACAGCAGCTGCTCTTGTTTTAACAGGCCCAACAACAATGGTGGAAGTCAACAATGTGATGTAACATTCTGTCTATCCTTACTTATTATTTGCATCTTATTGCAACTTAACGTAGGAGTTCACTCACAGAACCAGCCACAGAATATTATCATCTCATTATACAGAACCAAGACCTGTAGCCCAAATTTCGGAAAACAGAATTCAACTCGATTCAGAGTAAAAAAAAAAAAACTTGAACTGTGGCTTCTAACGGATCAAGATGACTATTCCCAGTAAGCCGAGAAGTACTGAGAGACACAGAACTGTACGCCTGAAGAGCATTGACTATGAAAAAAAAATCTTGTTATTCCTCTTCATTGGTACCAGTTTTTTTTTTCGTTTTAATAATATATCTATAATCTATCCTTTAACTTGTTAAGCTCAATAGTAAAAGTCAAGTATCCTGTGTTTGACCATTGAGCCTGCTATTCTAGTCCATTTTCTGGTCAGTTTGGTCTACTGGATGAAAAAAAAACGACTTTATAGGACGCAAAAACCCGTTACCTCAGCATTTCTTACCTTTTCAAACTTAGGTCTTTTTTCACAGAGCATTGCTTGTCGACCACAGCTATGGAGACTTTCTTTTAACTATAGTAATATATTTAAAAGAAGAATTTTCAAAATCTTTTTTTTTTTTTTTTTTTGAGCACTAAGTAGACAAACCGATGTAGTCACTGAGATTTATAAAGAAGTTGCAAAAGCAAGAGTTAGTTCACCAAGGAACTTACATGGCCTTCCGCTTGAACCACTTTAATACTGCATTAATCTCCAAAGAATCTGTGTATGGAATGCAAGAAATACAATAGAAAAACTAACGCTGAAGGTTGAATAAGCTTCCAAAACTAGCGATTGCTGCTTTAAATTGATTGGTACTTCTTTAACAGTTGGATATTTATTTAATTCTTCTTTCAAAATAGTTGATTGGAAAGAAGAAATCTGAAAAATTTTAAGGATGTTTCAGTACTTCTATAGCATAGGATGAACCTTAAAAATAGCCATCTCATGAATGAAGGAAGGTAACGTAAGAAAAACCTTCCTATTGAACACATGACAAAAATGTGACTTCTTTCAACATGTATATATGTGATACGCGATTCATTATGGTGTATAAGTTTGTACTCATTTTTATGTGTATTATTATATTAAATTCTTAAATTAAAACTATTATTTTCATTTTATTTTTGGATACTTCTTATAATATCATTTATCCTTAATTACTTTTTTTCTTGGAGTATCATAAAACCCGTAACATTAATTTTTAGCTCGATTGGAGGTTACTTAGAATTTAAGAGTAAACTCCTTAAGTCTGAATACAGTTGACTGCAATGATTTGTAACGAAAGAAATACAAATTGAATGGAAGAAAAAAAATCAAACCATGAAAACGTGAATGAACAAAAATAAAAATTAGAATCGGCGGAAAGAAAAGCTATTTTTTTAACGCTAAAACGTCGTGAGTATTTGAAGTAAAATCTCAACAACAATCAACAAATCTTTGTTTGTAATAGTTTAGAAAAAGAACTTTAAGATAAATAAATTCTGAAAAAAATGCAATGTTTAGACCAAAGTGCGGTTGATAAACAAACTCGCAAGTCATTTAAGTTTGTAAATATTTAAAAGCCTGTAAAACGTATCTTTGGTTATAAAAAATGATTTCGATTCGCAACACACATTAGAGAAAGATAATTAGATACAGAAAGAAAATTAGAATTTAAAAAATAAAAAAAAAAAGAATTGAGTTTGAGATCCTAAAATAGTGTAGGAATATTTCAGAAAAGAAAAGACGAAGATAAAAAAATACGTGAATTTTTCTGAGATTCTTTGAGGTTTGTTCACAATATAATTTTCTGATGTATGTTTGTTTCAACTGCATCTTTCTTAGAGGCACAACGGTGCAAATTTGTTGATACTGTGCCAGAAACGATGCGAAGATAATGCCTCTTGATTTTTTTCTTTCGATTCAAGCGAGGAAGAAAGCTTGACACTTCACCAACGGACAGTATAGTAATACAATTAGAGGATATGTTGGTTTTCTTGTAAATTATAAAGTTATAAAAATAATTTACAAGAAAATAATTTACTAGCTTGTTTGAAGTCTTTGTCGTCCGTAAAGCAGCGTTCTTCAGCGGCCAAATAGGTGATACCCAGAAACCTGATTGAAGTCCTCATCGACAATCTCCATTTTGACACTTTGTTTGAGCACAAGCGATGCAATTGCAACTTTCTCTTGGACTAATATTTCCCCGTCCCATTCACAGATGGGATTTGGCATCCTCTGGGTATCACCTATTTGGCCGCTGAAGAACGCTGCTTTACGGACGACAAAGACTTCAAACAAGCTATTCGTAAAAACCCCCACAAAGAGGGATTCTTGCGTCTCTCAACGATGACAAAAGCAAATAGAGAATGATAAACACTGTTGAAAAATGGCAGAATGAAAGACTGAAGCTAAACCATGTAAAAGCCATCGTTAAAACAAATTATATTTTCTAAGGGAAAAAATAGTAGGCTTACTCTCGTATTGCCTTGCGTATATGACAATAACATCACTCTGGATAAATAGAATTTAATAAAATTTATGATTCAGGAGGAACATAACAATATGTATATTCAGATTTAATAAAATGTGATGGTTTGGACAACTATCTTTGAGTCTTTTAAAGTAATAAACTAATGTAAACAATGATATCGATAGACAAGACATCTGGTTAAACTTATTTCAAACTTATTGGAAGAGTGGAGAGGGCTCTTGGTTCTGTTTGGGTTCGTAGATATACGATTTGTGTTAGATAATTGCTTATAGGAAATAGCCTACATCTCTTCCAGTTTGGTCAGAGAAAAAATTGGAAAAGGAAAGTCACATGGAGTTGTCGATATTAAGGTCGTCTCGGAGATGTCCTAACTTTTTAATTAACTTGGACTGAAGAAAGTCAAGCTTCAGGCATAAGAAATGGAAGACATCAGAGTTTTCAGAATTTGGAGTGGTAAATAAAGAAGATAAACATTAACGAATGAGGTTAGCCAGAGAATCAGAGAAGGTCAAACGCAAAGAATTTTGAATTTGGAATTCGGAATTCGCCAACAAACAATTTTGAATCTCAATAAAAGACTGTTGTGGAAAGAGGGTGTAATTTGTACAATTACAGTGTTAGAGTGGACTGGGATTGTTGTAACTGCAATTTAAGTTTCTCTCAAAATTAGGAGGTCCATGTAGATAGTTGTAAGGATTGACATATGTCTTGTTTGTTAGCAACGATGTCCCGAATATTGGTAAAAGTGACTCTGATAGTTTTTGGTGTCATATACTTTACTGTTGTTTTTTAAATCGCAGTGACCTTATCATTGTTTATTTTACTTTTGATGTTCTTAATTGGGAATAGTTGCAAGTTTGTGGCTATTATGTAACTCCCTTTCCGTGCCTTTTTAAAACGTTTATGTTGTTGAAGTAGGACATGCGTTGACTTTTGAACACATTTTTCGACATTCCTTATACTGAAGCCTCATCAACTGCGACCACTAATTACATGTGTACAAGGTTTACAAACATCCAAAGGCGTAGGAAGGTTTGCATGTTTATTTATTCACTGCATGAATACCAAAAATGACCTTTGAACCATTTGCTATATTTTGAAAGTGTCTCTGTCACTTACCGAGTGTTCGAACTTATTTTTCTGAACATTGAAGAGCCATACGTGTTCAGCCCTTTAATGCCGAACAATTTTAGCGAACAGTGCACGAGAGCTCTATCAGTGTCTGGTCACTCAACTGTTATCCCCGACCCGCCTCTTTTAATCTCTTTTCTAACGAGTTGCAACCCTTTCCAATTTGTTCCATCGCCGAGTTTACAACGGAGATACTGTAATTCTCTTTTTTATTCTTCGTTGTCCTCAAGTGCAATTTGTTTGACGTTTTGATTAGTAGACTTGGTGTCGGGACACAGATGTTGCTCGGTGATAGTAATGAGTTGTTTATCTACAATCGCCACAGCCGGCGTTGTCTGCATCGTTTGCTAGACCGGGGAAAAAAACAGTGTGAACAAGAAATTGCAGGTAAGATGGAAAAGATCAGGTTTCTTGTAGAGAGCGGAGGGAAAACAGAAAGAAAGAAAGAGAGAGAGAGAGAGAGAGAGAGTGGTGAGGAAAAACAGAAAGATTTATGACGAACGACGGCAAAAAATATAAAGAAAAGAAGTCAGCAATACAGAAAGAAAGAAAAAACCGACAAAAAGAGAGAGATAGACAGAAGATACTACAAAGAGAGAGAGAGAAAAGGGGAAACGTAAAAAGTAGTAGAGTGAGCAATAGATAGGGAGAACAACAGAAAGAGAGATCGCCTGTGTGTGTGTGTGTGTGTGTGTGTGTGTGTGTGTGTGTGTGTGTGTGTGTGTGTGTGTGTGTGTGTGTGTGTGTGTGTGTGTGTGTGTGTGTGTGTGTGTGTGTGTGTGTGTGTGTGTGACAGAGAGAGAGAGAGAGAAGTGCAAAAAAGGTGATAAAGGAAACAACAAAGCAAAGACATGGAGAAAGAAGAGAGAATAATAGATAGAGAAAGAGAAAGAGAGAGAGTAAACTTACATAGGGGAAAGAAAAATGAAAATAGAAAAAATGGAGAGAAAAAGAATTTGAAAATAAACAAAAGGGAGACAATAAAATATAGAGGAGGATCAAAGAAAGAAAGACAGACAGACAGAGAAAAAGAAAGAAAGAGAGAAAGAGAGACAAATGAAGTGAATTAGAATCTGGTTGAACAATAGCCAAAGTTAGCAAAATAAAAATAAAAATTAATAATAAAGGAAGAGCGATTGAATAGAATTAGTAACGCAAAGAAAGAGAGAAAGGAGATGCAATTGAGTGAGAAGAAGACCCACATTCAAATGAAAGTGATTTGCTTTTCACTCACACTATGAGAATCCATCGTGCTTCCGATATCACTCTACACGCATAAATCTCTCTATAGTTTGTTTGGGGATGGATTTTTTTCTTTCCTTTCTCACGAGGAATATGAAAGAGTACGATGCCGGATTATACTCATTACTGCTGATATTTTATTCCTCCTTTTGCAAGTTATAATTGTTGAGTAAATTCATTGCACTGATATTAGTTATTGTAATCTGACATTTGACAAATCTACTACTACTTAATTCCAAAATTCAGTAATTGTTATAATAATTTTTATTTTGCGTTTCTATTTCGCTTTCTCTCTTCTCTGAAACATCCTTTCAACTTTTTTCCCATAAATGTCTTCTTCGGAATTTCCTCACTAAACCCACATTTCGAAAGGGAACTGGTTCCCTTGTCGCCCACTGTGACCCACTTTCTAAGATCCTCTTTCCTGTTTATCCGACAGCCGATCTCATCTATGCGTTCATTAACCACAGGTGTTTCACCTCTGACCTCTCCGATCGCATATGTACTTTTTTTTTCCAGGAATTCGATTTGCCATCATATTCGTGCCACGTCCCCCGAGCTTGTCGTGTCGTGTGAAATACTTGGAATTTCCTGTTCCCACATGTCACCAAGCAATTCTTGCACGTTACTCATCCAGTTTCTTAATGTCGACGATAGTACACTTGATAGAGCTGAACCGAAGGAAATAAAAAACTGTACAATAATACAATTGCAAATAAAAGCAGGACAAAATGTATAGTTAAAAAACAGTTATTTAAGCATTGGCTTTCACTTTCATAAATGATTTGAAAATCAATTATTATTCAAATGACCTTAAAGAATTAAGAAAAGTTTGTCAGTGAAAATTTTTGTGAGAAAAATCAATATTTAAAATAAAACAATTTGAAAATAACAATATTTTACCTAATAAAAATAAAACTTTTTTAAAAACCTTCTAAATTCTAAGTTTCATTAAAATTAAGATAACACCATTTTATTGTTTGTATACCTTACAATAACATGTCTTCTCATTTGATAAAATGCTGGACGGAAGTCCTTTTTAGGACTTCCAGGGTAACAAATGGCAATGCTGTAGCCAATGAAGTTTTAACTGAGGCTCGGCTATTGCCGTTACCCAGCCATGACTAGAGCTTTTTAGCTCAATAACATTCAATCCACACAGATTTTCTTCATTCAGATGACGGGATAAAGAGTCAAGGACTCAGTCCATCGCCCAGTTCTTATTCTTATAAGAACTATAAAATGCTGGACTTGAATCAATCGACCGTGAGATGCGGTGACTGATTCATTCAATCCAATACCCTTGGAGGGTAATGGATGACAATGCTGTAGCAAATGAAGTTCTAACTGAGGCTCGGCCATTGCTGTTATCCTCCTGTCATGATCAGAGCTTTAATTGCTCAATATACACCTTATCCCTACACTGTCCTCTACAGATAACGGGGAAGATGAAAAGCATTCTTGCTTCGCCCCTTTAAGCCAGTCCTTATTATAAGGACCATAAGAAAAGCATAATAATTTAATTGGTTTCATTTCCAAAAAATCAATTGCTTTCTGTTTCGATAATTGAATAATACTTTTATAACTTAAAGTCTTGTGGGAGATTCAAAAGTACCAAAAGTAGGTTAATTTGATTGGAATAACGAAAGAGGTAACAATGCTATATATATATATATATACAACAACCGTTGTCTGAAGTGGTCGTTCTGTAATCACTTTCGCGGGGATGAAATACACAAAATTGCGAATTTGTGTGTGTGGGGGGGAACTCCTGATGGAAAATGGTTCTTAAATCCTTCCAATGGAAGATAAGGAATATATTCAATAAAAGAAAGAAAATGCTCAATATTAAAAGAAAGGTAGGTAACGAGAATATATTCAGAGGCATCTTTTTTGAATACTGGAGATAGCGAGTCTCCACTGTAATATAATGAAGAAAGTAATAATATATTATAACTTTGCTTGTCTTTTGTACCTACGAGGTGTAGGTCAATTTTTCTACGATTCTAATGATTTCTCATAAACAAATGGAGAGAAAAACTGTGAAGTTCAAAGGTAACAGTGAATTACTCATAGGACAGTGGAAAGTGTGAAAGTTAGTGAAAGAAATTTCATTTATTCATCGAATTGGTGTTTGTTTATAGAAATGACAAGCAACTATTAGCCAGTTTGTTGAGGTAAACTTCATAGAGATACTAGTGTAGGAAGTCATTAACATTCTACAATGAAAATTAACTGCATCAAGGGAGACCATCACAAACCAAATTCATTCATCATTAGCGATATGATCAAAGAATTAAAAGAAACTGGTTTGAAAAGGGGTGTACTTCGCTTGATGCAAGTGTTTGAACAGGTTTTCTAGTGTCCAAAGATGGGAAATCCCTTTTTACTTCCGTCGGACTAATCTTTTCAAAGAAAACTTCTAGAATAGGAGGTGAAAAAAACTCTTAACTTGAAACTAAACCCTTTGGCTAAGTAATGCAGATAACGACCTCGTAATTTGACCCTAAAATACCGACCTTCAAAGAAAGAAGTCACAAATGGCGATTCAATCATTAGACTCTCGAAGGAGTCCCTAAGTAGATAAACAGGATCATCCTGAAATTGACAATGTCAGGAACAGGAAAAACAAAACAAAACAAAAAAATACGCTAATTGCTGGTCTCTAAACACAGAACGATAATGTAGAGAAGAATAAAGCGTGAGCACTGGAAGGATTACAACGCTGGGAAAACGATGAATATAATTAAAATTTTTCACTTTTATGCGATCTACGAGTGACACGACGAAAGTTATCGAGAATAATCGAGTAAAAATGAAAATGCCTTTAAAGTTGTTGAGATTAAATATTGTTTTCGAGTTTAAACAAACCTCATAAGAATTCCTGTTTTTTTAAACAAAGGGAGCATCTTACCTAAATATTCAGAAAGACCGTTCTGCAAATGAAATATTTCCTGTTCATCACGTTTATGTAGTTAGGGGGGGGGGGGTTCTTGATGACCAACGACTATATTAAAGAAATACAAGCTTTCTTAAAATGCTGTATAAAACTGATTAGGATACTTGAGGAATGGCATAAATACGGGATTAATTCAACAGGAAAATATAATGCCACAAAATTGAGCTGAACCTCGGAAAAGGGTATCCGATACAACGACCATGAAATTGAGACATCAACTCTTTCCTGAATAGGGAAGCTGTAGAACAAGTAAAACATTTCAGCCATTTAATCACAAGTTTTAGTGAAGATGGCAAATTAAACTTGGAAATAAACAACGAAATTAGCAAAGCCGGTATGATAGGAAGTCAGCTGAATAAATGTTACAATAGTAATATAAAAATTCTTTATAAGAATTTTAAATCATTCAAGATTTCTAAACAGAACATTTATGTTATGGAGGTATCCTTTAGATAAGACATCGATATCAACTAAAATATAATATATTTTTCTCGAACTCCACAGTTAAATCGTGTATGGATAAACTGGAGTTTATTTATTTAGTATTCTAAAGCCACAAATTATTATTCTCAACTTAATGATAATATTTGTCTCGTTTATATATGACAGTTTATTGCCAGAAATTTTAATAAAATTTAAATCAATTATTTATAAAGTATAATTAGTATTTTCTAAAATATTTTGATTATTGAAAATTAGCGCTTTTAAACGTAAATTTAATTAAACACCTTTTATTTATCAATATCACTTTAATTGTTCAGTTTACAGAGAATACCTTTGCTCATTTAGACCGGATTGAGGAATCAATCGACCGTGAGATGCGGACGATTGGTTCATTAATGCCCTTGGGGGTGATGGATAGCAACGCAAAGCTGTACCAATGAAGTTTAACTGAGGTTCGGCTGTTGCTGTTACCCCCTTGAGCGATGAGTTTTTGAGTTCGCTCTCTTAAGGTTTTTGCCTTAAGGGAGCACTTTGAGTCTCCGGGGATAGTGTTCTCCGGCACGGCCCGCTGAGGGGCTTTGTCGGTGAATTAAATTATTTTCCTCGGAATTTGAGCGGTTCTGCTCAGTGGTCGGGGAGCCCGTCACTGAGTGGAACCAACGCTGAGATTAGGACGGTCTTTCGCCCACTATGGAGTGGCCTAGAGATCGTCCGTATTTTTGAGATTTCACCTTTACTTACATAGTCGGTGATTGATTTTATATGAGATGCCCATATAGGGTAACGGATGGCAATGCTGAACCAATGAAGTTTAACTGAGGTTCGGCTGTTGCTGTTATCCTGGGTAAATGAGTTCTCTCTCTTAGGTTTTGCCCTAAGGGAGCAATTGAGTTACCGGAGAAAGTGTTCTCCGGCACGGCCCGCTGAGGGGTACTTGCCGGTGAATTATTTTCTTCGGAATGAGCGGTTCTGCTCGGTACTCGAGTTTCACTGAGTAGAACCGACGCTGAGATTTGGACGGTCTTTCGCCCACAAATGAGTGGCCTAGAGATCGTCCGATATTTTTGAGATTATCACCTTTACTTACACATACGGTGATTGATTCATTCAATCCAATACCCTTGGAGGGTAATGGATGGCAATGCTGTAGCCAATGAAGTTCTGACTGAGGCTTGGCTATTGGTGTTACCCTCCTGCCATGATCAGAGCTTTAATTGCTCAATAACACCTTATTCCTACACTGTCCTCTACAGATAACGGGGAAGATGAAAAGCATTCTAGCTTCGCCCCTTTAAGCCAGTCCTTATAAGGACTATAAGGACTTTGCTCATTTGTATTCTCTGTAAACTGAACAATTAAAGTGATATCAAAAGTCCTTTTTAGGACTTCTAGGGTAACAAATGGTAATGCTGTAGCCAATGAAGTTTTAACTGAGGCTCGGCTATTGCCGTTACCCAGCCATGACTAGAGTTTTTTAGTTCAATAACACTCCATCCACACAGATTTTCTTCATTCAGATGACGGGATAAAGAGTCAAGGACTCAGTCCATCGCCCAGTTCTTTTAAGAACTTTGCTCATTTGGGTGTTGCAAAAGAAATACTTTATGCCCAATGGATACCATTTTTAATGATATTCATGTTTATACTTGGTTAGGCGGAGCAGTGCGAACTTGCTTGGTGGTAGGTTTTTGTCTGTGATTGAGTAGAGCTACCGATGATAGTTTAGGAATGATTCATGAGGCTGAGTGATCGTAGATAGATATCACTCATACTTTTTTGAGTTGTAAGCCCTGCACTACACCTCAAACAGACCATTACATTTTTGATACAAAATACAAAGAAAGTTACACTTTCATTAAAAGAGTCCAGTTTGATTTCCATTAATTCTGATGTTGCACAACAAATATATAATCAAATAATTCCTTAAAATAAAACATTGAGAATTGTTAAAGGCAGACAAGCAAAGTATTCTCAAGACCGTAAATAATATGAGGAGCGATTTTTTAATCAATTTCCAAAATGAATTAGGAAAAGATCAGTCTCTTTTTAGCGGAAGTCCCTGGAACTCTAAAAATTTTTAAGGGCCTCCGTAGCTCATTTGGAAGAACGAAGGGATATCGCTCCATTCAACTAAAAAAGACCTGAGTTGCACTCGTCACGATGAGAGGAATCTTTATATACCATTATTGGACATTAAATGTCATTAAATGGTATATGGACCTTTTTAAGTGAAGGTGGATGAATCAATGTCAAACGGAGGTAGAGTTTTAGCTCAAGGAAATGGTTTTTTTTCATCCCACATACAGACATAATTGGCCAAAGAACACACGTAACTAACAGACTGAAACACTATTAATAGATTGCGATTTGTGTTGTAGTGTGATGAAGGATTGAGTAGTGTAGACAATGGAGCGTTTGACATAGAGTGTCCTTAGATTGCATACTTTGACCTGTTCTAGGTATTAACTGTTACCGAGTTAACCAGATAGTACATCCCATTCCTAGTAAATAATACACAGCAATATCGTATATTTATTTATTTAATGAATTCATCCAAAAATTATATTCACACAAATCTTCTGGTACTGCGTTTATTACTCTCAATCTGAATAATCTTTTTTTTTCTTTTTTTAAAAAAAAAAGTAATACAAGCAACACAAATACTTTTCTTTAAAAAAAACACTAGAGACGTTTCATACTCACTAGTGTACACATAAATTGAAATTTCCCAGTCATGACTATTACTTCGTTTTTAATTACATGTAAATCTGTTCTCATGACAGAACAAATGACAAAATCGTAGCAAGTTCCTTATCGATTCTTCAATCCTTGAGTTACTTGTTTATAATTAATGCTGATGTTAACGAGTTCTAAAATCTCTTCCTATTATCTCCTATTTCCTCACCACGAAGTGCAAATCAGTAACCTTGTGAGTATCGTTAAATCCACTCTGGGTCCGTGGTGGGGTATGAATACTTACTGAGGTTTGCAAGGATCCCCCTAGAACGGTCACGACTTTTTTGCATTCACCTAAATCACTGTCAATTACCAAAGAAAATAACAAATGGAGAAAGTATTCCAAACTCATCACACTGACACCAAATTGACGCCTGTAGCCAAACATCCACCTTGAAGCACCAACTCGATTCAAGAATGTAAATGAGGGTAATTGAGTAGCTGTTAGGGATTCCTTTGTAGTAGCAATTGTTATGCATACTAAATGATTCCTTTCCCTAATGATTATTTTAAGGCTAATAAAATTAATCATTTCTTAGTTCTCGGTTATGTTATTTCTAAAAAAAAATGGGCTAGGCAATTACTTTTAGGAATCCCAAACATAGAAAATGTTTAAAATATTGCATGCGTGATTATTATTTGATTGGTGGTGGAGTGTTATTACACACTCCACCGCCAATCAGATAAGGAACAGAAATGGACTATCACATTATATTCAATATAATATTCAATTGGTCATACTCGAGGTAATGAAGAAATTTGTATACAAGTAACACAAATAAGAATTATCAAGCTTTATTATGAAACATTATTCAATAATCTTTTTATTATTCTGATTTTAAACTTAGAACTTCAAAAATCTTTAATTACTATCAAAAAATTAAATTCAATCATAAACTAAAAGTAATCTAATATAACGTTATTATAATTAGCAAGAGAGGATTGAATACATGCTATGGTGAGAGAGAGGAATCAAATCGTACCGTGAGATACATGCTATAACCTTGTATGGTTGCCGGGATAAGAATAGCTCCAACGCCAATCCATGCGTGTCGTAAGAGGCAACTAAATGGACACAGAGTTTCGAGAGTTTTGCTCTCTCTGGTTTCTTCCGGAATTTCGTTCCCGATGAGGGGGCTTAGATTTCGGGAGGTTTGCCTGGGAGTGCACATATACATGCATACATACATACACACACACACACACACACACACACACACACACACACACACACACATATATATATATATATATATATATATATATATATATATATATATATATATATATATATATATATATATATATATATATATATATATATATTATTATTATTATTGTTTTTGAGTCTCTGGGAAGGGTGTCCTCCCACAGAGATTCAACTTAACAGAGGCTTTACATTAAAAAAAAGCACCAATGTAACCCATGCATGTCGTAAGAGACGACTAAAATGGACTCAGAGTTTCGTTCTCTCAGGCTTCTTCTGGAATTTTGCTCCGTGAGAGGGGAGGGCTTGCCTGGAAGTGCATATGCATATTTGAGTCTCCGGCGAGGAGTCTTTGTCTGTGGATGCTTTTCCCTGGAATATGAGCGGTTCTGCTCGGTGGGAGGGGGGGGGGGTGCCCGATCACCGAGTGAAGCCAACGCTGAGTTGGACGGTCCTTCGGGCACTATGGAGTGGTCTAGAAATCGTCCTCATTTTTAGATTCGGCTTTACTTAACAAAAGCATCACTGTAACCCATGCATGTCGTAAGAGACGACTAAAATGGACGCAGAGTTTCGCTCTCTCTCTCTCTCTCTCTCTCTCTCTCTCAGGCTTCTCCCGGTGAGGTGTGGGCTTGGATTTCGGGGAGGGGGGGGGGGTTGTCTGAGAGAGCATTTTGAATCTCTGGGGAGGGCGTTGTCGGTGGATGCCTTTCCCTGGAATATGAGCGGTTCTGCTCTGTGGTGGGGGGGGGCTTCACTGAGTGGAACCAACGCTGAGTTGGACGGTCTTTCGGCCACTCGTAGGGAGTGGTCCGGGTGGGGGGGATCGTTCTAATTTTTAGAGAGGGCTTTACTTACATACCAGCCTCACTGTAGCCCATGCATGTCGTGAGAGGCGACTAAAATGGGTACCCAGGGAGAGTAATGGATGGCAATGCTGTAGCCAATGAAGTTTTAACTGAGGCTCGGCTATTGCTGTTACCCTCCTGCCATGATCAAAGCTTATAGCCCTATGTTACCTCATCCATACATTTTCTTCTACAGATAACGGGGAAGATGAAAAGCATTCTTGCTTCACCCATCTAGCCAAAAAAAAAAAAAAAATACATGCTATAGATTCTTGTGTTGCTTTAATTTATAAAGCAAATGTAATAAATATGTCAAGCAAGGATATAACGTAGATGAGAAATATATAAAGTAGATGTAAAAGTGCAAGTTTCGAAAACTGTACTGGAAACTTTTCGGTTTGTTTGGTTTTGAGAGGCCTGATCAGGATACGAATGAAGAGGTGCTCTTTACGAATATCAAAAACAGCTGAGGAGAAACCTTTCATCGGAATTCGCTTAGAGAATTGCTTACGGCCAACTCCCAGTGAAACTAGTGAAATCACAATATTGTCTCCAATCTTATGACTCCTGCGAAGTGTGCCTTGCAATTAAAACTGTAGAACACCCCCTTCTACAAGTGCAGTGCATTTGGTGAAGGCGGACTAAAGTGCTCATGATTCCGTTGCCCACTTTCTCTGAGGTGGTACTATGCAGTTTCCTCCACTGGTCAGAAAAAAAAAATCTAATTTTTCTGATCAATGTTCTAAAATAAATATGGAAAATCGTAAGAAACGTCTCCTCACTGAGGAAGACAGAATCTACCATCGAATTAGGAAGTGCTTCTCCGCCTGTCTCCATCGATTTCTGGAGTAGGAGAGATACCTCTTGGACGAAGAACGGTTCCTAAGGAGATGGTGCAGGCGACCAGACATACGTCAGATTACATAGGGGGATTTAAAATGTGCATATATTTGTAACATCATTGTTTTAATCCAATTTAAATCTAATTTATCCAGTTTGATTTTAAATCCAGATTTTATATTAGTTTTGTCATTTTAGTCCAATTTCATTTCATTTTTTTTCCTCTTTTGTAATATTTCTGTTATTTATGTTAGATATTTCATTTATTCTTTCTTTCATCAAATATCTGGGTTGTTTAGGATTATCCTTCAAACCATACAGATGGATAAATTACTAGCTAGTTATTAAAAATACAATAAATAAAAATCATGAAAATTAAAGAAATATAAATATTTCTAAAAAATAAAAATAAGCTATTTTTTTAGAAATATTATTTCTAAAAATTATTAGAAATATTATGATAAATGAGAATGCCTGCAGCACATGGCAGTTTTTGATAAACCATTAATAACATTCCACATCTGATATTTAACGATATCTCAACCATGAATATCGTATCAATTTCTAGATGTTTTTGTTCATTGTTTCCCCTGGAATAACTAAATCTTGGCCAAGAACTTCATGATTGCGAAGAAATAATAGCAAAGACTGTCACTTTCAAAACGAACAAATTGCCAAATCACCCACGGTAACCCCCAATATCTATTACTAATAGCATGGGATGGGTGTAGCAATAGAAACCTTGGGGAAAAAAAAAAACTTTTCCTTTTATATCTAGGTTAGTTGTAGATAAGAAAACGTGACTCGCATTTTAAGTAATTCACGTGGGAACAATTAAATGAAATATACAGCATTAGGATCTTTGTACGTAATAATTGGATTTTTAGAACGGAATTTATAAATTAAATGAGAGTTTGATTTAGAACTTTATAATACACACGTGCTGGACAAGAAGATTTCACAACAGATATTTAATTTTCATTTAAAAGGCTTACAGAAAGATATTGAAATGAAGGACATTATGGATCCATTCATATTTTATAGCCAAATATTAAAATTAACTTGAAAAAATTTCGAAATCTGCCAGAAAGCTTTCAACAATTATAACTTTTTATATATTATAACTTATAATTTTATAACCTTAGGCATTTGAATTCTCATAAATGTCCAAACTTTTAAAATTATTTCTATATTTCCAAACTGCTTACAATAAGCTAAAGAAATTAAGAATATTATAGATCCAACTATATTTTATAGGCAAATACATAAATAAAATATAGTTGGATCTATAATATTCTTAATTTCTTTAGCTTATTGTATTTATTCTCATAAATTTACCATAAAATTTATGAGTACAATTTGGCCTTTAAATTCCCGTAATCTCTTTGGAAATTTCGAAACTGTTAACTTGCTTTCTCTATTTGGTTATAAAATATTACTGAATCCATAATATTCTCCATTTCATCTTCTTATGCTAAATTAAAGCCTTTCGGCTTTATACTTTAGTAATTACTTATATGAAGTAGAACATGCAGGAAGAAATGAGATTCCTAATCTTTTGCTAACGTCTTATATCTAACGCTGTCATAGTGTATGTGATAACTGAAAAAAAAAAGAAAGAAAGCAGATCTTTGAAGATTTTTATTCTTTTCAACAAACATTGGCATGTCATTTAAATTAAAGAGATTGTCGCCTTTTTTTTTTGTCTGCTTTGATCTCGCCTTCTACCCACGTGTCGCTGTCTGATTCCTTTGATAAAGGCGATAAATTCTTAGAGAGTCGTATTAATTCAATTTGTCTAGACTGACGGAGAACAATGACATTATCTGCCTCAAACGGTTAAATCGCACGCGAGACAATTGTTCTTTGAGTTCACTATGGTTTCGGGGAACAAAAAAACACCTTCCTCGAAGTTTTTCTATTGTCTATTGAGCCTTCAGTGTCACCACTTAACAAGACCAAAGTTTAGAATAAATCAAATTGCTTCACATTCTATTTGCAATTAAAAAGAAAAAAAGGAAAAGAAAATTACATTAGTTGTTTTTTCCTAATTCAACAAGCCATGCAATTAATTGTAGTTTTTCATCAGGCAGTCACCTTTATATATATATTTTTTACTCAGTTGTTTGCTGGTACGAGAGTATGCATTGTTCAAATAAGCTAAATTCTATTGTTTCCCAAGATGCACAGCGCTGAACAGTTAGCACAAAACAGGTAACATTTTTATAACGGTGTTGCCATGGATTCCATTGTTGAGTGCCACTTAACGTCACTCTACTATAATTAAGCTCTTAGCTTTGTGTTTGCATGGAGGTGTCCAGACTAGTGAGGGTGGCCTATATCCTCCCCCTATTTTCAATTCTTCCTTCCTTCCTTCCCATTTGTTTTACTGTTAGCCTTGTAGAAAAGTCTGCAAAGAAAGTAGAAAATTAGTCAGCCTTTTTCGGAAGGAAAAAAAAAACTACAGGTGGGGCGAATGAAAACTGGGCATTGGTCCAGAAGACCTTGGGAAATCGTGATGGGTGACAGCTGGTAATTTTATCTTGCACCTGACCATTCCATGTTCCCTGGGAATGTTTATGAGGACTCGTGCATTCCTAGGCGAGTAACTGCTCAAGGTTGTGAACACACTCGAAACTTTATGACACACATTTGATAAGCATCACACGAGTGTGTATGTGTGTAAATTTTAGGATCATCTCTGCATCGTCCTTGTGTTATGGAGACAACTTTTGACATCCTGTTCTTTACACATAAAAAAAAAAAACTCACAGATATATTGCACATTAGGATTTCGGGGAAAAAAATCCTTTATTACCTTCAGTTCCTATTCATTTAGCGATAAAGTAAAAATGGAGTGCTATTATTCTAATCTAGAAAAACTGTGTGTGTGTGTGTGTGTGTGTGTGTGTGTGTGTGTGTGTGTGTGTGTGTGTGTGTGTGTGTGTGTGTGTGTGTGTGTGTGTGTGTGTGTGTGTGTGTGTGTGTGTGTGTGTGTGTGTTCAATTTTTATCACTTATTTATTATCATCAATAACCAAAATCGAACACGAGTAATGAATTGATATATATATATATATATATAAATTAAAAACTTATGACTACCGAGAGATAACAAAAAATCTATTTATTATTGTAAAGGCATGGCTAGTTTCATCTTGCTAGACGTAATTTAATATTATAAACAGATTGCTAACATTTGAAGCATTCTTGAGCTAACTGCGTTGTTGAGCACGTGAGGTTGGTGGTGTCGCTTACGCCATTGTTAGATCGTGGTGCTGACAATCAGAAAGGTTGTAGTTGAGATTCACATTAAGGTGGACAGGTTTGAGAACAATTTCTGTTGATTCCGGTGTGTGTGTGTGTGTGTGTGTGTGTGTGTGTGTGTGTGTGTGTGTGTGTGTGTGTGTGTGTGTGTGTGTGTGTGTGTGTGTGTGTGTGTGTAACAAAAACAAAGTGAAAATGAAAGGAATTATATAAACACAAATAAACCGAGGAAAAAGAGAAAAAATACGTATAAAAATGGAGAAATCAGAAGAGAAAAGATTCAAAAATGAAAGAAACAAAGAGAGAGAGAGAGAGAGAGACGAGAATAAAGAATGACAGGGGAAAAAGCCAGTTAAAAAGCGAGTAAAATGAGAGTGGAAAAGCAAGTGGGTGAGCCAGGGAAGAAGCAATAGATAAATAGTGAGGGGTGAGGAGAGGAGAGTGGCTGGATAGATAGAAAGGAAAAGCCAGAGATGGAAAAATTCAAGTTCTGCTTCATAACACAGGTCCCCCTTCTTTCACCATAAGCCAATGAAAAATAACGTCTTACAAATAATTTTCTCCGGTTACATCAGCATCTGTGGGCTGCCAGGAAAGTCGTTTGACCTTTAAACATTGACCTACTTGTGGCCACTAAGTATGACGACCCTTACTAAATAATGCAGAGAAATTCTAAGGTGTTCCCAAGACGCGATTGCTTCGTCGTATTGCACTTGTTACACCTTAAGGTTGGTTAAATATAGTGTGTAGGAAGTGAAACTTGTTGGTCGTCAGCAGTCTAACATTCCTTTTATGGAGGTCAGACTCGTAAATTGTGGGTGGTTTTATATTTAGATTTCTCTTTTATTGTGTATGGAACATAAAAACTTTATCCAAGTCTGTATTACGAGAGCAAATCTCTCAGCAGGTCTAAAATAAACATTGTGCTGCCTCTATGTGTGCAGATATTTAATCTCTTTAAGTCACTGTTGATTACAATAGCAGCTTAGACTCGGAACATTATCAAAATTAAAAAAATGGAAAAAAAACTTCCAACCTTGTTTCCCATCCCATAAGATAGGAAAGGGTTCATAAACTACACCTAGAAGCTGTTTACATTTCAGGTATAGGATGCTACATCCATCGGTCGCTTAATATCATTATCTCTGCTTTGATTGGTAATTAATCTATGACGTCATAGGCGATATTCGCTTATGTACTTTTCTATCAGGTGCTTCTGTTTATGCGAAGTCTTTATTACAGCTCATAAAATGTAAATTAGCATCGAATAATGTACACATCCTGTCTTAAGGCTACGCTACCCTGGCAATGGATGTAACAAGCTACAGCATTCTTTTAAGAACTCTTTCAATCTGCGATCTTGAAATAAATGACTGGGATGGGTCGATTACGTTGTCTGACGTGCATGGAATTCTTAATCAGTGTCTGGAATAGAAATACAGTGGAAGACATAAATTCAGAGTTGCGTAAATCTGTACAGGTTAGTAGTGCCATCTAGTGGTATACTATAAACTTTTTAGTTTAATCATTTTATTTAGATTTCGGTGTATAAAAAATATAATATCACAAAAGAAAAATCTTTTAAAAAAATCATAATACACCGAAGAATAGAATATTTTCCAAAACTTAACATAGAATTCTTAACACAAAAATATTAGATCTAGGAGATATTCACATGTTATTAATAAATAACCTTTCTCCATAAATTTAAATCCCAAACTACTCAACAAGTGCTTTGCGTTAACCATACACGCAGAGTTAAATGTTTGTGTTGACGCGCCCTCTTGTGGAAATGCGCAAAGACTGGAAGAAACAAGAGAAAAAAAATGCCCATTAATCATTCTAATTTAACGCTATTTGGTGTGCTGTTGGGAAACAGCTAGTGCCAATCTGCGGCCAACAACTATCTCGATGGAACGCGACAGATACAGAAAGATGAATGATTAGATAGAAAGATCATTAATGACTGTTAACGGAGAATAAAAAGAAAAGACGAAAAAGATATTTGAAAATTTCTTTTTTTTTTTTTTTTTTTTTTTCATAGTGAAATATATCATTGGACGTTTTCTTGTGATTAATTTACTGGAAGTGAATATTTTATTACTACAAAAGATAGAGAAGAAAGAGCAGAGATTTTCAGGCATGTTTCACAAATAACAGGATTCAGCTGAGTATGCAATCTTCATACTTTAATCCACCTTTGGTTCCATTTTGGCTAAACAAATTAGATATCTTGACCGAAATATATTGAAAATATTTCATTTTAGTTTAAATTATACACATTTCAACTAGAGAGAGAGAGAGAAGGTCACGACAACCGTTGTAATGTTATTAATGCATATCTACTTTATGACAAAACAAATGTGAATGTGAAATTGAAAATAGACGAAAGAGCAACATAACTAAACTAGAAAACCATTTTGTAGTATTTGCAAAGGTAAAAAGTTCATGCTGATTTCTAATTGTGAATTGATAGATAACTAATATACCGGATTTGAAATTCCTCAGCATGAATAGGTAACTATTACTTCTGTTACTATAAGTCGTTGCAATAGAGTAACTTTTATGCTGCAAACTCCATCATTACATTGTACTCAATAACAGACATCTTTATATAGAGATGGGAGTTTTCGTGTCCCCAAAAAAACCAGTTTTATACTTCCCCGTTAAGCTGGTTGGTTTATCTTTCATAAATGATAAAACAGACGTCATACAAAGCGTGTCGTAGCCTTAAGTAATTTTAACCAACCAATACCTTTTATTGAGTCTAATAAATGACCAATTAGAAGAGTTGGGTTGGTTGGTTACAGCAGAATCAAATAAGGCTATTAGATCAGTGTATTATGCCTGCTAATTCGAGTGTGTGTTCTCGGGGTTGGCTTGACTGTTTTGTAAGATAAAATGTTCAAACTGAATTTCTCTTTTCATCACCTAATGGGAAGTCACGTATTGAAGGGAGTGGGTTTCTTCGATTTAATAAAAATACAACTAGGGCCACGAAAAAAATGGGTTGCATACTGTATGCCAGAATGTTTTCTGTAATCAGTTTGCGTTTTTAACTAGGGGGACCAAGGGAAATACACGCGGAAACGGTCTACCTCTGTCTACAATCATTACTGCCCCACTTAGAAAAAGTTTGTAAATGTTCTTCACATTCTAAGCAAGATATTATACGCATTGTCCGAATAGGCCACACTGACTGGGAGAAGCAGTTAGTTCTCTCTAAAAACAATTCTCCTTTGCACTTTGTGTTTTATAAAAATTACACTCATAAAAAGGATACTTATCCTTTTTATAACTCATTATAAAAATGTACGGCCTAGTATTCCTAGAAATGCCAAATTGTTTTTCTTCTTGCATTTGTTATGTATTTATAAGTTCATTTTCTGATGATTCAATGTACGATAGTAAGTATCATATTCATGAAACATTATCATAAATGGTTAATAATTGATAGATAAACAACATTCGAGATTCTTCTCAGGTATTCAAGTACCTTGACGATGGGATAATTAGCTATAAGCACTTCCTTCTTTGAAATTCTTCGAAAAAGTTTTTCTAACAGCATTGTTATTGGTATTAAACGTGTTTCCCATGTGATTAATACGTTTAAAGTGAGTGCATTAGATGATTTAAGTTGTTAGTATGTTCGGTTATCCTAAATTAATCTTTAAATATTCATTTATACATATTCATCGCTAAATATGAATTACAAAGGAAAAAATGAACATGGTGATGGTGTCAAAGTTTACATTCGAGATCGTATCCTGAAATTTGTCATTTTTGAACTTTTTTCTCTCCTAAAGTGTGACTTTTTTTACAGTGGAATATCCAGGTTTGGAGATCTCCTAATACTGAAAGCAATGCTGAAAAGGTACGCGTCTCTTTAAGAGTGTCTTTAATATTGCACATTTCATACTGATAGACATATTAAAAGTGTGACAACTTAAATTTTATATATTATTTAATTTATACGAAACTAATAATCGAATCAATATTAATGATTTCATAAGTGAAAAAAATTGACATTTCTTCGATGACGTTTCCATTGTTGACCGCAACAGCATTGGGAGACGTTGCTATGGTAACACTACTGACGTAACATCCTATGACTCTTGTTGGTATCATATACAGCAGGGGGTGTTCAACCCGTCGATCGCGGAGCGATTTTTGGTCGATCTCTTGTGTATTCCTCCTTACTTACAAATTTAATTAAAACTGAAAACATAATATTTTATTTATCATTATTTTCAGTCATTTTTAATTCGCTTTAAGTGTATTGCTGTTGTTTATTCATTTTTCGTTAAAATTGTCAAATCAATAATTTTCTTATAAGTCCGGGTAAATGAATTAATTTGGATCAGTGGAAGGCAAACAGCGAGCCGAGGGAATACGATTATAAGCAAAGTGTAAAAACTCGATTGTAGCTTAAATATTAAATGTTCCAAAGCACATTACATCGATTTTTTACTTAGGTTAAGTCCCATGTGAATATTGTAAAAAAAAATAAACTTTGTTTGTCTCGGTATAGTTTGTATTAGATGTTTTTGTAAATAACTCTTTTGAAGCTAACTGTATATACTGCTTTAATAAGAATATGTTAGAGTATTAAAAACAAAGGCAATGTTTTTGTCGCCGAAGCTGTACATGGCGGCATTAGAAAGATTGTTATTGAAACTTGTATGTATGAGAAAGGCTTGCAGGCTCTAAGTGTAAACATCTCCGAAGTCGGTCAGAAAGAGTTCAAACAACTTTCCGATGGCCGGAACTTACAATCAAAAGAAAGTGGAGGAGAACAAAAGGCGTGCCGAACTTGAAACTTAAGATGAAAGACTCATGCCGATTCTTTGGGGGTTGCCAAACTTCATGCGAGGTCTCAGAGGAGGCCTAATAAAAAGGGACTGAAGCAAGCAGAAGGGGTCCCGGTTCCAGAATTGCTGTCAGAGAGGAGGCCGCCCGGTCCAGAGTCGTCGTCAGAGAGACTACCTGGTTCTACGTTGCTTGAGAGAGGAGTTTCCCGCTTCCAGAAAGGAGCTTCTCGGTTCGAGACGTCGCTAGAGAGAGAGAGAGAGAGAGAGAGAGACTACTTCTAGGCTGCAGACAAGGTTTCAAATTGCCGAAAGGAAGAGTTCCAATTGCCGGAGAAAAGTTTCCAGGCCAGGTTAATGTCAGACATTCACCAGTGTGTTGCGTTTTCATTACAATTTGATGAATCAAACGACTTCACTGATATTGCTCAGTTAATGATATTTATTCGCATGGTATTTCAAGATTATTGAAGTAAAAAAGAACTTTTGAAAATTATACCATTATTGGGAAGGAGTAGGGAGAAGACATTTTTTCGGCATTTGATGAATTTGTGAAACAACACAAACTTCCGTTTTTTAAACTTGTGTCTATTACTACTGATGGTGCGCCTGCAATGATAGGTAATAAATCAGGCTTCATTTCATTATGTCAAAACGATGACAAATACCCAGATTTTTTAACGTACCACCGTATTATTCAGCAACAAGTACTGTGTAGTAAAAGATTCAACACAAAAGATGTTTCGGATATTACATTTAAAATTGTAAATTCTGTTCGAGGAAAAGCCCTGCAACGGCGGTTATTTAAATTACAGGCAGATGATGATGATAGGGAACTTCTCTTGTACAATAATGTTCGCTGGCTCAGCAGAAGTCAATTTTTAGAAAGATTTCGTGTATTACTTAACTATATAAAAATATTTCTTGATGAAAAAGGAGATATTTATCCACAATTGAGTGATAAAAGATGGTTGTTACACTTATCATTTTTAGTAGATTTCTGTACGAAATTAAGCAATTTAAATTTAGAGTTACAAGGTAGAGATAAAAAATTAATTAACATGTTAAGTTCAATAAAAACTTTCCATACTTTTATTAAAGAAAAATATAAATGACCGCGAATTTAGAAATCTCCAATATTTATTAAATTTTTTGAACAAAATCAAGAAATGCTTCGCTATGATTTAAAAGAATTTATTCGTGAAATAGAATTAGTTGAGGAAGAAATAAATTCAAGATTTAAAGATTTTAATAATACTGAAATGATTGTATCTTTTATCAATAATCCATTTCAAGAAAACTTGAACATCACAGAAATTTCAAATAAAATTAGTGGGCTGTTTGTTATAAACCAAGCTGAAGTAGAACTTGAGATAATAAACATTCAGAATAGTTTACATTTAAAATCAATAAACAATGAAGTTCATTTGGAAGTATACGCATGAAAAATTCCCAATATTAACTGATATTGCGCGAAAAATTCTGTCGTGTTTCGGATCAACATGCTTGTCAGAATCCGCTTTTTCAAATATGACCGTCATAAAAAATCAATTAAGAAACCAAATTACAAATGATCATTTGGATGATTGTCTGCGATTGGCCACTTCTTCATATCAACTTGACTACGAAAATATTGCGAAGTCCAAACAATGCCAAATTTTACATTAACTTTTTTTTGTTTTTTAATAACCAGATTTTTAATCAATTTCCTGTAACTTGTGATTTGTAATCAATCTGTTGTTTTTTCTAACTTTGGTTTTCCGAAATAGAGAAATAAATATTTTATTCCAATATTTTTATTTTGTATTAAAATATTTGTTGTATTAAAATAATTAAAAGTGATAAATAAATTTTTAAATACACAAATAAAGTTTTTAGTTGTGTATTTTTTTAGTTGTTTATTTGTGCGTAATCAGATATCAGGTCAGCGGAACGTGATCTATATAAGAGAGTAGATCACCGAATAACTTTTTATAGAAAAGTAGCTCGCGTAGTAAAAAAAGGTTGAACACCACTGATATACAGTGAACAGCTAACATTACTCTAATGTTATTGCTCCACACCTGAGACAAAATAGTCTTGAAATTGCATTTGTTTCTTTATATGAATATTTAAACGGCTCACATAAAATAATAACTTTCAGTCAGTGAGATGATTACTTAATCATATTTGCTTTAGAAAATGGGTAAATGTTTTTTTTTTTTTTTTTTGAACAATAATATTTATCTAAAATAACATACATCGACAATGAATAGCGATATCTTTAATTGCTTATTTTCTTTTTTTTTTTTTGTCTACAGTTACTGGGTTCTTTCGAATAATAATTGTAGACATTGTTGAATGGCTCAATTAGTGATTCCTTTCTTTGCCATGCTGAAGCCAAAAATATATACAGGTATCCTTTGCTTAACGAGGTTTTGCTTAACGCGGGATTTGACTAACGCGGCGAAATTAATTGCGACAATCCCTTGATATACGCGTCAAGAGTTTTGTTTAACGCGCCTTTAAATTTACCAAAATTCCATCAAATACGACATCATTGCTACAAACCATGGATATGGGCGTCATTGCTCATAGAAAATCGGAGAAAATGTGATTAAACTCTAAGAAGTTTGTAAAAATTTTAGCATTAAACACGCAACTGAAAACATTCATGACTCATGGGAGCAAGTGTCTTCTAGCTGCATGAGAGCGGTTTGGAAAAACCTTTTGCCAGAATGCGCTAATGACTTAGGTTGTTTTCAAAATCCTGTGAACAACGTGGTTTAAGAAATCGTTGCAATTGGTGAAGACCAGGGCCGGATTTAGACTTGCTGAGGCCCTAAGCTATACAAAACCCAGAGGTCCCCTACTGTTTTAAATTACATCAGCTGGTCTTTTTGTTTTTTTTTATTTGAGGCCCCGGAAGATTGCGAGGCCCTAAGCTGTAGATTTTTTAGCTTATACCTAAATCCGGCACTGGTGATGACCTTGGTTTTGATGGTGTTGATGCAGAAGATGTTAAAGAATTATTGGATTCAAATTCAAAAGATTTCCGTGACAACGATCTTCTTGAAAATGAACAACAACGCACATATGAAGACAACGAACAAATGGAATGTGAAGATGCGATTCCAAAGGAGATAACAATCGAAGAACTGGATGGAATATTTCGCAGTTTAGAATCGCTTAATCAGCAAGTAATGGATCCAGATGTTAATCGAAGAATACTTGTTTGTCGAGGTCTGGAGACTCATTTTGCTTGTTATCGTATAATTTATACCGATAAGGAAAAAAAATAAAACTATTCAAACGACTCGTGATAACTTCTTTTGATAAAACAATTGCAGTAACTAATGTAGATACAAGCATTTATTAAACATTTACTTTGCATTCATTTTTAATCTTTTCTTAAATAATACCACATAAAAGGAATTATTAATACTGTAATCGATCATGGACGAATTAATAACCATGGATTATTATATTTGATTAATGCGATTTTGATATACGCCGTAACATCGAGGGATAAATTAATCGTGTTAATCAAGTGATACCTGTAATCATTTAATAAAACTTACTAATTTGAATAATAATATAAAAATAATATTTAAATTTTAAAATGTTAATTTTAAACTATAAAAATTAATGTAAACTTTTATTTAGTTTTATATTTTAAAATTAAATATAATAATAATTAAAATGTATAGTACACCTACTAATATATAATATCTGTAATAAATAATGATCTTGCTTAGCAATTTTAGTTGTTTTTGTTGATTACGTTATCTGATTTTTGGTAGAGGATGTGTGTGTGAGAGTGAATCCCAAAAAAATGAATTCGATTTACTTGCTATGTGAATTTGCATTTTATTACACGCGTTATTACAAGCCACATATTGCCTGGGATTATAAACTCATACTGCTATAGAACAATGAATTCCCGCCACCAATGCGTTGCAAGCCAAGCCAAGCTGATATTGATGAGCGCACTGCTGGTTGCCTGTCTGTCTGTCTATCTATCTATATACATATTCTCTTAGTCCATTCTCTCGGAATTAAGCACCAGTCTATTTCCAGAAAATGATATCTGGACTATTTATAGAATGGAGTCAAGAGGACAGTGATCCAAGGTCATTCTAAAAGTCCGATACATCCATAAGGCACATGTTGGGGCAATAAAAGACGAGAATGAAGATATCGATGAATCTCCAGGATCCAATGCCATTTACACAAGCAGTTTCGATTTGTACATTGATCACAGATCAAGACTCGAGGGTTGTTTCCGCTTTTGAATGCCTTATCTAACCTCTTCTAGGGGGTTGTGCACCACCACCACCTCCAGCTGACAAGGAAGCAGCTCCGAATCCTGGAATGACTGCTTCTGCCCTGGCGACATCATCGTCACTCAAAAACTGAACATCAGGATCTCCGGCTCTTAGGTTGTTATTGAGGTAGAAGAAATCAGCAGCGTTGGCACAAGGAACGGCTTCCTCAGGATGGGAACAGGTGAAAGTGAGCTGGTTGAAGACAGTCAGATTACCACAGATAAAGCTCCATTGTCGAGGTTCACTTCCTTCAGCAGAGTGGCAAACGTGAAAGACCTGGCAATTGTTGTCGACATCAGCATAGTAGCCATCCTCGCTGCACGCAAACGTTGATTTTACACTGCCGATAAGCAGTTCGGCACCGTCTGGCAGAGCGTACGCCTGTCGTTTAGTCTGAAACGAAAAAGGGAAATAGTTCAGAGCACTGAAAACGTAAAACATATTCTACCCCCCCCCCCCCCAAAAAAAAAAAAAAAAAAAATTACTGCCACTCGATCCTGCTTAAGGAATAATATAACATCAAATAACAAACGTATTTAGCGATTCCGTAGTGCAGTTGGAAGAACAACTTGCCTATGGATTGGATTTCAGTTCTCGTCTGGACGAGAGAATTCTTTTATATGGACTTTTCAAGCGAAGGTGAGAAAGCCGATCTCGTACGGCAGTAGCAGGGTTTTATGTTTCTCTCGGAAACTGGGGTTTAATCTTCCCGCATACAGGCAAATCGGCAAGAGAACACGCGGAGTTAACAAACAAATATGTGCCATTATTGGGCAGTAGATGGCGTGGTGTGGATGGTGAATTAAGCAGTGTAGATGCTTTGTATAGTGTAGAGTGCTTTCCGCAATGAGTCCTTGTGCGCCAAGGAAATGTCAAGTAATAATAACAATAATATACGTATATGTTTAAAAATAAATACGTAATTCTTTACGATTTCAGTAAATTAATTATTTACTGAAATCATATAGTTAACTTCGAGCTGTTCGATGATTATAATCAACGAACAGCTCGAAGAATAATTATCCTTCAAAAATAAAGAATAATGAACAGGATGAAAGAATCCTAACATATTTCGAAGAAATTGTATAAATTGTACTTATTGTTCAAAAGAAATAGCATCACTGCACAGAACCCATGTACGTTTGTTTTGAAACATTTATTCTAAATGGAAGTATACCAAACATTTAAATTTCATTTTAATTTAATTTGAAGTAAATAATCTTCTTTATCGAGATCATAAAGGATGTAATTAGGCATAGTCAGTTGACTATACGTAAATTTATAAAAGGTGTCGGATATTTGCTTTATTTAAAAAAAAATAACTACTCTAATATTTAAGTAATAAATTATAATTAATTATTACAATTACGAACTCAATAGCATTTTATTAAATAATTTATATTAATTTTATCTTTAAGTGAGAAAAAGGGGAAGAAAGGTTTCATTTTGTATTAAGCACACACAGCTTCCTTTATAAAAATTGCAGCGACTTTTTTTTCAACTATAACTTACTGCAGAGGGCGTTGCTGTTTCGTCTACCATTTTGTGCTTAGTTTCGTGACACTTGGAATTGACAAACATCTATACATGCTATGGTGACCACAGTTGCATTATTACTTCCTATTAGGCTTCGTATTAAAATTATTGCAATAAGTAAGAAGAGTATTCGTAATAAAATTGCGTGAACACATATTTTTCTTATAGCCCTGGTGATTTGAGCATGCGATTTAAGATTATCTTTAAATATTGCAAACTGGCAAAAGATTAGCGATGTATGCAATCTACATCACAATGGTCAAGAGACTAGCGCATGCGCATAAAGCAGTATAAAATTTATGAGCAGTGGATAAAGACTAGCCATTTTTTACTATTTTAAAGAAAATTGTGGTAAATATGCCGTATCTTGCATGCATAGTTGGTGCTGCACTGCAGGTTCAACGCAGTGAAATTATTAATAGTCGTATATAAAAAATAAATAATTAAATAAAATAAACTTTAAATTAAAATATTCAAGAAGTTATTAAAATGTTTCAGTATCTTAAAGGTGAAATTTCTGATTTGTTTTTTATTCAAAGAATCAAATCGATATCTTGAGCAAGTCACAATTTATAGATAAAAAATTAACATGATTCCAAATTTTGTCAGATATTTTCTGGTGTACAAAACTTCATGAGGATACAATTGAGTCATGATAATTACAAATACACCGACAATTTTAAAGTCAAAAGAAAAACATTAAAATGCTACAAAAGAAAACAGTAGAATGCTTACCCTTGGCCGTCCATTAACAAGAGTCAGACCGACTAGAACTGTGAAAAGAAAACAGAATTACAGTTATTATTAAAAATGAATAAAATAATTGTTACTACTATTCAATAATTGCTGTGCTGGTTGACAAAAAGTGCCTTCTAGTATCGTTACGTTCCTTACTAAACAGCGTAGTAAATGTAGTTACGAAAGTGGTATTTTACAGTGAATGAATAAGTTTTCTTTCCATACATTTCTTTTTTTTTTTTTATTTTAATTACATTTCTAGATGTTGACAGACATAAAAACAAGCAATCGTTGCACTCACACAATAATGGCAGCGAGAAATTTAATGTCGGTTTATGTTATAGGACCATTAGCCAAACATCACGTAATAATAAGTATTATTAATATGTAATATACGTAAGATAAACATTATGGCGACGCTATGCGAATAATAGTTGTCAGCAGTTACCGCTAGGTGGCCATGGGTTTATTCCAACTTGATATACTTCAAGATTAAATTTCATTTATGAAATCATTGCTAAAAGTTTAGAGAAATCGAGAAAGAAAAACGCTATATTAAATGCTCGAAAAAAGCACGTGGTATTTAAATTTATCTTTGAAATTACAGTAGCATTTCTAAGCATAATGTACAGTATGTATATAAAATGTAAAAAATAATAATAATAATAACAATAACAATAAAATGTAATATATTTAATGAAATAATAAAGAAATCATAAAAATGCATAAATTAGAAATCTTTTAAGTTAAATATATTTCTTAATAATCAGCAAAATTTAAAACATTTAATAATAAATGATATATAAATAAACATGAACGAAATTATTAGGAGACTATATCTAATATCATTGGAAAAGTCGTTGTTAAATTGATCACATAGGGAATTCAATTATTTTCCTGGAATTTGCAATTGAATTTTAAAGTCAATAAAATTCAAACAGGACGCATTTATCTTTCAAATAACATCGAAATTAAAAAAGAAAAAATCCTTACCGAGGACTACAGCTACTTTCATTTTAAATTCCAGTGAGAAATTTTAACCTGCATAAAAATAATAGCATGTATTATTTTACAATGTCATATATTTTAATAGATATAATTCTAAAATAAATCCAAAAGGAAAATATCTCATACTTAAGTGACCAAATATAAAAAGTTACAATTTAATAGATATTATCAAATGTTTACTTTCAATTCACATCGGATTTGTTGTTGATAATAGATAAGGTTGATTGGAATAGCACATCATAATGAGTTGTAAATAATAACAATGAATAAAATTGAGAAAGAAGTATTTAATAAATGATTTCTAATAATAATAATAATATTTTTAGATAGAAATCATGCGTCACTAGATATGAAATATATCATCAGCGACGCATAGCCTTAAAAGTTTCTTGTTTGAAATAAATAAATTTTTAAAATCCTTATAAGTACTGGCTTAAAGGGCAAAACAAGAATGCTTTTCATCTTCCCCATTGTCTGTAGAGGACAGTGTAGGGATAAGGTGTTATTGAGCTATTAAAGCTCTGATCATGGCAGGAGGGTAACAGCAATAGCCGAGCCTCAGTTAGAACTTCATTGGCTACAGCATTGCCATCCAAGGATATATTAATCACCTTATGTGTAAGTAAAGCCGGCTCTAAAAATTCAGACGATCCCTAGACCACTCAATCGTGGGCGAAAGACCGTCCATCTCAGCGTTGGCTGCACTCAGTGACGGCCTTCCACCCACCCACCACCACCACCACCACCGAACAGAACCGCTCATATTCCGAAGAAAAGCATTCACCGACAAAGCCCCTCACCGGGCCGTGCCGGAAAACACTTTCCCCGGAGACTCAAATTGCTCTCTTAAGGCAAAAACCTTAAGAGAGCGAACTGAAAACTCTCGAATCTCAGTGCCCCAGGGGGGGGGGGTAACAGCAACAGCCGAACCTCAGTTAAACTTCATTGGTACAGCATTGCCATCCATTACCCTCCAAGGGTATTAATTTAATCAGTCACCGACTATTTAAGTAAAGGTGAAATCTCAAAAAATCGGACGATCTCTAGGCCACTCCATAGTGGGCGAAAGACCGTCCATATCTCAGCGTTGTTTCCACTCAGTGACGGGCTCCCCCACCACCGAGCAGAACCGCTCAAATTGCGAAGAAAAGCATTCAAGGACAAAGCCCCTCAGCGGGCCGTGCCGGAGAACACTTTCCCCGGAGACCCAAATTGCTCCCTTAAGGCAAAAACCTCAAGAGAGCGAACTCAAAAACTCTCGAATCTCATCGCCCAAGGGGGTAACAGCAACAGCCGAACCTCAGTTAAACTTCATTGGTACAGCATTGCCATCCATTAGCCACCAAGGGTATTAATCAATCACCGCACATCTCACAGTCGATTCGTCTCTCCCAAACATAAAATTTCTAGAATTAAAATTGTTAATAATAACAATTCTCTTATCCAATTTTTGCAATGGTATGCTAGGCGGAATATTAAAGGAATATTAATTAATTTTAGAACTATTAAATCAAAATTTGTATGTAAATTTCTAAAACTCTGAAATTTCGTGGAGTTAAAAGAAAATTCTGTTAATAAATATAAAAATATATTTAATACTTATTCTTATTATCGAGCTAAGCGTCATATATTTTCGTTGGCACATCTCGGGTTTTGAAATGCATATGCTATCACTATTAACTACTGTTGTTAACATTATCATATGTAATAAAAAAACAAATTGCAGTGATCTTTTGTCCTCTGTATTATTAAGTGAGGCAACTTTTATTTCTTTTCAGTATTTTAGCACGGTACTGATTATCATACTAATCTTATTTAACTAGTTAGTCATTCATCTACTCAGTGGTTGTTTATTTTCGATGAACTACAGTTCCTGAAGGGGAAAAAAAAAAAGCGCTTTTGCCTCGAAATTAACTATCCTGTAATGACCAAAGTTAAAACCCAAAAGACGGAAAATAGGATTATAACATTCGCGCTATCTAAAATTACTGGTGGCACCAGAGGAGAAATGTGAGGAAAGAAAGGTCACGTAAACTTCAGGGATTAAGTAGAAAATCTTTGACGTTTTAAATTAAAGAGATTCTAGCGGTTCTTATTAATCAAACTAATGAAACGAAAGAACAATGAACTCAGTGAGATTCACGTTTTCTTTTCACTAATTTAACTGAAGTTAAAGAATCAGAACTTTTTTAAGAACGGAGCCGTATTTTAAGGATGCTAAAGATAAAAAGGTTCGTTAAACTTACTTTTCATCATTAGAAATTATTTATAGCTTGTATATGAGATTTGTTTTATGTAGTCTGAAGAAAGGAGCGCATTTCTATTAACTCTAGAGGCAAATTCCCAACCTGTTCTGAAAAACTATATTAAGAAGATAGGGCCTATAAAATTATTATTTTTCTTTAGCGCGAGTTTAAATGTTCCGAATTAGGATGAGGCAACTAAGGCAATTTGGGAGAATATATCGTTATTTGGGAGAATATATGGGAGAATAGTTCATTAGTTGTTATGGAGAAGAAAAATCCTCACTGCCTCCGTATGGGAGGCAGTGGGGATTGTGATGGTGGCGGTGGGGATTGTGATTGGCTACAGCATTGCCATCCATCACCTGGAGGGTGATGGATGGCAATGCTGTAGCCAATGAAGTTCTAACTGAAGCTCGGCTATTGCTGTTACCATCTTGCCATGATCAGAGCTTTAATAGCTCAATAACACCTTATCCTTACACTGTCCTCTACAGATAACGGGGAAGATGAAAAGCATTCTTGCTTCGCCCCCTTTAAGCCAGTCCTTATAAGGATAAGGACTAAATGGAATAGGGAATCCTTATAAAATACAGAAGACCCATAAATTTGAAAAGCTTCGAAAATTGACAACAGAACTAAGAACATTCTGTCCTCGGCATTAGAGGAGGAGTTGCCTTAGCTTATCCTACTTAAAAGATCGGGCGCTGCCTAGGAATCCGCTAATTTTAAGTTTCTACATCTTCAGCTATAAAATAAGGATATATTTTAAATATCGTCTGTTTCTATTTATTTGAAATCGCTGAAAAGAAGTTTTGATAGTTGAAAGTTTTTAGGATCATTCCTGAAATAAAATAACTAAAATTTGTCCTTTTTTTATGGGGAACAATAACATAAAAAATCCACTCGTCACCTTGGTCTGAAGAGTTAGGTTTAGTCTACATGGAGGACTACCTGCTTCAAAGGAGTCAGAACTAAAAAGATACTTTGGGGGGGGGGGGGAGGATGGAGAGGACAATTGAAACTTGGTACAAAAGATTTACAAATATTTCTTATTTTAGTAATATAATTTACTTTAATTTTCTCTAATAATTTTTGAAATAAGGAAAAACAACTTTTTTTATCGTTTAAGGGAAATTCAGTGAATTTATCTTGATTTTTTAGAGAACAATCAGCTGCAAAAGAAAACAAAATATATTTAAACAATATTGTGTGTGTGTGTGTGTGTGTGTGTGTGTGTGTGTGTGTGTGTGTGTGTGTGTGTGTGTGTGTGTGTGTGTGTGTGTGTGTGTGTGTGTGTGTGTGTGTGTGTGTGTGTGTGTGTGTGTGTGTGTGTGTGTGTGTGTACTCGTAAATGAAATAGTTGGTTTGATAGTGAGATTCGCAATCAAGAGAAAGAAATAATGTAAAAAGGGATCTTTTGAGCATGCGTAATTGGGTCAACGCAAGCAGCTGTTTCAGAACCAGTTGTGGGAAGGATACTATAACGAAAGAGTGAATGGCGGGGGATTCAAGTAGAGTAGCGATAGACCTTGCAGAACACTGAAGTATAGTTAAATTTCTTGTTGACAGTTTCCATCTCACAAAGCAGGTACTTGCACTTCGTCGCTATTGTGCAAATGCGCTATGACTAAGAAGAAGAAGAAGAAGAAAGCATTAAAATCTCCTCTTACCAGCCAACAGACGACATTTATTACCTCACTAACATTTTATTTTTATCACAGTTGCACGCACAATAGAAACGCGTTCGGAGAAATAGCTCGAGGTCAAATTATATAAATTATATAGTAGAAAAAAAAAGTTCAGTTCTCACAAATATTTTGAACAAGGACACGATGAAAAAACAAATAATCACATACGGTAGACTGAAAGTCTCATATTTAAATGATTTAGACGAATATAAGAAAATTATGAATGAAAAACAAAAACTTTCTCTCTCTCTCTCTTTATCAAAGAATCTATCCGGACATCCATTTACAAACTAATCAAATAAATCCATCTTCTAGTCAGATGTTACGTAGATAAAGTAATAGTAATTAATCATACATCTATTATACCCAAAGTATTTTCAAAGGCGAGAAATTACTTATGTATAAAAAACTTTGGGAGGTGACTGAATACATTTAAGGGCGTAGTTAGCTATCTTCTACAAACTTAAGAAATAAGAAGCGGTTTACTTACCTAGAAGAGAATTACCTCCTTGTTGATTCAGTAAGGTCCCACCATCCTTTATATATATACTGAAGCTGGGGATGAGATTAATGTTTTCCCACGTGCGTCTCAGAGCGCGTGACTTCGTTGGCGTCCAATGAAAGAGATGGTAAAAGGTGGGATGTGCTGAAGAAAGTGTGCCACCTACGAGATGAGCCCAAAGGAGACGGCCTTGTCACGAAAACGTTGACCCCTACCTTGGCTGACCTTTGCAGTGTCTGGATACTGGGCTGTCCCCTCGTGTCATAGGCTACATTTTTTACCAATATTCAGACACTAGTTCGGCTCTTCGGAATCGTGATGTTCGCAGAGCTAATGGGTGGGACTAAGGGTCGGATGGAACAGTGTGATGTGTTAGGTATGGTCACATCGCCTGTTTGGTATTATTCCAAGACTCTTCATCATTTTCCTCCTTTCTCTCCCCCCAACTTCTCAAATAACCCTTCTAGTTCGCTAACAAGTAAAGGGTGGAGGTTAGTAATGGAGTTTTTGTAAAAAATATTATATCTTTCTTTTACTCGAGTAGCTCCTTAATGATTAGGAGTGAACAGGATACAGAACTGCTGTTTGGGATGATAAATTAACAACAACATTACTTGTCATAACGGTTAACGGTTTTTTTCTCCAATCGTGGGAGTTTTAAGAATAACGGTTAAGTGCCATGTTGCTGAACATTGGAGTTAAGTATACAAAGCATTCACCTCATAAACATTAACAGAGCAAATGTTTATAGCGATAACGAATGTTAGTGACACATTCTGAATAATGACAGGCATTGAGAACATGTTATTAACATGAAAATCATTTAGGCATTATTAATGACCCAAATTAACAGTTGAACAATTTTACTGCATTGCAAATGCCCCTGCTATACATCGTTAACCTACTTTAAAACATGAGAGAATGACTAACAAGTTTTATCATTGAGAACTATCGTTAACACATAATTAATAATGGAAAATGTTAACACAATATTAATCTTAAAGATGCCTCTTTCAACACTTAGTCATTGAGGCATTATTAACAACGACAGGATTATTAGCTAACAGTTAACTAACAAAATGAACACAAGTTTAGCTAATGATTACCTCTTTTAACAATAAGATCACTGTTTTAACACATTAATAACAATGAGAGATAACAAAGAAAAATCATCCTATTTAAAGAATAGTTTAGGACTTCGACAGAATATTCACTGAGGTTGTAAATCTACATAAAAATCAGACCCAGCTGGGTTAAGATTAAAAAAAAACTACACATGCTACCGAAATTCCAATTCTTCCCGGGAAGATACTCTGATCCTTTCGATTAAGGCTGAGTTGACTGTTCTAAATCGAAGGAGTGTATTTTCTTCTGAACATTCTTTCAAATGAGATACTTGCAATTCAAAGACTTAACACTTACACCTCTAATCGCCTTAGTTTTTTTTTCTATACTACCCCAACTAACCATCAACCCATGGATTTTAGCATAAACAATCCCTCGTTTTTTTTCCTCTGCTTATCATTACTCTTCGTCTTCTAAGAATTTTAAAATTCTGTCAACTTTTACACTAATGTATGTATCACCTTTGATCAAAGGTGTCCCCTTATTACACGATACAGCATGTTAGCTACCAAAATTCCGTTTCTACTTGCCCTTTTTTGCATTTTTAAGATTATTAATGGCGTACACAAAAGGTGAAAACGAGTCTATTAGTAACCTTATATTCACCACTGCTCACGAACAAGTAAATTGCATTAATAAAGGACGCTCAATGAATAAGCAAGTAGCAGCTGAATAGATTGCATGACCTTAACATGGCCCTGACCAGTCCTATTTATGATCTCCGTGGTTCCAATAGCACCCACATTTTCAAGCGTAAGTCTATACTTTAACTTAATTGATCGCCCTAAAGTTCTCGTTTTCAATAATGTTCACATGCTAGTTTCCATTGTTGAAGTTAATTACTTGATGACGTCACAATTCGCTAGAAAATCCAATGAAATCATTTCAAAGCTTGTATATTACCATGTTAAACATTCACGCTTGGTAGTAACTGAAGATTATCTTGTGTGTTAACATCTGTGTGAAGTCCATTCTACGTTCCCCAAAATGGACATTTTACTTAATATGTGCCCCGTGTTCAGTGTTCTCCACTGGTAGTAACAAATGAGATGCAACATTTTGAACATTACTCACTGACAGCTTACAAAATGTAACTTTTTTAATCCATGGTGGCTTGTAGGAATTTTTCTTTAAACCCCATACTGTTTTTCTAATAATCTCTTGTTACAAAGACAACAATAATAACTTCATACACTTCAAAATATGCTTAGAGAATTTTAATTTACTTCTTAAAATTCAACTTAAATTGTAAAGGCTGTGGAATGTATTCAGAGCACATCTACCACCACAACTTGAGGTATCTGAACTCTTAGAACTTGTTGAACTTCGTAACCCATGACCTTTTTCTTTTTGCTGCGATAGTTGGGCTGAAATCCCCTCTTGTAGTATTCATTAAGAACTTTGTTTTACTATAAAGAAAAGAAAACTAATTACTAACACATAAAAATACAAAGGAAGTATAAACAAAGTGGAAATGAAGATCGAAAATATATTTGTTTGAAATTGCAATTATTCGTTGTATATTACTGACTGGTTTAAAAGCATGATCTATATTTATAGAAGCATTCTAAGTATTGATATATACAACATGCTTTATTGATAACGGGAATCAATTCTTACCATGAACAGTTAACGATACCTATAGTTTCCTGATGATTGTCAGTGTGTGTTGTCAGAAGGATTGTGATATACACTATTGACACGAAAGAGCGGCTGTCTGTCAATATACATCTCGCCTCTGCTCTCAATAGGAAATATACTGTGATAGTTCAATGACCGGGCATATGTAGGTATTCTCTGTTCATATATATATATATATATATATATATATATATATATATATATATATACAAAGAGAGAGAGAGATAGAGAGAGAGAGAAAGAGAGATAGAGAAAGAGAGAGAGAGAGAGAGAGAGAGAATTAACCTCAATGGCCGGTACATGAACAAAGCAAGTACCTCTTTTTGACAGAAATATGAAAATACTCTGACCTAGTATATTTATATCGCTTTAGTCCATTCAACCCATATATTTCATCTCTACAATAATACTGTTTACACTTTATTTACGATCTGTAAATAAATTTTGTCAATAAAAGAGTTGATACGAAAATATTAACAAAATTTTAGATCCAATCCCATAACTTGCTACACTAAATGTAAACAAAGTGTTTATATAAATTCAAAGTTTTTAAATTTCCTGATTATTGTCAATGTGTCAAAGAAGGATTGTGTCAGAAGAAAAAAGAAAACCAGGACGTCCTCTTAAACGATTCAACGATGACTTCTAAGGCCGGAACAGGCCACACTAGTCCTAAATCCTTGATATGCATAATGATAATGATGACAGTTTTTAAATGACTATGAAACTTATATTATAAATATAATAGCCATAAAATTATCAAATAAATATAAATTACTCTGAAAAAGAATGATTATTTTATTTTTATTTTTTACTATTTTCAAATTTTACTGTATTATTTTGACACACCAATATTAAAATAATATAAGTATTATACATATTATGTATATCGGAGATGGAAGGATTGATTCATTCAATCCAATATCCTTGGAGGGTAATGGATGGCAATGCTGTAGCTAATGAAGTTTTAACTGAGGCTCGGTTATTCTCCTACCATGATCAGAGCTTTAATTGCTTAATAACACCTTATCCATACACTGCCCGCTACAGATATTCTCCTACCATGATCAGAGCTTTAATTGCTTAATAACACCTTATCCATACACTGCCCGCTACAGATAACGGGGAAGATGAAAAGCATTCTTGCTTCGCCCCTTTAAGCCAGTCCTTATATATATATATATATATATATTAGGATAACCAAGCAATTTTATATGCTTGGTTATTTTAGCTCCTAATCCCAAGTGTGCAAAAATAATCCCAAGTTAAAAATTTATTCCCATATATATATATATATATATATATATATCGGAGATATTATTGAGATTACCTCCTCTTTTGAGTCTGGTTTTTGCTGTCACTGTGATCGGACGTATTCCTTTAGACTGCCTAGTTGATTTTTATATAAGGTTTTTCGGGAAGCTCGCATTGCACTGGAACTAACACAGTTCGTGACCCACTATCTCCCCCTCTTATGAAATATGCAGAGGTCTAATGGCCGGCAGGCCCCACCCGCAATGAGGACCAGTGGTGGTTGAATGGTTTTTAGGGAGATAGATCGCTGCACTGTGTCCAAGTAAGCTCCTGAAACTCCTTTTCCCCCTTTTTTTAGGATAGTCTCCTATAACAGACTAACTTTTTGCTGGTAGACGCTTATTCTAAGCTGTCTACGGGATTTGCTAGTAGACTCTCAGTCTACAGGATTACTCGGGAAACTGCTAGTTTCTCTCAGGGCAAACTATAGACTCTCCATACGACGAGCTTGATTTCAAACAACTTTTGGCTATCTTTAAGCATGTAGGAGAGATACTACAAAGGAAATGGCCAGGAAAAGTGGCAATCCACCAGGTAGAGGAGGTGGAGATAGAGGACTGTCAATCCCCTGACCCTCTCCACAGCACTTCTCATGATAAAACCAGAGAGATTATATCACCAATTAACGACCAGCCCCTAGTGGACTCAGATAACTCTACAGACTACCAGGTTGTCAGCAGAAAGAAGCGCAAGAAGGGGTCGCCAGTTGAACAGAACCTGAAATAGTATATCAAATGGACACATCAGTGCTATCTGGTGCAAGAACAGAGACAGATATACTGACACAGCCCAAAGAGAGGATACCACCAGTAATCCTGAGATCTAAGGAAAAATGGTCGTCACTTGCACAAACGATGAAGAACAATAACATCATGTTCTCATCAGCCAAAAACACAAATGATGGAGTCCGCATACAGCCCGAAGGAACAACGGACTACCGCCAGCTCACCAGACTTATGGATGAACAGAAATTACCATATCACACATACCAACTGAAAAGTGAAAAAACCTTAAGATAGTTATCAGAGGATTGGTAGAAAACATAACATCAGAAGAGATAGCTACTGACCTCAGATCACAAGGCTTGGAGCCGATCAAGATCTCTCGCATGTATCGAGTATACAAGCGTCCCATGCCTCTGGTCTTAGTGGAGATCAGTAAAGATCAGAGAGAAATCTACGATCTCAGAATAGTCTGCAACTTGGTGATCAGAACTGAGCCACTGAGAAGAAAGGCATCGGCTGGTCAATGCCATCGCTGCCAAAAATATGGGCATGCGCAAATGCTATGCAGAGCAGATTACAAGTGTGTAAAGTGCGGTGGCAACCATCCCTCGCACACTTGTATCAAGCCAAAGACCATGCCTGCTAAATGTGCGAACTGCAGCGGCCCACATCCTGCGAATTACAAGGGTTGTTCTCTACATCCATCCAACCTCCAAAAGTCTAGACAGGAGTCAGTCCCATCCATTCAGAAAAGTATCATGAGATCTGCGCCTGAAATCAAAGCGCGGGTAGTTACGCCAGATAAATCCTATGCTTCGGTGGTTTCCTCGCGTAACACCGAGGTACTCCCTGCAACTAGCAGTCAAAACTCCTCAGCAATTCTCGCTGCCTCACTAGGGGAGATGTTAACGGCCTTTAGCAAAACAAATGCAAGCCAGGCCGACACCAACAAATTCCTTAGGAATACTCAGGTCATTTTCTCTATGATTAATGACTAATCCGGCCTCAACATCAAATTCTATGCAGATAGTATTCTGGAATGCAAATGGTCTCAACAACAAAATTTTGGAACTACAGGAACTTACAGATCCTTTACAAATTGATATTCTCCTCATTAACGAGACTCACCTACATCCCTGCGATAATCCCAAACTCAGAAACTATTCGTTACTTAGAAATGACAGACGCAATGCTAGAGGTGGAGGCACTGCCATCTTTGTCAGAAGAAACATCCGCTATAATGAGATTAAGAAGATTAATACATCTAACCTCGAGGAGACAGGCATAGAAATTCATACCAACAATGCAGGCAGCTTAAAGATTTATTCTGTATATAACCCCCCCCCCCCCTGGCAAACCTCTTCTCCCCTCTGATCTCTCTCAGCTACTAGACACCAATGAAGCAATAATTGTAGCAGGAGATCTCAATTCCAAGCATCCTTTATGGAACAGCAAGAGTTTTAACAACAACGGAATGATCCTCTACAATTTTACCTTGAAGAGAAATATTGTTATTGCAGGCCCGATCGAGCCAACACATTACGGAGTGATCGGCAGACCTGATGTTTTGGATATTGCTATATTTAACAACATTTCTCATCAATTCCAACTTCAAGTGGTTGACGAACTTAGCTCAGATCACAATCCAGTACTTCTAAGTTTAGGAGGGGAGCATGAGCTCATTCTCAGCCAATCCCACACTAACTTTGCAAAATTCAAGGCTAAAATGAACACTATCATAGATTCAGTACCTACTATCTCTTCCCGTGAAGAAATTGACGTGGCAGTCAGCAATCTTGAATGTAAAATACACTCTGGCTTATCCGCAGCTTGTTCTATTTCCACCCCAGCTCAAGTAAACTTACTTCCTGAAGAAATCCTTACTCTAATCAGAAACAAAAATAGACTCAGACGCCGCTATCACAACATGCTATCTCCGCAAGACCGTCGAGAACTAAATAGAGCGTCCAACCTAGTCCGTTACGCATTAAAAGATTACAGCAATGGGAAAGAAAACTCTGTTCTCTCAAAACTGAAGATAATTCTCTGTGGAAGTTGACTAAAGCTCTCCGTACAGATCGCTCTAACATCCAGCCCATTCACGGAGAAAGAGGTCTTGTTTACAGAGATAATGAAAAAGCAGAAGCTTTCGCTGACGCTCTCCAACTTCAGTGCCGTCCTAATTATGCGCATGCGGATCTGATTTTCATAGAGAAAATATACCGTCGAGTACGCTCCGCGCTTCGGCAACCTTGTAGCCGTGAAAATATCTGTCCCACCTCACCTAAAGAGATCTATTCAATCATTAGGAAGCTTAAAAACAAAAAAGCCCCTGGTCGAGATGAAATTACCAACAAAACAATTAAAGCCCTCCCACACAAAGCTGTCATGCATTTAGTAGCCATTATTAATGCAATGCTGAGATTAAATTATTTCCCCTCAAGATGGAAACAAGCTGATATATTCCTTATACTCAAGCCTGGTAAGGCACCTCAAATGCCACAGAACTATAGACCTATCAGTCTTTTATCATGCCTAGGAAAAATCGCAGAAACAGTCATTCTCAACCGATTTAATGAGGAAGTGAATAAAAATAACATAATTCCGAAAGAACAATTTGGTTTCTGTACCGGACATAGCACTACACAGCAAATTCACAGACTGACTGAATTCATCACTACAGGCTTTAACTGGAAACAGCACACAGGAGCTATCTTTTTAGATGTTGCAAAAGCATTTGATAAGGTGTGGCACAAAGGTCTCATCTATAAATTAATTTCAACCAACATCCCTCTTTACCTTACTAAAATTATTTACTCCTTTCTACAAGACCGCAAAATCCAGGTCACGTTGCGTGGAATTCGATCCTCATTGAAAAAAATCACTGCTGGTGTCCCTCAAGGCTCGCTGCTCTCACCGTTGCTTTTTAACATTTTTGTTTCTGATGTTCCTAGCACATCACTAACCACTATAGCTAGTTATGCGGATGATATGACAATTCTTAGCAGATCTCTCAGGCCACATATAGCTACGCAGCGCTTGCAAACTGCAGCAACAAATTTGGAGGACTGGTTCAGAAAATGGAGAATATCTGTAAATGCCGATAAAAGCACTGCCATTCTCTTCACAAGAAGACAAGCATCTCACTTTGGAGAAGTT
The DNA here is from genome assembly GCF_054136105.1 of Typopeltis vanoorti. Lineage (NCBI taxonomy): Eukaryota > Metazoa > Arthropoda > Arachnida > Uropygi > Thelyphonidae > Typopeltis > Typopeltis vanoorti. The sequence goes on along the minus strand of NC_143557.1, from coordinate 97,083,011 downwards.
AAACTTTTTAACATAGCCATCCCATGGAGAACTAGCACCAAATATCTAGGCATTCAACTTGATAATCATTTAAACTTCAACTCCCACATAGTTTATGCATGCAAAAAAGCAAACTTTGCAATTGTGCAACTCTATTCTCTCCTCAATCGAAGAAGTCAAGTCAGCACTGAAAACAAACTACGGATCTATAAAACAATTATCAGACCATCGTTAACTTACGGATCAGCGGCATGGGGTCACACTTCCCCCACCAACATAAAAAAAACTACAAGTTATTCAAAACAAGTGCCTCCGTATGATTTTCAACGCTCCGTGGTTTGTCAGAAATGCTCTCTTACACCGTGATGCCGATATTCTAGATATTCCCACGTTCCTCCATAACAGTGCTGCTGCTTATTTTGCCAAAGCAGCTGTTCATCCAAATCAACTCATTCAAGAGTCATCTAACTATGACGAACACGACAGGTGGAAACATAAGCGCCCGAAAGCAGCTCTGCTTATCGGTTCAGGTGCCTCCTTCTCATCCTAAATAGGGTGAGCCAGGTGCTCGCTAATCTTGAATACAAGACTATTTCATAGCGACGAAGGGATCGGAGTCCATGGGACTGATTATCCATCATGCCACATCAGTTATCAGTTATCATTATTGAGATATTGATATTGAAATTGATATTATTGAAATATTTCAAATTGGGTTTCATTCAATAAACAAGGTTTGTGATTTTTCATTTTCGCGAAAAGAATTTTGAATTTCGTTTTATTTTTATATTAAATTGTGTGTACGTGTTGTGAGCATCACCGCAAGATTCGAATTATCTAATGTGTTTGAGAACTCGGCCGATGAAGTAGTCAGATACGAAACTAACTCAAAGTCAGGCTAAGAGGGTTTTTATTTAGAAATAATTTATCAAAATACGTAAAACTGTTTTAAAAATCACCAAGTTTGATTCGATTAGCAGATAAGCTATAAATATACATAGTATTTGAATAAATATTATTCGAATTATCTAATGTGTTTGAGAACTCGGCCGACGAAGTAGTCAGATACGAAACTAACTCAAAGTCAGGCTAAGAGGGTTTTTATTTAGAAATAATTTATCAAAATACGTAAAACTGTTTTAAAAATCACCAAGTTTGATTCGATTAGCAGATAAGCTATAAATATACATAGTATTTGAATAAATATTATTCGAATTATCTAATGTGTTTGAGAACTCGGCCGACGAAGTAGTCAGATACGAAACTAACTCAAAGTCAGGCTAAGAGGGTTTTTATTTAGAAATAATTTATCAAAATACGTAAAACTGTTTTAAAAATCACCAAGTTTGATTCGATTAGCAGATATGCTATAAATATACCTAGTATTTGAATAAATACGTTTATAACTTGGTTCAATTGTTATTTTTGTATGTGAATTCCACCCACGAAAGAGTGTTATTCTGTAATACATCAGTGACGTTGGTGGGCTGAAGATTACGTAATGTGGAAACTCCGATTTAGAGACCAAGCATGGATTTTTTTTTTTTTTTTGAGCTAACGTACAGGGAATATTTAGCAAAATTTCATTTCCTAAATATAAATATTTTCTGGGTGATTTCGGAGTTTTGTTACACATTATGTGCCTGGGAAAGAGATGTATGTAATCGACTACTAAAACATGGAGTTGACAGGATAACAGAAAAATCAAATTATGAACGAGGGTTCATGTCCCGATTCTCATTTTAACGATAGGTTCGACATATAAGTTGAACTTATTGTCCACCCGTTTTCATGTTCGGAAAACAAAGGAGAGAACAACAAAAAAAAAATTAAATCATTTTTTTTAAGAGTAAACTTTTGATCTGGTATTTGGGCAGACTGACAGATATTTGTAAACTCGGAATAATTTGCATATTTTGCGAAATCAAAATCCTCTCTAGGACGCAAGTAACACATGCTAGTATGTTTCAACTGAAGGTGTATCCACCGCTCCCCCCTCCCCGTGCATAGGTAGACCTGAGTTTCCTTTCCCAAACTCGGTGTTTGTTCTCCACAAAACTAACCGAAGCAAATATTTCATAACCAAATATTTTAATTTTATTTAATTTATTATTATTTTTTAGAAACAGGAGTATAATTAACTGAGAATTCCTCTATATCATACTGTAGTCTTAAATTATTGTATTAATCCACTTGGCTACCATAATTATCAATAATGCCAAACTTCGATAATTTTGGTTCATTTCCGTTCATATTTACTTTTGATATACAGTATTATATTCAATTAAGAGAAAAAAAAGTTCTATATGATATTAACTCTAACTGAAAAAAAATTTAATAAAAAATCATATGAAGTTATAAATATATTAGGAAATGATAAGTTAAAAGTAATTTTTGTAAATATTTGTTTGATTTCTTAAAAATTCTTTCTATTTTGAAAGGTAATTTCCTAAACCAATTTATAATTTAACTAGATTTAAATATAAGAATATCAAAAATATTTTGAAAGTGAATAATTTAAATTTATTTCTTGTTTCGTATATTTGTTATTGTTATAAAAGATGGTTGAATAACATAATGTCTGGATAATAAAATTTAATATTAGAATTTAATTTGCAGTGTCGAGAATGGTCATTATATAATTAGAATTTCCTTAACGCTGTTGCGAATAGCCCAGTAGTATAATATAGCAGAAGATAATTTCATTTGCAATGCTGAAGGTAGTGGCACAATATAATATAATTTAATATACAATATCAAAGAGGGTCGTAATGCTAAACGTCTCTTTAGCATTATCTGTGAAATGTCATAGCTGCCTTAACGCAAATGTATATTTTAAAAGCTTTGACAGCAAGAAAGATGAGGTCATAATTCCTTTAGGTCTTCAAATGATGTGAGGCAAATTCTGCGAAAAAATATATTTTTAACACCTTTGACCTTTAGTTCCGGCAATACAGTATTACTAGCCATCGGGAAAAAAAGTACATCAATCAAACTAATCAAGGACAGTCACTTATATCAGTTGGAGGCCTACCAGGGAGACAGCAAATAATTGCATGGTGACCACAGAATGCAACAAATTGAACTTGACAGCTTATTCTATAAAATGTTCCACCATTGAAATATATGCACAACTCGTTAACCACACTTAATATTCATAGCCATACTTAAAAAGGTGCAATTAAGACAACATGCGATTAACACAATATTAAAAATAAAAAAAACTTTCGTATTTCCCCTTTAGATTCTGAGCCAAGAAGATTTAAGGGGTTAAACTAAACACGTAGAAATTAACGCGATACCTATCTATCATGTACCTCTAAAAGCTCTTTTCCGTGGTATATATCACTGTGTTATCTCATGGTATATGTCACATGTAGGTGACAGGCTCACATCCTTATAGTCCTTATAAGGACTGGCTTAAAGGGGCGAAGCAAGAATGCTTTTCATCTTCCCCGTTATCTGTAGAGGACAGTGTAGGGATAAGGTGTTATTGAGCTATTAAAGCTCTGATCATGGCAGGAGGGTAACAGCAATAGCCGAGCCTCAGTTAGAACTTCATTAGCTACAGCATTGCCATCCATTACCCTCCAAGGGTATTGGATTGAATGAATCAATCACCGCATCTCACGGTCGATTGATTCTCCATTCCAGGGTCACATTTCTTTTGATAACGTCTAGTATATTTAATGTATTTATATAAAAAAAAGGGGTTTGCCTTTTTATATATGTGTTTTTCGAAAGAATTTGAATTTTCCTTGAAATAAATTATACTACGTTTTGTTTTTTAATTGCAAATATTTAGCTTAAAAATACTCAAAAATACTTATTTTTATATTTAAACGCTTATCTTAATACGAAGTAATGTAGAACTTTAGCACAAATCTAAACATTTTATTTGATTGACTGTAATTGTACCAAAGGCGACACCTACTGGAGAATAGATGTCGAGTTATAGAAAATTCACGCAGCCTCTACCATGAAAGTTATTTAGCAACAAATGAACTTCTTTTTGATTTAGTTCATTTAATTAAATGCCCTCACAAGAGCAAATTAACCCATTCTCTTAATTAGATAAGGGTGAATTATCGGTTCATTTGACCAAGTTCGTTTACGAGAATCGGCTAATCTTCGCATTGGAAGACCTGATTTTAATAGTGATGTTTTTGGCAACCAACCTACAGTCCTTTTCGTGGTCTTAATTAACCTTGATGTGCCAGATAGATGGAGCACTTAGAAGGCGTGATTAAGAATCCTCCCCTCATGTATTACGTAACGACACCCTGGTCAGTCTCTGGTTAATTAAACGATACAACATTAAATATCGAATCTATATACCACGAAACACTGAACCATCAAATACGTCAGAGCGATGGAGGGTAGTTTTTCTCCCAGTACTCCAAAAATTCCCGTTACACTGAACGATTTTTTTAGGGGCAATTTTATTACTAAATTCTTAATTAATATTTTAAAGTGAATTCTTTAACGCTTTGTTTGAGTTTATTTACGACTACAGTCCACACTTCGATATTAATTATAATAATTCATAATACTATTTCTACTTATCAGATTAAAAGCATAAATCCTTCCTTCCCTCATCATAACATCGGAACCACAATAGCGTGTGGTCACGTACGCATGCCACTTAAACGAATAATAAAGACAGAAACAGGTTCTAGATTCACCCACAGGTTATATAATTCTCCAGTGCGCCTCTCCTTTTCACAAGAAATACTTTCAAGGTTAAAACGGATCGATGGGGTTATACTTAAAGGGACGTTTCCCTTTAAGTTGCCCACCTGATGGACGAAAAAAAAGGAAAGAAAGCAAATTATTTTCGACAAACACACTTACGAGATTTTTTAAGCTTAGTGGAGTGATAGAACCTCAATAAATAAATGAAAATTATATAATCGATGTTATACACCGTAGAAAGATTGCAATTGTTAAGCTTTGATTGTAAATTTATTTTACATTCATTTTATTTACAAAATTGAAACATAGTCAAAACAATATATCATTCAAACAATACAGAGCAATTGAGATTCTACCCAAGGATCTAAGAATAGTCTGTCGAGTAGCTTCGTTAAAATATAGACTATTCCAAGTAATTTCGTTTTTTTTTTTTTTTTTGTAGATTATACGTATTCACTTCGTTGATGTTTAATTCTTGTAAATAGTAGGATAGAATGTTTGAAATTGCACCAAGTGCACCTATAAGAATTGCGATGACTTTAACTTCGATCCAGATCTCAATATTTAGTGATCCCCCCCCCCCAATTCTTTGTTGTTGATGTTGGCCGGCTTGTCCATATCCAAACTTGTCCATGTTCAATAATTGTGATGTCAAGTGTGTTGAATTCGGAAGTCCCAGAGAATTTTGGCTATTTCGATCTCCAATACTGTCTCTATTTTATGATGCCACCAGTTATCAAAAGTTTTGCATACATGCCAATGAATTATTTTGGACACTTGATCATGGCGGTATTTATAATCAATTTGCGCTACCTTGCTGCAGTGAAAATTGCTGTGAAAATATTTCTCAATAGTAAACTATTGAGACCTTATTAAGAAACAAACTGACAATAGCATCAAGCTGTCGGTAAATAGAAAAACCTACTAACACCGGACGCTACCTCCATTTCGACTCATGTCACCACATATCCCAGAAACTCAGCATCATCCATATGTTCAAAAAAAGAGCTATTCAGTGTACCACAGACCCTGGTGACTTACAAGAAGAATTAATGAAAATATCCAGAGATCTATCCCTAAATGGCTACTCTACAAGAATCATCAACAAGATTCTCTTTAGTGACATACAGCAAAGATAACGAGGTGCAACCCAATACATCAGCTCTATAACAATTCCATTTGTTAGTACCATATCCAAAATATTAGCTCTTCTTCTAAAACCTTATAATATCAGAGTAACCTTCAAACCTATTGAGACCATTCAAAAGTTTATAAGATCCCCGAAAGGACAGCCATCTTTTCTACAAATACTCTGGAGTTTATAGCATACCCTGTTCATGTGGTATCAATTACATCGGACAGACATCAAGAAGTTTTGAAACAAGAAAGAAGGAACACATAGGCTATGTTAGGAATAACAGAAATGATATATCAGGCCTTTCTTCCCACTTTGCCTGTACCAACCATAATATTGAATGGGATAAGAGTCATATGCCCATAGAAGAGAACTACCATTCCAGAACTTTCAAAGAAGCTGCTGCAGTCGCCCGTTCAACAGGTAACTTAAATAAGAATCAAGGCCTAATCTTACCAGATATATGGAAAACTCTAATCAGATCATTTAACCAAAAAGAAATGAACTTTCATGAAAATTACATTAAATATCTCAACAAATAAAACGTCGTACTAGTGACACGCGTATCATATCACTGTTTCACGTTCAGTGATAACTTTATATAATTTTTAGAATTGTCGGTTAGTTTCCTAGTTTTTGTTACTTTCTATTGCTTACCAGTGGACTCCTTTGAAAATGCTGACAGATATTAGTCAGTGAACCGTTGGATATTAAACTGTTATTTACTTGGCTAGCTTACAAAATAAGTCTTTAATTAATTATTAGTATTGTTATTGCTATTATTATTATATAACATTCTGTACTAAACCGAAAATATATTATGTGAATAGTGTAAATGTAAATAGCCGTATAATAATAACACTTTGTCAAATTAAAAAAAAAAGGGAAATAAATTAACACATATATATATATATATATATATATCTTCTGTACACTCCTGAATAATAAATAAATATATATATATATATATATATATATATATATATATATATATATATGAAACTCATAGATTCGTAGTTCTCGATCTTAGAGTTTTGCTTACTGGCAGTTGAACAACAAAGGATTTGTATCCCCTTAATTATTATTAAGGATGCCAGAAAAATAGCCGTTTGGCTTTCAATTTATGTTATAAGGTGTCTTAAAATTAGTAACGATATTAATGTAATTTCTAAAGCATTTAAAAATATAAATCAAAAAGCGCGCGCTTTGTTTAAGATTTTTCTCATTATGTTATTTCATATTAATGCAATTCTGTTGTAAAAATAGCAAACAAAAATTTTGTTTTCTAAGGAAATAAAAATGGAAAGCTTCGAATCAGTCGATCATTACGGTTTTTTTGAACCTGCCTACTGCACATCGCTTTTGCGCATTTTGCTATAGGAACTTCACGATGCGCATTCTCTGTAGTTATCATCCAACCACGCGGTGGATTTGAAGTGGGAATGAGTATAAATCTTGTGTATAATAAACTATGAAAAAGTACTGAAGGTCAAGATGGTGAACAGTAATAAAATTCCAGTGAACATGGCGAACCGAAGATATGCAAATATCTTCGGTAAGTTTGCAGGGGGGAAATTATAAGAGAAATCCTAGTTGAATTTTAATTTTACGTTTCTGTTTCATTTCTATAGGGATTAGTAGCATTGTGTGTTTTCTATTCAATTTCTTGGGATGCTATTACATGTCTTTTTATTTTATTTTTTCGTGTACTCTGATATCCCCAAGAATGGAACTCCAACGTAAACGAAATGATTCTCCCATGCATTATTATGAGAATAAAGATGAGTGAGATAATATTTTAACAACACAACTGTAAAGCAAATAATTAAAATAATAAAATTAAAATAAATAAATTAAATTAAATTAAAATTAAATATTAAAATAATGTTATATATTTTAAATTATATATTATAAATAAATGGATATTTATTTATATAATGGAAATAAAAAAAAAAACATAAAAAATAAATAAAAAAAAGATAAAACACCTAAAATATTAAAAAAATTAAAAGAAACATAGAAACTTATAATGTTCTTTCAGAGGCAATAGAGCTCTAAACGAAACCCCCTTGTTGCTGTGTAAAATGTGGTTCTTTTTCCGTAAGATGAATTACTAACATTTTACAGTCATCATATGAATTACACCATAATTCACAGTCATTCTAAAAGTGGTAAGTTGGTATTGAGAGATTCTAAACGGTTACCTTTTCGAATGATTCCAGGATGTCATTTTAAATCTCACTGAAAAGAATCGGGATGGCATCCAGTTTCATATTATGTGCAGCAGAAGAACAGGATTTGTCCAAATCTTTGAGAACTTCAATAGTCACATCTGAAAATAATTAAAACAATATATATATGAATAATCCTGTATCTTTAAAAGTTACTTCTGAACTGTGTGTGTGTGTGTGTGTGTGTGTGTGTGTGTGTGTGTGTGTGTGTGTGTGTGTGTGTGTGTGTGTGTGTGTGTGTGTGTGTGTGTGTGTGTGTGTGTGTGTGTGTGTGTGTGTGTGTAATGAGAGACAGATCTGTTTGAAACCGCGCTTGTGATATAGTTTTCTCCATCTACCATATTAAGGAATGCACGTGCTAATTAAAACCGTTGAAGTAAGTCTGGGGAAATCACAGATATTCACACCATTATGATGTAGATGGTGGAATAGCGTTACATAATTATGAGTATCAAATTCAGAATCCTTTAGGTAGAGCAGCAGAGGAAGTGTTTTCCGAAACCTCCAATGAGTACTAAGATAGTTAGCGAGTAGGGAACCAGATCCCTGATCGCCAGTATATATGAACGCCCATCTCGGTGTTCGCTGTTATTAATCTCAATTAGAAATTCCGAGTGCGCATCACGAGGTAGTGATAAGCTTCCTAAACCCACTACTATGCATGCACAATATTATACGTGTTGATGTCTGCGATAACTTGAACTAGGGCTCAGTAATGAACAAATTATGTACACAATGGGAGGGTCACGTGGCAAATTTCACACAATTAGGAACCATTATATCTCGGTGGAGCTGGAAGCTGGTCGCTGTTTGGAGATGATACACGTCTGTAAAATCGTGTAATCTGAAACTCAGAGAGAACTATCGAGAACCGCTTGTTATAATCGCTTCATCAAACATCGAAGATTAGCATTATAATCCTTCAAAGATTAGTCTCTCTCTCTCTCTCTCTTTCTTATCTTGATCCATATTGTTTAGATTATTATAACTATTCTCTTCCTATTCTCCTTAACGTAATGGTATGTTCTGTCTGGATATCTACCCGCTCCTTAAAATACAATGCAAATACAGAAATTATTCCATCAACGTCTATAATGGTCAGTAATGCTCATGCTTGCTAAGTAAACAATATTTCATTGCATATTCATTATTACGTATATTAATTAGATAAGCTCTTCTGCTACGTTTCACGATATAGAAGGCGCTATAATCGATATTTGAGAAAAGCGAAAAACATTTTCAACAAACTATATAGTATATTGATATTTAAAATATTAAAGAAAATTGCGTGTGTTAGTTAATTTTAGCTTTTTGTATAAACAGCTTCTAACTCTATACATCATACTGTTTTCAAATATTTAAATTGTGTATATGCCTTACACAACTGATAGAGAGTACACGTTTTTATTAATACGAATTCTATAGTACCAGCATAGAAAGTGGATAAATCGCAATTCAGTTTAGGCGAAAATCGCACGCTCGCGCACATGCTCAGCAATGCTAACCAATTTATAGTGCCAATTACAACAATCTTTTTTTTTTTTCGCGTAATGATAGTTCCTGCATTTGTAATGTTTGTTGTATGTCTCTGAATATTTTCTTTTGTGTATATTTATATCAGATAAATCCTCGAATAGGACTGAATCTCGTCGAATGTAGATAATGTCTAACCGGAAAAAAAATGACAATATCTATTGAAATAAACACAATAGAAGATCAAATTAATATTCCTCCACTGAGGATTTTTGCGTTAGAATTTCGGTTTTAGCTGACAGATTTATTAAATGATATATTTGCATCTTTCTTGGGAGATGTTCATTAAGCTAGTTAAAAATGACTTTGTAGGATGTAGTATATGCCTAATTCGAGGATATTCTTTAAATTATTTAATAATAATGATAATGATGTCTCATATAAAGTTTATGTCTGTCCTTTCACTCTTTCTTACATTAAACCGTTTTTTTTTTTTAATTTAGTACTTTGAAAAATTGTACAAATCAGCAGAATTAGAATGAAATGAATTTTAATTTTAAAATTTAAATTTATAAATTTTTAATGAAAATAACAATGATTCTCGATCCCAGTATATTAATCTTTCTTCTTTCATATAATGTTTATATATTGACTATTCAGAAAGTCTGAATTTATCTAAAATTTCAATTCATTATGTTAAAAAAAAAAAAAAAAAAAAGAAATCCGACCAACGATTCATTATGTTAAAAAAAATGGCATCCAAACACATTGTGAACGTTGTTGGCTTTACATAAGTAACGAGTGCAATTCGCAATTTTAATTACTAAGGCTAATCATAGATGGATTGCTGATTAAAATTCAGTATTTATGATTTAGCGTAGAAATTTCCTATTGCTATATATATTATTTCAGTCATGAATGTAATAAATAGGTTACACAGGTGCTGGCTAATGAGTTTTGTTGGTCACTTCTGTCCTCATGATAAATGAGCGATGGACTGTCTACTCTATTCGCAGTACTGCCTTCATTCGAAGTCGCAGTGATAATTATTAGTGTAATTGAAAGGCAGCAGTTTTAGACGTTAGACCTATGATTATGTGCCTATTAAAGTTCCGATTTCGAAAAGTAACTTAATATTTAATAAATAAAATATAGTATTTATATTAGATAAATACTACGGTCAAACCTATCTTTTAGTTCCCTAAAATATATTCAGAAGATTATTTTAGACTCCAACTACTGAGATCGTATCATCCTCAGGTCAGCCCTGTTAATTAAAATTTTCCTATAATCTCTTCAGAAGAAATAATTGATCCATTCCCATGAAGCTAGAAGGTAGTAATTTTAGTGGTTTGGAAGGAGTGACGTAATAAGTTGAAAGAGTCATTAAATCCTGCCTTATTCCTATTATTAACCGACAGGAGAGATGTGAAGCGGCTCTTGAAATACATTTAAGTCGCTTTAATTGGTGTTTTAAATAACTTGCAGTCATAACCAATCAAGTCTCTAATGAGAATATTTTCTCTTAATCGATACTTGGAGGCTGCTACTTGCACTAACAAACAGCTGCCGATTTACTGTGGTCTGATGTTCCAATATAGTATGTATAACTGCAATGTTTGCCTGTTGGATGAATGGAGCTACACAACTGAATGCTTATTTTCAAACTTTATTTAAGTCTTTTTCTTCAAAATATAAAAAAGTTACTAATAATCTTTTTTAAAATATAATATGAAATGAAATTAGTTAATAATTTATATATTTTTTTTCTAATTTACAAAGTTTTTTATAAAATATATTAAACACCATATAGAAAAAATAAAATTGTAATATCATAATCTAATCACAAAGCAGAATGGTAATGTATGTATGTATATCCGCAAATGTTGAGGCTTTGATCTTTCCAGAGTAAAGAAACTATTTAAATAACTATTTAAAAAAAAAAGAATATCGATCCTTTTTTTTAAAACTCTTTGAATTTTATATTTACAGTTAAACGTTGTACTATCTTCCTGTTATCCAAGTGAAGGGATATTTATTTCTAGTATAGAATGCGCAATTAAACTACATTCCTTTAATTATATGTAAACTTGGAATGGGGTCAAACGCCTAGGTTTGAAATTACATGCACACATTCTACAAACATCCACACATGCAAGAGAACATCACGTAACGCAGTTACTATAATAGAAATATCTCAAGTATGCACAACACTACCGACTAATAAATTATTATAGATATTAAATCAATTCACAATTCTGTCACCGGAAAACATCAAGTTTAAATTTTAGGTCCACTAAAAAAGATAGGTCGCGCCGATGGGAAATTAATATTTTTCGACATCATACTGTTCACAGACGTCTGGGATCAAATGTCGAATTATGTTTTTTTAAGTAGGTTTTATGTACTTTCTTTGTTTGTGGTGCATGCGTATGTGTGTTTAATATTTTACGATGATTCTTTTGATTGTCGTACTTGACCGAATATGATTATTACATCAAGCAAATTACAATTACATGCAGTTTAAGAATGTTCTAGACATAGTCTTAAAGAAGTGATGGATCAGACAACCTACTTACTACGTAAATAAACCATCAATACGACCGTTAACAAAGAAACGGGAAGCAGTTGGGATATAACATGATTTAAAGAAGTGGGAAATTTTATGAGTTTGTTAAAATGTCAGTTAGGCCTGCAGTTCCGTAAATTTGCATACTTTTTTTTTCTTGCTTTTTATTCTTCATCACTTTGGTGAGTTAACTGTTTAGTAATATTCGACAGTGTTTTCGAAGGTATGTGATGCTAATAAGGAAGTCTGGCAAGCGTTGGTTTACTTAGAAACTGGCTTTGTATATGCACCAATGATCCCCCCCCCAACTCGTAAATTTCTGACTGTTACTTCCAGGATGTGATTTTATGTGATGGGAATGGTCACTTTCGTTCACCGTTATATCATAACTGCGTGTCGGATTGTCACATCTGTCCTTGAATTTTGAAGACAGGCCTTTTTCAAGTTCCGTTACTTTTAAAGGTTATGACAAGGGATTGTCAACTTTGTATTGATCACGTAATTTCTGGAAGTGAATAGTACTAAGCTTGTACTTTCCAAAGTATAAGGAAGATATTTTAATTAATTATGTAATTATTACTATGAGAATGTAAATTTCTACATGCTGTCATCTTCAAAGAACCTGTTTGCACAATTCAGTTTTTTTTTTTTTTTTTTTTTTTTTTTTTTTCCCAGTCTCATATTAGGAATATTTTTAATTTCCACCTCTTTATTTTCATTATTTTTTTATAACTAAATATTAGAATAAATATTTTAAAAAGTAATTTTAAAACTAAGAATTAAGATATGCAAAGAAGCTTAATCATGAAAAGTTAACACATCATAAATTTTAATTAATATAATTACTATAAGTAAAATGCAACTAGGTGTATTTATTTCGAAAGTTTTAAGTTTTGGAATTTACTCTTTGTAGCGGAGCTTAAAATTAGAAATAATTTTAGCTTCCACCTCTTTATTTTTCTTTCATTTTTTACAAATGAAAACTATTTTAAAAAGTAGTCATAAAATGTATTTTAAAAAGTAGTCATAAAATATTTTTAGCTTCCACCTTTTTATTTTCTTTCATTTTTTATAAATGAAAACTATTTGAAAAAGTAGTCATAAAATATATAATATATAATATACATAATTAAATATGTATTTACTTTGATTTTGTAAGTTTTAATTTTTGGAATTTACTTTTTGTAGCGGAGCCTCAAATTAGGAATATTTTTTAGCTTCCACCTCTTTATTTTTCTTTCATTTTTTACAAATGAAAACTATTTTAAAAAGTAATCATAAAATAGCAGTCTTAAAACTAAGCATTAAGATACACGTACCAAAATGATTAATCATTCATAATTAATACACCATAAGTTTTAATTAATATAATTACTGTAAGTGAAGTGCGACTGTCGGTGATTGATTCAGGGTGAATGAATCAAATCGACCGTGAGATGCGGTGATTGATTCATTCAATCCAATATCCTTGGATGGTAATGGATGGCAATGCTGTAGCCAATGAAGATCTAACTGAGGCTCGGCTATTGTTGTTACCCTCCTGCCATTATCAGAGCTTTAATTGCTCAATAACACTTTATCCCTACACTGTCCTCTACAGATAACGGGGAATATGAAAAGCATTCTTGCTTCGCCCCTTTAAGCCAGTCCTTATAAGGATAAGATAAGGTGATTGATTGAGTCAATCCAATACCCTTGGAGGGTAATGGATGGCAATGCTGTAGTGAAGTCCTAACTGAGGCTCAGCTATTGCTGTTACCCTCCTGCCATGATCAGAGCTTTAATAGCTCACCTTATCCCTACACTGTCCTCTACAGATAACAGGAATATGAAAAGCATTTTTGCTTCGCCCCTTTAAGCCAGTCCTTATAAGGATAAGGGTGGATGAATCGACCGTGAGATGCGGTGATTAATACCCTTGGAGGGTAATGGATGACAATGCTGTAGCCAATGAAGTTCTAACTGAGGCTCGGCTATTGCTGTTACCCTCTTGCCATGATCAGAGCTTTAATAGCTCAATAACACCTAATCCTACACTGTCCTCTACCGATAACGGGGAAGATAAAAAGCATTCTTGCCCCTTATAAGGAGGATTGTTTAGACTGTAAACAATAAATCTAAACTTTAGAGAGATAATCAAGATAACATTCCAGTACTTTTTAGGACTTCCAAGGTAGCTGATAGCAATGCTGTAGCCAATGAAGATTTAACGGAGGCTCGGCTATTGCCGTTACCCAGCCATGACTAGAGCTATTAGCTCAATAACACCCCATCCACACAGATTTTCTTCATTCAAATGACGGGATAAAGAGTCAAGGACTCAGTCCATCGCCCAGTTCTTTTTAGAACTGATTGTTTAGAAATAGAAATAATAGGTATTAGTAAAGTTAGCTTACTTTGATTTGATAAAGTCTTTGGAAATATGCATTAAAGCAGTACCAGTCTTATGATAAGGTAGTCAGTCTTGATGGACTGAGCCTTTAGAGTACCAGGCTTACCAGTAAAGTTTTTTTTTTTTTATAAATTATCAAGAATTTAATTGGTGATGTTTTGTCATTTCTTTTAGAATTACCTGGGGACGAATTAACTTTTCGATGGACTTTTGTTACTGACATCATCAAAAATATAAAAATGCATTAATGTTTCTGTGAAGTTATCCTAATCAAAGCACGAAAGATTTTAAACTAACTACGCTGACATTTTTCATTCATCTCATCATAAAACTACTTTTTTATGACATTATTGTCGTAAAAATATAATGTAAAACATAATCCAAGAAGAACTCCCAAGTTATGAAGTACCTTATGAAGTACCTGAAGGATATTAAGAACTTTGAATGAAGTCTTTGACTAAAGAAATTAGAATATTGTAGAGAGGATGAATGGCAGACTAAGAAGAGGATTAATTGTGTAGATTTAATCTCTTCGATCATACTCGATATGACAGAACCAGCTCTCAATTTTATTACTTCGCAGGTGTTTTTTAAACTGCATTTCAATATGCTGGACTTTTTGTGCATTGATTTTACTCAGATAATCCTATAAGAACACATTATTATCGTTTTTTTATCCACTGATGCCACTATTGTTCCTCAGAGAGAGAGGATTTGTTTTGTAATTGTCATTAACTGGGAAAGGCTTGTCATTATGTTAGGCTTAGTATAAGCTTAATTCTGCTGAAGAAGATTGAGAATTAAATAGTAACTTATGACCAAGTACTTTTTTTCATTAAACTAATCCAAATGATTGATGATTTTGCCTCCCTCAACTGCATTAGTTATTGTGTTTACTGAAGGGTTGGATTATCTTTTCAGAAGTTCAAACTTAATAGTTAAATAACTAATTGTTGATATATCTTATGAAGTGTGGGGTTAGAGCTGATCTTGGAAATCAACCAGACAAGATTGTCATTCTTTGACTTTTTAAGGCTCTCTATTAAGTCTAAGATTTGCAGCAGTCTAACAGCTCCATCTCTTTTTCTATAATTCGGTATCATTTCTAATTTCTTCACATAAGTTTTCTCCGACACAACAAAGACAACGATTGAATGTGTAAATTAGATTAAAAAAATAATTATTTAGTAACAAACGAGATCCCCCCCTACACGCTCTGCCTATATTATTTTATTATTTATTTATTTATTTTTATTTGCAAAACCTGTTATCTGGTGTACAGTCACGACACTGAAATGGATCAAGTAAAGGCCCCTCTAATTTACTAAACGTAACCTAAAAAAAACTGCTATCTTAATTCTTTAAATATTACCAGTTATTCCTTTTTAACCTTGCAACAGGATTAGGTCATTATTATTACAGTATCGGTAAGGAGCCCATGGCACAATTACTGTATAATCTTGGCAGTCACATAAGTGGCTGTTATAATGCATGATGCCACTCCACTGGTTAACATAAGATCATAATTATAAACAGAAAAGAATCTATTTCTTTATTCTTTACCGCCCTCAAAGATGTCTGAACACCTAGATAATAAAAGTGACTCACTATTCATCCCTTTCGTGTTTTTTTTTTTTTTTTTTTTTTTTTTTTTTATAGAGCGTGTGCAATCGTTCGTGGAGGAAGTGTACAAGGTGAAATCATACTAACACCCATTAGTTGACCCCTATAGTAGTGTTTGGTGCTTTGTTAGGACACTAGGAAGTGGGTTGTATGACATCCCCGTGGACACAGGTCAAGGAAAAAGGTCAAGTACTTGGAACGAATAAAGGAGTTGATGTCCGGATGTTTGGTGCGTAACGAAATATTTGAATGGTAAAAATGGATGACATTGATAAAGAAACTATACTGAAATATTCCTTTTTAAGAATTAAAAACGCCAGAAAAATAAAAAATAAAACATTCATCCTTGAATGCTCATCGAAGAAAGATTCGAGTGCATGTTAGTGACAATGAAATTGGTAAATAAAAAAAGATGGAGTTTTGGAAATACTTTTTGCGCATGAGCAAAACAGATACGTTTATAGTTTTATATTCATCCTGGATGCATTCAATGATATATTTGAGAAATAATACTCTGCTTGTAAACGATAGGAGTTAACGTGTATTATTTTGCTCTCCTAACTAATTTACTTATTAGTAAAAACCTGTTTTGTTTTTTAAAGAAGATTAAGCCTTATAATGCAATGCCTTCCCATGCTCATCCCCCTCTCCTCCCATCCGGTATCTGTTTTATATTCCAATGAGTGTTTCTAGAGATACACCCAGAAATGCTTGAGAAGGTAGAGAAAGCAGATGAGCTAATGAAGGTCAAGGTAAGTATGAGAAATCTCATCACGTGTTTGTTTTAAAGGAAACAATTTATTCTTTTCCTAATCTACAAGGTCTTTCTCTCTGTTTTTCATAGATGCATTAGAATGTTAATGATAACATTAAATCTTATACAGCTTGTCTTCGCTGTAGTCCTTGTTGATTAGCAAATGAGCAGAATTAAAAAGATCTACCGATTACCATTTTTTATTTTCCTACCTCATAATTCTCATTTCCGCGACGTTAATGAAATCATGTTTCGTTATTATGAGACCTTTCCTAGAATAGTTACATTTTACGCCATCGTTTATGTTCTTATCTTCCCAGATATCTGAAATGATAAAAAAGATACAACGGTACAACTCACGGAAATTACCTTCTTATGATAGTAATGTTGCTACTTGTTATTGCTACTGTTATCGTCAACAATAAGGAGGTCATTTCTATATTTAAAATTTTTCTGTTGTGTACTAGATGCAAAATATAAATAATGGAATGTCAAAACCTGCAAAAACTGTGTAATAGCCAGAGATACTCTATGGGAAAAATAATAAAAATAAAATTATCAAAACTAACAGTAATACATACAACTTAGCTTACTAGAGAAAACCGAATAGTAATATTTTAAATATAAAGTACAAAAATATGATCTCGGATAATTTAGATCTCGCTTCCGTAAAAATGAGAAATTAGACAGTGAAGCTAATGTGTTAATGTTGGTTAACTCATAGAAAGAAGTCGGAAAAGTGCGGACAGTGCATTCCTCAACTAAGGCTATTAAAGAACATGAAAAAGATGATCCCAGAAATCTTTTTCTTAAGTAAATATACATAGAAATATATATACTGCAAAAACATTTGCACAAATCCCACGAAACGATTGTGGCTGGTAGTTCGTTTCCCCACTCAGTGAGTATTGCTGTATTACTATGTTTATTTATGAGTATTATAATAATTTTATCCAAAAATGGTTATAAAATTTTGTAAACAGAAATTACTTTTTTAGAGATTAGAAGAGAGAATTTTTAAAATCACTTTATACCTTCAAATAAATAAGGTACTAATTCTTACACCAAGCACTAAAAAACATCTATCATCTTAAAGATTTTCAGAAAAAGATAAATTGCATTTCATGCCATTGCCGTCTCAGGGCGAGCATTGCTTATTAATTTTTTTTCCCTTCACTATAATATAATAACCATTCAGTCAAATTCAGCGCGAAATATGAAAAGCATCTTGCTTCACACTTGGAATCAGTCAAGTTGAATTGTATTTCATTGTTTCATTTTGTGGTGTTTGCACGTTAACATAGTTCAATTGCTTATTATGTTCTGAAATTTTCCAAATGAGTGATGAATAAGCAACGAATTTCTAATTTCGTTTTAAACTAATTAAAAACTGTTTCAGAGACATTTGAAATATCATTTATAGATGCGGCAATGGCAAAGACACAAGTTCGAGTGGTTTTCTAGATTCAAAAGCAAGAAAATGTCATTTGAGAGAATCTCCAGCATTTGGGGGGGGGGATGTCATTCTTTCGAGCTCTGTCTTGTCAAGTATCATCTCCATCCAGAAGGTTGACTATTATGGATGTCTACTTGAGATCCATAACGTGCAGTAGAAAGATAACATGGCGAAGCACTAATCCCTTCCATCTCGCAATTTATGCCTTTAGATATATGTGTTCACAGGACCCGTTTGCCTGTTTTGAGGGACGAAAAATTCGAATTTCCTGGAGAAAAAATCCTATTCCTCAGTATGAGATCGGCTAACGCACCATCTCATTGAAAACGCCTGATAAAGGTTTCTCTTGTCATAGACGGGAATCGAACCTGGGTCCAGTCAAAGGCTCGGCTCTACAGATGAAAATATCTAAAAATACAGGAGTTGTTCTATGAAGACAGACAACGAAGTATTGGTAAAGTAGCGGACATGTCCGGCCAATCTTATTCAAAGGTGAGAATATGTTTCTATTTCACAGACAACTTCTTCGGAAACAGATTTTCCCCAAGAACCACAAACAACATGATAGTAATCCCGTACTCTCTTCCCTACACAAACATAAAGACCTGGAAATTGAATTCCGCTTAGGAGGAGAATAACCTGTATGAAAGATTTTCAAATGAAGATAAGATAACCAGTCTCATACGGAAATGGAGATCCTTTCCCTCCCAGAAACGCAGGTTTGTCATCACGACAAATCGACCAGAAGAGCAAAATGAAACAGACTTTCATTTGTGAACGATGCCCGGCTACGATTAAGTGAAAACCGGAGATTCCGGAGGAATGTTTATAAAGTGCGGAATAACTCTGGTTTTAGCTATTGTCTTGCTTATAAAGGGATGGCCTCTTTGTTGTTGATGTCCAAAATAGTTTAAGTACACAAAAATGCAATATTTCCTCTAAATACTGTTTTTGCAGCTCAACTCACAGCAAATGCAATACTATCGAAATACATCTTACTCCATTATGACTTCTCTCAGTTTCAGAGCAATCTGGAAACTCTCATTGCCTTCATTCTAATGATTTCGCGAGCGTGTGATTGATATGGGCGTGTTTGTATTCAGTCCAGATGTCGCAGTGATGGAATATGCCCATTTCTGTTGAGAGACAGCAACTCAACTTTCCAACGTAATTCGGTGTAATTAGAAATGTTCTAGGTATGATTAAACCCCTCCGGTTCCATTGAGTGGGGGGTCTAAGGCAAATCACGTCACCAATGATGGAGTAGTCATGCCAGGTAGCGTAGCTCGCTACGGATGCGATAAATCATGCTAGCATCGAATGGCAGGTAAACGCGAATTCCTACTTCCTGAGCAATCTCACATCTAGTCAGAGATATTGATAGAGAGTGTCTGTATAAAAACTGCTCTGAAAGTATGAAGGGAGAAGTTCGTGAGACTTAAATGAAATATTAGTTGTTGTTGTTTTCCAGTTCCGCCACTTCTGACTGAATAAAACTTGTAATTTAATAAGGCTGCATTTCTATTTTATTGTCTACCACCGAATTACGTACTGCTGCTATTCCAAACTTTAGCTGACTGTACAAGTTCACTGTACTTAAAACTATAGCCAGTTCATTGTACTGTTAAGTGTAGGCCTAAACAGGTAATGAGAATTTACTTAAAGTATTCGCTCATTGTTTATTCTTTGGGCGGTTAATACAAGTGGGCGTCAGAATCTCCTCTTCGTGAAGAAGTTCAACGAAATGAGTCAATGACTAATTGAATATTCTACAAATTTGTAGAATTCTACTCGCGTTTTCAGACTATTTCTTGTATAGGTATCCAAGCACATTTTTTAAAAAGAAATTAAAATTAGCCATTAGAATATCGATATCTATGTTTCTAATTTCACCAGAAAATTTGCTTCTTGGAAATAATGATAATTGGATTTCCCCCATACCAGTTAATTTATTTTAATTTGAATATTTCAAAAAATCTGAGTATGTTTCCGGTTAACTGATGTTAATTATACTTAAATAATCTGACAGAACGAATTAAAATGAGAAAAAAAAACTGTCACTCCATTCTTAGAGTGGTCTGCGTCTGCACAAAAAACCCGGAGTTCCCGGAGGAAAAATTTGTTATCATTTAACAGTTACTCTTGCCAGTTATCGGTGAAATATTATTCATGGCATGTAAAATTCTAATATTTCTTTTCTTGTATTATGTCATCCGTGTGTGTGTCAGAAGCATGACATGACTGACACTGGGTTAAGAGAATACTAGCACAAGGGGAAAAAAAAAAGCAGTGCCTCTTTACACGTATGACCATTACCATGGTGTAGGCGAACATTTATCGTAACGCCCATTTTGTTAGAACATAAAGGTTTCGCCGACTTTCCATTAGGGAGAGGGAAGATTAGTCATGAAAATTACAGAGGACTGAGGGGGAAGCAGGATACTCCCTTGTGGTTCTTATCGTTGATGATAACGGGCGCTTCTTCTTTGGTGGCGATGGTGAACATTTATTCCGTGAGAAAATAATGATGGACATTGACAACCACCCACCTAAAGATCATTGTCAGCTGTTGACCTAAGGGTCGTACTGTAACAGATTACCAGGGTGGGTACAGTGAACAAAGCAATTTGTAATTGAAAACTGTCATGTGGGTGTACACTTCTCAAAATTTTATTCCAATTTTAAATATAAATTCCTTCAGTAATTCACATGGATACATATTTCTCTTAAATAAATAATAAATACAAAGAAGATAAATTCCTTCAGTAATTCACATAGATACACATTTCTCCTAAATAATGAACACATTTCTCATAAAACAATACTTTTTATTGTTTGAGATTATTATTAATTAATTTGTGAGTTCAACAACATATTTTATCATTTCCCTGTAGAACAAGATATAATATTTTCTTCCTATCTTTCTATATGAATTACCTCTTATTATATTTATTATGATTGAAACTATTATAAGGTGTTGAAAATTTTTTTAAAATTATTAAATTTTTTCTTATAATTTATCAAAATTTTATCTTTTTTTAGAATATTTTTAGATTTAGAATATAATTTTTATATGGATTATGTTATTTTCTGTTTATTAGTACTTTTCATTGAGGATTATAATGCTTGGCGCGGTATGTTCTCGTTCAATACCTGGAATTTGTTAAAATACCTTGTCAGTCTAAGTGCTCTAGATGTAAAAAGTAATAATGTACATTTACTGATTTTATTACTTATATTTATTAAGATATAAGAAAAATAATTAATTAGAAAGAGAAAGGGAGAAAAAACATTGAATTCCTTCAGATATCGAGTGAAATAAAACAAAAATACGAAGGAAAAAAAGAAGCCCTCGAGTTTTCCCACCTTAACTGAAAGCTATAAAATTCTCTTTGTCACGTGACATCATTGTATGCAAGCGGCATGTAGAACTTCGTCTAGCAAACGTGAAACTATTTCTAATTTTGCTTTGATAAATATCCATATAAAAGAAATCCAGTTTAGTGTAACAATTAAGCTAGTGATCTGCGCCATCTACAATTAATAAAATGTTGACTTTTAAAGGTCACAGTTTGATAGATCGTATATAGCCGGTAGAACATAGACTTCAATATCAAATGTTATTATATAATAGTTCACTTATCATTTTGACAACATTAAAGAAAGTGGATCCATTTTTATGACAGTTCACTACCGGAATGTGTACATAAAAGCATAGTATTAGTTCTCCGGAGGATGATAAAAGTTGGAGAAGAAATTAAGTGGGTAATTCGTTCGTTTTCTTAACGAGTTCTTGAGTGTTTTCGCTGACAGTAGAATAACAATTAAAACGTTACTGCTACTTTGCAAAAAAAAAAAAAAAAAAAAAAAATCATTAAAAAATAAAAAATTTCATCCGAATTTTAATTGTCGCTACTACAGTTCTTTCGACAAAATAAGCATTTAAAAAAAAGCTTTTATCTTTAAGCAAAAAAGTGATAATTAAACTAAAATTAAAATTAAATAATAATGATGTATAGGAAAAAAAATACTGCCTTCAGGTATATTTTTCTTTGCGTTTTTTTTTTTGCGTGACATCAAAGCACACCTATTGTGTTTTGTAATAATGAAGAAGGTAGACATCAATACGAAGAAAGCAATAGAGGAAAAACAGTCCTTTTTAGGATTTCCAGGGTAACGAATAGCAATGCTGTAGCCCATGAAGTTTTAACTGAGGCTCGGCTATTGCCATTACCCAGCCATGACTAGAGCTTTTTAGCTCGATAACACTCCATCCACACAGATTTTCTTCATTCAGATGACGGGATAAAAAGTTAAGGACTCAGTCCATCGCCCAGTTCTTTTAAGAACGAAGAAAGCAAATCCATTGCGTTCTTGAAAATATTCCAACGCCGTTATTCACAAATGTTTTTGAATAAAGCGTAAGAAGAGAGAGAGAGAGATGAACGCCATCTCTTTATTCCTAGATGTCCTTGAAACACGGACTTTTTCTCATGATACACCCGCTTCGCGAAATAACATTGGGATTGCAGTGTCAGTGGTGCTCTTGCACCTGCTTGATAGTTCGTGTTCTGCAGAGAACACACAGAAAAAAAAAAACAACGATTACTATTCGCTATCATTTATAATGGGATGTTAACCTTTGACAACACATCCATTTAGATGCTTCTCCTTTATCTTTCTGTATGTAATTTAATGACGAAGTGGGGAGTTGTTCATCTTACAGAAAGATAGGTTTTCGATTACTTAGACCAGCGGTAATTTCTTTCTCTATGAACACAAGGCTCACGTTCTAGAACAGACTTGCGATTATTTAGAACCCGCATTAGGTTTTCTAAGACCAGGTGTAGGTTAGAAATGCTTTCCAGCATTGCTCAATGTTTTTTAAATGGTCATCCTTCGAATACGGATTGAATTTAGGCTTTTTTACTTATGTTCATGGATCTTTGAAAACATCTAATTTTCATCTAGTTATTCCATTCCTCTACTGGTATCATTGTGCTAAATAATGTCTGCGTGTTTTGTAGTGGATGTTTTTTTTTTTTTTTATGATGCGAACTTTAAAACTAGAGTTAAACTCAAGTTAGCTGCACCAGAGATATTAACTCGGAAACCACAATTTGAAAAAAAAAAAAGGTCTAGAAAAAAAAATGAATTCCTGTAGTCGGTAATTAGAAAACACTTAATTGTTAAAAAATACTAGAAAATAAACGAATATAAAATAAATAAAACCGAAAATGAATACGAAACATTTGACACTGAAAAATAAATAAATAAAATAACTATAGGTTAATCGACTCCTACTTAGTACACATATTTCAAGTTCAACAAACATATCCATTACGTCAGCCATTTATTATGCGTTGTTTTATTAAATTTTTCTTTATGGGTGGACGTGTGAATTACCTGAGACATATAGTGATGTTTATATATACAACGTGTTAAAGTTACTCAATGGTGGAAAGAGAGAGAGAGAGCAGTGGGTGTTAACGAATTTAGAAAGCTTGTACTGTAAATAGCACCACCCTTAACGTGACGACACAAAAAGCGATGTCAATCCAAGAAATAAAATCTTGTTTGTATACTCTATCCAGTATGTCTTTGAATATCCCTTAGCTGGAAATAAAAACGAAGTTGTCAGTCCACTCCTCCACTTCCCTTCGTGATAAGATGTCCTGTTTACTATTTATTATGTTTAGGTTTTATATTTTTTGATCCATTTATCACTTTATGAACATCTTTGCTGACCTAAAAACTGAATAAAAACAAAGTCCAAATGCGTACGTCAGCCTATTTTACCATAGAAGTCACTGAGTACTGCGGGTCAAGTATTTTAAGGATATATTAACTTTTATTTATATATAGAATAAGTTATTGTGGTCGTCTGAACTCCCTTTCATCTACAGTAAACTGTATTTAAAATTTATAGAAATTCGGTTTCTTTTGCTTTCTTTAATGAGCATTAGTCAAATTTGCAAGACACATTTGGGTATTAAACATTCTGTATTTTCTGAAAAACGAATTAAAACAAACCTGTTCAGTCAAAACCTAATACTTCACCAACAAGTGTTTTTTTTTTTTTTCAACCTTATTAAAGAGGAAATGATCAAGACTAACGATACGGTGGTGGAATTGGATTTCACCTGACAGTCCTTGCAATCGGATAAGCTATCACTTTTATCACCGTAAAATAAATTTCACTGATGGGCAACTTCCTGGATTATAAGTGGCTCCGGTTTCCTTAATATTTCGTAGTTGAAAAAGAAAAATAGGTCAAACAAAAAAGCACCAACGATGGAAGAATAACTAAAAAGATGTAAACAAAGACAGGCTGAGCTACACGATTATGCAACAGATGAGAACCGCACATAATGAAATTTTACCCTCTTCGCTAATTGAAAACAGAGAAAAAAAAAAGAATTGAGGTTAATGAGCATTTTAAAAGTAAAAAGAAAACAACGCAAAGAAGAGAATGATACAGCATTAGTTGGATACAGCACTATCTGATCTTTTACCAAATTTGTGGTAGTTCACGCCTACGTAACCATAGAAACGTAAGACTGGCTTTATCAAAATGATTGTGCTGTCCTTGTATTAGCTGGTAGGAACACAACTATAAATTAATAACGATGAGGTTACTTATACCTTAGATATCATGTACACCCAGTACATCTCTCAAAGGCGTTGGATAGTTTGAGACGGAAATGACGTCGCACAAACACAGCTTGCCAGTGGGATTTAGTTTAATAAGTTATTTGACAATATAAATTCAACATTTTAAGTAGTCTAAATATTTTCGATAGTCTAAAATGTACAGTATATATGTTTAAACTTTTCATATCGTAATATTATGGTACATTTGTTATACAAAGGGGTACAAAACAGCCTCAGATATTAGCACGTGTTCAAAGGTTGGGTTATTAAAGGTTATAAACGCATTTGAGAGAGTTATTGCTAAAATAATCTTGCTAACAATTAATCTCTTAGGGATATCATAGAAATCTGTAAGCCGAGATCAGATAATGTCTGGGTAACCATGAACCTATTGCTCGCCACACACACAAAAAAAATCATATGTACATGATTTAAAAAAAAAAAACATTATACTCAATGGTTAAGAACTTTTTTCTCTCTCTTTCTCTCGCAATTTTTAAACTATTTAAAGGAGCCTTTATATAAAATGGAATTAAACTTATTGTTCAGCTTAACCCCATCAGCGAATTTCAGTTCGTGATATACACACAGACACAAGGATCCACCCATGATGTGTGCCACAGGCAGTTTGGTATCCATTAAGTGTAATTTACACAGCGTTGAGCAATGGAGACTCTAGCCAACGAAAGAATCCTCACGCAACAGAGTGTAATTAACAATCTTTTCAACCCTCCTGTGGGGTATGCAACGGGAAATAAATTATCCCTTGAGGTAAACAAGCCATGCTCTGCTTGTAGAGGAAGTCGAGCCATACGATTTGCCTTTTTAAATTCTGGATGGCATTTGATTTATTAGAAACCCTCTGCTCTCTCTCTCTCTCTCTCTCTCTCTCTCTCTCTCTCTCTCTCTCTCTCTCTCTCTCTCTCTCTCTCTCTCTCTCTCTCTCTCTCTCTCTCTCTTAAAGAGGACAAGGAAAGTTGTTCTTGGAGACCGTGATAAAGTATACTGCTTTCTCAAGAAACGTGGATTACGACCTAGTGGTGTAATGTCGGCCCCAAGCAGGCTTTTGAAACACATAATTACTATTTTCCCAATGGAATATTTAATTTATGATAATTAGAAGTTATACACTTTCCATTTAGTTTGTAAATGTCATCCGTTAGTTGAGGGGATTCTGAATAGACTTTAAATCATGAATGATTCTCAAAGTGCAATCGAGGTTTAGTAGCGCCAAATGCCATCTTTATCACTGAGGATTTTAAATACGTTATGGGCAATATAAGCAAAAGGATTTTGAACTCATCCTTGCTTGACAGTATATTTATTGTGTTTAAAATGGATATTTATTTGTAATAATGCGACATAATTTGTTAACAGTAAATTTTCTCTAGATGGCAGCACCTGTACTTTTCGTAACTAGCAATTGTAGAGAAATTAAATGAAATTCTCGAGTATTTGTATATAGTCGATATACAAATACTCGATATAATATGATAATATAATATAATATGATATAAGCAACAGTTCTCACAAATTTCAATTTTGCGTTTTTAAAAATCGAATTCATATTCAACTTTTTATCAAACACGCATATAATAAGTTCAAGATATTATTAACAATCAAAGCACGCTTCAAACGTATGCGACAAACAATCCTTTTTTACCTATGTGCATAAAATAATTTAATATAATAAACTTTTTAAATTTTTATTAAATATAATAACAAAAATGTTAAAATTGTGCTTTTATAAAATTTCAAAATTATTTTTCTTTTATATTTATGTTTATTTCAAAAAATATACAAATATACATTTCACACCTAAAATAAGAAAGAATATAATATTAATAAAATGAACGATAGCTGGTTTGGTAGTTGTTTAAAGTGGCTTATGCTTATTATTTTAATGATTGTAATCAAAAAATATAGGATAATTATTACGTTGTCAGATTTGTCAATGAGGTCTAATGGAAAAGTAATGAGATTGCAAATCTCTGGTAAATTATATTTGTCGATGTCACGTGGTGCTATGACATGTTTAAATTCTGCTAGAGAAAGTTGTATTTCACTGAATTACATCAATTGTTTGTGATATGCACGTAACGTCTCGTGAATGCATGAAAATCAGGAACAATAAATTCTGTGCATTACTCTTTGTCTAAGACTGAAAACAAAAGAAGTAAATTAATGTAAATATTGTTTTGGTGGTAACGATAATAAGTTATGCAAGAATTTGCTATATTGTACAGTATATTACCAATATGTACCACAGGGTCAAACTATAAGCCAACAATTGTGAAAACTTTCATGGATTTGCCTGATGTAGAAAGTCAGAAACATAAATATTCAACGATTATAAAATAGTGTATATAAAAGAGGTGGTCCATTTTTTATTATATCGTTTTTGAGCCAATAAACATATTTGAAATTTAGTTCCTCATCATTATAAATAATATCCTGTACGGAAATTTCCAAGAATCATATTTACCAATTTAAACCTCTAATCATCTTGATGCTGTCTTTTGCTTATAAAAGGCACTTTAAAACATGGTTTATTAGACAGAAAACTAAATATGAAATTACACAACAATTTTAATGCAGAAAATTAGGTTATAGAGCAGGATAGACACTATGGGGTAAGTATCATGCCTGATGTAAAAGATGAAATGGAACAGAGCGTAAATCGAACTTTTTAAAGTTCAAATACTGAAATACTGCTGGCAACAGGTGATACAAGGTAGTTTTCGATGTAAGGGATTAGAAACAATAATTTTACTCGTATAAGTTCTTATTTCACTTTAAATATGTTTGTGCACAGTTTAGTCGACTTGCTTGGTTAATAAATTGAAGTTTTTATTTTTATTGAAAATCAGAATTATTTATTTATTTTTAAGTAGATTTTGAACGAAATTTTAAATATATTGCAAAATTCTGAAATATTTCTTATAATCATACAATTTTTGTTTAGTAAAAAAAAATGAATTAATTAAAACATACAGGGTGGCCATAAAATAAATTTCTCTCTTTGGAGGCATCTGTAGCTAAAACCAATAAATGGAATGAGACCAAATTTTATATTGAGACTTTTGAAGGCATGGAGAGATGATTTCCGCAAAAAAAAAAAAAAATAAAATAATTAAATAAATAGTTCCAAAAGTCGCCGATGGGGGAAATTTTGGCGCTGACGGAGCCAAAAGCAGTCAAATATTTTCAGTAAACGCAGGTAAAAAGAATTATGGAAATTTTACTGTTCGTACGTGACAGCAGCGCCACCTTAAAAGGGATTGGGAACATTTAGGCAGTTATTCGAATGACTGACGAATTGTGCTCAATATGCGTCCTACCTTGCCTCAGCATGCTTTACTTGCTAAATTGTTTTATCTTAAACAGTTCAATGCCGTAGTGGCCCTTCGGGAATTTAGAAGGCTCCATAACCTGCGTACAGGTCCTATGTCAGTTGTAGCACTGAGAGCTATGATTAAGAAGTTTAAAGAAACTGGATCACTAGGAGTTAGACCTGGCAGAGGACGGAAAGCAGTGCAAGAAGAGACAGTAACAGACGTTACTGGTCAGCAGTCAACAGACGTTAAAGATCAGCACATTGAAAATCGTGTATGTGGTCCAGGGGACCCTGATTCTGATGAATAAAACATTATTTCCTGTGAGTTCAATCACTACATTAATTTCTTTGTCTCTCACAAGTTGTTGTTTTAGTTTAATTATTATTATTATTATTATTATTATTATTATTATTATTATTATTATTATTATTATTATTATTATTATTATTATTGTTATTATTATTATTATCATTCTAACGCGCCATATATCCTGGAATGAGTGACGCGGCTGTCACTTACACCGTCGAAATTTTATTGTTCCATTTTATCTGCCTTTAATGTAATTATCCGCTTGCTTTCGGCTCCACCAGCGCCAAAATTTCCCCTATCGGAGACTTTTGGTACCAAATCTTTTTTCCCGGAAATCATCTCCACATACCTTCAAAAGTCTGAATATAAAATTTGGTCTCATTCCGTTTATTGGTTTTAACTATACATGCCTCCAAAGAGGGAAAGTTATTTTATGACCACCCTGTATATATATATATTTTGTGTCTATAAATTTAGTACCCAAAACATCCGCTTGGTGTGCATGAGTAGCCATTGTGCACTAGCGCCAGATCTTTTCATTCATATACTCACAGGATATGGCTCCGAATAGATATTTTTCATTTATTTCTTTATTTACATGTTCTCTGAAAGTAAGTGCACGGTCTTCGAGATGTAACGACATGCATAAACCTATTTGTGAAAAAAGAATCACTTCACCCGAACTCTAGAATGATACAAAATTTTCAAGTTATACTAATCTCTTGGGTACACGAAATTCGATAGATTTCTGTTGGTAAATGGCGGTAATGGACACTCTTAGTGTCACATGTCTGAAGGTCGTAAGCACTATTACAGAATTCGTAATAACGCTACATTGTTGAATAAAGTGGATAGCGAAACTACTTATATCTTGCGTAGATAAGAAACACATCCGTATTTTATTTAGTGCTCTAGAAAATAGGAGTGAATACAATGTTTGGGTGCGGGGTTCGCTAGTAAGATAACAGAGGTCAAAAATAAAAACTGTGAATAGAAAGGAAAATGTACTGTAGGATGTGAGGCAGAGGGGGCATTTAGACGCATAATACATCACTGACAGTGAGGATAATAACTTATCCCTTCCTGCTGAGTGAAACATTACTTGTCATCTCCAAATGGAGTGTGTGACAGCTGCACACTGTCGGGACTGTGGATATCCAGGATTTTTCAGGATTCGGAGAAAATCCTTTGTCCACGGTTTTAGTGCTGTTTTGTCAGGCGGGGTTGACATATCTCATATTACAGCGGAAATGGCAATATGTGGGTGTGATCAGCTTCCTACGTATTCTTCGCCGCTTCTTTTATGAAGACCACCTTGGATCACGAAATATTGATTTTAAACAGGGCAAGGAGATTGGGAACCCATGCGGTGGTGATGCTTACGAACTAAGCGAAACACTAAACCAATATCTTACATCCAATTAGAGCTTGAATCGCTTCTTAAGTATAATTAAAGACAGGTGTTGTCCCTTTTGTTTTAATCTTTTCTCTTTTTTTTATTTCTATTTGGACACGAATAAGAAGGAAGAAAACTACCTGCTGTGTAATTAGTTTACCTATTTTTGTTCACTTTTCTGTAAAACTAATGTCGTTGAAAGGTGTTCGAAGTACATTAGAGAATGTACTTCGAACGCAAAATTAGAGAATGGAGTACTAAAATGATTAGGAATAATGGACTTATTAAGATTAATATAGAAAGGAAATTAGAGATTAATGCAGCGTAGATTAATAAATCGCACTCTAATAAGAATATAAGGATATATTTAGAAATTATGCATATATTAAGAATATAAAAAGTTGAAAAAAATAATAAAAAGAAGAAAAAAATTAAAAAACATAGGAAAATTCTTTTTAAGAAAAGAAAAATTATCAGTATCCTATATAAACCTTTTTATTTTTTCAATCTGAGGTAGTATGTCTCAAATGAAGTAGAAATAATGATTATAATGACTATTATAATATAATATTATAATGATTACAGCCATTTCTTTGTCGTGGCAAATATATATTCGCAAAAATATTCGAAAGTCTGAATACAATGAATGATTGTGTAGTATAGTAAAGCACTCTACATCGGTTCAAAGAGTGGTCGAATTCGTATCATACAGTTATTTCTCGTTGTGTTGAATCAAGCTTTGCAGGGTTTTCTGCATAGTGTGAAACATTATTATCTGTTAACTTTGCAGTTTTAGACAATTTAATTCTTAGCTGGATTACATCATTATATGGATTTAAATTAAAAAAAAGTACAAGTTTTGTATATAATAACGACAAAATAGTCAATCTTCTTATTATAGCGATAGAGTATTTAATCTTATTTTAACTTTCGTATATACATTTGTATAAACAATAAATAATTGGACGATGGCCCAAGAATTGTTCGGCAGTGATTCAGCGAGCATGAAAGCGACTTCCACTTTGCTCCAGGATCTGTTTTTCTAACATTGTTCCATGCATTCTCAATGGGATTTAAATCCGGGCTTTCTGGCCACCACAAAGCCCGGATTTAAATCCCATTGAGAATGCATGGAACAATGTTAGAAAAACAGATCCTGGAGCAAAGTCCTCTTCCGTCAAATCTGAAGCAGAGGATTATCTGATGAACGCCTGGTATGTTGTAGACGGAGATGCAATCCAACACCTTGTGAAATCCATGACAAACCGCATTTTCTAATTCAGTTGCTAGTATGTGTATAATAAAATAACACCAATTTGAATCGATGCAAAAAATTAAAATCGATGAATGGATTTTAACTTCTGTATATAATATACTGTTACAATATTTCTAATTGTTATAATAAATAATGGTAGAATAATTAATCTTATTTTAAATTATATTTAATTAATTTATTTATAATATATATAATAAAAAACGAAATAGTACATATAAAATGAAGAAATCGAAATAATGTTATTGACGTTATCTATCTACGAAATGATATAATATAATAAAATAGATGGAAAACAATATCTATGAAATTCTGTAAAGACAGTTATTGGTCTTTCCAAATACTTGCATAAAGAGACCACTTGTGGCACTACTTTTTTTTCCAACATTGAGTTAGTCTGTTTCAACCAATAATTCTACAGTTGGTTTTCCTCCGGATGCTCCCGTTTTTTCTTCCCAGACCAAGCTTGAAAACATTTGGTAATAGTTACTTATACAATTGCGTATAAATCTGAATTTGAAAAATTATAAACTTCATGCACTTGCCATCCAGGATTAGCCTATTTCTTTGCCTCCTTGCGGAAGGCCAACAATTAATAATGTTACATGTTGGAAAGGGAGTTGTTATTGTCGTTTTGAATTATGAATGGAGCATGAGTCCAATGTGCCTTTCTTAACTGTAGGTGTGTGTGCGCGCGCGCTGTAGCCAGTTTGTCTGATTTGTGGAGTGAAAAACCGAGTTTCTGGAAGGGAAAACCTTCTACTGAGTTATGAGTTTATGAGTTACAAATAACTCAATGGACAACTGAAAAAAAAAAACTTACTTTGGCATTATAAAGGTGATCCAAATCCAAGGAGAGGGAAAAGAAAGTTATTTTTGTATCTTGAATGCAGGGGCGGCTCGTGCATAGGCACTGTGGAACTGCAGCACTCCCAATTTTTCTCGATACATAAATATATTTATTAATTTATTTATATTTGCTTGTAATATTTAATTTTATCATCAACAATCCTATACAATTCTCATATTTTGTATAAAAATAATAAAAATCTATTTTGTAGCACTTAGGAGGTCGAAGGACGCTAGTGGCACTGTGTTTACCACAGTGTCATATTGCTACGCGTGCAAGCATATGCACGTCATAGTGAAATGCAAGCTATTAGCGTAATGCGGCACTGTCCGTCGCGCAGTTCCACTGTTGTTTATATGCAGTTTGCCAGTAGTAGTGTTCGTAATGCTTATGGTGTTTACTCTGTCTCTTTAAATATTTGGACATTATTACAATTAAAGACATAATATTTGTTATAGTTTTTATTTTAGAACATTATTAGGGTTATGATAATGGATTTTATTCTTAAGCAATTCTGAATTATACCAAACTGTATAATTTTATCGATAATAAACAATATTTTTTCATGTTTAATTTTTTTTTAAATTTTTATCATAATTTTAATATTTTATCCAAACACGTATGCATTGTACTTACAGTGTGTATGTATATTTCGAAAGTTTCAGCACCTCCCACTCCCCCCACACACACGATTTCAAGCCACGAACTGCCACTGCTTGAATGATCATAGGGTATTAATTTACAGAAAATACTATTTCTGTAAGTACAAGATGACAAGAATGAAAGAAGAAAAATATATCGTTCTGTGAGAGGAAGTAGAGCTATGCTGGATACTGACTAGTTGATTTTCGTAGCTGACCAGAAAACATATTTTCGGGGTCATTTAAACAATGCTCGTGGAAAAAAAAATTATACAACGTATAAAACAGAAACAGACTATTTGTATATAAAAAAAGGAAATTGAGTTAGTAAAAGGTCATCCGTTATCCTACTCACTTCTGAGAAAGAAGTTTTTAAGTCCCTACTCGAAATATGAAGACAGTATTCTAAGTTAGTAGAGATATAATATTTGTGCATATTGTGCATTTCTTCAAGTGCAAAAGAATTATTTGATCTTTATGAAAAATTTCAATAGATGTATTGTGTTGATGCCAGGAACAGATGGAGGGTGATGGTAATCCAACCGGGATTTTGTAACGGAAATGTAACGGGGATTTTATGTTTGATCATTTCAGCTTTACCGGTCTAGAACTAGTTTTTTTTTTTATCTTTTGTTGACCGAAGTATTAATAGGACTACTATTTAAATCATTTGGCTATAAATGCTTGGGAATATCTGATCTCAGGTTTATCAAATAAGAGAGACGAATCTATTATATTCTGATGAACAAAGCCATAACTGATTTACTATCAAAGGGAAAGCTGTTTAAAAATCATCTATCACATTCAAGAATCGGTTCCTGAAATTAGGCTCTCATCTACAAAAGGTAAAAGAACAAAGATAGCTTGAATTTCTTCATACGTTTACATGACAACTATCCAGAGATGATGATATATAGGCAAGAAGATTACCTGCATATCAACAGTAGTGGAATCGATACCAATTGATTGTTTATTATATAAACGTATAATTATCATTGAGTAGATGAAAGAATTCTGTGTAGTATAGCAATTTGTTGTCGATTGGTTGAGGTGTTACAATAATATAAAGTTATACAAAGGTGTGAAAGGCCTAGCCAATTCAGCTGAACATTCCTTTAGCAAACGGGCTGATGTTCCATTTGTCTCTATTGACAAATAATTCTTAATCAGGTTATGCAAGAGCTCTTCAACCTCATTTTCACGAACCTGTAACTCTTCATCCAACGTAGCAGTAGCACTGTACACCATGCTACATACACCTGGTTGATATATCTTAGCAACGTGAGCACTCATTAACTGAACAATCTCCTTAGCTTCCGACACTCGTGTACTATCTGCATTGAATAAAGTTATTCTTCCATCCTCATTCTTTCTTTTGATTGCGGCATAACGATAAAATTCTTTTGGATTGCTTTTAGCTTGCATGGCCAATTTCTTTTCATACTCCGTTTTAGCTTTTCTCACAATACTCGTTACTTTTCGGGTATGAGTTTTATATATTTCATAACTTCTCTCACCCTTATTCTCACGATATTCTTTCCACATCATCTTCTTCTTGTTGATCTCTTGCTTAATAAGGCCGCTATTTATTCTTCGAACACTAGGTTCGAAGAACATTGAGATCCCGGCTCATTCAAGCACTTTTTCAAAGATTCCAATGCATTGCTGACATTTTTTTTGGATTGCTTTTAGCTTGCATGGCCAATTTCTTAGATGAAGATCACACTTAATGAAGTGTGATATCTGCATCATAGTTTAGTTGAAATTATGGCCCAAACATTCTAATGTAAATTCCGATCTCAGTAGGTTGTACATCTCTAGTACCCTATAGATCACACCTTGAACAATCCCTGAATTGAGATTTCCCGACCCTCAGGCTATCCTTAATCAATACCTTGCACCCGAGCTCTGTCATTGTAGGCCCGTTATGCATCCTCATGTTTGTGACTAAATTTCGCTTTATGTTCTCTGGTCCGATTTACTATTTGAGAGATGAGAGAACTTCTTTTCGTCTTCCTACGAGACCAGCTAATTCACTATAAACTGAGAATTCCCTGCTATTGCAGAAAAATCTGCTATCTGTCAGCGAAGAGGGCCAAAACCAGGTATTTTTCTAACGAAAGGATGCTAGTGGCGTCATCTTTGAAATGTTCTGCGAAGAGCTGTAAACTCTGATGAGAAGAGCGATACAAAAAAATAATATCGAGATAAATAATAAACATTTTGGCACATTAGGATAGAAAAAAGAAACTACCCAATTGGGAAAGAATACACATAGAATAATTGGATAACTAACAGGAACATTAACTAGGAGGTGGTTTGGTTTAGTTGAAATTATGGCCCAAACATTTTTCTAATGTAAATTCCGATCTCAGGAGGTTGTACATCTCTAGTACCCCGTGTGGACTACAGGTTAGATAATTCGAAAACTAGAGGCTACTTTTTCAGGCCTCTAATGAAAATGATGGCCATCTCGCACAGGATGATAAAAATTATTCACCACTTAACAATGTTCACAAACTTTGAAAGTACGATCTGTAGGCTGGAGATGACTCTGTCCACTAAGCAACCAAGATGAAAATTAATTAATGCTATAAGGTTAATACGGAGTGTGTGTGTGTGGTTTTTAAAATTCCTTATAAAAATTCCTCACATCGTAGATAGGATTCGAACTCGGTTCTTTGCAACTCACAGAGAAAACGTTCGAACGCGACAGCGCTACGGAGGCGCTTAGGCTAATAAGGGATCATCAATAAAGGCCTATTTAAAACAACAATGCTTCATAAGAGAGAAAACTGCTGATGAAATGAACAAAAACTAAACTACAACTGAAATGCAACGTAATCAGTCATAAAAGGCTGGAATTAAAACTGGACAAAATTGATGCAAATTTTATCGAAAAGAAAAAAATAGGATAATAGAAATAAATTGCGAGAAATTGAGCCCAGTGGAATATTTCAAGGAAACAAAAACTAGAATAAATGCAAATCATAATCCAAAAGGGGACTGGGAACTGATTATCTCCAGTCTCCTAGAAATACTCAACGTCTTATA
Organism: Typopeltis vanoorti; assembly: GCF_054136105.1. Classification (NCBI taxonomy): domain Eukaryota; kingdom Metazoa; phylum Arthropoda; class Arachnida; order Uropygi; family Thelyphonidae; genus Typopeltis; species Typopeltis vanoorti. The sequence continues at coordinate 97,047,189 of NC_143557.1, read as the reverse complement.
ATTATCTTAATATCTTCTTTATATACACAAACGATATATTTAGCTAAATGTATTAACAATAACGCTAACATAATCGTACCTCAAGTGACGAATAAGGCGAACTAATTAAAGGCGTTTTGTTATTATTATTACTGTTAAGACTTAAATGTATGCATTAAACTTGTTATTGTAATACAAATAAGAATAAAAAAATTAACTGTGTTTGTACGTTGGATGTCTGTTGCTTGATACGTAATCGATCCCCTATGGTTTTATTCAGATAATTGTGTTGCAAGGGATGCATTTTTGGAGTCATAAGAATAAGTAAAGTTTTTGTTTTCAATAAAAGAACGATGTCATTGTTTTACGGAGATTTATTTTAACTACAGACAACCATGATTCATTTGAGATTTCAGGATCTCTCTCTCTCTCTCTCTCTCTCTCTCTCTCTCTGGGGAATATGCATCGATTTGGATCGCGAGCGTAGATGTCCGAAAACAAACAACAAAAGAGAAAAATGTGTGAATTGAATCCATTAACTGCAAGCAAAGATTCGCTTATACCTTTCCAGGCCTATTCACTAATAAGCTCAACTTTTATTATGGGCATAGGACATAAATAAATCCACACTCGTTATGTCATGTAAACTGCAGGACTTCCAAATAAAAATTGATTGTATGCATTTTGTGTGTTTATAATGAGAATCTAGTTTCTTCGATTTTTCACATTGTGAACATCTGAAGGTTGTTCGGAAACCTGCACTCATTCAGGTCATTTCACATTTGAGAAATGGTGGAACGAATATATTTTTTTTAAGATTATAAAGATATTCTAGCAGAATGTTGTATTGAACTTCATCAAAATGGATAGAGGTGAACTTTTATTAAATACTTCTGTAGTGATGACAAAAATTGTCCTTTGCGTCCTGAGTGGAGAATTTTTAGCAGTTTTTCTCATTTTAAGAATAAAATGGATATAAAAAGTATGTTGAACTACTTAAGGAGATTTCCGGTGAGGAAAAATTTTCTTTTACAGCCAGTGGCTTTTTTCGTCATGATAGTACTTAAGTTTTTAAAAAATAAAATTGAATCTTTATTTATAAGATAATAATATTTAAAATAGTTTGAGATTTTAGGTATATTTTAATTAAAGATGGTTTTTATCTTTAACACCTAATATTGTTTTCAATCCCATTTTTACATTCAAATGTAAATCTTTTACTTTTGCTTCAGGGAAGAATAATCAATCGACCGTGAGATGCGGTGATTGATTCATTCAATCCAATATCCTTGGAGGATAATGGATGGCAATGCTGTAGCCAATGAAGTTCTAACTGAGGCCATTGCTGTTACCCTCGTGCCATGATCAGAGCTTTAATTGCTCAAAAAACCTTATCCCTACACTGCCCTCTACAGATAACGGGGAAAATGAAAAGCATTCTTGCTTCGCCCCTTTAAGCCAGTCCTTATAAGGACATTGCTTCAGAGGATCGATCGACCGTGAGATGCGGTGATTAATACTCTTGGAGGGTAATGGATGGCAGTGCTGTAACCAATGAAGTTCTAACTGAGGCTTGGCTATTGCTGTTATCCTCCAACCATGATCAGAGCTTTAATATCTCAATAACACCTTATCCCTACACAGTCTGCTACAGATAACGGGGAAGATGAAAAGCATTCTTGCTTGGCCCCTTTAAGCCAGTTCTTATAAGGACATTGCTTCAAAATAAATTAATATTTTCCATTCTTGGAAATTATTGGAAAATTGCAAAGTTTCTTCGCTATTAATGTTTTCGTATTGGTCCAAGAGGATAGAAGAGTAGAATCGGATACATGAAAGCATACCCTCGGTTATATGTGTCATGTCTTGTCGTTAGAAATCGTCGAGTGAGCGAATACAGCGCCTGGGTATTGGTATAATTGAAAACCTTTGTATGAGCGAATGCCACATCGCATAAATGGGCATTGATCATAATTCCCAAGCATCTTGAAAGTGGAATGTGGTAAAGTGAAATTTGTAAGGCGTGATATTACTGTACTCTTAAATAACGCGATACACGGTCCATATGAAAAAATAGGTACATCAATATTAAAATAAAATAAACGCGTATCCAAACAGTACTTCTCTGTTTTCATGAGTCCGAATTTTAAATGCCTGAATAACTCAATAAAAGCTATTAAGCAGTTCAAGATGTATAAAATATAGTTTTATACATCCTAAACTATTGAATCCTGAATTTAATTGGTTTTAAATATTCTAAACCTACAAGAAAGTCTTTGATTAATTAGAAGTCGATCTGCTTAATTTTGTTCTTTCTGATGATGAAATGTCACGAGGTGTGCAATCTCTTCAAGATGCTAACAGTTTCCATATGAATTGCTCATCCAAAGATACTCAACATATTATTACTGATAATATATTATTGGGAATAACCAGTAAAGGGAGTCCACACATTCCAGATTTAACGTACAAAAGACGAGCTGGTTTGCATTCTTGAATTCAAGAGACGTACCTGCCTTGTAAAGAGAAAAACAAAAAGCATGGAGGAAAATTCCCCTTCTTTTGGAAAGGGAAAACAGCTGAAGAACAAATTGCCCAGTTTGGCATAAAGTCTTTAGAGTAATCAAACGGAATATAGTGGTGTTAAATTGTGAATGAAGATATTTATAATTAATAATACTTCATTCATAATTAACATGATCTACCATATCATAAGCAGGACTTATTTAAATTTATTTTGTTTGTCTCTTGCTTATAAAATGTTATTCGTGTAATTCCTTTTGAGTTTTGTTAGTGATATCATTTGATTGGTTGTTGTGAGAAATCAGCAAATTTCTCCTAGCGCGTGTTGGAGCGTGAACTACTGTTATATTAATGAATTAGGTGTTCATTGACTGAACGAGAATATTGAGAAGCCTATTTTTTGTAATTTAGGAATCTCGAACTTACAAGAACTAATTTTGATTGACTGAGCTTAGAGAATTACAAATGAATGTCTGATGGTTCACCTATTGTAATCTTTCTGAATATCTTGAACTGATTTGATATTTAAATTTTTTGAGATGTAACTTTGGTCAGAGTGAAATTGTGATAGAAGTTCTTTATAACAAGCAGAATGAGATCTGTTAATATGGTTTTTAATTATAAATTTTAAGCTCAACTGAATAGTATACTAGTATCTTGATGAGAGCTTTATATTCGTGTAATTGTAATGTCCGTGTTGGAATACTGTGTTATGATGTAATTTATGTGACACTGCATTAAATAATTTTAATTGAATTGAATCTTGTATTTGCCTGATTTTTTCATTGCACCGCTCACCACCATCTCTAGAGTTGTTGTGATGTAATCATCTTCAAAAAGGGCTAATTCAGATTCTGGCAATTTTCAGATCATCTTTCTGCTATATATTTCTAGGATAACATTTCTGTGTATTCTAGCCAGTTCATTTCTTTTGCTGTTCATAGAGAAGAAACTCTTTCACGAACTCACCGCGTTTTCAGGATCCCGTAGACTAATCGTCAAGATTTTTATTGCCAATAACTCCAAAAGGAAGGTCGCGAAGAAAATCCTACTCTTTTCATAGTTGCCTTAATCTGTCTAACCCTAGCATCTAATACTTGCTGCATGAATATTCTGGCAGTCGGAATTATCGACAAGGGCACTCTTTGGTCCATTTATGGTGAAAACGGGCATGTAATAGGGCTGCATTTTAGTATTCATGTTCTTTACTGCCTTTCTTCACTTCATTTCCTTAATGGAAAACTTCCTTCGATAGTCGAAATGCACTAAGTAATGCAGAAGAGACTGCAATCCAAAAACGAAAGCATAAAAATATTCCTTATAAAACTCCAATAGGCTGATCGCAACATCGTTTCATCTTCTTATAATAAGACGAAACGAAGGAAACACAGGTTCACAAAACCCAAAAACAAGTAACTACTGTACACCCACAGATGCGAGACCGAGGTAATCAATGCGTTTCGTGGGATGAGTGTTTATTATTGTAAGTCGGAAAATTGGCTTTTTTTTTTAATGAAAATTCTAGTTCTTAAAGTGCTAACTATTTTACTTATACAATAGTTGGAATATTTACGTATAAAACACGTGATTTCGGGTGTTGGTGACCAATTCGTACATCCTTTATTTCTTTCTCCCCTTCAACATGAATTGACTATTCTTGGAACATTGCCAGCCTCAGTTCTATGAAGTGTGGGCGTACCATACTTTGTGTTTGTGTCTCCAGGTGTTTCAGTTCAATCTCCTATTCAGTTAAACGGAGTGTTCATGGAATAATCCTTCAAAATGTCAGCCTTTCCATTGTTGCATGATTTTGATATCAGGATCAAACATCGATGGTACTTAAACACCTACAAATTAGTAAACCTTCGCCTTCGAAGAATGTTTAACATTCACTTCTAAGACTGGCGTGACAATATCCTTGATTTGATTAAGGCAAAAGTACGGATGTTGGCAAGACAATGTATGGAGGCAACTCGACCAACTTCACTTCGTTGGTAATGTTATCCTTATGCCAAATAGCAATCTTTCCAAACAAATTATCTTCTCTGAACCAAAAAGCAAAGGAAAAGAAAGCAAAAGAAGTATTTCGAAGACAGCCTGAATGCAAATATGAAGAAATATAGCATCGACGACAACCACTGGGGAAGTACAATCTGATTGGCTGAAATGGAAAAAGGCAGTGGAGAGAAAAGAACAAGAAAGCAGAGAGAGAGCTAATTTAGATCATTGGAAATGTTTCTCCATCTAGTACCTCCGTTCATCATCATTGTGGAACACAAAGGATCACTAATTGGTCATCTTTGGCTTCAGTCTTTGAAACGAAGATGCAAGTCATCTTCGCAGGAAAAAAATCGCAATGGGTTGGTTACGGTTTTAAACTCAATTTTTTTCGGTTTTTATTTTTTAATTTTTTGTTAAGTTAACATTTAGATTTCGTACAATTTTTAGAACACACAAAATAAAGTGAATATTTTTAAATTGAATTTTCTCGACGACTAAAATAGGTTGAGAAGTAGTGTAAGGGAGGTTTTGTTTGTTTTGTTAAGAACCTATAAAATGGAAGAAGTCTATCCCAGTATTTTGACCCCTTTTCGAAATTAAAACGATTATGCTGTTTGGAACGAAGACTGAAGTAAGATAGGATTTTTTTTAAATTGTAAGAAAACAATTAACAAGTTATTAGTAGCGTGTTATTAAAAATAAATTATTAAAAAATATTGCAAAAGTAAAATAATGTTAAAAAATAATCTTTTATTATTTCTGTTCAATTTTATCTTAAATAAAAAAAAACAAATACGTAATATAATACACCATTTAAAAAATAAATAATATTAATAATAATATTCTATCAGGAAATAGAACACGAAAGTCAGTTCACCCCGTGTGGTGGACGGGATAAGAAAAGCCCTACTGTAGCCCATGCATGTCGTACGAGGAGACTAAAATGGATACCTAGGGAGGATAATGAATGGCAATGCTGTATCTAATGAAGTTCTAACTGAGGCCAGGATATTGTTGTTACCCTTCTGCCATGATCAGAGCTTATAGCTCAATAACACTCTATCCTTACATTGTCCTCTACAGATAACGTGGAATATGAAAAGCATTCTTGCTTTGCCCATCTAGCAAAAAAAAAAAAAAAAAAAACGCGGGTGAAGTTAGTAATAACTTCACCCAAGTGCGAAATGTTTTGCAGAATTTGAATATATTTGCTAAAATGTTGGCAAATATTTAATTTAATCTAAAAAAAAATTGCGTTTATGATGAGTAGTGTGGGCACACCCTCCATCTTGGTATATTTTGTTTCAACAAAACAGTTTTGTTAACATCTAAACAAAATAAGTCCTTGATACTTAAAGAGCAACATACAAGTTTACTATACATTATAATTTACCCATGGTTTACAGGGTCTCTTGTTCTCTAAAATAATTGGTCATTAAAAATATTTCATTCTGATATTTAACGCCTTCCTTACAAGGTTTCTACCCCCATGTGAAAGCATTACTATTTAAATAGCTGTTTGGGCAACATTCTTCTAGAATTTGACAATATTTTCAAAATATCCATTATCAAATTTCGTATATAATAAACCCTTTCAACATCACGAAATCTCAGCACAGAAGCTACTACGTGAAGTGTTAAACCTATCATTTGTAGAAGTTTAGAGCTCACCTTTAACTTTTCCATTTACCACAATGCTAACAGAAATGTTAATCACACACTAGCAGATTGCTAACATGCAACAAAATAATGCATTTTATAAAATGGTCGTGAACTCAGATATATCTTGATGCACACCTGTGATGTGAACGAAGGCCAAATAATTCCCAGTGGAAGCAATTTCACCAGCCACTGCACGTATTCATGGGAAATACCAAAGATGGGGATTAGCCACTTTATAGTTATTGATGTAGAAATTTAAAATAATCATCTTGGTATGCTTCCAATTGAACACGAACTGAGTGTTTCTGTTGCTTATTAAAATATTATATGTTATAATTTCCCAATATAACGATATCAAGTTCTTTCTGTTATTAGAATTTTTGTGATATTAAAATTATTAGAATTAAAAACTCTCTGTTATTAGAATTTTTATAATTCTAATAACAGTAAGATTAAACTTTAAAATGTAAAAAAAAAAAAAAAATATATATATATATATATATTTATTTATTTATTTATTTATTTATTTATTATCTATGTTTAGGAGCACTCCACGTAAATAAAAGTAAAACCCTATTGCTTATTTAGGTAGTGGTGTCATTCTTTTCACATGTTTACCCACAGACATAAACATGTCGACAAAATCGTAAAACTACTTGCTGGTGAGTCAATAACCTGACTTTTTAGTGAATCAAACGCTCACTATACGATTCTACTGCTAACGCCCACACTCTTTCTTGTACGGCTCTTCATCCTCTGCCTTTTCTCGCCCACACACTACCTGCCAACAAAAGCGGATTTATGGTGTCTCTTTATTTGAACTGTGTAACCAGCTGCATCTTTAGCAGCAAGAACGAAATGAGAATGACGTCATTACTTGAACACTAGCGTCATCTAGTTAGTAAGTTAAAATGTTCCTAATAATATAGTATGTTATAGGCAGTATCTTCGAACCTTTATGAAGGATTTTTAGCATTTAAGATGGGATTCGAACCAGTTCTTTCTAACGAAATAACATCATGGTTACGAACTGAGTTACAGAAACATCAATAATTATAATAATGGATATCAGCATCCATAATAATATTTTTTTAATGATAATGATAATTTATTGATTGCTAAAATATTTATACATACAATAAACATCTTGTGTGACATTGCACCTTATAATTTTACAGAGTTCAGCACTAAGTGCTGCATTTTCTACATTGGATTTCAATTAAAATTTTTAATAATACTTTTTTGCCTTTATATTATGTATTTACAACACATGTTCTTCTAATATTAACAATGAAGATATAATTTTTTATTTATTTATTTTTTTTAAAGTTTCAGAAAGAGTGATTATACATACAGATTTCTACATTTGCTTATAAGGATTACTTGTATATGAGTGAGGTTAGTTAATCCCACCTACTTCGAAGCTTGGGTTAGCTTTTATGAAGAGAGTGGGATTTAGCCTTCACAATTTGTGCTGTTGTTACTGTTTATGTTTGGGATGTAGGCATTGGATGCTAGTGATTTGTGATGTGTATATTAGTGTTAATGGTATCATAACTTTGTTGGTATATTTTCCAGAGTTCGTTTTTTAATGTTCTGTAGTTATCTACGTGTTTTAAATTTCATGGTAGATTGTTGAGTTGCGTGGGTATCTGATGTGATCTCACAAAAGAACCGTGTGAGTTGTTGAAAGGTGTAGGGATGTAGAGCGTTATTGTAGGTCGTGTTATACGATATGTGTCTCTGTTGTTTCGATAGGTGATGTTGAAGTAATTCCTTGTTAATGTCATGTAGTGTTTCGGGTTTTTAATGCTCAGAATTCTGTGTATCGCCATGTGCTTGTTGGATATTGGTTGTTGCGTGTAAGGTGTCCAGATCACTGTTGACACGATTTTCCTGTGTAGTGTTTCTATTTTTGTTAGGTGGCTGTTTGATGTATTTGCATAGACTGTTATTCCGTATCTGAGTAGGGGTTCTAAGATACTGTGATATAGGAGTTTTTTATGTTGGATGGAATAATGTCTTTTACTTGGAAGAGTTTTGCTTCGATGATCCGGAGTTTGGTATGTAGGTATTCTATATATTTTGTCCATTTAAGGTGGCAATCTATATAGAGACCGAGGTATTTTGCGTGTGTTACAGGTTTGATTTCGGGATATTGGCAGGTATTTTTGTTGTTAATGCAGCAGTATGTGTGACAGTGTATCGATCGTGGTGCGGGGCGAATGATTCTTTGGTTGTGCATTATCAACATCTCTGTTTTGGTGCCGTTGATTAGAATTGCGTTTTGGTGGAAGTATGTTGTGATTTATTTAGGTCTTGTTGTGTTTTGCAGAGAGCCGTGTTAATGTCTGTGTGGATTGCTAGTAGTGCGGTGTCATCTGAGTACTGAAATATTTGACTTCTTATGGATATGTTATGAACATCGCTAATGTATATGTTGAATAGAGTGGGTGATAATATGGCAGCTTGAGGAAAACCGTGTTTCATTTGTATACCCTGGCTGTGACATGTACCTATTTTTGTTACTTGTGTTCTGTTTGAGAGGTCGTTCCTGAACCATGTATGCAGTGTTCCTGTTATATTTATTGAGTATAGTTTGAGTATAATAATAATAATAATAATAATAATAATAAGAAGAAGAAGAAGAAGAAGAATTATTATTATTATTATTATTATTATTATTATTATTATTATTATTATTATTATTATTATTATTATTATTATTATTATTATTATTATTATTATTATCAAGAGAGACCTCTAGGGAGTTAGAGGCTCATCGACGGAGGCCACATACAACACACACACAAGCTATCATACTTATTCTTGAATTCATTCACACTGCTTGCACTCACAACATCCGAATGTAATCCATTCCAATCACGCACTACCCTCTGAGAGAAAAATCTAGCTTTCGCACCCTTCTTGGTGGCCTTCATTCTCAGCTTCCAAAGATGCCCCTCTCCTTCTTTCCCTATCCTCCATAAATTGAAAAATTCCATCAATTGAAATCTTGTATGATCCTTTCAGAAGTTTGCAAATCTCAATCATATCACCCCTCTTTCTCCTGTTTGCTAGTGTCTGCAGTCTACAAATTCTGAATCTGTCTTCATAATCAGTATTCCACAATCCTGATATCATTTTTAATACTTTCATTGCCAAGCTGAAAATTGGAATTTCGTGTGGTGGTCAAATTTTTAAAATTTTTTTATTTAGTTAGCAACGTCCACGCGATAACGCGTGATCGACCACTTGGTGAGAACTCGCATCGCGCGATATCGTTCATTGCCAAGCTGAAAATTGGAATTTCGTGTGGTGGCCAATTTTTTATTTTTTATTTATTTAGTTAGCGACGCCCATGCGATAACGCGTGATCGGCCGTTTGGTGAGGGCTTGCATCGCGCGATATCACGTGATTGGCAATGAACGTGTTAACACTCTCCAATATATCAGAATCATCACGGAAACCAGGAGACCAGACCTGCGCAATAGTCCAAGTGAGGTCTTATCAAGGCCTTGTAAAGAGGCAAAATAACATCCTTATGTTTACATGTGAACGTTCATTTCAGCATTGAAGTTATCGTTTGAACTATGTTTGTTTGCAATTTTTGCCACATGGCCCATAAACTTCAACCTCCTATCGACTAACATTCCAAGATCCCTATCCTCATCAGTTTCTTCTAGCCTAATCCCACCAATATAATACGACATTGAATATCTAATCATGCCGAAGTGAGTGAATGACTTTACATTTACTCACATTGAACTGACACGCATTTTCCCATGCCCACAATTCCACCCTTTTCAAACCATTCTGCAAGTAATGCATATCAGAAGCATTCCTGATTATCCTACCTATCTCTGCATCATCAGCAAATAACTGTATGTCGCTTGTCAAATCCTTCCCAATATCATTAATATACAGATTGAATAACAGTGGACCAAGCAGTGATCCTCGTGGTACACCACTTGTTATTTTATTTATTTATTTATTTTTATTAATCTTTGTACTGCTTATGGACAGTACTACCCTTACATGACGTCCAGACATCTCGTCCAGACTTGATATAGGCTTAAGCCTTTATAAGTGTTTTACCATATGCCTGTTCTAGTTATCATTGTAGTCATTCTCTGGTGGCAACGCCATGCCACCAGTGTGCCCTGTAGGGCCCTCAAGAAAAGAACTTTTATATCCTTCTGCGTAATCCCAATCTGTTTTAAGTCCTTATAACTATCTGCGCTCCATAAAGAGATGATGGCGCTGGCAAACCTCGGAGTTACCTCATGCTCCTCCCGTATCTTACTAACTAGATCTTGGTTATTAAACCTTAAACCTTGAAGACTCAGATCCCACGTATACCACTTTTTGATATCTGTCAGTCAGCCATCCTCTTACCCGCGCTAATATTATATAACCCAAACCCATTTCCTCCAATTTAAGCAACAGTTTACTATGCTATATTCTGTCAAAAGCCTTAGCAAAATCCAAAAGTATCATGGTGTATCCATTCCCCTTGTCTAGTTCAATGGTAATGTTGTTATAGAATATGAGCGAGTTACTAAGACATGACTTTCCCTTAGTAAACCCATGTTGTTCATTGCAAAGTAGAGATTCACTCAACCCATTTCTGAATGCGAACCCTGATTAATTTTTCCAATATCTTCAACACCACTCCTGAGATACTCATTGGTCGATAGCTGGATACATCAATCTTTGCACCACCTTTGTGCAATGGAATTACCATACATTCCTTCCATTCCTGTGGAATCTTCCCTGTTCTGAAACTCATATTAAACAGCCTGGTCAAAGGAATGGACAGTTCAGTTGCACATTCTTTTAGCACACGTACTAATATTCCATCAGTCCCTACTGCCGAATTCTTATTCAGTTTGTGCAACAGCTCTAATACCTCGGCCTCACACACCTGCGTTTCTTCGTCTAGTGAAGAGGTGACAGTGAGCTCAATGTCGCGTATACAACGTTGATAGCTTTTAACCAAATGGGCGCTCATTAACTGAACAACCTCTTCTGCATCTGGAACCCTCACGCCATCTGGATTTAGAAGAGTTATTCTTTCATATTCATTCTTTCTTTTACTTACGGCATATCGATAGGATTCTTGTGGGTAGTCTTTAGCACGCAGAGCCGGTTTCTTTTCATACTTAAGACTTTGCTTTATGTACAACAGTTGTGACTATTCCGGCCTGCTGCTTATAACGTTCATAACGTCATCCTTATGCACACGTTATTCCTTCCACATCGTCCTTTTCTTACTAATTTCTTGTTTAATAACATTACGCATCCATTTGACTCCTACTCTATTTATTTTTTGAACTCTCGGGACACATTCTAATATTGCATCATTTAAGTATTGTTTAAATGCTTCCCATGCACTGTCGATATTGTTTTCCATCCAGCAACCAATCCCTTTCCACTGAACTCACTCAGTTGGTCATAATTTCCTGCTTTGTAGTTTAGCACGTAACCTTTTCTGAATGGAACATTCATAAACTTAGTCACTTCCGATGTGAGTACCCCCCGCATGATCACCGTCACCAACCCGAGGCGAGGCAGAATAGTTACGTCTATAACTGAAAGACCTCTGACTATAATCAAACGTAACGCTCTTTGACCTCGAGTTCCTTCTGCCACATACTGGTTGAGGAAGTTGTCCCGCTACAACTCAATAAACGCATTTTTATTCTTCTCATGAGATTCTACTGCTACCAATCAATATTTGGATAATTAAAGTCTCCCATTATGATTACTCTTTTCGTGCTCATCTTTTCTATTTGGTAATGCATTTCTTCATCACTAGCAACCGATCCACCAGATCTGTAACAACACCCCACTATGTAATTGATCTCGTTAGATTCCACCTCACACCAGATGGCTTCAAATTCAGTGCTACATGAAATATTGTTAGTAGTAGCATTACAATCATAGGACTCAACTCTAACTGGATTCAAATCATTCAATATCATTAGCAGCATACCCCTCCTCCTCTCCTATCCTCTCTATCCTTACTAAAAATACTGTACCCTTGACACTCGATACCAATTAGAATGTCTGATTCTGATAGCCAGATCTCACTAATACAGCTACAATGTGAGGTTGCAAATATATTGACTAAAGCAACAAATTCAACTCCTTTGTTTCTGATACTCCTCCCATTCGTGTACAGACAATAACCTACCTGCATGTTCTTTTGTCTTGTCTTGTCTGCAGTCTGCCTGACACAGTTGGACAACCTGCAGATCTCTATTATTCTCTAATGCCTTACACATGCAGACATCTTTGCACACATTTGATGGGTCCGAACCGGACAAACACAAACCCGAAATCGTTCTCTCTTCGTCAACATTTCCATGACAAAGCCCATTTGTGTCATTAACACAGTTATATAACATTGTCGCATTTACACCATTCCTCCCTTTATAATTTAGTTTCCCCGACTCTCTGTGTTAATGTCTCATACCAGTTATTAGTTTTTCCAGACTCCTGATACCAAACGCATTCAGGTTTAGGCCATCCCTCTTATACAAATCCAATCTTCCCTCACACAATAAGGTAATGCAATAATGAAAATTTAAAGTAATTGAGAAAAAAAAAAGAATTAGGTTGATTCGCCTCCTTGCAAGGCTTTCATTTTAAGTCCTCTACTGTTCAGTATTTTAATGGATGAAATAATAACAGAACTAAAAGATAATAAATTAAATAGAATAAAAATTGATAACAATAGTAACAATAGTAATAGTACCAAGATAATTTACAAAACGAAGTATTTCATTCCCAACAGATTTTCCAAGATTATAATATGGAAATAACAATATTTAAAAATATTTTTTAAATGAAATTTAAATGCTTACGAATTCATATTAACTCAGAAGGAATAACAGAAAATGAAGTAAACGAGCAGGCGCTTAGGGCACACAAAATTTCTGGTTGTTTAGGCAGAACAATACAGAAAAATAAAATATAAATATTGCAAATATAAATTCATTCACTGGCTTTTAATGCAAAATAGTGCATTAAAAGCCAGTGAATGAATGGATAGCAAATAATAAAAGACAAAAGAATATCAAGAGAATGCAAAAAAGAAACAATAATCAGACAAATCACTAAAAAATACACGTACTAACCACAGTGATAAGTTTTAATACGTAAATATTTCATTCCAAGTATCTTGGGACATCCTCAGTGCGTGTTATAGAACTAAATTAAAATATAACTGAACAACAACAACAACAACAACAACAAAATAATATATATATATATTTTTTTTTCTATTCTTATCCCGGCCACCACACGGGAAGTTTTATCTGATTATTTTATATATATATATATATATATATATATATATATATATATATATATATATATATACAGGGTGTTCGGGATAAATTTGACATATTTATAATTAATTATATTTTTCCGTAAGTTACATGTATTAACACACACTTCTCTTCATTTAAAAGTTTGGATCCTTCTTCATTCATATACAAGATGTCAGAAAGGATGGATAGCTGGAACCCACCTGAATCATGGAAGAGAATAACTTGTATCATGATGATTCGTGCCCGCCATCAAAATAAGGATATTACGACTGCTGCCCAATGCTCCATGAATACAGTAAAAACAATCAGGCATGAACTAGAGACTTGCAATGGTGACTACGAGGATGTAGCAAGAAGAAAGATCCCTAGCAGACGATCTGATTGCGTTCGTACAGCAGAATTCCTCGCAAATCTGCAGGAACAGGTGTTGAAGAACCCTGGCATTGGAATTCGGGCTTTGTTCGTGGAGTTGCTAACTGTAGTCAAGCCCTGGATAACAAGGGTAGCCAATGGTAGGCCGTATGTATGGCAGCAGGATTCGGCCCCTTGCCACACCTCTGGGAAAAGTCAAAAATGGTTGTCTGAAAATTTCTACGACTTCACCAGTCCAAATGTTTGGCCTCCAAACTCCCCAGACCTTAACCCCATGGATTATTTTGTATGGGGCGCAGTTGAAAAAGACACCAATCGCACTTCCAGTAATACAAAAGCCCAGTTAATTTATAAAATTAAAACAGTTTTTGCGGCCCTTCCCAGGGAGACTGTAGCATCAGCTTGTTCGAGGTTCCGAAGCAGAATTGAAGCTGTGATCGATGCTAATGGTGGTTATTTTGAGTAAATCTTGTTGATAGTATTGTAATTAACTCTGCCTGTAATGTTTTTTTGTCAATTCATTAAATTTAATAGATACAAAGAAGATTTTCTTTTTCCTTACGAAACTGTCAAATTTATCCCGAACACCCTGTACATATATATATAATTATTTTAAATGACTGATACGGAGATATAAAGAGATGACATGGTTTATTTAAAAAGATACTACTAGTTTACTAGTTTCGTTGAATGGATCAACTTCTTCAGGTATCACAATCAAAGAAATATACAAAAAATAACAGAGATTTAAAAATTGCATTAACATACTAGTCCAAAAAACAGTAGTAAATCATTTAAAATAATTTATATATATAAAGAGATTATTTTACACAATTTTGTTTGACAATTTCCCATACTTTAGGAATAGTAAGAACGTCGTTGTGGTTTTGAATTTGTCCATGTAGTAATCATGCTCCCTAACTGTATGTTATTCCTAGTATTGTTTGAATTACTGCACTGAGGATGTCCCAAGATAATTAGGATGAATAAAATCAGACAAATGAAAACCAAATACTAGAACAGTTGGAAGACGAAAAGGATGCAACAAACATTGTTTCAACAGATCGAATATCCAGGATGGACGTTGAAGAACAATACCTTGAGTGAAAAACAGCACTGAGTATCAATTTACCCTAAACATCTGCTATATACAGTACTTTTTTATTGTTGCTGTTGGTTAGATGGGTTAAACAAGAATGCTTTTCATATTCCCCGTTATCTGTAGAAGAAATTGTATGGATGGAGTATTATTAAGCTATGAGCTCTGGTCATGGCAGAAGGGTAACAGCAATAGCTGAGCCTCGGTTAAAACTTCATTGGCTACAGCATTCCCATCCATTACCCTCCCTGGGTACCCATTTTAGTCGCCTCGTACGACATTCCTGGGCTACAGTGGGGCTAATACCTAAGTAAAGCCCTGTATAAATATTAGAACGATCACTAGACCACTCAATAGTGGCCGAAAGATCGTCCAACTCAGCGTTGGTTCCACTCAGTGACGCCCCCCCCCATTACCACTGAGCAGAACTGCTCATATTCCAGGGAAAGCCATCCACCGACAAAGCCCCTCACGGGCCACGCCGGAGAACATCCTCCCCAGAGACTCAAAATGCTCTCTCAGGGAACCTCCCCCCCCCCCACACACACACACAGAAAAGCAAAGAAACCTGAAAGAGCGAAACTCTTTCAAAAAATAGATTTCATTTCAAAAAATAGATTTAATGACTCCAAGACCGAGATAACATATAAAGATTTTAATGATAAATACTACTAGTTTCGGCATATAGCAGCCTTCTTCAGGTATTTATAAAGGAAAGGAATACTAATAAACATTGAATTATTTAAATAAACAAACTGGAAATTACAGGTACAAATTGCCTCACATAATCGATACATAAAAACGTTGTATTTTTCAAGTTGTTCCAACTGGCGTGCCATTGTTTGTTGCAATTTGATTATGTGAGGCAATTTGTACCTGTAATTTCCAGTTTGTTTATTTAAATAATTCAATGTTTATTAGTATTCCTTTCCTTTATAAATTCCTGAAGAAGGCTGCTATATGCCGAAACTAGTAGTATTTATCATTAAAATCTTTATATGTTATCTCGGTCTTGGAGTCATTAAATCTATTTTTTGAAATATATATATATATATATATATACTTGAAGTTCTTAAAAGAACTGGGAGATGGACTGAATCCTTGACTCTTTATCCCGTCATCTGAATGAAGAAAATCTGTGTGGAGGGAGTGTTATTGAGCTAAAAGCTCTAGTCATGGCTGGGTAACGGCAACATAACAGCCGAGCCTCGGTTAAAACTTCATTGGCTACAGCATTGCCATTCGTTACCCTGGAAGTCCTAAAAAGGACTTCCAGGGTTCCAGTTAGAACTTTATTGGCTACAGCATTGCACCCATTAACCTCCAAGGGTATTAATCACCCATGTTTAAGTAAAGGCAACTCTAAAAATTCAGACGATCCCTAGACCACTCCATAGTCGCCGAAAGATCGTCCAACTCAGCATTGGCTCCACTCAGTGATAGGCTCCCCCACCACCGACCAGAACCGGAAGAAATATAATGGCAGGAGGATAACAGCAATAGCCAAGCCTCAGTTAGATCTTCATTGGCTACAGCATTGCCATCTATTACCTTCCAAGGGTATTGATCACCGCATCTTACGGTCGATTAACTCTTCTCTCAACCTCCCTTCTACTCAATTGTTTAATCCTATTTAATATTGGTTGGAGGAAGGAAAGAAATGGGTGTTTCTAGAAAATGTAAGTACTAACTGGTGAGACTAATGGTTTTTGATTATAGCCCATTATATAAGATTTAGTTTGGCATGAATCAAAATTTTATTTAAAAATATCTGATAATCTACATTACCTTAGCATTATTGTTCATCGTAGCAGCATTTCATTAATTTTCAACAGTTACATGTAAGGGAGTCTCACCTTTCAAAATAAGTGTTAATTCTGCTAACCAACACTAATTTCTATTCCAATAGCATTTTAATTTATAAACATGTCGTGTTTGTACGTACATTAGCTTTAAATAACACGGTAATGCAGCACTGTGTTGTTTGCATATTTACTTAATTAAAAATGTCAACTCCTCCCCAATCTCTCCCACTTTGCCATTTTAAAATAATTCAAAACACGCGATTTTATAAACTGTTTAAAATACAAGCCGTTTCATTTGATGTACTTCTGTTGTATCTTTATGAGAATTTCGTGTCATCCACTAGAAAGATTATTAAAGAGTTAATATGTCAAGGCCAAAAAAGAGGTTTGGCGTGTTTTTCTTTGTCTATAATTACTATCTTTGATAAAGAGAGGTTCCAGTGACCACCAGCTGTTTATGAATATTAATATGTTGACATGAAATTTATTTTTCTTCATCCTACTTCAAAATTCAAAGAATTCTAATGCTTAATAGTAAGAAATCGTAAATCATATTAAAATACTAAGTTAAAATAACCACGGCATTGAAGTAAAGATACATTTTAACTTAAGTGCTTTGAGTTTACTTATTTTTTCAGTACAGTACTTATATAATGGTATCAAAATAAGTATATTAAAATGTGTAGAATATATTTTATTATATTTTTAAAAATATTTAAAATTTTTATAATATTTTTAAATTTTAAAAAACTGAACAACTTAAATGCACCAAATAATTTAGAACATAATGCTGAAATATCATTTGTTTAATGTATTGTTGTAGTCTTGCAGAGGGAAGATTAGACCCTTGGAGGGTAATGGATGGCAATGCTATAGCCAAAGAAGTTCTAACTGAGGCTTGGCTATTGCTGTTACACTCCTGCCATGATCAGAGCTTTAATAGCTCAATAACACCTTATCCCTACACTGTCCTCTACAGATAACGGGGAATATGAAAAGCATTCTTGCTTCGCCCCTTTAAGCCAGTCCTTATAAGGATAAGGATTGTAGTCTTGCAGGAAGACAACTTCAATCAATCGACCGTGAGATGCGGTGATTGATTTTATATGAGATGCCCATATTGGGTAACGGATGGCAATGCTGAACCAATGAAGTTTAACTGAGGTTCGGCTGTTGCTGTTATCCTGGGTTAATGAGTTCGCTCTCTTAGGTTTTGCCCTAAGGGAGTACTTTGAGTCTCCGGGGAAAGTGTTCTCCGGCACGGCCCGCTGAGGGGTACTTGCCGGTGAATTATTTTCCTCGGAATATGAGCGGTTCTGCTCAGTGGTCGGGGAGCCCGTCACTGAGGGTAACCAACGCTGAGATTAGGACGGTCTTTCGCCCACTATGGAGTGGCCTAGAGATCGTCCGTATTTTTGAGATTTCACCTTTACTTACATAGTCGGTGATTGATTCATTCAATCCAATACCCTTGGAGGGTAATGGATGGCAATGCTGTAGCCAATGAAGTTCCAACTGAGGCTCAGCTATTGCTGTTACCCTCCTGCCATGATCAGAGCTTTAATTGCTAAATAACACCTTATCCCTATACTGTCCTCTACAGATAACGGGGAAGATGAAAAGCATTCTTGCTTCGCCCCTTTAACTCAGTCCTTATAAGGACTTGTAGTCTTGCAGGTCGTGAGTGAGTTTTGCTGCCGCTTGTATGTTTGTTAGCATCAATGGCGTTCTGCATTTTGTGAAATATCAAGGTAAGACTTTGTTTAGATGCATTTTAATTGCTATTACTTTCTTTAGCCTACGCTTGATATCGCTGGCAGTCCTTTGCGGCTGCGGGATATTCTAAATAAAAAAAAAATATATTCTGCTGGCAGGTCTTCAGAGCTGCGGGATTTTTATTAACGCTCATACGCAGTTAAAACGATATGAGCGTACCTGACCTAGACGTATTCACTGATTTGCTCGATAAAGAGCCGGCTCTTGTACTTATTGATAAACTCCAAAAGAAGTTCAAGCTGACAACATGGCCTACTAGCATGATTGACCCCGACATCATTATCGAGTCACTCGATAAAAGTGAGTGACTTTTAATAAAAGTCACTCACTTTTATTAAAAAAACGTCTCAAAAAATTTGAACGGGATTGGCCCGGCTATTTAAACTTGTATTCCTCACCTGAAGTGGACGTTGAGGAAAATGAAGACTCTCAAATGAAGGAAAAACTCAATCTAGTTGTCTCTGCCTCTAATCCTTCTGATCAAGGAGAAATCCACGCTCGTAAGAAGAGAAAAACTCTCGCTGCTGAGCCAACAAATGATGCTGGTATGGACTAGGATGTTCCCATTTCAGATCCCTCTGCTTCCCCCAATGAAAAGATGCCACCGATTATCTTAAGGGAAAAGCAGAGATGGACACCACTAAGAACCATCATGGCTAACTTACAAATAAGTTATAGATCTGCTAAAAATGTAGACGAAGGTATAAAAATTCAGCCCGCCACGGTGGCTGATTATAGAAATCATACAAAGGAGCTGGACGCAAGAGGGACACAATATCACACATTTTCACTTTCCTCCAAAAAAAATCTGAAAGTAGTCCTACGAGGAGTCTCCGAGGATATTGACACGGATGAAATAGTTACTGACCTTAACTTACGGGATCTGCCTCCCAAAAGGTCACTAGAATGTTTAGATCAAATAAAACACCTATGCCTTTAGTTTTAGTAGAAATTCATAACATTTACAAAGACATCTATAATTTAAAATCAATCTGTGGACTCAAAATCATCCCAGAACCATTGAGAAAGAAAGCATCTTCTGGGCAGTGCCACCGATGCCAAAAATTTGGCCATGCCCAGAAGCTATGCAAAGCTCAGTTCAGATGCCTAAAATGTGGCGAGAATCACCCCACAAACACCTGCACCAAGCCAAAATCCACCCCAGCTAAGTGCGCTAATTGTGGGGGTCCTCACCCTGCTAATTTTAGAGGGTGTATACATCACCCCAAAAACAGATGGAATGATCCAAAGCATCAATCTACCTCGTCATCTAGTGCGAGAGTTCCTGAAGCTCAGGCTCCTCAGTTCTCCAATAGTGAGATCATGACAACAGGTGCTCGCCCATCATTAACTGAGCCCCTTAAGAAAACGAATCTTCAACATCAAGCGAGAACATATGCTGATGTGGTCCGCTCCAAACAGATAGTACAAACCCAGAACCTGAATAATCCACATTCAAATCTATCAGCTATTATCACCGCTTCTCTTGCAAACATGTTGCAGGATTTCAGCAGCTCAAATCCATCCCTAAGTGTCACAAAAAGATTCTTACAGCAAACCCAATCCATATTATCTGTACTCTCTGATGCATAGAAAAAAATCGCTCCAAACTCTCTTATGATTATTGCTTGGAATGCCAACGGTATAAAAATAAACTGTTAGAAATCCAGGAATTTAATAATAGATACGACCCAGATATATTTCTAATTAATGAAACTCACTTTAGGCCTGCTGACACCCTGAAAATCAGAGGATATCAGATTTACAGAAACGACAGACTTGGGTATAGAGGTGGAGGTACAGCCACCCTTATCAAAAACTATATCAATCATCATTCAATAACCAACCCTACCACCACCAACCTCGAAATCACAGGAACTGATGTCCTCACAAACTCAATTGGAAACCTTAAATTTTTTTCTGCGTACAACCCTCCATTAAAGACATTATTGACTTCAGATCTGGATGCCATCCTTGGAGTAAAAGGACTGGTCGTCATCGCTGGAGATTTCAATGCAAAACATTCTGCTTGGAACAGTAAATCTACCAATAAAAATGGTCGTATCCTTTCTAGCTACACAGGATCAAACTATGCTGTTGTGGCTGGACCTACTGAACCAACTCATCTCAGTACGTCTGGCACTGCTGACATCCTGGATATAGCAATCCTGCAAGACATTAAACTACAGTACAGCCTTATATCACTAAACGAGCTGTCGTCGAATCACAACCCAATTCTACTGCAATTGGGAGAACAAGAATGCCTGTCTCCTCCCTCTCATTCAGGCATATCGTGGGAGAGATTGTCTAAAGCACTTAGGGATCAAATTGGACCCATCCCTCACATATGCACACCAGAAGATGTGGAATCTGCAGTGACTAGCTTCACCCAACAGATTAAGTCCGCTATAACGGTTGCAACCTTCCAGAAACCTGTTTCCAAGCCTGATCGTTTGCCTGAGGACATTATGGACCTGATCAGAGAGAAGAGCAGAGCTAGGAAGAGATTTCATAACACTCGCGCACCTCAGGATAAGACAGTGCTTAACAGATTGAATGGAGCAGTAAGAGATGAACTTAAAACACATAGAAACGAAGTTTGGGATAAAAAGTTAGCCTCTATCTCACCTATTGATCACTCTATCTGGGGACTACTAAAAAACATCAAAAATAAAAACAGATCCCTCCCCCCCCATAATCTCAAAACAGGGCCTAGTCCACACAGATGCAGATAAAGCAGAAGCCATACTAAAAAATCTTGAGGATCAATGCAAACCTTCTTATAACAACTTAGATTTCAATCATCTGTACAAAATCCACAGACAGGTCAGGCATGCATTAAACCTCCTAGATACCAGTGCTGATCATATTGCACCCGCATCATCTGTTGAATTATATGATATTATTAAAAAAATTAAGAACAATAAAGCTCCTGGACCAGACTGCATCTCAAACAGGGTGATCAAGCAGCTGCCTCGAAAAGCTATAGTGCACCTGACCAGTATAATAAATGCAATCTTAAGACTTCACTATTTTCCTTCCACCTGGAAACTGGCTGATGTGATTCCTATACATAAGCCAGGCAAAGACCCACACTTACCGCAGAATTATCGTCCAATCAGTCTCATCTCCAATCTGGGTAAGGTTGCAGAGAAGGTCATCCTCTCACGACTCCAAACCACAGTAAATGACCTAAACATCCTCCCTAAAGAACAGTTTGGTTTTCGACAACACCACAGTACTACCCAGCAAATCCACAGAGTTGTCGAATACATCACCAGTTACAACTCGCGCCAGTGCACAGGCGCTGTTTTCCTAGACCTGTCCAAAGCATTTGACAAAATCTGGCATTTTGGACTCCTGCACAAACTTATCTCAGCCGGTACCTCACTAAAAATGGTTCATCTAATCCATTAATATCTTCAGAATAGATCAGTGCAAGTTAAAATCAACGGTTCTACATCCTCCCTGCGCCATATCTTTGCTGGAGTGCCGCAGGCATCTCTACTGGCTCCATTGCTGTTCTCTATATACATGCCAGACATCCCGCACAATCCGATGACTTCCATTTTGGCCCTATATGCGGACGATACGGCAATACTAACCAGATCTCTCAGACCCCATTTCATTACCAGAAAGCTTCAAGAAAACCTTCTAAAGCTGGAGGGTTGGTTCTCCAAGTGGAGATTGGAAGTCAACCCCCTGACTGAAAAGCTCGGCCGTTCTTTTCTGAAAAAGGCCAATGTCTCCTGCAGGAGATGTGTTACTATTCAATACTAAAATTCCCTGGCAGACAGAAACAAATTACCTGGGTGTGATTCTCGACAAAAAGGTATCTTTCAACCAACACATGAAATCCTCGTGCGCAAAAACATCTAAAGCCATACTCAGATCTACCCGCTAATTAATAGAAATAGCAAGCTCAGCAACAGAATCAAATTGCAGCTATACCAGATGACGATTCGTCCTATAATCACCTATGCCTCTCCGGCCTGGAGCCACACCTCTAATGCTAACATTATCAAAATACAGCGAGTGCAGAACAAGTGCTTGAGAATGATTCTGAACGCCCCGTGGTATGTTAGAAACAATCAACTTCACAGAGACACAAAGATGCCCTATATTTTCTCTTTTCTACGATCCTTAGCAACCAAGTTTTTCCTAACGACGTCCACACATCCCAACGATTTGGTTCAGCAAGCTGCGGCATACGAGGCAACGGACATATACAAATATAGAAGACCAAAAACTATATTAGCCTCCTATAACGATGCATAATTAATCTCCATGCCCATTCAGGGAGAGCAAACTGCTCGTAAATTTTACCCTCACTGTAACCACAACAGATAGCGGGGAATATGAAAAGCAATTTGCTTCACCCCTAAAGACATAAATATCAACTGTCAATTGTAGTCTCGCATGTTTCGTGGTTAAAAAGAAATAGAGAGAAAGAGATGAACAGTGTATATATTATTGTATATATATATATATATATTATTGTCGTCATTGTTATTATTTAAGATTATGGCCGAAGAAAATCGGACCATGAGGCCATTATGTGTGTTAATTGAGCTTGTTCTTATGGCTGGTTTGCAGGATAAAAAAACTTTTCTGCCTCCGTACGAGTCGAGCTAATTCACCTTCACTTGAAAAAGTCCTTAAAATTCTCTTCCTATCAATCATAGAGTGAATCAAACTCCGGTCTTTCCAACCCACGATCATCGTCGAAAGTGTCTATGTCACGGAGGCTCAGATAGACAGAGAATGAGGGAGATGTTGTATAGAAATATATAGCAAAATAGTTCTTATATTGTTACACTAGATAAGAAATAAGCCCATCTCTCTCTCTCTCACCGCATGCACACACACACACACACACGGTATATACTAGAGACTAACAGTCTTTCGTTGGTGGGTCACATTTATAAAACAGCGAACTTCTCCCATAGGGTTTCTTCAATAGATCAAACAACAGCAATTATGCAATCTACTCAGTTCTCGGCAGCCACTCAACAAAGAAAGCCAGAAAATAAAATCCCGAAGCTCTTCAAATGAAGCAGATCTCTCCAAGTACCTATGAATATACTTTTCAATATTTTGAAAGAATCCATCACCGAACTAACGCTAACCACTATCCTTCGATGGTAATAATCCCCTTCTAAACTGTCTACATTACATTGAGATGATTTGGAAAGCTATACAAGTATAGAACTTCATTGCACAATGAAATTCTATAGCTGTGCATATTATTTTTGCGAACAATTCTTTTTGCCTATATAGTAATCTGCAGTGATAAAAACACAGGAAGGTTCAAAATATTTTCAGAATTTTGCGCTGAAAATACAGTAACACTTACAGCTTTTGCTAATCTCACAAATTTACGAAATTTCCAAATTACGCTTCTTTACCACTGAAAAAATACTAACTTCGAGAAAGTAATCATCTCCTCATAGCAAATCCAGCTTCAGTCTCTGTATTTGTATCCCAATCCTCATCCTCATCAGCATATTTAAATGTACCAATGATCTTTTTTGATCTCCCAACACAAACGGTACTAGAACATCTTTCCCACCACAACTAAGCTCCTAAATTCTAAGAGAATCGGTCCCTATTTCTTCCGCAACATCCCAAGAACGTTATAACACTCAACTGATCTGTTCTGCTCTGCAAATAATGCATTATTTCTCATGTCTTGAAAATTAGCACGCAACCACGTACACACACACACACTCACACAGAACCTTTTACAGCTATTCAACTTTTATCCTTTTACGATTACACAACTTTCATTTTGTTCACAAACCTGATAAATGACCACACGCATCGATATAACTGACTCTATCACCTTAGCAAGATTGCTTTTATGCATTTTATAAAAACAAAATTAAAAATTAACCAAACAGAAAACTCCTATTATTATACAGTTCTCTACAGTTAATCACACTGGAGACATTATTCCATGCGCTATTATTACATATACGTGATTTATTTTTACTTCACTATGATTCCTTCGTTTATTCCACAATGTTCTCTTCCTATATTTGAAAAGAGAACGGAGTGATAAAAATTTCTGAATAAAGTGAAATTTTAAATATAATATCGGCATATGATGCTTAATAAGTTAATACTATTTTTGAATAATCCGCTTAATGAGTATCCTAATCATGAGACTCTAATAAATAATTGTGATTATTGATTTAAATTTTTTTTCCTTTCCTGAAATTAAGCCAAAGGATTACTATGTACTAAGGGATAGGTAATCCAAAAAAAAAAAATAATAATAATAATAAAAAATCCTGCTCTGATGACCAAAAATGAAACTTTTAGAACCCTTGAAGGCAATAAGTACGGGTGGATGTCTCAAGCTATCTGCCATCTTTTGAGAAGTCTCACTTGCTTTTCTTCGTAAGAGCAACAGCAACATACTGCTGAACGATTCTTGTTTTAATCGACTTTGCTACCAGCGCGACTTTCTGGACATCAAATAAATAATCGATAATATAATAAATATAACAACAAATATAATAACATAATCCATCCATCCATCAGTTTTTATGTTGTCTTTAAGGATTAGTATAGAAAAAAACTGATGCTGTTTTGGAATTTTTGCCGAACAACTAAGGATATGAGACCAGTTTGTTTGTTTGTAAAATTGCTTATGTTTTTCTAGCTAATGTCTACTTTTATGAAAATCTGGAGTTCCTGGAGGAAATTATTCCATCAGCCCCTTCAAAAGACTAGCTAACTCACTTCCATTTGAAACGCCCTTCTAAATCCTTCGCGTCCTAGAAGCGATTCGAACCCCCAGGTCTTTCCTGTTAAAGAGTGTCGTCGATAACGACTTAGAACAGTGTTTCTCAACCTGTGGTCCGCGGAACAGGCAGACTTAAATTAATTAATTAAATATATTTTTTTTAATTATCTAAACAAATTAAAATTGAATAGATAAGCAAAAATTATTGAAATCAAATGGAGACTGAAAAAAAATATATCGTCAGAATGTTCAAATATTCACTTCAAATCTGACAAAACAGCGGAGGAAACAATAAAACTGTATTGTTATTCATTTCACTTGTTTTATTATTCGTTACTGCCGCTAAATTTGTAGTGGCAGAACGACAACAACAAAAGAGGGGTGAAGTGAACAATAATATAGTTTTATTGTTTCCTCCTTCCCTTGCTGTTTTGTCAGATTTGAAGTAAACATGTGTAATTCACATTTCAATCAATGACTTGTTGTTTATTGATTTTTATTATTGAACGTTTCCCCTCCTTCAACCAAGGCTCAGTATATCTTGAGAAGTGCTAAGGGATACTTAAACAAAGTGTGTCCTGAGTTAACCCCAGTGTTATATATTTATATATTTTTCGAAAACGTTTTTTAATAATGAAAAAGTGGCTTAGAACTAGGACTTTGAAAAGAAGGGCGAATGAAACAGGTAATGCTAACCCTAATTGTGATACACGTGTTGTAGCGGCGAGTAAATCGGATACTATTAAAGTAGAAGAAACAAGTAGTTCAAAGAAAAAAATACAGTAGGAAATATAACAGTTCATATTTGGAATTGGTTTGGAGATGAAAATGAACAGAAACCTCAGTGTGTTTTGTGTTATGAAGTGTTGTCGAAGGAGTGCATGAAACCTGCGAAAATCTGACGACATTTAGAAACTAAACATTGTGATGTGAAAAATAAGCCAATTGAATTTTTCAGCGACGCTTAGGGACATTAAATCATGGGAAAGATATAGTTTTGGCCAGGGGTTCCATTAATAGCAAGGTACTGGAAGCATACTGTCTCTTAAGTTTGCGCATAGCGAAAACAGGGAAACCTCATTCTATCGGGGAAATATTTACTACTTCCAGCTATAAAAAGATGTGGTAAAAACTATGTTTGGCAACAAGTTACTAAAAGATGTCGATTTGATTCCTCTCTCAAATGACACTGTCGGTCGCAGAATTAATGATATAGCAGGTGACGTAGAATCTCCGTTAATCGAAAGAATTAAGAAGAGCCCTTATTATGCGTTACAAATAGACGAGACAATTGATGTTACAAATGATGCGCAGTTAATATGCTACATAAGATATGTGCATGATAACAACATTCATGAGGATATTCTGTTTTCTTGAACTTTGCCATCCCGAACAACTGGAGAAGAAATATTTCACACTCTCAATAATTACATAATACACGAAGGGATCCAGTGGGAAAAATGTATAGGCTTCTGTTCGGATGGAGCTCGTGCCCTTACAGGCAGGCATAGTGGGGTGTTTCTATGGTCAAGGAAGTAGCTCCAGATATGAATCGGGTATATTGTTTCATACACAGGGAAGCGTTAGTCTCCAAAGGAATGCCACCAGAATTTAAAACTGTGCTATATAACGGTGTAAAGCTAGTTAATTTTATTAAAGCTCGACCGTTAAATAACAGGTTATTTTCAGTCCTCTTCGATGAAATGGAGAATGAATATATACAACTTTTGCTTCATTCTGAAATTCGCTGGCTTTCCAGAGGCAAAATACTAACAAGGTTATTTCACTTAAAGCACGAAGTTTTATTGTTTGTAAATGAACGTAATTCTGATTTTGCATCACTCCTTGTTGACGAAGCATGGTTATCAACACTGTCCTATCTTTCAGACATTTTTTCAAAATTAAATGAACTAAATCTCTCCCTTCAGGGAAACTCTTTAACTGTTCTTGATGCCTACGACAAAATAAGGACATTCGAGAAAAAACTGGTTTTTATGGATTAATTATGTAAAAGACAGACAATTTGCACCTTTGCCAACATTGGAATTCTAATGGAAAATTTTAGAAATTTTAGTGGAAAATTATATTTTTGTTGATTCTGACTTTCTGCAAAGGGTTTGTGACCACCTCAAAAATCTGAAACGGAATTTTGAAACATATTTTCCGAATAACTTTTATAAGAAAGTTCTGTGGGTTCGCAATCCATTTCAGGCTTGCAGTCACGAGAACGACCTTTCGTTATCGAAAAAAGAACAGCTAATTGAGCTTTCAAGTGACAGTGGACTTAAAATGCAATTCCGCGCTCTTGGTTCGGCTCGATTTTGGATCTCGCCTTCAGTGAGAAGTGAATAATACGAATTATCTGAAGAACCATTGAAAATCGTCCTGCAGTTCTCTACAGCCTATATTTGTGAGAAAGGATTTTCATCGGTCCTTCAAATAAAAACAAAATACAGAATTCGTCTTAGTGTGAGTGCCAATCTTCGACTGAAGTTGACCAATATTGAGCCAGATATCCATCAACTCTGCAAGGGACGAGTAGCTCAACCATCTCATTTAAAGTAAGTAGTAATAATTATATCATATTATTTATTTGTTTAATAAAAATTAAAACTTTGTTCAATGATGATACACTTTTAATCGTTTACTTCCAATTTAATTAATTATGTTTCCATATGTATTCAAAATATGCTTTTAGATTTATTATGTTATAAAAGGCACAGTTTTTCCGAAATGTTGGTAATTCATACTTAGGTTTTTAAAAAAATTACGAGAAGTCAAAATGACGTATAGGGAAATTAATTAAAAACACTGTGTTTATTTTTGAAGTAAAACTTTAATTCCAACATTCTAAAATGTTATTTTGCTTGCTTTCCTGTTCGCAAAATCGTCGATGACCTTGTCGAAGTCTATTTTCATCATTCAGTTGCTATTTTATAGACAGTACGGCAAGATTTCTTAAACGCTAGAAAAGTGCCGCCCATGGAGGATTCCCCCCCCCCCACACACACACCGCTACGCCTCTGTAACGTAGTAGTCCTTAGAATTGTTTTCAGGATTTTACTGGTCCTTGGCCTTAGAAAAGTTGAGAAACGCTGACTTCGAGGATCTCATAAAGCAAGGAAATAAGTTGGAGTGATTTGCTTTTAACTTTTCAGATGTGAAGAATAAAGACATTCTAGAAGTATTTTTAAACTTCAAAATAGTTTTTTGACAGTATTCGTTTAGCCGTAACTTTCTTTTAAATTAGTCAGTTCCATCTTTAATCAATGCCAAAGGTCAGTATATTTTTTTCTGCCGTATGATACGTGGAGGGTGATGTTCCTAATCCTAAATAGTATGCACTCGTGTGTTCTATTATCCACTTAGATGAGATATATATGGTTAAGACCAGAGTTTCTCTCTCTCTCTCGTTATGAAAGTAACACACAACCACCTTAAAACTGTTGGAAAAAGACGTATCCATCGGATACGACAACTTATTAGTAAGCTTATATAGTCCTTATAAGGACTGGCTTAAAGGGGCGAAGCAAGAATGCTTTTCATCTTCCCCGTTATCTGTAGAGGACAGTGTAGGGATAAGATGTTATTGAGCTATTAAAGCTCTGATCATGGCAAGAGGGTAACACAATAGCTGAGCCTCAGTTAGAACTTCATTAGCTACAGCATTGCCATCCATTACCTTCCAAGGGTATCAATCACTGCATCTCACGGTCGATTAATTCATTTCTCCGTATTCGCAGCCTTATAGGTAAGCTTATCCTTATAAGGACTGGCTTAAAGGGGCGAAGCAAAAATGCTTTTCATTTTCACCGCTATCTGTAGAGGACAGTGTAGGGATAAGGTGTTATTGAGCTATTAAAGCTCTGATCATGGCAGGAGGGTAACAGCAATAGCCGAGCCTCAGTTAGAACTTCATTGGCTACAGCACTGCCATCCATTACCCTCCAAGGGTATTGGATTGAATGAATCAATCCAAAATCCAGTCTCTCCTGGAATCGCTTCTTTATGTTATGTGCTTACCTATAAGATATTGCAAATATAAGATATTGCAAATATCTTATAGGTAAGCACATAACATTGCAGCTATAGTAAGCACATAACATTGCAGCTATTATAGCTTAAATATTGCAGCTATAATAAATTTCATATTAGGTGTGTTTAGAATTTTTTCGTTATTTAGAATAAATTTATTTTAAAATAATTTTAATTCTAATAATACTTAGATTAGTTATGATTAAATATTATTTATATATTAAATTTATCTTTTAAATTAATTAAAAAATTAAAAATATTCATATGTAAATATGAATATTTTTCTAATATCATTAATAATTGAAGTACCTTATTGTTATTTGGCTAAGAGCGTAGACAAACTTTTTTTTTAATACAGCAATCCCGCGATTAGTGCGACTAATGCGTTCTTTAAAATAGGCGCATTAATCGAAAACTTACTAATCGAATATAATAACCTATGGGGAAAAGTATAATTCGTTCCTCAAATTTCTTTTTTGAACCTTAATTTTTTTACAAAAGAATTTGAGTATGTCTCAGGGCCTAGTTAAATGAAAACCATGAAGCTGAAAGACAATAAAACAAGAATATAAATTTTATTATTCTACTTCTTAACAAAGAATTGAGCTAACGTAGTTTGGCGGGCATTTTGCTTCTTTTTTGCATACAACCGACGGTATTACAGAAGAGTAGAAGAGGCCCTATTGCCTCTTCTACTCTTCTGCAAATTTTACTGCTTCTCTCTTCATTATCGAATCTTTTTCATACATCCACTTTTTTTGCTCACTAATTCTTTTACTCATGATTAAAGCTTGGGAAAATACTTTAAAATTAAAAAAAAAAAATAAGGAAAACACACTCATATAACATTGCAAAGGAGGCACGAGATACGACCATCAAAGCGCTATGTAATTATAGTACACCCACACTTTTGTACAGCTTCGCTTGTCTTGTTGCCAAGAATAGTCGATTCATGCTGAAGGGGAGAAAGAAATGAAGGACGTACGAATCAGTCGCCAACACGCGAAATCACTGGCTTTATAGGTAAAATTTCCCAACTGTTATACAAGCAAAATAGTTACCCTTTATTACAATGATCATAAAAGAGAAGTTAATTTTCCGACATGTAATAATAAACAACTCATCCCAGAAGACGGATTGATTACCCTATTATCGCAATGGATTCTCCTTTTTGTGACATGCGCAGAAGTGTCGAAGGGTCTCGAATCTGTGGGAGTATTATAGCAGACGACGTAAATATTGGCGGTAAATTTTGGAACACAGTATACATAGTGTACATAGAAGTAGTGTAGTAGGCCATTAAAAATAACTTTATAAAATGTTTTAAATAGGTAACTAAATTATTTCATTCTAGTGAGTGATGTTTTCAAATAGACATAAAAAAATATAGATAGAAAAAGTTTAAACTTTGTAACATTTATTTTTAAGATGTATATAGGCGCACTAATCGAATTTTAGAGGCGCGCTAATCGAATTTGGGTATCGAAAAAAATGACGCACTAATCGAGGGATTACTGTACAAAGTTTTTTACGTACCTATCTACTTATCGATGGGAGCGACAATTTTTGACAAAATTACACATGCAAATGTTTCCATGCTAACATTAACTGAAATTTCCTATGAAAGTAGTAAATTACAGGTGTTTTAACTGTCTATATGCAATGTATCAAAATTCCCGTATTTAAAGATGTTGGTTCAATTATACGTTTCGACTTTAAATAAAAATTTACTCAGTGGCATATTTAAATTTAGATATACCACTGAGGCATGTATACCAGCTGAAATGCCTGTTCCGCAAAGCTGGATAAAAAGGTATTAGCCTTGGTTTCTAGAAAAGGATTTATGAGATTATCTAATATGAAATGAACTCCAAATTTTATCAAAACACGTTGAAACATATTGAAACGCATTAAATGAAAAAGTCAAATGTATATGCTAAAAAAATAGTACTTTTGAAAACTTTATTTACACACATTCATTAGCTAATTAAGCTTCTCATTCTGTTAAATTTTTAAATAAGTATGAACAATAGGCTAATGTCAACAATCACTTTTTCGCTGCGCAGAAATGATAATGGCATTATATACAGACGTATGAGTTTTGAGTAAAACAAAAAATAGTACGCAAAAAAAAAAGAGAGAGAAAATAGAAAGAACCTTCCCTCATGAAAGTTTGCTTGCTGGATAACAGATGGCGCCACAAGGTATGTTCTCCCGGTTGATTTTTATTGTTTAGAACAACTATAGTCACATGACATTATGGTAACAGGATGTGATGAAATATGCATTACATTTCCTGTTTTATCTTTAATATCCTGAAGAATATTAAAGAAAATATTGAGAATATTAAAGAAATATCATCTAATTTTTCTTTGCAAGAAATAAACGTATTTTATTAACAATTTTGCATGTGAAATAATAAAATGAATCGTTTTTAACCCAACATCCATAAATACTTGACCATTGATGCATTATTATGTGTAATGAGGCCTTTAAAAGTTACTATAAAGGTAATCATATGATTATTGTATAGTTTTATGTGTGACTCATAGTTTCTTCAGAATCCGGTTTATAGATTAGAAAGATGCCAAAGCTCGTCACATTTCTATTTGGGATCATCGTCAAGGATTTGTCACATGGAAAAAAAAAGTGAGCATTTGGGAGATCTGTTGTTTTCCTCAATGCAACCAGTCTTCTTGGAAGTGAACGTGTTGCGGTGAGATAAAGAAAGGTCTTTTCCTTAAAGCCTTGTTGAAGGGATAACAGCAACGACTCTAATTACTATTTCGTTCTAGCTCTCTTCACAGGCACAGTATTATCAACTCACTATACTTCCAACAGCTGCTGCCCTAGCAGTGCTTTTATCTCTTCAGTTTGATAGGTGCAGGTGTGCGCCGTAGGAGATCACAATCGCGCCTTTATCTCTACGTAAACTACATTTTATATCCAAAATATCTAAGACTTATGATTAGTTATGTTAAATGATCTGTCATATTTTGAAAGAAATCTAAAATTACTTCACAATCATTCAACAAAGAAATCATGCAATATCACTGTGTTTAAGATTAATTTTATAAATTATATATTTTATATTATGTTAGTTAATAAAATATTAAAAGAATACTAAATATTAATTAAAAATTTAGAATTTACAGTAATAATTTTGTAGTTTATAAGTATACCATATTTTATCTAGTATCAATTTGAAATAAATAATCGTCGAACTGAAGTCCTTATAGTTCTTATAAGAACTATCTTATAAGAACTATTATTTTCGGTGGGTGACTGATAGGAATCAAATCGACCGTGAGATGCGGTGATTGAGATTCATTCAAACCAATACCATTGGAGGGTAATGGATGGCAATGCTGTAGCCAATGAAGATCTAACTGAGGCTTGGTTATTATTGTTACCCTCCTGCAATGATCGGAGCTTTAATATAGCTCAATAACACTTTATCCCTACACTGTCCTCTACAGAAAACGGGGAAGATGTTAGCATTCTTGCTTCACCCCTTTAAGCCAGTCCTTATAAGGACTATTGTTTTCAGTTCGACGGTTAGGGAAATTAATCGATTCATTCAATCCAATACCATTGGAGGGCAATGCTGTAGCCAATGAAGTTCTAACTGAAGCTCGGCTATTGCTGTTACCATCCTGCCATGATCAGAGCTTTAATAGCTCAATAACACCTTATCGCTACACTGTCGTCTACGGGGAATATGAAAACATTCTTGCTTCGCACCTTCAGCCAGTCCTTATATAAGGACTATTGTTTCTGAGGGGTGAGGAGAAGAAAAAAGTCCTTTTTAGGACTTCCAGGGTAACGAATGGCAATGCTGCAGCCAATGAAGGCTTAACTGAGCTCGGCTATTGCCTGTTACCAGGCCATGACTGGAGCTTTTAGCTCGATAACATTCCATCCACACAGATTTACTTCATTCAGATAACGGGATAAAGAGTCAAGGACTCAGTCCATCGCCCAGTTCTTTTACGAACTTAAGACTATTGTTTCTGAGAGGTACTGAAAAAGTCCTTTTTAGGACTTCCAGGGTAACAAATGGCAATGCTGTAGCGAATGAAGTTTTAACTGAGGGCTCGGCTATTGCCGTTACCCAGCCATGACTAGAGCTTTTAGCTGATAACACCCCATCCACACAGATTTTCTTCATTCAGATGACGGGATAAAGAGTCAAGGACTCAGTCCATCGCCCAGTTCTTTTAAGACTATTGTTTCTGGAAGGTCGGTAAGAATCGATCCTGAGATGTGGTGATTAATACCTTTGGAGGGTAATGGATGGCAATGTTGTAGTGAAGTTCTAACTGAGGCTCGGCTAATGCTGTTACTCTCCTGCCATGATCAGAGCTTTAATAGCTCAATAACTCCTTATGCCTACACTGTCCTCTACAGATAACGGGGAAGATGAAAAGCATTCTTGCTTCCCCTTTAAGCCATTCCTTATAAGGACTACTGTTTCTGGGGTACATCAATGTCCTTTTTAGGACTTCCCGGGTAACGAATGTCAATGCTATAGCCAATGAAGTTTTAACTGAGGCTTGGCTATTGCCGTTACCTAGCCATGACTAGAGCGTTTAGCTCAACCACAGAAGTTCACAGTTCACTGTTGCTTCTGGTATTGGTTATGATATTGGAATTGAGCTATTGCTTGTGCATTCTCGTTAAGAGAAATAATGAGAGAATATGCATGTGCTTGCAACTTGAACAAGCATGCTGAACGATCCTTGGGTTTCCATTACGGTTATTATACTTGAAAAAAGAGACTGGATAACAGTAGACGGAATTTGAACAACTTATGCCTGAAGACAAGAAAAGTATATTTGAAACTGAAGCAATAGATAAATAAAGTTGAATTTTTCTTGTTTATTTTTATTTTTCGTTACAAAGCTTTTAAGCCTTGTGAGAAATCTTTAGAATCACTAGACGCATTTCGTACGTTCGTCTTAATATAGTATATTCCATTATTTTAAAAGGCGTAACATGGAGTTGGATGTATACATTTGATTAAATAATTATGAATTGCTTTGTTATTCTACAAAAAGGCATCTCATGATTTATTATTGAAGCATTTCATATTTCTTTTGAAGTATGAATCAAAAAATTACTGAACTCAAAACTATCTATCGCTATGCAATGAAATCTGGTCTAAGAGCAAACAGGAAGTGAATCCCTCTTATTAACTGCACCATTGACCTACAATGATAGTTTAAGTATAGTGCACTTCCTATGGCATCACAGCGTAAATGAGCAGCTTGTGGGTGATTCCCAAAATAACCACAACGTTTTCGTGGTGTAGCGGTTATCACGTGCGTTTCACACGCGCAAAGTCTTCGGTTCGATCCCGATTGGAAATAGTATAATTCTTTTCTGCTTAATTCTTACAGCTAATTTATTAAATCGGCAGCAGTCTGTGTAATTAAAAATTAATAACTACTTTCACCATTTATTTTTTATCTGAATCGAAGCGTTACTTTCAATTGATGAATAGTAAATATAATATAATTTTGTAAACAAGATGAGGTTAGAGGTCGATGTATTGATATTGAACACCTTTATCTATCACACGTGTTGCATTTCATGTAATCACGTGCTATGTGTTGGTATAATGAAAACATATTTTGGGAACATCATGAGAAAAGGCAAATATCAGCTTCTACAAACCATTTTGGTAGGAAGAATTGATGGTAAAGGAGTTAGAGGAAGAAAAAGAATAACTTGGTTTAATAACATCAAGATGTGGACAGGAAAGAGCAGCGTACAACTGCTCAGATCAACTCAAGAACGTAGTTTGGTCGCAAAGATGGTCGAAGGCCTTCGATAGAAGATGACACCATAAGAAGAAGAAGAATTCTTATGTTGATAGCATTTCGCAACGTTGCTGCAATAGAAGCCATCCTATTGCATCATATTATTACACCATATTACTGATATGATGATGATAACATCAAAAGTTATCACTAACGACAAATCGACGAATTTCCTCCCATTTCATCTTATATATCAGAACCATTGTTCTGATGTATAAATTTCAGACTTCTAAGGCACTTCTGACTGAATCAATTCACTTATATCTTGTGAATATTATCATATTCATATTAGAGCTTTACCGCTTCAATGATATTATTCATATCATCGTAAAGACCAAGCTGTTAACTATACAAAAGAATAAATTCCACCATATTCTGCACTGGTTTTATTTGTTCATTTTTTAACTAGCAATCTATATGCCCATCCCAAAGTGTTTCAAAGCTAATAATATATTTTGAAATATTTTCAACATATTTAAATAAAAATAACAAACTCATATAGAATAATTTAAGATTTTTAAATTAGTTTTAGAAATATTTAAAATAATTGTATTAATTAGTTTATTCTTAAAATAACTTTATATATTTAAATACACCAATTAATTGATTGTAAATATATAATATAATTTTGTAAACAAGATGAGGTTAGAGGTTGATGTGTCGATATTGAACACTAATCTTATTCGAATGTCTGCATTTTAAAATTTTTGTATTAAATGAAATTGTTTAATATGAATGATTTACTCATTCATATCTAAACCAATCTTTTGCAATTATTAGCGTGATTGAAATAGAATTCTGCTTCAATTCGGATGTTAAATTATGAAAAAGTAAGTTAATGTGCATTATATTTCATATGATATCCGTTTAGGATAGAATGTTTCCTTATTCTATTATAGAAAAGAAACTGGTCCTAAAAAAGAACATACAAAATAATTAACCAAATGCATTTTTTGATAAAATAAAATAATGTACAAGATTAATCCTTAATTAAAACAGCAAGAGGACTGGTTTTAATATAACTATCCAATCTTTATACAGGGTATTAAATAATTTCAGTTAATCTTTACTGAATTATTATTGAGTAATCGTGACTGAAGGCTTTCTTATGTACGTAAGCTGAAGATTACAGTATATTAACGATATTATCTCAACCGTGTCATTTTTGTATTTCACTTGTTCGGAATGACTGACATATGCCGGCTATTTTGAGAGAAAGGTAAACATAAGAGAGTTTCCCCTCTCTCCTTTGGGGTCCATCACGTTTAGCTGTTGGGCAGTGTGGCCGAAGACAAAAGGAAAACAGGTGCATCTTTCACCACAAGGACCTTTGCGTGATACCAGTCTTTTAACAACAACAACACACACAAAAAAAAACACGGTTAACCGGAAAGCTGCCATACTTCTTTACCAGTCCATACCTCACGCGCACATTCTCTGTCCCCCTTTGCTCTTTTTTTATTTATTTTATTTTTGATTCTGCGGCAAAGCGTTATACTATACAAGGCCTGTTGGCACTAATCGACTATTCTTACTTTCCCCTGTTGAAACCTAGAACCGGTCTGAAGACCTCGTCGGCCTCCCGTTAGGGGTCAGCCTGAGGGTCAGATGACGGGTGACACGGAGAGAAAGGCATTTCATTAATCACGGAAGGCTGCTCACGATGCTTCATGATTGATGTACGGCTATCTCTGGGACTTCGCTAATCTTGACGGCAGACTAAGGAATCTAAGAAAGGGAGAATAGAAGAGAGAGAGAGAGAGAGAGAGAGAGAGAGAAATTTTCCTTTTGATACGGTAAATGAAGCACACACCGATTTTTTCTTAGCTGTCGTCGCCTTCTAGTGGATATGGTGCTGTCAGATTGTATGGCATCTTTGAACAAAAATATGTGATGGCAAGCGATGTTTGTTACTTACATTTCTGGTGATAGCTTCGCATATTTGCATTAATATTAGGGTATAGGTCTAGATTTAACCTTGGGTTATCAGTTAATGAAGCTCGCAGGCATTTTTGAATAAAAGATTGTTAATATGTGTTGTTAATAAAGAATAAATTGTTTCGATTTTGACATGATATTTATTTATTATTTTTTATGTTTTTTTTTGATAAAGAAGCTAGATATTCCACGTGTACCCCAAGAGGGCGCTTCGCAACCGAATTAAATACAGCTGTAACTTATTTTGTCAAAAAAATATACAAATATATAAAATATACACAAATTGTTAATAATATGAATGTATTAATAAACGTATTTATAATATTAATAACTTTAATAATATATATAGTCGCTTATAAACTTTTTAATAGTAACAATGACCAGTAAAATTTGTTATTGTCTTATTATTAAATTAATTTTTTGTTGTTGTTGTTAATTGAAACGCTAGTGCTTTATTTTTTCAGAATTAGTACTATCACATTTAGTTTAACTGTGTGAAGGACACAAAAGAAACAAACCATTCGAAATTTTCTTCTGATTTTTATTGAACTTTCACCTACGAATACCGATTAGTTAAGATGTATTTGGAAATGATTTATCGTTATTTAAAATAAATTCACAATCAAATTTAAAATTTCCACTATTCTAAGAGCCACTTAGTTGTGAAATATTAGAAAAAATGTCATCCTTTAGCTGTGGTGAAATAGATTTCGACAGTATAATACTTCGTCAACTAGACCTAGGTCTTCTTAAATTGCTCAATAGTCAAATAATAAATTCATAGATGAGCAAGAATTCAGTTATACACACTACTATTTGTTTTCTACACGTGTGAACTATTGAAATAAATTCTATTAACCCCAAAACTGAAACCTACTATACCAGATTTAAATAAGGAAAAATTAGGCAGCTAGGTTAAAAGTACACGCTAGAGAAACTCAACGACCTGCAAGGGAACCCATCACGAGGATAGAATATGAACAATTTTGTGCTTCCGAAACTCAGCACTTAACAAAAGTGTGTTTACGTTGCACAAATAATTGGGCATTTTTACAGAGCTTCGACAATATTCAACATGCACTAACAAAGAAATGGGTGTGAGATGCGATATTGATGGAATAAAAGAAGCAACCCAATTGACATAAATGCTGTAACAGAAAACATAATTCAGTAGCACTGTGGGAGAGTTATTAGTCATGTTTAAAGATTCACTTAATCTGCAGGTGATACTCACTGATTTTCTTTATAACACTTTCTTAAATAATCTTTTTTTTCTTTTTTTTCTTTTTTGCCAAAAAGATCATTCTTTTGGTTGTGAGTCAACCACCGCATGCTGCTTTGACAAGCCTATTGTCAATACGTTAGTTTTTTTTTTTTTTTTTTTTGAATAGGAAACCAATGCTTCGTATTTGGGTATTGGAAACTTACAAAATATATAAAGAAATGACTATCGTTATTTCATTGTTTAGATGGATTTTTTTAAGCGGGAAAGAGAGAGTTGAAATATTTAGTTTTGCTGCTTCATCAGCAAAATCCACCCCCCCCCCCCAGAATCAGAAAATCAGCTGCTCAAAAAAAAGGATTAACAATTATTCTGTATGGAAGAAATTTTAATATTTCCCAATTAATTACTTAATGTATTTATCCTTTTTTTTTGAGCAGTTGATTTTTTTTTTTTAAATGAGAAAACATTTAGATAATTCATCTCGTACAATAAAACAAGCATTATGGGTATCTGTGAAATGTAGAGCACTCGCTAGTGAAACAGCTTAGTGCTGTAACCAACAGCTTTAGGGGAGTTTATGAGGTTGTTATTTATTTTAATGATTAAACACATGCTGACAAATTAGCGGACAGACACGATCAATCATACTGCAATTTATTAACGATTAATCAATCGAAAAACAATAAATCAATCTGCGTAATGAATTATTGCTTATAAATCACGTGAGCGAAGTGAAAAGTGTGTGGCTTGGGAAAGTTTGCTGTTATTTCGCAGAATTCCCAGAAAGGAGAAATTCGAAAGGCTGAAATATCTGCAGTTTGGAATGGAACCAAATTTTAAAATAACTCGTGTTTAAGTGCTATTTGGTTGTGCTGTGTTTACGGAGAATTTTTATAATTTTTTTGCTTGAGGAATTGTAGAAAATTACTATCAACGCAAGCAATGATTATCCGTAATTAATCCAAAAATGGTTTTTCAAGAAATTAAGGACAAGGCTTGATAAATCAAGATAACTTATCCCCCACCCACAAAAAGAAAGCTCTTGGCTCTTATAAATGCAATGTTTGTTCCATAATAGTTGTTTCATAGGAACACACGAAAGAACTTTCTAATGAGAGACATTCCTGCGGACTTAATATTTGGAGTTTCCACTATTCATTAGCTTTTTTATATTTCACAAGAGTGAAAATGCGATAGTTTTTGGTACCAATTCTGCCGATGAATATCGGCAAGGTTTATTTACTAGTTCATAAATATTAAGAACATTTCAAGAAGATCTGAAAGGTATTTTTCAGGTGTATCAGGATATCAAACGTTGCATTTTTATCCCATAGAATACTTAGACTAGTAGAGCAGCGTAGCTAACTTAGACATTCTCACAAAGGTTTGAAAGATCCTAATTATTGAGAAGGATGGGTTGGTTACCAAAACTAAATGCAGCAGCAAGTTAATTTGTGGGTTTGAACTTGAAAAATCGCATCCGTTTGTCGATCCTAGATGTATAATCAGGAGAATCGAATATTTTCAGAAAGCTGCTATCAGTTACAGAAAGATTAGATGTTACTTCACATTAAAAAAGCCGACATGAAGTAACCTTTTTCTAATAAAAGCATTTAAAGCTAATTTATCTAAATAGATTTCTTATTCAATCAGCAATTTTAAAAATAGCAGTTAAGCGTTTATATAAATCAAGCACAACCAACCAACCTTCAGTTAGTTGGAAAAATCAATTACAAAATATTGTTTCCAGCAAATTTATAATTATAGAGATCACAATATTAAAAGGTGTGCCTATCAATTTATTTTATTTCAATCAACATTAAAAATAATAACTCTGTTTGTATCTGAATATGAAATTATATTTATTATTCAAATTTGCAGTTAACAAATATTCAACATATTCCAAAATTACAAAAATTTCTGACATTAAGAAAAATCACGTGATTCACAC
Source organism: Typopeltis vanoorti (assembly GCF_054136105.1). Taxonomy (NCBI): domain Eukaryota; kingdom Metazoa; phylum Arthropoda; class Arachnida; order Uropygi; family Thelyphonidae; genus Typopeltis; species Typopeltis vanoorti. Next base: position 97,006,903 of record NC_143557.1, on the reverse strand, counting down.
ACGATTATTCCCTCTTCCCTGTGCTTGTCTTATTCATTGCTTTTGTAACATCGTCAAAAGCACAGATGTCAAATGGTTTCCAAATGTAAAGATTTCCGAAAACCATTGAACACAGTTGTGGTATGAACTCAATGAACCTCATTAGGAACATCACCGAAGGCTCAAATGTCCAAGTCCAAGAAGGGACCAGGATGACCGAGAAATGTTGACAGAAAGCTGTATTTCAACGTAATAAATTTCATCCAAAGAAAAAGATCAACACTGTGGGCGTGGTCAGGTGAATGTCTGTTGCCCGACCAAGTTCCAGTACGTAGGTTATTATACGTAACGTAGTCATTGTAAGTGTCGTTGTACGTAGCCAAACACGGTTTAGTATGTTTGCAATAAGCTTCCTACTCACCAATCCTTCTTCCTACGATTTCTCTCCTAAAATATGGTCTCACCTAAAGTGTCGGTGAATTTTATCGACGTTCAAGGTCAGTCGACAAAGCCATTTGATTGAGAGATTGTAAAAACGTAATTTCCAAGACTGTATTGAAGAGAAGTAGTGAAAGTAGTTATGTGACTGCATATAAAGACAGTTTTTTATTTTGTAAAAGAAAGAAGAAGATGCTATTCTAACTTTCCCGATATGTTTGTAATAATTTTTATAATTCCTTTTTTTTTCTTTTTCTTTTTTTTTTTATATTCAAAAATGAACATTCTCTAAAAATAATTCGCGAAAAATATTCCCATAAATTGAAGTCAATGGAATTAAAACAATGGAAGTGTGTATAATAATTTATGACACATCGTAGCCACATTACAGCATATCTAGTATCCAGCAATTGATTAGTTGGGCCTACATGTGTTGGTTTATGGCCTAGTTCAACATGTTCACAACTAATCGCGATCTCTATAGTGGAGATGAGTTATTTAGGCAAACTGCACAGAGCAGATTAACTAGCATTGATAGATGTGTCATATTTAAATGGGAAAAAAGTTAATAGTCGAAATATATAAGCGGTGTGTTTTTTTATTGAAGCACTTTTAAAATCATTCTAAAAGTATTGAAACCCAAATTTGGAAAGTTCTAGGTTCGAATTCTACCAGAATATTTAGACTTTTTAAAGGGTCTTTTCCAATAAAGGTAGATTAGCCATTTTGTACACATAGTTCCCACAGAAACTTCATTCTTTCCATCTAATAAAACTGACAAAATAGCTGGACAACACATGCAATTAGAGACTCAATAGCCTTGTTTCATTGTAAAGCATTCTTTAGTCTCACAAGTTGAGAGAAATGCTTCCCTGCTGAAAACATTTACTAAAAAAGCATCAAATCAGGGTCCTTTCATTATAAAAATATAATGAATAACAAAATGCATTGTTCCAAAAAATGACTTTCTAATCCTTCAGAGATCAGCTTCTTCGAGTTCAACATTACTGTGACTTTAGCTAAACGTAATGTTCGTGATGATGGGTTTGTAGGTCACACATTATCAGATCAAATACTTTTCGTAAGATGCATACCAGATTTTCGTTCTGTAAGCGTCTCTTAATTTCCATTTTCCTTCTGAAAAACATTAAATTCTTTTAAAATTACGTATCTATCTTTCGAAACTTGAACGTTTTCTGAAATTTTAATCAGATCTGTTCTCCCATTGCTCCCTTAAGAACAAAATGGTACTCGTGGCATTAGTACATTGTACAAAAATTACTTTTAAGGCAGTTAATACGTAAACGTTTGTAACACTGTTAAAACTTTAGACTAGTTATCAAATTCTAACCCAACTCTAGGTCTGAACAGAGCTACAGTACTATATCAAGACTCAATTTCTCACTTCAAGGTTCAGAATGGAATTTCCTACACCATATCTAGAAAAAAGGGAAGATGTCAGTTCTATAGTAGTCGCTAGTTGTTCCAATGTTATCCACCAGGAGGCAGCAACTTTCCCATGAGGATACTTGAACTCCAAAAAAGATGAGCAAGTCGTGGCTCATCTTCTATGTATCCGGGAAGTTGGTAATAAATGAGGCCAAGGTAAGAAATTTACAACATCGGCACTCCTGTAATCAAATATGTCAGCTTTTTTTTTTTTTTTTTTTTTCTGCGTGAGAACAAAGGAACTGGTGTGATGTTATCGCCCCACTGCCTTTAATAGCGCATGTAATTTGTTCAACAGGAATTATGGCTATCGTGTGCATGACCATGAAATTCAAGCTAGATCCCTTGAATGCACGTAACTCGTTGACTTCAAAACAGAAAATGCCTTTAGATTTTACCTGGCGTACTCTTCGGAAATATTCCTTTTAGCAATGTTCCAAACCCTAAACAAAAATGGTCCAATGTCTATGACAGAAATATAGAAATTATCATCCACAATAGTGAGACGTAATTTCTATTTTATTTTTAGCTTTTATTTAATCATTTACTTTGTTTTGTATAGGTGGTTTCATCTATTTTTAGTTTATCTGTTAAGTAATTCTACAATCAGTATTTATTGTAGCTTTCTAAAACTAGTCTTCATTTATATACGAGTATAACATTTTCTAGTTCTGCAACCAAATTATTATTCGTTAGTGGAACCAATTTTTGTGTTCTCAAGAGATTTCTATAAATTTCTGTCCAACTAATTAAAATTACTAAATAAATTTACTACAAAATATAAGTATACGGAGAGAATTTAAAGATTATTTTTATATAAAAAACATAATCACTTTTAATCACTTTAAACGAATTAATTAAATGGTAATTATAATTATGATTAAAATTAATTAACATATTTGTATATAGTAATTATGCTTTTTATATATAAGCATAAATAAACCAATTAAATTTACCATATAATTTACCATATATATATATATATATATATATATATAAAAAATGTTAGTTTCTTAATCTACTTCTGGCTTCCCCTCGCTGAAGAAATGAGAATGACTGAAAAGAAAGCATAAGGAATGTAACTATTAAATTAATTGAAAGTTATTCACAGTAATTAATTTAATTGAATTAAAAAAGTTGTCGAAACAAATATATATCTAATTATTTTTTAAAATCTGCAACATTTTTGCATAACTTAATTTAATTGATATTTGACCAGTTTATTTATTTATTCGTATGGAGTTTCCTCCCTTTTTCTCCCCCGTCCCTATTGGGGCAAGTTGAGCCTCCTCATGGGGGGGTTAAGTATTTATGGCTGTAGATCCGTGTGTTTACGGGGCCGGTTTGCCTGCTTGTGGGATGAAAAACCCCAGATAAACTGGGGGAAAACACCCTGCTGTCCACGCCCAAGACCGGCTAACTTGGCTATGGCTGAGGAAGATCCTTAAACTCCTCACGTCGGCGACGGAAATCGAACCTAGAGCACGCCTTCCCCAGGCATATGGTTGCGAAGCGCACAGCCACTAAACTAACCGCGCGGACATTTGACCAGTAACATACATGGACTAACAAATTAAATATGAACGTTATTAATTATATTAATTATAGTTTTTATATAAAATTTTATATTAATATTAATATAATTGATATTAATTATATTAATTCTTTATTCCTTATAGTCCTTATAAGGACTGGCTTAAAGGGGGGAAGCAAGAATGCTTTTCATATTTCCCATTATCTGTAGAGGACGGTGTAGGGATAAGGTTATTGAGCTATTAAAGCTCTGATCATGGCAGGAGGGTAACAATAGCCGAGCCTCAGTTAGAGCTTCATTGGCTACAGCATTGCTATCCATTACCCTCCAAGGATATTGGATTCAATGAATCAAAATCACCGCATTTCACGGTCGCTTGATTCACTCTTAATTCTTTATCCTTATAGTCCTTATAAGGACTGGTTTAAAGGGGCGAAGTAAGAATGCTTTTCATCTTCCCCGTTATCTATAGAGGACAGTGTATGGATAAGGTGTTATTTAGCAATTAAAGCTCTGATCATGGCAGGAGGGTAACAGCAATAGCTGAGCCTCAGTTAGAACTTCATTGGCTACAGAATTGCCATCCATTACCCTCCAAGGATATTGGATTGAATGAATCAATCACCGCATCTCACGGTCGATTGATTCTCAATCCTCCGTCTATAGTCGTTAATTCTTTATTCCTTACAGAAATAACTTAAAATCATCTCTCATATTAAAAAATAAATGGTGTATTATAATTTTTTAAACTTATAATAAATTTTTCTTTAAAAATCATATAAAATTAAAAAAAGTTTAATATAATCTATTAGTTACGTCAATTTTAATAGTTTAAAGTTAATTAGTTTTTGATTATGATATGCTAAATTCTCAATAGTCTTCACAAAATATTAATACCATAAATAAACATTATGCTAAAAGAGAAAAAAAAACAAAGTTGTCCTTTCTCTAGTTCTTTTCTTTTCCTGGGGAAAGGGGGCAGACACCAAGGGAAGCATACTTTAAGCTGGTTTTTAACTGCATTTATCTCTACTTAGCCAGCTTAAAGGTGCGTTTGTCACAGGTTCACTAGGCCAATGCTTAATGTGCAGCTGCACGTATCGTTTACATCTCGAAAAACACGTCAAGCTTCTACACGCCCCCTAGCGTTAGCTAAATGTTCAACAATAATTTTACGCTCAAATTGTTATTTATGTCTTTGTCCATGGCCTTTAGAGATGTTGTAGGTAACCCGTAGGCTGTCATTAGTAAAAGAACGAATGATTATCATTAAGCGTTTCTGAAATATTACTTCGCACTTTGGGGGTACTGAAATCATGTTTGTAGATCATCGATTTCTCGCTGGCATTAGAAAAGCAGTGAGAAAGGAAAGAAGAAAAATATGAGTTTGTCGTTCGCCATGTACGACGAAAGAATGAACATCGCTAACAACATAAAAGCTATTAAAAGATTTTTTTTTTTTTTAATTTTGAATGTGTGGGGGTGGGGGAAGTATGTTGAAAAGAACTATTAAATGTCCTCTAAAGAGCTGATCACACAGCCATAACTAATTATAATGGACAACTATCTTTAAGGTCACCAACAACATCTACACACAGAACGAAACATGGAAAAAAATGGCTTCCTGAAGATGGACAACTCACACACCTTGAGCATGACCGGTTTGTTTTTAAAACAACTTTTTATAGCGGTGATGTTCTACGGACTGACATTCCACATTTTTGTAATCGCAGGTGCAAGAAAACCCTGTTCGTATTAATAAAAAAAAATGTAAAAAAAAAAAAAAAGTTAAGAATTTTTCTTTAATTTTCCATATAAAGAACCAGTATAATGATCTAAACATACATAGGAGTGATGACGTCACAATCACATCATTCGATAACAATGCATAGTAACGATTTTTGTTCATTAAAATAATGATTCAATAAATTTAAACAGTTCAGTTTAAATTTATACAAATTTAAACTGATAATTGATATAAATGAATGAAATAAAAATCTAAAAGGCAGATACACATTTAATTTTTTTTTTATTATCAGAAAATTATTAAAATAGTAATTATTTTCTTTTGGATTCCGAAAACAAACAGTTGGAATAAAAGGATTAAAGAATGCTTCTTCCCTGTTTCGTAGCAAACTGTATGGAACGAATCTTCATCTGCATGTGTACGACACTTGTTAAGATTATCTCCGCAGCTTCTTGGCCTTTTATAACCTTTAATAAAACAACTTCAGGTCAAGAGAATATACGGCCTTTCACGCTCTGTTGCGGTTTTCTTTTTGTTTTCTTTCATCACTTTCTCTTTGAACTCAACTTTTCTTTGCCGAGATATGCATAAACACAGTAACACGCTTGTAACAGTTTTCCCCAATTATTTTTCCCTTTGGTGAGTTTCGTGCTTACTTGTTTTGCTTTAGTATAAGTGTTGCACAATGAGCAGTACTCCTAGTATGTCGTTGGCTTAGTTATTTGCATTTTACTATAGCCTACTGAATTTGTGTTATGTCGTTAATGAGTTGTTAAAATGATTAATTGGTATGTTAATAAGCATCGACCAGATGCTCAAATGAGAGTCACAGTTTCTTTGGAACGAAATATTATTTTCGTAGCTACAAGAAAAGTCGCCCCAATACGGTAAGTGTGTCAAGTATACTTGCAACAGACACGCGATTACCAATCAGAGAATTTCATGCGCATATAAAAAGATTGTCTATAGAATCTGTTTCATTTGATAAATAAAATATTAATAGAAACTCAATATTTTTTTTTTCTTAAAAGTAATATTCCACTTAACCAGAAGTCATGAGGTAGAGAGGGAAGTAAGAAAGTGAAGTATGCGCTTTATATGTAAAACGCCTCGGAAAGGTAAATAAACGCACAATTTTTGAAACCATCCACTTGTCCAGTCTCGCGACATTTACCTTTTCAAATGAAAAGGCCTGAATTCAAATCTGTCTGGGGCTTTGAAAGTAAGTTAGTGGGTTTTTCGTATGGAGGTGACAGTGTGTTTGTTTGTTTACGAAAGCTCTGGTTTTTCCTGCGGAAAAAGCAAGACGATCAGAAAAATTCATCCAGTTAACAGACACAATACACCATCCACATAGACTATATATATTAGTCTGTGTGTGTGTGTGTGTGTGTGTGGTATCCACGAAAGGTACACTATCTACCAATAATTGTCCGGACACTTTAGCAATTTATAACTGATACCAGCAGGCGAACCCTAATATCGATAATGTCCACCTTTGACTATGATCACCTCCTACACCCATTGAGGGAGGCTTTCCCACCAATTTGCTGCAGGCATTAGGTGGAATTTATTTCTATTCCTCCATCAAAGCAGCACTGAGTTCAGTGACAAATCGAGGAGGTGCTGCTCTGGACCTCAATCGCCGTTCCAATTCGTCCTACAGGTGCTCGCTGGAGTTAAGATCAGGACTGACTCTTCACCGGCCAGAACAATCGTTTAACATCCATCGATTCATGCTATCCCATAACAGCTGCAGCTTTGTGGCATGGGGAATTCTCGTCTTGATAGTAACGCGAGTCCATTCCATAAAAACTCCACAGTGTACGCAGCATCTGATTATCCAGAATACCAAGGTACTGAGCTGCCTTCATGGAACCATGGACAACGACCAGTGGGCCGACTCTAAACCAGGCACTCCATACCATTACTCATCCACCACCAAACTTTACTGTGGGTACAACACACTGTCGTAACAAGCGTTCACCAGGCTGCCACCACACACATACACTCACATACACACACACATCAGAACGATGAATCAAGTGAACCTTGATTCATCGTTCCAGAGCACCATCTTCCAGTGGTCAATTGTCCAGTTTACAAGCTCTTTGTACCAGGTTAGACGAGCCGTCTTGTTTGTTGTTGCGATGTTTGGCTTGTGTGCTGCTGCTTTTCAGTGGAAACCCAGTAAATGGAGTTCTTTTCGTACAGTATTAGTGCCCACCATGGTTTTACTGGCGCTCTGGAACTCATCACATATGGTCTGTGCTGATTGCAGCCAATTTTTATGTGCCACTCCTTTTAATGCCCTCCTGTCCCTGTCAGTCAATTTTGGTGACCCCCCCCCTAAGTGTTTTCTGCACTAGTAATGGCAGAACGTTTCCATTTGTTGATTACATCGCCAACCGTTGATTTTGGATGCTTTAAATGAGCAGCAGTGGCACGTATGGACATACCACTAATGTGACAGCTCACGATGACACTTCTCTGGAAGTCATTGAGTTCGCTTCGTGTTGCCATACCACCTGTATTCAACTGCTACGATGAAATACTGATTCCTGCAATCTGTGCACCAGTTTTTTTTTTATTAACAAACCTGAAATGTTCCATAACTTCAAATAACAGGAGTGTCCTGTTATTTGAAGCAAAGAGTTTGTGAACCAGGCAATTATTGGTAGATAGTGTAATTAGTATGGTATATTAGCATCAGTATAATTGGTAGACAGATTATCCGGAAATACTGCTCCAGAGATCAAACAATAAACTCTTTCAAGCCACTTCAGGCTTCTAATATAATAGGGTTCGAACCGTCAACTGGTTGGAGAGCAGGGGCGGCTCTTGTATAGGCACTGGGGAACTGCAGCGCCACCAGTTTTTCTCGATATATAAATATATTTATTAATTTGTTTATATTTGCTTGTAATATTTAATTTTATCATCAACAATCCCATACAATTCTCTTATTTTGTATAAAAAATAATAAAAATCCATCTTGTAGCACGTAGGAGGGCGCTAGCAGCACTGTATTGCTACGCGCGCAAGCATATGCATGTCATAGTGAGATGCGAGCTATTAGCGTAATGCGGCACTGTCCGTCGCGCAGTTCCACTGTTCTTTATATGCAGTTTGCGCCACTAGTAGAGTGTTCGTAGTGTTTGTCGTGTTTACTCCGTCTCTTGAAATATTTGGACATTACAATTAAAGACATAACATTTGTTACAGTTTTTATTTTATTTTATTTTATTTTAGAACATTATTGGAGTTATGATAACGGATTTTATTTTTAAGTATACCAAACTGTATAATTTTATCGATAATAAACAATATTTTTTCATGCTTAATTTTTTTTTAATTTTTACCATAAATTTGATATTTTATCCCAACACGTATACACTGTACTTACAGTGTGTATGTATATTTCGAAAGTTGCAGCACGCACGATTTCAAGCCACAAACTGTCAACTGATTGGAAAGTGGAAATGCTAGCCACTCATCCAGCGAGCTGCAGATAATTGCTTCGGCCATAATTCTAAATAAACCACACTATTAGCTGCATATATCTCAATAAATTTAGAGGCGAATAGGAGAATTACTGATGCCAATTTAGATGAACGTTGACCATCTAAATATCTCTCGTTGTGAAAGAGGGCGGTGTTATTCGATGAGAAAATGATAATGATACCAATGGTATGTCATAGTATAGAAGGTAAGAAAAACGGAAGTGAAATCTGAAGCATAACTGGGGAAATCAATTTCAGAAATACCATCGACATCAAGCGAGTTGTTGGCATCTAGATTGAGCAAGTTCGTTTGATTTCATTGAACATTACGATTGTTGAGTCCGCCCGTTTATCCTGGTGGCTTTGTGCTTCGCAATCATATGCCCGGGAAAGAAGTGTCCTAGGTTCGATTCCCGTCGCCGACGTGAGGAGCTAAAGGATCTTTCTCAGCCATAACCAAGTTAGCCAGTGTTGGGCATGGACAGCAGGTTTTTTCCCGCCAGTTTATCTGGGGTTTTTCATCCCGCAAGCAGGCAAACCGGCCCCGTGAACACACAGGGATACAGCCAGGAATACTTCGAGGCATAGGGGTGACCATCCTATCCTCGTACTTTGGTTACGAAATCCAAGCATGCTTGAAAGGTTGTAGGCCTTAAAGGCCTGTTAAAGCCATTGAGATAGATAGATTGTTGAGAGGAGTTTGGAATGGTAGGAGACGTCTACCGAGTTCGTCGACAAGAACCTGAGAAAAATCAGAAGGCAGAAATTTGTCTTTTTTTCTGTGCTTATGATGCCTTGTTCCATCTTTGCTTAGGAACATTGGAATCGAAAAAGGGTTGGAAACAGAGTTCAGAAAAAAAAAGTTAGGCTAAAGGCTTTTGCAAGTATCCTGAACAGCATATCATTTAAACGTGATGATGAAAGTTGTCTGCATTTTTGGCCCTTTAAAAATTTTTTTTTTCCTAACTGTTGCTAGTTTCTGAAAGGCTTTTGATTTTAAGCGTAGAAAAACGGATGTTTCAATAACTGCCAGTAACATCTTCATTTCTTCTCTTGAACAGTTCTTAATAATTTTCGTGTAATTTGTATGATGCCGGAAGACACGAGACCAACAATGGCTGTGTGTGCGTTTTCCCATGGAAGAATAAATTGCTGATATTCTGATATACGTGAATAACCTCAGTGAGATTGTTGGTAATAGCATCATATGCTTTGACATTCTGTGTTCTTCTCAGAGTAGTTGGGAAGAGGATGGCAAAGCATTAAAATCCCTGAAGATCAGTATAGATGGCATTGTGAGCACCAAAATCTTTGAAGATAGTACACTTTTAAGAAAGTTGAACTGCATGCAGTCTATAATTTAAATAAAAAATCATAGAAGTTCAGAATGATTGAAGTTTTAGGACAGCGATAAAGAAAATGAATGAATATTTATAGATTTTAGCCTACAAAAAAGTAAAAATAGAAAATTCTAGATTGGACGTTCTCCGACATGGAATACCATAGTGAACATATGCACAAATGCACCTTTGACGCAGAAGAGTTGAAAAGTGTGTTAAGTGCAATGAGTACCCATCGAATAAGCTGACAGTTAAGTTGCAATTAGAAAAAGATAAGTTTTTTTTTCAGACTAGAGATGGACATTCTTCGGGTCAGAACTGCGATCTCTTACATTTGCAAAGTGGATTTGTAAGAATATTTGGATGTTCGAATTTTTTCTAAGATGTACTATATTTTTCTTTCTTTGGGTCTCTCATATTTCTTCGTTTAAAATAAGATAAGAAGAAATTGAGATGAAGATGAAACATATGGATAGATTCTCCTTATAAGGAGAATCTATCCATATGTTTCATCTTCATCTCAATTTCTTCTTATTTTATTCTTATATAGTCCTTATAAGGACTGGCTTAAAGGGGCGAAGCAAGAATGCTTTTCATATTCCCCGTTATCTGTAGAGGACAGTGTAGGGATAAGGTGTTATTGAGCAATTAAATTAAAGCTCTGAACATGGCAAGAGGGTAACAGCAATACCGAGCCTCAGTTAGAACTTCATTGGCTACAGCATTGCCATCCATTACCCTCCAAGGATATTGGATTGAATGAATCAATCACCTCCAGGATCTCCTCCTACTTCAGCCTTGCAGGCTGACTATATATAAAGCTAATAAACGCAAAAAAATGGTGTACGGTGATCATAAGTTTTTCTTAAGTGTTGCCTAATCGTCTTAGATGATTAGGCAACACTTAAGAAATATAAAGGAGTTATTAAGTTGGAGTAAGAGAGAGGGGGACATCTTTGATGTTTAGGACAATATTAACAAATTATGTTTAGTCTCCTCACTCTAACAGTATAATTCCCATATTTCAATAGTAATCCCTACACGATATTACAGAATGTTACATGTTTCTTCAAAAAATGCATCAAATGAAAGCATTGTATTAAACCTCTTCAAATTATAATAAAATACTATTAAAAAAATAAGCATTTATAATAAGTATACTATTTCTTCAAAAATATTTAAAGAATTATGATATAATCTAGATTAAAATAAATTTTATCAATGCACCTATTCTATATTAATATAGGTTTTATAGTAAATTATTGTATTTATCACATTGTAAGTGAAAAATATAGATTATTTCACTTACAAAAATTATTATATATATATATATATATAATATATATATATATATATATATATATATATATATATATATATATATATATATATATATATAATGCAATAGCATCTTCTCGCCTATCAGATATATATTCTTGTATCAAATACAAGAAGAAACATACGTTATATGCAATTTTCTGTAAGCAGATAGCGCAAAATCATTCCTAGTCGCTCACATTGAAAATGACCAATTTGACGCTAAACTGCACTGGAAAATAAGTGTATGAAATTTTTAGATATCCTTGTAGCAGAATTAAGTATAGAGTGGGGATGCTTCAATGCAAAATTCAACATGTTCTATCGTTTCGATGGATTCACACAGAAGAGAACTTCACCGAGCACGAGGAAGGAAAATGAAGTGTAATAGCTCACATGTAACACCTGCTTGTTACGCGCGAGTGTATTGTAATTAGCCAAGCCGACATGCACATCACTCCATCCTTTCACTGGCGCACATTTCAGAAATTCATAAAGGATTCTAAATACAGTCACGAATGCGAACAGTCATTCGCAGAGACTGCCAAAACTAACACACACGCGTTGGACCTACAGTATCTAGTAATAGATGCTTAAATCTATCAAATGTTGGTGTTCAATTTGTCAGGCGTGACAGATGGAATTAACAAATATGGCCTAAATTAAGAAATTGCATGCTTATGAACAATTATAGCACTAAGACAATCTCTTAAAAGTATGTTTAAGCAGAAGATTTATTTGATATCTAGAATTCCTTCAGTAATTTATTCTAATATACATCGTTACAACCAGATAAGTTCGCATTAACTTACATATTTGAATATTATGTGTTTTTTTGTATATATTAAAATTTAATTTGATATCTAATTTTTAAAATGCTAGTTAATATTTAGTCAATAATAGGCGCGTGTTATCCAAAAATGAAACATATTTTGAAGTGATATTCACACCTTTAAATTATATATATATATATATATATTAAATACTCAGTCTCGATGAAAGACATTGGATTGATTCATTCAATCCAATACTCTTGGAGGGTAACGGATGGCAATGTTGTAGCCAATGAAGTTCTAACTGAGGCTCGGCTATTGCTGTTACCCTCCTGCCATGATCAGAGCCTTAATTGCTCAATAACACCTTATCCCTACACTGTCCTCTACAGATAACGGGGAAGATGAAAAGCATTTTTGCTTCGCCCCTTTAAGCCAGTCCTTATAAGGACTATAAGTCTCGATGAAAGCTTTAACTATGAGCTAGGATTCATTCAATCCAATACCCTTGGAGGGTAATGGATGGCAATGCTGTAGCCAATGAAGTTCTAACTGAGGCTCGGCTATTGCTGTTACCCTCCTGCCATAATCAGAGCTTTAATAGTTCAATAACACCTTATCCCTACACTGTCCTCTATAGATAACGGGGAATATGAAAAGCATTCTTGCTTCGCCCCTTTAAGCCAGTCCTTATAAGGACTATAAGATTTAACTATTTCTCATATGACGTTATTAATGTCAATGTAGTCATTATAGAAATTGTAATGTAATATAAGAGTTTGAAATAAAGTTTTTTTTTTTTGAAATTATAGTTTAAACTTCATTAATTTGGAATAAATGTTGCAATTTATTATATATGTGTTGTATTTTCTACATAAATTCGTATTACATATTAATTTATTTTTAATTTTGGAAAATAATAACCTGTTTCCTTCTTTTGACCTGAGAGGGCGCTTGTTATAAAATGCAACTTCTGATGCACTCATATAAGAGCATCAGAAGTTGTATTGTTCCACTCTTTAGAAGGTTTCCATTTTGTTTTATTTTTGTTTTGCCCACTCTCCAGAGAGGGTAGTTTTCCATCAATAAAAAAATGCATTATCATAGAAGCCGTACCTCACTGGATTGATGTGCATATAATGACTGTTATATAGAGTGCAATGTATGCTAACTGAAGTCTCTTTCTTTTTTTATCGGTATAATCTTGAAAACATTATTTGCTTTCTTTTTTGTTGCGAAAACTTTCTGTATTCAAATCACCAACTTAATATAGTCGACATTAAAACAAAAGAAATGTAAGGCGTCCGTTTCGTGAGATCTTCATTTCGATTTCACATATTCACCCAGATTGTTATTTGTATGCTATAGTTTCGTCAATGTTTTATCTCCTAGGTTACTATGGCCGGTGCATTTCATTGTACACAGCATACAACTAGAAATACCTTTTTCATCCATTTTGACATCTACATATCTTACTGGCATGGTACCGAATATAAATAGAGGGCGTGGTGTGTAGGGGTAGTTGACGGGGGGAAAGGGAGAATTACGAAGAAAAACAGTTGATCTTCTCATCCGTCTGTAGGTCCGGGCGCAAGGACACAATGCAGATTTCTCGTCTCTCCAATGCCATACTTGTGTGTGTTCGATGTTTAGGAGTACTGTTTTATATTCATTGCGCCATTGGCTGCTCACGCAACCCAGCTTTCTCGGGAGCTTTTGGCTTCCATCACCCTAAACCTAATGCATCTCACTATTCACTATAGAATTCAGCTGGACCAGTTCACATGCCTGTCTCCGCACATCATGCGGATTTGATCTAGAAAGAGTCCGAAGAAATCGTTCGTGCAGTCGCAAGAGAGAGAGCGAGAGAGAGAGAGGGTGGGTGGGTGGGGGAGAAAATTTCTTGTTTCCGAATATCTCTCTCTTTATATATGCCTGTTATTCAGCCTGCGTGAAGAGTAGCACCTACAAATTCTAATTTCTCTCTATGCCTAGAATTGGAGTGTGTGTGTGTGTGTGTGTGTGTGTGTGTGTGTGTGTGTGTGTGTGTGTGTGTGTGTGTGTGTGTGTGTGTGTGTGTGTGTGTGTGTGTGTGTGTGTGTGTGTGTGTGTGTGTGTGTGTGTGTTACTTCAGTATTCTCTGGCTAATATTGATAAATGTCAGCAAACTTTATCAATGCGTCACCTACATGCGATTCCATTATTGCGACATAATTCAAAATGACGTCGTTTAAACAGAAAACTTAGATCCCAACTCTCTAAAACAACCTTTGGGATGAAATGGTATTAGGTGATGACGAGACCACTGGATCCATGAGTTCAAGAATAGCTAATGGACTGATGAGTATGTTCACGGAGGAATCGTCCAAAATATCTGAGTCAATATTATCACAGACTACAAGAGTGAAAGGGTGATCAGATCTAATAAAGAGCACTCACATACTATTGAGATGTACGTAATTCTTTTTCTTTTCTCTGAATGCTGTTCCAATAATTATTTCTAGTGTTATTAACATCAGACCTCCATGGACTCATCGCGCTAAATCTCGTTATTTTTATTATTCTTTAATTTAAGGTAAATTAGAAACTGTATTATATTTTGTCAGTTTTCCGTGTATAAAAATGAAAAAAAAAAGTGTGGTCTGTAATGCTTCTATTTGGTATGACGCTAGTTTAAATAGTGTCCCCTTCCCACCTCCTAGTTGGATGACACACGCAGATAGATTTCTTTACTTATACTAAATCTCAGTAGAGGGCGTTAGTAATAGCACAGCGCATAAAGTACATTTTAAGAGTGATTCGTTTATCCTAATAGCTCTTGGAATCGGCAGTATGGCTCCTGTAACTGCAAGTGCATTAAATAAACTGTAATAGATTTCTCGTTGCAAACTTCCATAGATTATTGATATCCCACATTATAACTTAAATTTTTCTTCTTCAGTTTGGATACAGTTTAATATTTTCGCATTTGTACATTTAACCTCCCCCCCCCCGTATAGTTGAAAAGGGGGAGAAGAGGAAGGACGCTACAACACGAAGATCCACGACGGCAAAGGAAATGAGGGTATTTTATTGAGAAGCCCCAGGTTAGAGATTTACTTAACGAGGACACAGGCAGGTGTTATTTGTATGCAAACGAAGTAAAGCCTTTAGGCTGCACAAGGTAGGCTGATAAAAAAAAAAAAAAGAAAGAAAGAAAGAGAAACGTGCGATATGGTTGGCCTTGTTAACTGTATTTCTGTAGAAACAGCGAAGGAGGTCGGAACAAACAACTTACAGAATGTAAAAAAAAAAAAAGAAAAAAAGAATCCTTACACGCTTTCTCTTTAAAGCTGTGACTTGCAAACTCACAGTTTTCTAGATTGTTCCAGAGATAATAATCAATCTACCTTTAGTTTTTCACCATCCTTCTCTCTTATTATGGGATCTCTATTAGGAGATACATCAACGATTAAATTAGTTCAGGAATCTAAATTTTTTAGCAGCATTTGTAAATAAACTAATATTATCAGTGAAATTATTTATTTAGTTTTTCTATAAAACAGATTTTTAGGTCGTACTATTAGATTTGAGAAATTATTCTTTAGTCTCAATTCGCTTCATTCTTAGAAGGGTGTTTCCTCTTGAAAACGAATGCATTTTGAAGAATAAACCTCGCCACCCACCCACTAACCACTATCTACAAACGTAGATAGTGGTTAGTGCTTACTTTAAAAAGACCTTAAAATTTCACTTTGCATCCTTGAATAACCATTATCACTACTAAAATAGAATAATTTTATTCTAAAGCAAAAGCAGAGAAACTAGCAAACATTTAACCCACCGTTAACCGGATAAAAATTAGATAATCCGGGAATTCTGCTATAAAACCAAACCACCTGAAGTCTACAGTTAATAAGTTAATAGTGTGGGTTCACATCGAGTGATAAAACTCATTTACTCAGTCATTCATGGTTATAAACCTACAGTAGATTAACCGTGAGTGGTTCAAGAGGTTAGATAATCTAGGGACCTTGTCCTAGAGAAAAAATTCTTTCAACTCACTTCCGGCTTACAATAACGATGTTGGTTGTCTCACATCGTGGGATGAAAATCATCTCTCACCTAAAGATTAACGTAACAGAGTGGGATTCGAACCTTCAGTGATTTGATTTCGATGTGTAGTAACCATTCAACTATGAAAATATTTTAGAATCATACATCGACGGCTTATGGGGTCTTTCATATATTTCGGATTATATAACACTTCGATTTAAACCCAAAACTAAATCGGTTAGTCCAACGAGATTTGTGCTGTTTGACAACAGAAATGATAAGGAAATCGATCCCCAATCGATAGTTAGTGTGTAACAAATGAGACATTGTATTTATCATATAACTAGTGGATATTGTTGCCAGTCAAAGTATACAATAAAATCATAAACGAAGACTACAAAGGTTGGTGCTTCACCGGAGAGTGGTTAAGCACAATCTCAGGAAGATATCGTAAGAATCAGTGTGGAAAAAGGTATATTTCATTTGACCTTAGGCGTACTGCTAACTTTCCTTAATCAACATGAGTGTGTGCGTGCGCGTGTGTTATTTTACCTGTTCACATAGAAACATTACCGACGGCAGTCCTGTTCTTGAATGAGGTCAAGGAAGTCCGAACATCTTCAGATATGTAAATCGAGTGCTCATCTTTTGTACGCGAGCCAAGAAATTCAGATAAGGATTACAGGTGATCTTTCAGGTGAAGTACGCTACTGGATCTTCTGGTTATCCTTGGATTCTCAGAAAACTCGACGATATATCAAAAGAAGATGATGTTTACATTTGTCTGCTTGCAAGCGTCAGGACCATTTATCGCAACAGATCTTCAGACCGGAACTACCGAAAATAATATATTTTGTACAATGTCTTGGGTTGTCGTAAGACAGAAGTAGTATTGGTAACCCTCGACCTTACAAGTATTTTGGAGAATGTGACCTTTATTCGTGAGCATAAATTAAAAATTTCATTCAATAAGAAAAACAGAAAACTCTTTTTTAGTAATTAATTTAATGCAACTTTAGTTTGATTTAGTTGGATTTGACTATCACAAACGTGACAACTGAATCGCTCATAGCATTTACTTGAAGTTTAGTAATCTAAAATATAAATAGGTGTATCTATTTTACTGCAATTAGTAAACAGTTTTTTAAATAAAACTTTAAAATTCAACATTATTTAAGTAATATATAAATATATATATATTAATTAATTAAAATTTTCAAAAATTTTTGATTTTAGAATAGATATAATTAATAGCAGTAAAATTGAGTGAGATGAGAGCTGAAATTCTTAACTCTATACCGAACCTATTAGCATCGATTCAGCTGCGAACCATAGCTGAATAATTATTAATTTAAGATCAATTTGTCTCATTACCGGTGAGGATAATTGAATGCCCCACTATACGAACGTGAGTACCTCAATGAGGGTAGAGTAATTAATTACTAACATCGGGATTTCTTGAACATAAGGTTAGAAATGATTAGAGTGTAGATATAAGCAACTTTTCTAACCAGTCCTTCAAACAGCTGGTTCTAATAGAAATCACGCTTACCACGACCTTTTATTCACCAATAAATCAAATAATTCTTAAGAAAGAAAGAAACTAAAAGATGGCCTCTTTTTACTTATTATTAACGTCTATTTTTTTGAGAAAAAAAAAAAAAAAAAAAGGATTCGTTCAATCCAATACCCTTGGAGGGTAATGGATGGCAATGCTGTAGCCAGTGAAGTTCTAACTGAGGCTCGGCTATTGCTGTTACCCTCCTGTCATGATCACAGCTTTAATAGCTCAATAACACCTTATCCCTGCACTGTCCTCTACAGATAACGGGGAAGATGAAAAGCATTCTTGCTTCGCCCCTTTAAGCCAGTCCTTATAAGGATAATAACGTTTTGGACTGTGTGCACAGTGAATGAATTTAAACAAGGAAGTACAAATTAAGCGTAATAATTTATTACTTCAAATAAAAAGTGATAAATTATTTAATTAAATAAAAATATAAAAATAAAAATAAAATTTAATTAAAAAATTATAAAAAGTGATGTTATTTAATTAAATAAAATTTAATTAATAAAATTAAAGGTAATTTATTACTTCAAATAAAAAGTGATAAATTATTTAATTAAATAAAAATAAAAATAAAATTGAATTAAAAAAATAAAATTGTGATTGTTCTTATCCATCCAGCTACTTTCAAATACAGTACTCAATGCAAAAAATATATAAACTTAGCGAATGGCTGCAGGTGCACGCAGGTTTTTTATGAAGCTATTTTTTTTTTTATAAATTACTCTTTTATTGTTAACATTTTAGGAGGGGGGGGGGATAACTAACACGTGAGGTGGAAGTCGGGAAATATTAACTGAATTGACATTAGCGTCTTTTAATGCGTTAATGTCGCCCATCAAAGTCCTTAAGTAATTTTTAATATCATCTGATTAACAACCGGTTAATTAATTAGCTTTTAATTAATTATAACGCTATTGCGGCGGGACCAGGTCATTTCCCATGAGGTCGATAAACAATGAGCAAATTGCCTGGCATGTTGGCGCATTCTGAAGTTATGTGGACAGGTCGAGTAATTTAAAAATAAAAATTGCTTTCTGCATTCGAAAGTGTGCCTAAACACACTACTTGTAAGAAACAAACACAGAAGTATTCACAAGAAAAATCACTATTTAAAAAACGCATTTTAGATTCGATTATTATTTTGAATTATTATTTAATAAATGCTGAATAAATCACCTTCAAATTTTTAGATATTATGATAAATAATTTTAGTATATAGCTTATAATATAGAAGTTTGTCATTTTTAAATCTATTATTCAGTATACTATTAAAATATAGTAAACTTTAAAATTATTAAAAAATACGTTTTTAATCTAAGACGTACATTCTTAATTGATAAAAGTTTCAGTAGATGGCGCCACACGTGTGGTTTTGCTAGTAATTGAAAAACTAGTAAGCTGATTTTTATTACAGATTTTGATAAACATTTCAAGAAAGCATGAATAAATAACGAATTCATTGAGAGTATACTGTATAATCACGAGATCGGCAAGAAAGATTTTTTTTTTTTTTTTTACTGGAATGAATTTCAAAGCGGAAAGGAATCTCGAAATAAAAATTGTGCGAAGTTAGAAAGAAATGATAATTAACTGATTAACAAAAGCTGGCTGTTTCTTTGTTTTTCTTCGTTTCACAAACAGAACGAAGCTAATAAAAATAATAAAAAAATGCGCGTATAATCCTACTCATTTACGGTATGAGAATTATTAATTTTCATTAAAATTTAACCTACAACTAAATTTAGGTAAGCAGATTACGTGCGAAAAATTCTGTTAATTAAATCGCCCCGAGTTTCTTTATTATATTATATTATTTTTTTGTTGTTGTTTTCCATTTTTTCTCCTCTCATTGTGTATTGTGCTTATGTAAATTTCCATAAGGTACAAATATATTCCTTAAGGAAAATATTACAGAAACTCAAATCTTAGCATTTTTTCTTTCTCTTTGTTATTATTTATTATATTTCCAAAAAAAAATATAACCAAAAATTAAGTAATGCTAAAAATAATTGAATACTGTGCTCGTTATTATACGACACCTCATTGGAGATCCATAATTCATTATGGAGACTACCCACAATGCGCTACTTCGCAAATATAATTTTTTTGTCTGTTAACTGCTAGTATTTGTTGGCCGACCCCCTCACTACTGTGGTGGATGAACCTAGATTTCTCAATAACTTCTAATACTTCCATATGAGACCGATTAACTTAATTTCTCTTGGAAAAAAAATCTTCAAAAGATTCTTCACTTCATAGACCTGATTCAAACCCAGGTCGTAAATTTTCACCCATCAGACGACTTGCAGTGTACCAAGAAAACTCTATATTATGAAGAGCCCTTGTACCTTGCCTACCACTACCATCAATGCTGAACAGCTGGAACCTTTTTTTTTTTTTTTTCGGATCAGGGGAACATTTTCAGCTATTCAAATATTCAGTTTCCTGACCTGCGCTGCAGCTACATCTTTTCAGATAGTTTTAATTTTTAAATATTAATTAATTATTTTAATTAATTATCAAAGCAACCTTAAAATTATATAGAAATTTATAAAAAAAATACTAATTTAAGATTTTAGAATAAAATTTCTAACACCTTTTCTGATTTATTTAAATTAAATATATATTTAGATAACAATATTTAATAAAAAATAAAATATAATATATAATATTTTAATAATATAATATAAAATATAATAATGTTAATATAATATATAATATAATATTGTTAATAAAACCCCATGTGGTGGCCGGGATAAGAATAGCACTTCTGTAACCCATGCATGTTGTAAGATGCGACTGAAATGGACGCAGAGTTTCGATTTCTTCGGTTAATTCCGGAATTTTGCTCCAGAGTAAGGGGAGGTTTGCCCTCAGACAGCATTTTAAGTCTCCAGGGACGGTTTTTCCGTGGGAGCTTGTAGGTGGATGCCTTTCCCTGAAATATGAGCGGCTCTGCTCGGTGGTAGAGTGGGCCAACGCTGAGTTGAACGATATTTCAGCCACTATCGACTGGTCTAGGGATCGTTCTAATTTTCAAACAGGGCTTTACTTAAAAATCGCCACTGTAGCCTATGCATGTCGTAAGAGACGACTAAAATGGAACGCAGAGTTTCGCTCTCTTAGGTTTCTTCCGGAATTTTGCTCCCGATGAAGGGGGAGACTTAGATTTGGGGGGGGGGGGTTGCCCTGGGATAGCATTTTGAATCTCTCGGGAGGGTGTTCTCCGGCATGGCCTATGAGGGGCCTTGTCGGTGGATACTTCTCCCTGGAATATGAACGGTTCTGCTCAGTGGTGGGGGCCCGTCACTTAGTGGAACCAATGCTGAGTTGGACGATCTTTCGGAGTAGGGAGTGGTCCGGAGGATCGTCTTAATTTTTAAAGAGGGCTTTAACTTAAAAATTTCCACTATAACCCATGTATGTCGTACGAGGCGATTAAAATGGGTATCCAGGGAGGATAATGGAGGGCAATGAAGTTTTAACTGAGACTCGGCTATTGCTGTTACCTCCTGCCATGATCTGAGCTTATAGTTGTATATTACCCATCCATTTTCTTCTACAGATAACGCGGAATATGAAAAGCATTCTTGCTTCACCCGTCTAGTCAAAAAAAAATAAATAAATAAAATAATAATAATAATTTAAATTTAGCGTGAATGGAATATAATCGGAGGTGCTCTAACAGTTATATTCATTTCTTGTAAGCCTTATGGTCGTTCAGTTTCTGAACATAAAAAATTTTGAATTTAAAATTTAAAAATATTATTAAGAATTAATAATTCTTAATAATATTTGGGGCTGACCGTGAGATGCAGTGATTAATGCCCTTGGAGGGTAATGGATGGCAATGCTGTAGCCAATGAAGTTCTAACTGAGGCTCGGCTATTGCTGTTACCCTCCTGCCATGATCAGAGCTTTAATAGCTCAATAACACCTTATCCCTACACTGTCCTCTACAGATAACGGGGAAGATGAAAAGCATTCTTGCTTCGCCCCTTTAAGCCAATCCTTATAAGGATGTACTATATGAGGACTATAAGGATGTACTATATTGCTGATTAATTATTATGGAGTACTGGTTTTTGATTAACAGTGCATCTGAACAATGAAATGTTTTATAAGAATCAAAACAATACGTTTTACTAGTCAACATTTATTTTCTTTAAGATGGTGGTAATTTTATGTATCTAGATATGACTTGGAAAGAAGGGATGGATTCTTTGGAAGATAGGGATATATTTGATTAAAATAACTGTGCGATCTCATTCGCCTGAATGAGAATGGATACCTGAAGTGACCTTTTAAGTCACTTGAGACCTCCGAAGTTCTAATACACTAATTTTTCGTTGGTGGATTCACATAAAAAAAGTAATAAACCAATAAATATTTCTCATACATGTTGAGATTCAAATCTGGTTTTCAAATCATAAATTATCGCTGAAATATGAGAGCAGTTATTCTCAGCAATTTTAGGGGACCTTTCGTTTTTAGCTAATTGTAATAATTATAACAATAAAGAGACCCACAACTTTTCTTGCACAATAGCTTAGACATTATTCTCGACATTATTAAGCATGGGGGTAATTCCCGATTACATTTCGAAATTCCCAAAAGGTTGTTTGAAATAAATCGGAATGGAATTATCTTCTGCGTGATAAATTGAAAGTCATCTCTTTTCAAGAATGTTTTAATTAATATTTGTGATCGCACCAAAGACAAATTAATTGGATTGACGATAATGCTTTGAATATTGAACTTTACTGAAGACGGCGGTTCCTTATGATACCACTAGGCTTGATTTCGGGGTCCCAATTTTAATAGGGGAAGGGGGGGGGAGCTGATTAATCTGGTCGCAGTTGACAATGACAGCTGAGATGTCATAAGCAGACAAAGCTGATGGAGTAAGTCACCTTCTGATAAATAATCATTACAACACTGAAGAAGAAAGGGAGTCGGTCACTTCAAGGGCTTATAATAAGTCGATACAAACGTGTTTGCCATTTTGCCAATAAATGCCCTACATTTAAGAACCGAATTAACTTGGCCGATCTGTGAAATGGAATGAGTGATGAAGTATTCGAATTTATCAAGTAAATTTACAAAATAGTAATTTCAATATTTCCAAAACATATGCAGGAAATTCCAAAAACTTTTTTTTTTCACTTGTTTCTTATTTTGGATTTTTATTTTTTTTTCAATGGACCTTTAATCATCAAGATGTACTCCGGAAACAATTGGATTGGTGTTATGCAAGAGAATTTTCAAGAAATTCTGTAAGCGAACAACATCAATTGCTGAGACAGTTCAGTGTTGTCATTGTGGAGAATCACAGGGAGACTCGAGTAAATTGGATCGTTGAAAGAATTGAGTAATATGAACAAAAGTGGTGAAAACATCCAGAAGCCATCAATATGAAGATGATTCACGCAATCGGAGATCTCAACAACATCATCTTTGCATCTTTATCCTTATAAATTATGGATGGTGTTCAAGAATTAAGACCTCCAGATGGTAAAGACGTCTGACCTACTGTCGTGCATTCTTAAATCTTGATGTTGAATCTTTGCATGAAAATAATAATGATGAATGAAGCTCATTTTGAGCTGAGTGGCTTGATTAAGAAGTAGAATTGTAGGCTCTAAGATCTGAACGGAAGATCATAAAAGAATCTTTTGGTGGTTTGACGCCTGGAAAAATTACTGAGCAGAACGTTTGTCGAAAGTCAAAAAAGGGAATCCTGTTGGAATGAGTGGCGATTGTTGCAGAATAATGATCCGAAATTTTCCATTAATTTTGGAGAGCATGTACGAGATGTTACAACACACACACACACACACACACACACACACACGCACGCACACGCACACACGCACACGCACACTGCCTCGACAACTGATGACTGCTTTCAGTGGGGAGTTTCGAAATCAGTCATCTCAAAACGGGAGATGTGAGTTGTCCTGCACACCAGTGGTGTAGCTAGAGCTTTTGCCGCCCCTATCAATACACACCAAAAATACTACAAAAAGTCAAAACGACGTATAGGGAAATAAATTGAAACACTATGTTTATTTTTGAAGTAAAACTTTAATTTCAACATTCTAAAATGTTATTTTTCTTGCTTTTCTGTTAGCAAAATCGTCGATGACATTGGCGAAGTCTATTTCATAGGTAATGTAGGTAATTCTTAATCAGTTTTATTTAGAAAAACTCCTCTCACAACTAGCAACACTTACAGCATTTGTGAGGAAAATTCGCAGTAGTATTACAATATTTGGAAATGGGTTATCGAGACTTTTAGAATTAACTGTAAAAGTTCAAAAAGGTTCAAAGTGCAGCCTGGGGCGGACCGCCTCTCCATAGTTACGTCTCTGCTGCATACTCTCCTCATTGAAATGACGATTTGGTGGACACCAGTTTTTATATAACTTTATAAAATAAATGAAATAAATATTTTTGCATTTTTTTTTTATTATTATTTCCAACCAGTGAATCTCACTCATGAAAGATTTTAAGGCCTATAGTACAGTAGTACTGTGAATGACTACAGATTTTTTTCTATTTTTTATTAGTATTATTTTTAGTGATTTTTTACATAGTCCAGAAACCCTGTTCTGGAGACCAAACATGGAACTTTTTCAAGCCACTTCAAGTCCTCCAGTAAGCAGGACAATAATTACTCATCGCCCAGTGTGTGTGTGAAGAAATAATCTCCCAACTAAAATGGGGATGACGCCTTTAGGAATATCCCCACAATTATATCATATTCTTCGTCATGCGTGGCTAAGATGTCATTCTTGTTATCATTAGTGAGGTCTAGTCATTATTGTATTATATTTCTTATATATATCGGTACTAAGAGAGAACATCTTCACTTAAAATTCTTCATAGTACAAACAAACACTGGGTCCTTCAATTAAATTGCAAGAAAATGCCCAACTTGTGAGAAAATTACACTGTTGTTAATCGACTATATAATAAAATAAAATAATAAAAAAAGCCATTTACAGTGTATGGTTTTCTTTCAGACACGTAGATTACTGTTTTATTTGTCTAAATAGATCTTTAATTTAAAAGTGAAGTTAAAATGATTAAGTTCTAAAAAAAAAAGTAGTGAAGAATATCTTATAAACTGAACCGTCTCAAAGAATCGAATGAGTCCTTATAAGGACTGGCTTAAAGGGGCGAAGCAAGAATGCTTTTCATATTCCCCGTTATCTGTAAAGGACAGTGTATGGATAAGGTGTTATTGAGCTATTAAAGCTCTGATCATGGCACGAGGGTAACAGCAATAGCCGAGCCTCAGTTAGAACTTCATTGGCTACAGCATTGCTATCCATTACCCTCCAATGGTATTGGATTGAATGAATCAGTCACCGTATCTCACGGTCGATTGATTCAGAATCGAATGATTACAAATATTAATCACTTTAGATAAAAAAGTTGAATGTTTTAAACAGGTGTATGAATATAATATAAAATGTCTAAATAGTTTTAAACTTTTATTTTAAATTTAAACCAAAATTGAAACTAAATTATTATTTTAAGTATTCTTTTTACTGAAAATTAACTTCAATATACTTAAGATTATCTTTAGTTTTTATTTTATCGCAGTCAACTCGCAATGCATTTATTTCATCTTTTCAAGTGCGCCCATAGTAACAGCTTATTGTATCAAATAAAGAGAATAGATCGTACTGGTGAAGAAATATTGGTCCATTTATTTTGAAACGTAGGCAAAATCAACAGTCAGTGAGATTCTTCTTAAAAGAATGACCTACCCAAGTCTGGAATGTTTTGGTAGCAGAAAAAAAAAAAAGAGTAAAAAAAAAAAAAATGAATGCAGCTGTTCCTTATCGCTATGGATATATATACGCTGGCACGCATCACTTCCCTGAGTTGTATCAGTCAGTATATTCGTTCGTGTCTGTCTTTATATCGGCAATTTCTTAACATCCCCCTAAACGAGCTAAATAACGTTCAAGACTTACTGGAGTTTATAGTTTCGTGTCATTTTTGAAGCTGTTTGAAATATGGGATCATACAGAAAGCTTTTTATAATCCACTCGGCTCTTTTCAATGGAAGGTACTTTAAGAAGCGTCGAGGTTGTTGAGACTGTTAAGGCAATCTTCAGACTAACGACCCACTTTAATAGTGCTGAACAGAAGATCTGTCTATTTATATATTGAAGAGTCATCTTGGCTCGTCCATTTGAAGTTTTAGAGATTTTCTTACACGATTTTCTTTCATTATATTTTGCTTAAAAAAGTAATTTTCCATTGCTCTAAGTTTGGTGTTGCTGTTGCAGAATTGTTTTTTTTTCTTTTTTTTTTTCGTTTCTCAATGCCACATACCATCTATTTTGAGCTGAATACATCCACTTCCTTTCCTTCAAATTACCAGTTCAAAAACTAGATGATGTATAGCGATCAAATCATGAATACTGACATTAGTAATGGTGATGTGTGGATTCTTTCCAAAAATTTTTAAAAAAAAAATCACTTTTCTCAATGAAAGAATAAAATCCTAGAAAGTTTGCAGTGATGTTTAATATTTGCTTAGAAATAAATTTGTTTTCGGTTATTACAAGACAAACAGAAGAATTATAATGGTTTACTTATTATTTCAAACGATTATTGAAATAAGCAAACGATTATAACTCGCAAATCAAGATAAAAGCCAACATGCAACTGCTAACCAGATTATATCCTCATTTAAGCAATGAGATAGATAACTACTATCGTTGCGCCATCTATTGGTGTAAGTACAAATTGCTCTAAATTAAATATATAATTTTGATTACTAGCAATGTATATTGAATATAGCGAAATAGATAACTAGAAAAAAATATTAAATTAATACTACATGAAATTTACTCTTGGTGTTTATAAATAGCAAGACTTTTCTATACGTAAATCCTTTTCATATCTTGGACGACATCTTCGCAAGTCACCCTTTTCTAGTTACTAGACTAATGCTGCAGCAAAAAGAACAGAAAACAACAACTAGCAACCCGTCGTTGGTGTTCTACATCTGATTAAACTTTTAAAATAACAAGAATATGATGAAACTGTCTGGTTTCGTCTTTGTTGACTTTAGCAGATTGAAGAAAATCTGATTAATCTTTAAACATAATAAACGAAAGACATGATAGAATTTTTAACGATTATTTGATGCCATGGTAGTATTGGCTGTCTGAAGTGTTAAAACATGCATGCCTTCAGTCTAGAAAGGAAAATTTTCAATCAAAAAATCTGCAGAAAACCGCATTATTTATCAACATTATGGTTAAGAAGTACAACGATTGGCTTAAGGATTTCAGTGAATTTAAAGTTATTTGAAGTGTGTATATGTATAGTATTGCAGAAATTCTTTTAGAATGCTATAAAATAAATAATAATTTTTAAAAATACACAAACTCTAAGAAATAAAATTAGATATTTTTATCTTAATTAATTTATATTTTAAATTATATTCTTACACTCTTTTTTAATTAACATTTATCAAATTTAAATTTGCTATGGTTTGCATTTCCTGAAGTTCCTTTGAGAATAAGTGGTGTTTTTTTTTATTTATTATATTTTTTATATTTATTTATATTATATTTATTTATATGAATTCGAAAATGAATAAATCATGTGATGGGCGCACGCAAAATTTCTATGGAGATGATTTCATTATGGTTGATCTTTGGATCATTAATGCAAATAGGCGTTGACATGAAATTCATCAAATATTAAACGTTTCAAATGCAGTGAAGTATTGTATTGCATTATCTATAATACGTAGAATTCATAGATCGTATTAGAATTATGACCTATAGAATGAACTTGTTAAACAGAATTTTGGTTTAACATAATCTCTTTGATCTTTACTGGTTGGTATGTACTATGAAACAAGAATAGTTTTATTGAAATGTTGGCAGTACAACTATATCTCCTTGAGTTCAGAATGGTTCCTATAATAATTGAATTGACTTAAATCTGCACTGTTTTTAGCAGATGCTTCTGTTTTCCTTCTCATAAACATAAAACCGACTTCGTACACATTTTGAAAATAGTTACATTGAGGTATATATAGTTAAATCATGGAAAACTACTACTACTACTAATAATAATAATATGTCCAAACTCATACAAATGTTCTCTCTGAGGTTAAGGTATGACATGGAAGAAAGCAACCTGCTTTACACGCTTTCTCTCCTTTTGAGATCTCGTTTTGCTTGCAATGAACACTCATATATATATATATATATATATATATATATATATATATATATATATATATATATATATATATATATATATATATATATATATATATATATATATATATATATATATATATATATATATATATATATATATATATATGAGTTGTTTTTGGTCTGTAAATGTGTACCGTTTTGCCTGATGATAAACCGAGTTTCCCGGACGAAAAGCCGTCCATCTCCGTGTGAGGCCAGGCTAACTCGGCTTCAATTGAAATGTCCCGATAGAAGTTCTTCGCGTCCTAGATGAGATTCGAACTCAGGTCTTTCCATTCAAAGGGTTTCGTGTATATATAAAGGCTCGAAATTATACAAGGTGGTTAAAAATTCCACGTACAAACTTTGAGGGGAGGTAGAGAACATCAAAATCAACCATATTCACACAGGAAAGCATGATCGGAAACGACACCCGAAAGTGTTAGGTGGCGCTGTTCGACAGCGCCCCAGGTTAGAAATTGGGGCTTCCTCATCCAAGCTTTCGACGTCGTACGAAGAACATGCGTCGTTTTACGAATGCTGAGATGGCAGACATGCACCTCGTTTACCATATTATGTATCCAACTACTA
The DNA here is from genome assembly GCF_054136105.1 of Typopeltis vanoorti. Taxonomy (NCBI): domain Eukaryota; kingdom Metazoa; phylum Arthropoda; class Arachnida; order Uropygi; family Thelyphonidae; genus Typopeltis; species Typopeltis vanoorti. The sequence goes on along the minus strand of NC_143557.1, from coordinate 96,978,380 downwards.
TTGAACTGCTCAATTACGCCTAATAAAGTTTTTTACACTACTTACTGCCTTGTGTTATTTCTGTATCTTTGTGTCCCTGTTAGTACCTTCCGGTGGCGTTTCCGGTCATGCTTTCCTATGTAAATCTGGTTGATTTTGATGTTTCTCTACCACCCCTCAAAGTTTGTATGTGGAATTTTGAACCACCCTGTATGTGTGTGTGTGTGTGTGTGTGTGTGTGTGTGTGTGTGTGTGTGTGTGTGTGTGTGTCTTTATATATAAACTTTATATATGAATAATTTATAAAACCTCAAGGGCTCACTTTAGTGAGTACGGGCATGGCAAACCCGAGGTACCAGATGCTGAACCATGCCTTACTTCATGTAATATATATCTGTTTTATTATTCTGTAGACTGGTCCCTCCTCTTCTTTCTTTGCTTCTTTCTCCTTTCCTTGCTCCTTCCCCCTGATGCTATTAGAGTATTCGAGGGCCAGGGGTGAGTCTTTCCTATCTTGCTAAGTCATTTCGTCTTATGCAGCCACCAAAGGAGGCAAGCTAGCCTCAATAGGTGCCAGTCCCAAGCCCGGATAAATGCGAGGGTTGATGTCAGGAAGGGCATCCGGTCGGAAAACTTCAATGCCAGCTCAAACTGTGATATGAGTCAAAGAGAAAATTATATAAAGGCTAGGGCGTACCCCTTAAGCGACGCGCAGCCACATCACCCTACAGCTGTGAGAAGTGGACGAGGGCTACCGCTTCAAGGGCGGGTGCGGTTAAAGAAGTGAGCCCAGCAGGTGGAGAGGATGTTGCGAGTGGGAACACTGAATGTTGGAAGCATGACTGGAAGGGGAAGAGAGGTGGCAGACATGATGAGGAAGAGGAAGTTGGACATTTTATGTGTGCAGGAGACAAGGTGGAAGGGGGGAAAGGCAAAGGAACTGGGAGATGGATATAAATTGTTCTACTCTGGAGCGAATAACGAGGGAAGAAATGGTGTAGGAATTGTGGTGTGTGACAGAATGAAGGGCGAAGTACTGGAAGTGGATAGAAGGAACGACAGGATCATGCGAATGAAATTGGGTCTTGGAGAAGAGCGGGTGGTCGTATTAAGTGTATATGCCCCGCAAGTTGGTTGTACAGCAGAGGAGAAAGATGAGTTCTGGAACGTGTTAGATGAAGAAATGAGGGAATTGGAAGAAAATGAGATGGTGATTGTCGGAGACTTGAACGGTCACATAGGAAGACAGAATAGAGACTGTGAAGGGGTGCATGGTGGCCACGGAGTGGGAATGATGAACCAGGAAGGAGAGAGGGTTGTGGACTTTGCAGTAGCGTTTGATCTGGCAATTGTGAACTCGTTTTTCTTCAAGAGGAAAGAACATTTCATAACATTTAGGAGTGGTAACAACAGTTCACAAATTGACTACATTTTGACTAGAAGAAAACATCTTAAGGTTGTGACAAATTGTAAAGTAATTCCAACACATCAAGTGGCACAGCAACACCGACTGCTGTGCGCAGACTTTAAAATAAGATCGAAGATAAGAACCTCTGGATGCCATGGGATGAAGACAATTAAGTGGTTTCGCTTAAAAGAGGAGAGTGTGAGGAATAGTTTTGGGGATTTCGGATGGACTGGAAAGTGTACAAGATTGGTGGAAACATAAATCAAAAGTAATCCTGAGCTGTGCAATCGAGGTGCTTGGTGAGACATCTGGAAAGATTAGAGAGCAGAAGGAGGGTTGGTGGTGGAATAATAATGTACGAGTGGCAGTGACAGCTAAGAGGAAGGCAAAGCAGAAGTGGGATGAGTCAAGAGTGGAAGAGGACAGAGAGCTGTACAGAGAGAGAAAGCAAGAAGCCAAGAGAGTTGTGGCACAGGCGAAGGCCATGGCATATCAAGATCTGTATGATCAATTACAAAGGACAGAGAAAAATTTACCAACTAGCGAAATGTAGAAATAAAGCAGCAAAGGACATCTTACATGTGAGGCAGATCAAAGACGCTGAAGGAAGAGTATTATGGAGGGATGTGGACATAAGAAACAGATGGAAAATATACTTTGAGGGACTTTTGAATGAGAAAAATGCAAGGACTCACAGAGGAGATGGGCAGCCTTCTGAGGGGATGGTGCAGAACAGTAGAGTGGAAGTGACGGAGGCCACGAAGAGGATGAGGAATGGAAAATCGGTGGGCCCAACAGAATTCCAGTGGAGGCATGGAAGGCACTGGGGGAAGAGGGAATTGACCTGGTGTGGGACCTGTTCGTGAAAGTTTGCCAACAGGAAAATATACCCGAGGAATGGAGGGAGAGTACTCTTGTCCCCATCTACAAGGGTAAAGGGGATGCACAAGACTGTAAAAATTACAGAGGAATAAAGTTGATGTCCCACACAATGAAAATCCTAGAAAGGGTTCTTGATGGAAGATTGAGGAAGGAGGTGGAGATTGCAAAGGAACAATTTGGCTTCATGCCTGGTAGATCAACAACAGATGCTATCTTTGGGTTACGGCAGATGATCGAAAAGTATAGAAAGAAACAAAGGGAACTACACCTGGCATTTATTGAGCTGGAGAAAGCATACGATAGAGTGCCAAGGCAAGAAGTCTGGAGGTGTCTGAGGGAGAAGTAGGTGCCGGAGAAATATGTCAGGCTGTTGCGGGAAATGTACTGAAATGTGAAGACAAGTGTTCGGACCTGTGTTCGGACCGGGACAGACAGAAAGTTTTCAAGTAACAGTTGGCTTTCATCAAGGGTCAGCATTAAGTCCGTTTCTGTTTAATATTGTGATGGTGGTAACAGAGGAGGTGAGAGAAGATGCGCCTTGGACAAAGTTGTATGCAGATGATATCTTGCTCTGTACAGATTCAATAGAAGATGCGGGAACTAAACTGGAAAGATGGAGAAAAGTACTGGAAGAGAAAGAGGTATGAGACTGAGCAGAAGTAAGACAGAGTATATGTGTTGCACAGTGGGTGGCAGACAGGAGACAGAACTGGAGCTGGAAGGAAATGTCATCAGGAAGGTGAGAGACTTTAGATACTTAGGTTCAACAGTGGAAGAAGATGGAGGAGATGAGAAGGAAGTGGGATGCAGGATACAAGCGGGTTGGAGGAACTGGAGGGAGATGGCTGGAGTGTTATGCGATAAGAGGGTGCCGATCAATCTGAAAGGCAAAATCTATAGGACAGTAGTGAGGCCAGCTATGACATATGCTGTGGCCCTGAGGAAAAATAACATCAGCAAGATGGAAGTAGCAGAGATGAGAATGCTTAGGTGGATGTGATGTGTGACCAGAAAGGATCGTCTGAGAAATGACTATGTCAGGGGAACAGTGAAAGTTACGAACTTAGGAGCGAAAATACAGGAGGCAAGGTTGAGATGGTTTGGTCATGTGATGAGGAGGGAGGACGAATATGTGGGAAAAAGGGTCATGCAGATGGATGTGCAAGGAAGGCGGAAGCGTGGGCGGCCAAAGAAGAGATGGAGGGAGCTGGTAGAAGAGGGCTTGAGGATGAAGAACTTGGATGTGGTGACAGCCCAAGACAGGAAGGTGTGGAGGAGACTCATTATCAACAGTGATCCCACTTAAGTGGGAGAAGCTGCAGAAGAAGAAGATATGAATAATTTATAAATAAATTATTTATATACTGAAAAAATGTATAAGTGAATATAATAAATTCTTACGTGTTGTTAACCAAAACGCATCCACAAATTTCTGAAGTACACGGTCATTTAGTAATAATAACTAAACTCAATACGAAGTCCAATGAGATTTTACTCAACGCCTTGGTAAGAATTTTAGGCTTAACACATCCATTCTACATAATACATATGGTTTATTTGTATATCTATATAATAAAAAAAATTAAAAAAAGAATAATATATATAATTATCTCATATATATATATATATATATATGTTAAAGATACCCAGCTATTTTAAATATAATATAAACCTGGTTTTAATCCATTTCTCAAGTAAGCAAACAGACAAATAAGTCAAGTTTGCAACTGCATGTAGTGCAAGTCTGGGTGACCCGCACGTAGTGCAAGACCAAGGCAACTCATGGTAAAAGTAGAATAAGCTCTGATCACTAATCTTAATATTTACCCTTAATGCAAAGCACATCTCCTTGAGGAGATGTATGATGCTATGTATTAAAGGCAAGGGGCCACTACCCAGACCGGTTTCGACCTTTATTGAGGTCTCATCAGTGGGAGCCAGGCTAGAAATACCAAGGTTTAAGTAATACAGATCTGATAAATATTTTACCAAAACAAGTTACCATAAGGTGCTTTGACCTTATTAAATAAAAATCTCAGGATGAGAGATAGATGTAGAGTGTGCTTTGTAGATGTGCTTTGCATTAAGGGAAAATACTAAGAATAGTGATCACAGCTTATTCCACCATTACCACGAGTTGCCTAAGACTTGCACTACATGCAGGCGCAAACTTGACTTACTTGTCTGTTTGCTCACTTGGGAAATGGATTAAAACCAGGTTTATATTTAAAATAGCTTGATATCTTAACGTATATTATACCCAAGGTAAAAAACGTTCTACACACACACACACACACACACACACACACACACACACACACACACACACACACACACACACACACACACACACAAAATATATATATATATATATATATATTAGGATAACCAAGTTATTTTATATAAATAAACTTGGTTATTTCAACTCCTAATCCCAAGTATGCAAACAATTAAGTTTGCGTCTGAAACAAAGTTCAAGTCTAAAGATGGTACAACACCAGGGCAACTCATTGTAAAGCTCTGATCACTATTCTTAGTATTTTCCAATAATGTAAAGCACATCTCACAAGAAGATGTATACTGCAATGCATTATGGGTGGGGTTACTACCCAGACCGGTTTCAACCATTTTTGAGGTCTCCTCAGTTAACTCCTAATTTTAACTCCTAATCCCCTAACTTGGAATTAGGAGTTAAAATAACCAAGTTTATAAAATAACTTGGTTATCCTAATATACAATATCTACAAGTTAAAAAATTTATTACATCTATATTTCCTCCAGAGATTTTTATTAAAAATAAAAACACCTTGTTGCAACTTCTATAGGTAAAGTTGATAAGGCTCCATAGAGAAATATAAAGATGGAAGGGAATCAATCTACCGTGAGATGCGGTGATTGATTCATTCAATCCAATACCCTTGGAGGGTAATGGATGGCAATGCTGTAGCCAATGAAGTTCTGACTGAGGCTCGGCTATTGCTGTTACCCTCCTGCCACGATCAGAGCTTTAATTGCTCAACAACACCTTATCCCTACACTGTCCTCTAGAGATAACGGGGAAGATGAAAAGCATTCTAGCTTCGCCCCTTTAAGCCAGTCCTTATAAGGATAAGGATAAAGATGGAAGATTATTGGAGGATTCATTCAATCCAATACCCTTGGAGAGTAATGGATGGCAATGCTGTAGCCAATGAAGTTCTAACTGAGGCTCGGTTATTGCTGTTACCCTCCTGCCATGATCAGAGCTTTAATAGCTCAATAACACCTTATCCCTTCACTGTCCTCTACAGATAACGGGGAAGATGAAAAGCATTCTTGCTTCGCCCCTTTAAGCCAGTCCTTTAAGGACTATAAACTTTATTAGGGAGGAGAATCAATCGACCGTGAGATGCGGTGATTGATTCATTCAATCCAATACCCTTGGAGGGTAATGGATGGCAATGCTGTTGCCAATGAAGTTCTAACTGAGGCTCGGCTATTGCTGTTACCCTCCTGCCACGATCAGAGCTTTACTTGCTCAATAACACCTTATCCCTACACTGTCCTCTACAGATAACGGGGAAGATGAAAAGCATTCTTGCTTCGCCCCTTTAAGCCAGTCCTTACTTATAAGGATTACTATATATATATATATATATATATAACCTTGGTATTTAGGGTATAGCTACTCACTGAGGAGACCTCAAAAAAGGTTGAAACCGGTCTGGGTAGTGACCCCACCCATAATGCATTGCAGTATACATTTTATAATGAGATGCGCTTAACATTATTGGAAAATACTAAGAATAGTGATCAGAGCTTTACAATGAGTTGCCCTGGTGTTGTACCATCTTTAGACTTGAACTTTGTTTCAGACGCAAACTTAATTGTTTGCATACTTGGGATTAGGAGTTGAAATAACCAAGTTTATTTATATAAAATAACTTGGTTATCCTAATACACAATATCCCCAAGTTAAAAAATTTATTACATATATATATATATATATATATAATGGATATGGTATGCAAAACCGAACGTATTATCAGGTAGAGGTAGAAGTGTTTCTTCTTTGTAACTAAATTCTCCCCTCGCTCATGTATAAAAGACAAATTGGCAAATGAACACACAACTGACAATTATACCGAACGCCTTAATGGCCTCCAACCTACCGCAAAGATTAACACTACTGCTACTTTTCCTCTTACTAATACCACACGCACACTGAATTTTTTTATTAATTTTATTTTTCAATCTTATTGCGTGATTATAATTTTTAACGTACAATTTTGCCACGAAGAATCATCATTGTCACTAAAATTAAACTAAGACTGTAAGTTCTTTTTTTTTTCTTGTGCCCACTTTCTTCATCCTGTCTTATATAAGATGTGCACAGAGTTTCGACAATACCACACAAAAACCTTAGCTTACAATAATCACATTTAAACCCTTACATAATCATCCTCCAACTTACCGCAGAGATTAAAGAAGAATTAGCGAAGTAATATTCACTGCCCATCCCCGTGAAAGCACTTAGTACGCACAAGAAGAGGATGAAGACGCTACTACTAAAAAAATCATTAAATTTATCTTCAAGAAGAAAACCCAGTTTTATCTTTTGCTCCAGAGGAAAATCCGTCTCACACTCCCTCGTCTCATTTCTATCGAGTACATGTTTAATGCAAATCCAACTCCCTCCCTCCCTCTTTCCAAGTACACTTTCCTTTTTCTTACTGCCCCCCCTCCCCTCCCTTAGGTTCTCCAAGCCGAGAAATACTCTTTTTGCCATCATAATCACATTAGAGAAGTGTGAGGAATGGAAAATGATTGTCATTCGCGTATTAAAGTTCATCGAATGCTCATAAACTCGTAATTCTCCTTTTCCGTTGATGGATTTATGAAGAAAGTGTATCTTATGTTGTATATCCTGTCGTAGGTGTAATTTACATGCTGACTGATAGAGATTTTCAATTCGAACTTTTAACAATAATGTTTTCACGGAAAAATCCAATATGGCGCCTTTATAAATGTTTTATAAAAGAATTTAGTCAAAAATCAGACAGGAAGAAAATAGGAAGGAGAGAACGAATGTGTAAATAAAAACTGAGAGAGAGAGAGAGAGAGGAAGACAAGCGCCTAGGGACGTGTGCGTCGTCTGAGAAACAAGATAGCTGGTGAGAATAAATGGTACCTAGATATCAGGTGACTTTTCAGTCGGGCGCTGTAATGAAAGCAAGCAAAACATTGCACGTCACTTTCTTCCTTCCACTCTACATCGATTCTTGCAGCGTGAAAATAAATATATATGCTTACCAAGTCGTAAGGTTTGCTTGGGTTGCTAAAACAGCTGTCATTTTGTTGAGTCAAAAAAAAAAAAAAAAAAAAAAAACAGGAAAGCAGCAGTGAAAAGGTAAACAAATGAGAATATCGTTTCACCATTTTCTGCAACTTGTGTATTCATAGCACAGATTCATGATGATGCAAGCGGTTCTGTGAAACTCAAGAGCCTATTTGTATATACTATATGTTTAGTTTAGGTAGGTATACAAGTACATAATGCAAAACAAAATTTGAATTTCAATATTTTTCTTTTTTTATAGGTGTTTCTAGAAAAATATTTCATTTATATCCTTTTCTTTAAGATATCTTTATAGAATTCCTTGTATTTTTTATAATATTAAATTACTTCCGGAGAACAAATCAAAATTAATGGCTGATAAATGAAATTCTCGTTTTTATTAAGTTATGTTTAGAAAACGTTTTTGGCTTTTACAGTTTTTCATTTGTCTATTTGTAATTTTAATATAAAATTATATATTGATATAGATATTATTATATTATAGATTTATATTAAATTATTTCATTTATTAACTTTTATTATCATTATTATAACTAATACATAATTATTATTATTTAATATTAATTATTGTTATACTTAAATATTTATATTCATTTATTTGTAGTATTATTATTGATTTATTATTTTTATTATCACAGATCGATTTATTTAACAAAATCTATCGCATGATCATACTATTTAAAGAAATAATTTAAATAATGCTGAAGAAACAAAAAAAAATTAATGAAATGTAGCAATTGTACACAAAAGAGAGTTACAGAAATGAGATGAGAAATGGTGTGAAAATTTTCTTTTGCACAAGATAGAAAGAAATAAAAAAATGAAGCGGATACAAATTAAAATTAACAAAAAAAAATCTGAAAATATTTAAATTCCTTGAACCATTAAAAAGGAAAAAAATCATTAAAAGCGATGTTACAGAAAATTAAAATACGAACAAGCACCATAATATATTATACAGAAAACTGTTCAACGAATAGAAAGAAAGTACCAGCAGAAGTATTGTTATTTTTCTTGGCAGAGCAACCAGCAGACTTCATCCGGTACTTTCATGTATACGTTTTCGGAAGCTCACACGCGTTGAGGGTCATTGTTTAAGCTGCACAAAAGCACACCGAATGCATGCTTTCTCCCATCCATACAAAATACAAATGCATTAATCTATTTTCCTGTGCAATTGCTCGCCAGCTGATTCGATGCTCAGCCCAATTTACGTGTTGCAACATATTCCATACCGGTGGTTGCTATGAAAATTGCAATTTCCTTGCCGTAATAGATTCTGGTTTGGGTCCACCTGCACAGACAATACTAGTAGAAGATCAACGCTTCTGAGGTGGAATGAAATTTTTCCTAACTATTTTTTCTAAAAAAAAAAAAAAAAAAGCAGAACATAGTTAATGCATTCCGTTTGCTGTAACACACAAAATGTACTTCATAAATGAACGATGCTCCCAATGGAAAAGTTTATGAAATTATACTAGAAAGATAGATAGATAGAGAGAGAGAGAGAGAGAGAGAGAAACACTCTCCTGTGATGTGTAACGCGCTATCAGTTCTGACAGCACTTGTAAACAGCCTTTTCAAGCAAGTCTCTTTGCTTTTTATTTACTTGTCTACTATTTTTCTTTATTGATGCATTTGCTTCAATAAAGTGTCGTACACGTGCGTGTATTTCTGGTAATTCTTCACAATCTCGTCGAATGCATTATTAACATTATTAACTCCTATTACTAATGTTAATTAACGGGTTGGCGTGGGTGAACATTTCTAGAGTATATTATTAAGAAACTCCAGATAACTGATTGATTTCGACGATATATGTAACATAATCTAGAGACATTTGAATCTTATTTCAACATGAAATAGACTCGTTAATATAAACTGTACAAAACTTTCTTTAACTCAGTCTTATTAGTTTCTGGAGGAGAAAACGTAAACAACAAATTTGGACAGCACATTCAGGAGAAAGAATATGCTTCGTTGGATTAATAGAGATAACTTATATGTCTATAGGATTACTGGAACGTATGATAGCATAATGCAGAGTAGAGAGAAAAAGAAAGAACAAACACCAGAGAAAGCATTTATTGCCAAAATAAAAGCAGCGAGTTATGAAATAGCTGAAACGAGTTCCTTCTCATTTGTTTTGTCAAAGAATAGATGGAAGAGGTTAGGAGGAGATAATACATGCCTTCAAGAGGTCTGTTATATGTACATCACACTATCCTAGCAAAAGTCATGAAACACTCCTTCGGGTGACCGAAAATTGATGTGACTCTGGAATATAGAATATGTTATGGCTTATAAAGGATTAACAATATTTCTAAGGGAAGTCGGACGTCATTTAGAAAATAATCACACCAATTAAGCTGTTTCTCATAGTATGGATTTGGTCCACTGATTGCAGTGTAGGCGATCATGACTGCCTAAGTTCTACACTGATGCTGGGGAAAATTGTGCTTGTCCTACATTATGGCATTTTATACCATTAGTCCTTACACCTTTTTAACAGACTAACACACGATGTCGTAAGAAATTTATTATAAATATGTCGGTTGAAGACAATAACATCTTGATATTGGCAAGGCCACCACAGACCCTTGACCGGAACCCAATAGAACATCTACCAGTGTAGCAGTCTAAAATTGTCTTTAATAGTAGATTATTTTATCGCCCGGTATGAAAATATTCCTACAGGTTACCAAGTGGGCCTAGTTGGTCGAGTGATTAGTGTTTCTCTCTAACCAACAGATTGCGGGTTCGAATTGCACCTTAGACATAAATGTATATGACTGTCTTTAGCTGTGAGATGAATTTCGTCCCCTGGTGCGAGACCACACCACATCCAGTCTGATGTCTAAAACGTTCCATGTTTGGTCTCTCTCTCTCTCTCTCTCTCTCTTTCTCTCTCTCTCTCCATATAATTTCCGAATTATTCAATCCCTAGTCCATCCCTGGTACTAATATTAATGGACTTTAGATTAACCGTTTTTCGTGGGGATATACCATAAAGAAACTTCTGATATATGCAAAAAAAAAGATCTCATGCATTTCTTATATGTAATCTTAACTGAATCAAATGTTACTTTGTAAACAAAACACCCGCTCTTCATACAACAATACATCAGCCCGTATGAAAATTACACAAGGAAATATTAAACTAATGGTCTTTATAGGAAACGGGAAACGATCCTGAACGATGTAGAGTAAACATAAATGAGGAACCAAGAAAGAAATAAAGAAATGAACTACAAGCGTAGATGGAGTGGAAGGTTCTGGAAAAAAAATAGACATTTTAGAGGAAGCATTTTATATTTTCGTGCCAAGAGGATCCACGAAAAGAAAAATCTCTCCCTCTCTCTCTCTCTCTCTCTCTCTCTCTCTCTCTCACGATTACCTGTACACGATTACCTACAAAATCTTAAATTTGAGGTGTGTGTGAGTTATCCATATGGGTAGAAAAGAGATTGAAGAGGAACAGAAGCAATATAAATGAGATTTGTAAGCCAACTCTCAGATAAGATTCAGTGGCAAAAATGAAAAAAAAAAACAGATATTAGGAATGAACAAAATAGAAGAATATTACCGAAGAAATCTGTAGCTAGAAATGGAATGATCATGTGAGAACAGAGTGACTATGAAACGACCCAAGATAGAAATCGAATAAGGATCAAGGAGATAAAAAATAGTAGAGAAGACCGAGAAAGTGGAATCTTGTGTAAGTAGTTTCGGAAAGGCAACAAAAGATTTCTATTATTGTTATTATTAACGCAATCAATATATAGGGCTATCAAAAATACGTTCTAGGTTTAGACTTCCATATTTCCTGAAATGTTTCACTTACTGCTCTGGGTTTGATATCATAAAATTAATGAAGCTTGGAAGATTTTTTTTTAAATAACAACATTTCCAATGGGTGCATCGAATACCATCTACAAATGCCTACTTCAATTTTCCATACTGCAGCCAGCGCTTTTCGATATGCTAATATATCCAATTCCATAACCCAATCAGTTGTTTATTATGTTTTCTGCTAGAGGGCGCATCTAAATGGCAATAAACTTTTTTGTGTGTTCCACTACATCAAATTTAATTTGAACCGGTAAAGTCCTGGGATAAATATGAATAAATAAATAAATAAATGCTCCCATATTGGGGTGGTGCACTGAAATTCTGTCTAAGATTGCTCGTTTTTATTCAGAAGAGGACATTCTGACTAATTAATGATCCCTCTCACATATACCCACTTAAAATCCCTCTCTCTCACAGATGTTTGGTTTCTGCCTTGTACTTTCATGGAGAGTCTCCCATGCTGAATTGATTCAACTGCATCTATAAAATCAGAAACAAATATGACATCACCTATAAAAAGGGAGTTAGATGCATTTCACCTAAATTATTTAAAGTACATTCGAGAAGCAATTTTTAAAAAATCGGGATTGGAAAATTAGGAGAATTATAATAAATGAAAAAAAAAAACAAAACTAAATCATCTATTATTTGCTGATGAAATTTTCCTTTCAGGAAACTCTGCAGAACTTCAAGAAATAATCAATGAATTAAATGCATAAAGTAAAAAAGAAAGGATTAAATATAAACAAAGACAAAAGAAAAGAATGTATAATAAATACATCACCAAGAAGCCAGTGCAAATGGAACACCAGGAAACGGATATAGTATAATTCCTAGGGGAAAAGATCACAGTAGCGGGAGGCTACAAAGCAGAAGAAAAAATTATACGTAGAATTCAGCTTCGCTGGATAGCCTTTAGAAAACACAGTGAAGCGCTCAAAGGAAAAATCCCAATCTGCCTTAAAAGAAAAATATTCGACAGACCATGACATATGGAAGTGCAACATGGACGTTGACTACAAAATGACCAACAAGTTGAGGATTACCCAGAGGAAATGGAAAGACTGTTACTTGATATTACCATTCAAGATAGATTGTGAAAAAGTGTAATATTACTACGGTAAGGACATTATAATAGCTATTAAAAGATCCAAATGGCAATGGGCAGGTCATATTGCAAGAAGTAACACTCAAAAATGGACAAAGTTGATATCAGAATGTATCCTAGAAATGGAAAGAGCCATAAAGAGACCACTGTGGGAGGATGAGATTAAAGAAATATCTGGAATGGAGGAGTTGGGGGGGGGGGGATTTGTTCAGCAGTGAACAGAAAATGATTGCTAAACAAGAAGAAGCAATGATGTTTGTGTGTATCTGGTTTATCACGTTACAAGATCCTAGTGCATACGTTTTAGACTAACAACAGAGTGCAACTGGCGTGGGCATTTTGCGTACACCCTTTCTTTTTGCATTTGTCATTTTGACCAATTTTAAACGCACATTAACCTCAAACTTTCTTTTCTTTATAACCCAAAAGATTATTTGGTAATATTTAAACATTTTTCTTCGTTAGGCTTATAAAGAAGTCCATACAATTTTATTTAAAGTTAGAAATAGAGAATTAGACAAGTGTTCGTTTGAATTTTCCCTATTGCTAAACATCTTTCCGATTATCATCATCTGTACTTGTACTAAACGAGGTCCATAATAATTAGGGTCAATCACTTTAAACCTAATGACGGGAGAAAAAAATAATAATAATAAACAGGTTTGTCGCTTTTATGTAAAACATTTGACCTCTGTAAAGGTCGTGGCCTGCGTTTTGCAGAACAGAAAGATGCTCGTGCTGTAAGCTATTGTTGGAAACAACTGACAACCGCTCCACGGAGTTCTTTCATCCGTAAAATTACAGTGTGTTCAAAGACAAACTGGTATGTATGCGAGTTTTCGTTCTCTCCACTGACAACGTTAACATTAGGAATTAATTTTAATCATTCTCACTGGTTAATAACAGTGTAAGCGAGCTAATGAACACATAAAACTAGCAAGTTGTGGGTAATGATGATAGATTGCTTCCACTACACTATCTACTAAAACTGATTAATCTGGAAAGTCGCTTCTCAGGGCATATGTACGCTTACCGAAACAAGAACAAAAGGATGGATCTTTTCCAGGGAAAGAATGAATAGAAACCAAATGAGTTCAGATAAAAATTCGGATAAATGGGAAGCCAAATGAATTTATCAAACTTTTCAAAACAACCCACTGCTTTAATGCCTTGTTACAGACCACTGAAAGCAAACAGAGCTTTAGATTTTAGTTATCCTGACCCTTTTCGGAGTGTTGCTTCTATTTTATCATCTAAAAGAAATCAATAAAAAAATTCAAATACAACCTTTTGTTTGAAGATTATTGTATCGATGTAATATACACATACTTTTTTTTTTTTTTTAGGATAAGAAAAATGAAACACTGATTTTTCATTTCAGCCGTTAGATGGCGCTTTCTGGAACTTTTCTATCTGGAGTAAATAATGATATGCGAAGCTTGTTTTTTTTTTTTTTTTTTTTTTTTGGTCCTTTTAAATTATCATTAACTAGCTAATAGCGTTATGCTTGTCGTAAGACTTTACAGAGGTTTAGATAAAATTAATATATTTAGGCTAATATATCTAATATTTCACTTAGAGACATCGTCCAAGTAATAGTTGCCATGAGAAAAATTGTTTAATTTATGAAACCAATAAATCTTTGGGGTTTTGTTCACGCTCAGCTTTTAGATTCCTGTAACAGACTGAGGAAGAAGATAGATGTTGGGCTTGATTTTTTTTTTAAATTTGAATATCTAATAAGAAAAGGGTTTTTATACTGGAAAGAATGTGAGGAGGATTTACAAAATTGTAAATATTTCTTTGTGATGTTACGTCTTCGGTTACATTTCTATCAATAAATAGAAGCGAAAAAAATATAAAAGCAGGGAGAAGCGGTAGTATGTATTATAAACATGGCAGATACGAGATGCTGTTTATTGATTGAAATAAATTACTTGGTGAAAAAAACTTACTTTTTTCCGATAAAAGAATCGGAAATTATTATAAACTTCAATGTAAAAGATGAACTAAGAAAAAAGATATTTATCTAAAATAGGAGGAATATAAAATACTCCATACATAGAAAAGTATGAAGAAATTTTTGCATCTACTAATTTATTCATACTAAGAACTTTTTACGAAAATATTAGTAGAAGGAATACAAATCGGTCCATATAGCGCACGCGCACACACACACACACACACACACACACACACACACACACACACACACACACACACACAGAGAGAGAGAGAGAGAGAGAGAGAGAGAGAGAAGAATCAAACAAAAAGAGATACTCCTGTATAAAATATGTAATTGTTGTCAACCCTATGCCTCTCTATAATATGCATGATTAAATACGCAACCACACATCACGTGGTCCGAACTCAATAAAAAAAAAGAAACAACTTCAAACACAGCAAAGGATTTTTCCATCACAAAAACTCATTTGCAAAATACAGCAATCTAAAAACCCATCTCACTATGGGATATCAGACATTAAGAATATTTGTTTCGCTTTCACTTCCTATTGGATCCGTGTCGTTTAGGCATTTGTAGACCCATAAAAATATAGATACGATATACACCAAGCAGCTGTTTGGCTCCATTCCCTTTTTTTTTGCATCTCTGAGAAAAATTAACCATCAATAAATGTTAGCATAGAAAAAAAAAATTGAAGTGGGAAAGATAGCGAAGAACCATCGGTTGATGCATCTTATCTTGTGTTTTATCTTCCTTTGCAGCGAACACTGATTAAGTATACATAGATTTGCTCTTGCAACTGCTCTTTTATAATCTACTGTCTCACTAAATCTTAGTACATTACAAGTCCCTTAGGAACTTGGGTAGGAGCATAGCAAAACAGGATTATTGCTCTACCAAACTAAAAAAAAAATCTCATAGCTTTTCCCATGCTTTTATTTTTGGAACATAATTTTACCCGAGATTCTAGTAATACAAGGGCGCAGTATTCGTGAGAGGTATTTATCATGGAGTAAACGGGAACCGTATATCATTTCGGTACTGATAATCTGACAACTATTTGTCTTCTTCTGTCAAAATGAGAATTTTTATCGATCGCTGTGCTTTAAATGGAAGATCTTCTTGAAGCTCCAATGGTCTGCTGTTTTGACAGAGTTCATTGTTTTCCTTTACAGTTTAATGGCAGGCGTACGATTTGTTTTCGTTAGCCATCCCCCTATGGAAACAGTCATATATTTTCCCTTGACATTTTTCCCTCTCAAAATTACAGCTACTAACATCGAACAGCATTCGAGAAAGGAAGCGACCGCCATTGCTCTGAGACTTCATCTATTGAGTGCTCCTTCGTGAAATGGAAATTTAATTTAAATTCATGTTAAATCGGTGAGATTTGGGATATTGTTTGGTTTAGCTGTCTCTTCTAGTTTTCTTTTCACTTTACTATGAATTTCCGAAGATGATAAAACTGTAGAAAACAAATAATAATAAAGTTCATTCTTGGTCAAGAGGAACATCTAATTCATACTGAAAGTTAAAGTGCTTTGGTTACGGACTTTTATTAACATATTTATGTTTCTCTTTGGCTCCAACAAATATTTCATTTCGAAGATGGAATATTATAGTTTTCAATATTAGAACTGTGGTTGCTACAAAATGGCAAGAAGAAAACGCAACGATCTCGTGTTGCTGATATAAATATTCAGTATAAGTAGATTTGTATTTTATTCCTGCAAGACGCAATCAAAAATAATTATTAAAATATAACAATTATTTTTAAAGTGCTACTTATTATTCATAGAACTAGATAGGATCTTTCTAATCACATTTCTAATCTAAAGAATGACTTTCGGTCTTCGAACAGTGCACGATATTTATTTCTTTTACATTCCTTTGAAAGCAAATATTGAAAATTTTCAAAATATAATTTTCTAAGAACGATTTTGTATTGAATAAGAAATGCGAACATTAGGAATGCATTGGGACTAGAAAATTGAAGAAATGTTTGTAAATTCCGACTTAAAATAGTTTAAATATGTAAGGAAAATAAATTCGGAAAGAAAGCCAAGAAGAGACCACAGAACCGGTAAGAGAGAGAGCAGTTGTTATTGATGATGATCTCAAACTGAACTGGAAGAGTGTTTTAAGATTCATTCTAAATGTATTTTCCGTTGAAGTATGATCTTATAATGACAGGATGATGCGCGATCTTTCTTTGTACCTTTGATCTCTTTTCTCTCTCTGATTTACGCTCACGCGTTGACCCATCATCGTGCAGGCGTTCGAAACAGAAATCCTACGGAATAGGTTGGTTACCCCTTATTCCAGGAGCGGTTTGTCTGTAGAGTGTGTGTGTGTGTGTGTGTGGTGTGTGTGTGTGTGTGTGTGTGTGTGTTCTGCGGGACGAAGAACCCGAGTTTCAGGTTTAAAAAACCCTCTACCCCCATATAAGACCGGCTAACTCACCTTTAGTCGAAAGAGACCAGATAAAGGTTCCTGGCGGTCATGGACGGGAATCGAACCCAGGTCTTTCCAACCAAAGAGCTTCGTCTATACGGAATGAACTACGGAGGCTCTATTGATCTCTTACTGCATAATATTTTGAAAATCATCTAATAATAATTTTCTAACTTATCATGCCTATAAGTGTTCTCAAAAGGAAGAAAATAAACCCAGTCTTTCTTTATTTAATACTGAAAGAATGTTTTAATAATCATTCTAAAATGGTGTTGCTAATAGAAGTGAACTCCTAATGGAAATGATTGACGACGGTTCATGAACTCTAAATTCTTATTGGGAGAATATTTTGGAAATTATACTCTACAATACAATTAATCGTTCTATAACTATCATTTCAAGTAGGATTTATTAAAGAACGAAGGATATTTCGTTTAATTTAAATCAACCTATTAAGAGGTGTTTGAAATAAATTTTTCTGAAATTATTTTACCTATAATTTCAGGGTTTTTTTTTTTCCGAATCCCACCAATTAATATTAGTATCGTAGATGGAACGAAGAGTTAGATAAATTGGAAATCCTCCATTAGAAATCAAAGCCATTCCTCCAATGGGATTCGAATTCATTAAGTTTGAATCCTGCTGCGAATTGTTAGTTGGAATCTGTGAATCTGTTGGCTGGAGACCGAATGCGCTGTCCAATCAGCCATAGTATGTTGTCATAGCGACGAAATAATACAGTCTTTCTTAATGCATTTAATTTTGAATATTTATTTAAGTGTCAGCTATAATTATTTTGCTTGAAAACCCACTTTTATAATGATAAAACGATGTATAACTTTCCTTTAAAATGTCGCTTTTGAAGAATGTTTGGAGAATCGTTCTGAGATTCAATTTTCTGAAGTAATCTTGCTTTTAAGTATGATGAGTGATGCATGTCTCTTCTTGTCTGCTTAGAGGAGAATAATTTAAGTGTTCGCCTAAAATTAATTAAAAATCATTCTTACGTTTTTACATTATAAAACCGTCTTTTCAGAGTACAAGGCTCATCATTTTATAGTATCACGAGCAGAATGAGTGATTTAATTTTTTTAAATTAAAGTTTAATTCAAGAATCATTTTATCGATTTTTTTTTCTAATATAATCCTTCTTTTAATCATGATTTGACAATGTGAGCACGATACTATTCGAAGATTGCTTTCTCCAGATTCTGTCTTAGCGGAAGAATGAGCAAATCAACGTAAGCAGGGATTCTCAACGAAAGAATATGCAAAATGAATTTTATTGACAGCATGGAACAAATACTTTTGTCGAATATAATAATTAACTGGGATTTTGCGATGTATTTTCATTAAGCTAGTGGCTTTATCTTTTCATCCTCTTCACAGAAATGGCCAATTTTAGCTGTCATTCCCACAGCTTTGGTGCCGACGTTGTCATATACAGTCCGACATGTAATTATGAACTTAATGTCAAACTTAGCTGCTTCACCGTAAGTGGATTACTCATCCCATTATTATATCGTCCATATGAAATTAGTTGTGCTACCTTCAAGATACAACCCCCCCCTTTTCCTTCGATAAGATTGTGCGTTCCGGATTTTGCTGGATTAGTGTTGTCCAGCGTAAGCAATTTATTTCAATATTTGGATGGATAGTTCGGACCAAGAGACGCTTGCGACTGTTTCGAGTTAATTAATTTGCCTCTATTTCCCCCTAAAGTAATTATAGCACCGTACCTACAACAGTCTACACCCGATTGATTTGATTAATTAATTTATATCAGCTGAAACATTTAAATTACTATATTAGCAAACCTTGGAATGCCTCAAAACGGCTTCTGAATGCCCATTGTTGGAGATAGAATGCCAAGAGACAAGACACCAAATTCCCATCGCTGATGAACACAAATGGTTATTAGTGGGATGAAAATTTAAAGTTCCCCCGGTATCCCTTCGTTTCTGGATCGATGACTTCGTAAATGTATGAAATACGTTGCAGCCTTGCGTAACATTAATCATGCAGTCAAAGTTCCCGTTAACCTTCCCAGCATGCCATTCGTCTATTTCTTCTTTCAACCAGTATCTGCCACTTTAAAACAGGAGTAAAATTTCCCGTTTTATAGATGGAATCAAATAATCATAATCAAATTGATGAATGTCATTCAGTATTTTCGGCAGCTAGTAGCTCAGTTATCATTGTACACAAGTTAACCTAGTCTCTTTCCCAGCCATTTTCACTGTTACAGTTCAGGAGCCCTAGTGGCAAACATGTGAAACTTCAGATCATAATACTAGTGTAACGAATGAGTTCCGTTCAGACCTCTACGCGGATTGGTTTCTTAAAGTAAACATTTTATTTAATATTTTGCCACGTCGAGTTTCTTTAAAACAAAGAAAATATTGCTTTTCAACACGCCCTTGAAAATGAATAATCAGCGTCATACAACTAGTTTACATTAACAGCTTGATCGTTTAATTTTTAGTTTATAAACAGATGAAAATAAAATTCTAGAAAATTGGAAAAATCCTCCTTATAACTTTTTTTATGAAAAATTCAAAATAATGTATAATGTTGTTTCATGATATATATTAATAAATAAAATTTTAGATAAAAATTTTAGATTTTTTGAGTAGAATATTATAGTTTTTTTAAAATTATATTATTTTATTAACTGTATTTTCTAATAAATTTCAAATCACGAATGTAATTTCAGATGAAAATATTTCTAAAGTATTTTTGAAAATATCACCTGAATCTAAATAAGAAATTAGCCGCTAGGTTTCTAATGCGTTGGCATATCAACAAAAACACAACGTACAGCAAACACGTGACTATCGTGAAAATTATCATTGTTTTGATTAATAATCAAATAAAAATAAATATATACACATTAATAATTAATTTTCAAAAAAAATCTAAGATTGAGCAGATTATTGACTCCACTACAATTATATGAATAGAATATCTTTTTTTTTTTTTAATTCTTGTGAAAAGGATTTTTTTAAGAATTTTTCTAAACTTTTAGTTAATTTTTTGAGGAGTTAAGAAGCTCAGCATTAGCAAATCATGCAGATAAAAGAAGATTGAAATTTTTAAAAAAAAGAAAAGAAAGAAAAGACCAAAAAAAAAAAAAAAAAAGGAAATCGATTGAGTTTAGTTGAGTATTAGTTAGAATTATCAGAAGCGATTAAATCTTATGAGGTCAGTGTATTTTATGTGATAAGTGATTGTATGTTTTGTTGAAATTCTCAAACTAGGTTTGAGAATATACAACAAAAGTTTCTATCGGAAAACTTGCAGTTTCCTGATGAGAAGAATTATCATTTGAGATGAACGAGACAAATAATTAGAAAATCGCATTTACTAAAGTGATTCCTCAAAGTGGATTGAAAACAAGAGATTTAGAATTATTGTTTTTGAATTACGGGTGAAAAACTGAGTTGACGGGGGAAAAAAAAAAAAGCCTTGCCATCTCCGTATAAGTCCCCGTCGGAATTATGTTAATTCCATTGAGATTGTCTAACTCAACCTCATTCCGACATGAAATAATTTAAGCCTAATAAAAGCATTAAGATAGTTTTAATACCAACCAAGAGATACGATCATTCAGAATTATTCTAAGCTATTATAACTTAGAGATTACCTCTGACAAAATTTAAGTCATGGATTTCCACATAACACTATTTCTGTTCGCAACAACGACTTTTACTTTGAGTGAAGGAGGGGGGGGGGCGGGATTAGACCTGCATCTACCGACTTTATTTAAATAAGCATTCGAAGAGAGAGAGAGAGGGGAGGGGAAGCGAATATCTCATTTTCAAGACTGGCACTAGGTAAGCGAGCTAGTATCAACATCCTCGGCAAAGAGCGTCGTGTCTAGATTTAGATAAGACGCCTAGAGAAGCCGGTTCGGTACGTAATTAAACAAGGGGGACTCTTTCTTTAGCACGCCGCGATTAACCTCCTTGATAAACTTCAATAGGAGCGGAAGCGGAATGGTGGTGTAGAGCGCGCTAAAGTTACATTCCTGCAGATAACATTTCGCAAGGTATTCCAAGACTTTATACTTATCAGTGATGGGATGACAAAGGATTCTTAAATCTTTCTTCAGTACAAACAGAGGAACTCTTGTATCCGCTTTTGTCAACGGATGTGTGATAACATGGTGCAGACACCAGGCTGAACAATTACTGTAATGTTCTGGCTTGGTAAGGAACGAGTCTCCTGACAACACTATTACTAATTCTATTGAAAATAATGTGTAGCTTCTACTTTACCTGTGATAAAAGCACTTCTTCCGTCCAAACTTTGCTAAGTTTTCCCCTCCACTTCGTAGACACACGAGCATTTGTTACTATCCTTTGAATGCACACATCTTTATGTTAAAATTACAGGCGTAATATATAGAAACAGGAAAAAAAATTATCCTTTTGTAAATAAATGCTTACTATTTACTGCTTCCACAATCTGTGACATTTATCAAGATTAAGAAAATGAGGGGATGAAATTTGTTTATTTATAAAGCTTTTAGAAGCTTAAAAGTAGCTTCTAAGAAAAGAAGTATCGTACTCTTCTGAGAAAAGTACGATAGTAAAACTAAAGAGGAGAAATTTTTAAATAATTTCCTCTTCTAGAGCTCCAAATGACATTTGGATACAAAAAAAAAGTAATCCAAAGGTCATTTGGATAAAAGCTAAATTCCAAAAGTGATTTCTGTCATAGGAGAAAAGTCTTCTATTCTAGAAGAAGGAAATTCTTCTCATTCAAATGACATATTTCGATGAAAGACTGTCATTTGAAGAATGGCTGCCATAGAACCCCTAATGGGAGACCATTAGGGATTCCTATATTGAAGATTCGTCCATGTGTCATTGTTTCAAAATGACATATCTCTGTAGAGTTAATTTATTTCTATAAAAGAAATCACAGCACAAAGGAAGGGTACACTAGAGACCGAAGAATATGACCAAATCGGTTAAATAATTCCAATCGAAAAAAAAAAAAAGAGGTTGAAATGTGCAGGAATTATATCCGAAAAAAAGAAAGAAAATAAAATATATACGCATATTTTATATTGTTAATATTTATCGAATGTAAATATTTTATTTTAATGAGCAATATGAATCGTAAAGATTTCAGTAAGTTTTTTTTTTTTTAATTTTTTGGTATTTAATTATCAAAAGCTGTTAAAAGTTAATAAAGACATCTCAACGATGCTAATATATTTTTGATATCTAGAATACCATAGTAATAGACTTGCAAAGTCAATTAAAAATAAGTCAAATATGCTTAAACCAACGCTAAAATGGCAAATTCTGCTCTTTAATCACATTTAATTGGTCATCTATTTCACAGTTGATGATTGGCTGTTTCATTGTGCATCTAAACTGCGCAGATAATCACTTAGAGAATGAGTATAAAATAATATTAAACAGGATTATAAAACTGGAGGATATGATGAATCCATTTATTAATAATATTTGGCTATAAAATATAGATGGATCTATAATATTCTCCATTTTAGCATCTTATTTATGCTAAAATAATGCTTTTTGACTCTATATTTGTGTTGTTAATTAAATTAAGATTTCTTTATACTCAACAATTACGTCACTAACTTTATAAACACTGATTTAATTGGTGTGTACAAAAATAATCTTATCAAGTTATTTTAACATCTTTCAGATAACATTCGAATATTTTTGCAGCCGGCCTCGAACCATGAGAGAAAATACTTTGCATAAAATTTAAAGTAGAGTAAAATATTTTATCGCTCAAAGCAAAATGTTGTTTTCGTTTACATAAGGTTTCCTCCTGAAGCCTCCCGTCAAAGCATGCAGCCTCAAGTGGCCTGTGCCTTGCATAGTAAATGGCTGACGAAATCCACGCACATTTGCCTTTAATACACGCATATATCGTTGGGTATTCACTGCTCAAGAAGACTTTCCTCTGTATTTATTTATCATCGGTTCTATTCAAATGCTGATGCACCATTAAAAGTGTCTCTAAGGGTTTTGAAATGTTTGCAGACTTTCTCAGAATTAGTGGGTGGAAACGGATACTGTAATCTCGACGAGATGAAGTTTCATATTTCTCTTCTAGAATACGATTATTGACAGAAACATTAGATCAACCGCTTCGCGATACGTTCGCCGTGTATCTATTTTCGAAGCAACCCAGTCTGTCTCATTTAATTGCCTTAATCGTCCCTGTAATCACTAATGAGGTATTGAATTCGCCATTATCAAATATCCAGACTAGAGAAAACTTAAAGAAGTCCTTTTGCGTGCCGAAAACGTATCGTTTCCTTCGAGATGCGACTGTTTCTGTATTTTCTGAAGATCTATTCCAGTAATTAAGGCAGAATTACCCGAAATCCCTTTTCCTAATCGCCTTTAATTACAGGTAGGGATGCCCCATTATTTAGGGAGTAAGCACAGAGAGCTACCGATGGATTCCCTTGAGCTCTCTCTCTCTCTCTCTCTCTCTCTCTCTCTCTCTCTCTCTCTCTCTCTCTCTCTCTGGTGAAAGGAAGTTTGCATATGGTGATTACTTCGGCATCTTTCTGGAAAATCTGCCAAACTTTAAGCAAATTTGTACAACAGAATAGTGTAACTGATATGTCTTTTAGAGAATTAATTGCTTTTAAACAATTGGAATATATTTTGTTAAGTTTATTTATCAAATATATATATAAAATAATAATGAATATTAATAATGATTGACTTTTAATTTTATTTTTACTCTATTTACTGAAAATAACTAATTTTAAATAACAATTCTTAAAAAAACAATAAAAATCCTACTTATTAATCCTATATTAAACTTGTTCAGGTTTATTCGGTGAGAGAAGTTGGACAATCGACCGGGAGATGCGGTGATTGATTTTATACCCTTGGAGGTAATGGATGGCAATGCTGTACCAATGAAGTTTAACTGAGGTTCGGCTGTTGCTGTTACCCCCTTGGGTGATGAGTTTTTGAGTTCGCTCTCTTAAGGTTTTTGCCTTAAGAGAGCACTTTGAGTCTCCGGGGAAGGTGTTCTCCGGCACGGCCCGCTGAGGGGCTTTGTCGGTGAATTATTTTCTTCGGAATTTGAGCGGTTCTGCTCAGTGGTCGGGGAGCCCGTCACTGAGTGGAACTAACGCTGAGATATGGACGGTCTTTCGCCCACTATGGAGTGGCCTAGAGATCGTCCGATTTTTTGAGATTTCACCTTTACTTACAAAGTCGGTGATTGATTCATTCAATCCAATACTCTTGGAGGGTAATGGATGTCAATTCTGTAACTAATGAAGTTCTAACTGAGGCTCGGCTATTGCTGTTACCCTCCTGCCATGATCAGAGCTTTAATTGCTCAATAACACCTTATCCCTACACTGTACTCTACGGATAACGGGGAATATGAAAAGCATTCTTGCTTTGCCCCCTTTAAGCCAGTCCTTATAAGGATTCGGTAAGAGTAGATTAATGAATTCTAATAGTTGTGAAGGACTTCTCTTAGGATAAACGCAAGGTGTTTGAACTGTGTTATTGATTTGTGGTAATTCAGAACTCGTTTTTCAGTAAAAAGTAAACATTTACTATTCATATTTTTTGAATTGCACAGATTATTAAATAAAGCTTAGTCTAATGAACAAGTTGAATTCACAGAGATTAATGAGTCATCTCCAAATATTGGATCAATTAAGGGGAAAAAATACAGTTAATGCATTGTATAAGTTTTACTATGCAAATGCTTTGATTTAGTTAGAAAACAAGTAATCCTAATTGAGCGGGGGAGAAACATGAGTAAGTTAAAATTATATACATGTAATAAATAAAAATATATGAAAAAGTAATTGCTACTATCCTTATATATGAACAAAGCAGTCATTTAAAATAAATAAACGTGTGCCCTAGACTATTTCAAATTATTCAGAACAGTATTAGAATACACCTTAATTGAATTAGACGGGAGTGCTAAATACATAAACTATGAAGAAAACTAAAATAATGACAGATATTGAAGAAATCCAGATAAAAGAAGGACAAATAACAATAGACAGCAATAAAATAGAGTAAGCATAAGAATACGTATTCCTTAGAACTTTTACAGTAGGAAAAATATGCATATGAAGGGAAAAAAAGAATTCAGCAAGACTGAACTACAGATGGATTATGTAAAAGAAAAGAAAATCAACATTCACTCGATAGATGGCGATTAATTATCTCATATAAATATGTTGAATCACCAAAAAGTACAAATCATATGCCTATTTGGAAAGAATGTTTATTTGGTAATAATAAAAACGTTTGTGAGACTTCTAAGACAAAAAAAAAAGATAAGGAGTAATTATTTTTATGAATAAGAAGCATTAGATCATTGAAATAAAGTCCTTTATTTATATAAAACATAAATTACTAAAAACACAATTATAATTATTTAAATAATTTTTACTTTTTCAAAAATTTTAATTAAATATTTTAATACAACTTTTACGAGTTAAGATAATATTATTATAAGAAATCTATTAAAAATCAAGTCGTGTTTAATTATGTATTGCTTTAGTTGGGAAAATATTTCCGTTTTCTTCTAATTAGCCAAACTTTATGCATTATTCTGGTTGAACAAATGAATCGTGGAAACTCAACAAATTATTATCATGAACAAAACAATGTTTTAGGTGTGTTTCTTAAGATTACATATATAAATGGTTGGCCAAGTGGTTAGCGCATAATTGATAAAAAAATGCAAAAAAAAAATTTCTTAAGAATTTTTTGATTGTTTATTTTCTTATATGTTTTATAAGTATTATAAGAATAAGAATATATCTATTTTATAAGAATAGATATATTCTTATCTCTCTCTCTCTCTCTCTCTCTCTCTCTCTCTCTCTCACACACACACACACACACAAAGGTGTTCATCTTCCATATTTCCACGGGAAACTCTTTATCCAGTTGAAAATGCAATCATCAAACTTCTAAAATCCTCCTCATTTCCTTCAAGAACGACTTCCGCTATCAGCTCTGGTTACTTGGTAGCCAACCTCATCTAGACAGGATTTAGATAGATTAGTGCAGTCATTTATCAAGGAGTTGTAACGTAATCTCTTAGAGAATAGTTCAGGATAGTGAATTTTACACACACCAATGTCACTTAGCGATCATTCTCTCTGTCACTGTTGTTTCTTCTAATGCCTTTAGAATTGCATTTGATTTAAATTATCTGTTTGAAAGAGTGATTTGCTTTTTTTTAACTGCAAATCGTATGCTTCACGCCCAGGGAATCATCTATCGTTAGCAGAAATTTTATGGTAAATTTGGAAATATCACTACAGCAGTAATGACAATTTAATTCCCGTCTGTCGTAATATCAGATTGGTCCTTCCAAATTTGAAGGAGATTACCCTTAGAATTCTTCTATAGCGTTTGATTTTTCGTGTTCCGTAATATTTATGAGCGTTTTTATAAAGACGGAGAGTGATGTTAAGAACCTTATTGGAGTTCATACGGAGTGTTCACTGCAGATTAGATTATTTCCATAATTGACGTGTCTTCCAGGAATAGAAATGGAAGCCATTGGAAGAATTCGTTCGAATTTTCACCTCTGTAGCTTTTATTGCAGTGCACGTTTCCGATATACGTGTTATTTCAGAGATATCTTTGAACTTCTAAAAGCTTTCTATAAATAAACAATAATTGGTATCTCTCCTCTCTGTTAACGGCAATCTTTTCAAATGGATACTGAAGTGTAAGAGAGCGAGTTTTTTTTCTTTTTTTTTTCATAAAATTCTGATGAAAGGGCTTTCAAAAATGTTGTGTGTGTGTGTGTGTGTGTGTGTAATACAGTAAATAAAAAATGGATACGGTCGTGACACCGTAGATAATTGATCGCTACAAGAATTTGTAATCTACTAGGATACACTATGTTGGATACACTTAAGTGAGCGTACCCCTAATGTCTTGTAAGGTATTTTATTATATCAGATAATTGCTTTTTTTAGGTAAGCTACAAATAAATATAACGATAGAAATTACACTTGAAAAACCGAATTTTTAGTTTTTAACTACTTGTGTGTTTATTGCATAGTGGATCAGATGTTGAGTTATCCCTAAGGAGCCCTACTTTCTTTCTTTCTCTCTCTCTCTCTCTCTCTCTCTCTCTCACACACACACACACACACACATTAAATCGAATAATAAAATGCCGAAGAATAGCAGATCTTTATTTAACAGTTTATTTCTGCGCTTATGACAACTAAAGATTTTGTTTGATTCAGCATGGGACTTGATTCAGAGAATAAAGCATTTGTTCTAAAACAACAAACTTACATGATAACCACGGTAGTTAACTTTAATGAAAGTACAGATATTTCTTACTGAATAGAACAGTACATCATCAGTGTGTAGAAACAACAATTCAAAGAACAGGAATAGAAGGTACATCAACAATCAGTCATACGGTGAGAGAATTTTTTTTCCAGGAAACTGGAGTGACTTTCATCTGTAAAACAGACATAATATATTGACTTTGCAGACGTAATTGTTGTTTTTCGACTGTAATTCAAAACACCAAATACGAAATTGAATGTCTACATTGTTTCCCCTGAATTTTAGTCACCAAATCTCTAAATTTATTTTATCGAAATCGACGCATATTTATCTTCCTACGGATACCCTAAATATATTATTATTATTATTACGTGGCACCTCCAGGGTGTCCAAAGACTCATCGAGGGAGGGTACCTACTCTACAACTCTCTGTCTCTACCACTCAATCCACCAATTACAATGAACCAACTACCATCATTATCATCTACACCAACGCCATCTACCGCCGACCACCAACGCTAGTATTTTCACAGACAATCACAAACATCCATGTCCACGGTGGGAGTCGAACCCGTAACCTTTTGGCTGGAGAGCGAATACGCTAACAACTTGACCAATCAGGCCGGAGTTAAAGCGGTTTAGGTGCTACAGATAAACCCAATTTTTGTCTAACTGTACAGTAAAAGATTTCATACAGTTTTCTTAGGATAACGAAGAAATTCTCTACAGAGTTTACACTCTTTTGGACTCAATTATTTACTTAATTATTATTTACATAATCGCAAATCTGGTTAACGAGTGGTAAGCGTATCCTCTTTCCAACCAACAGGCTACGGGTTCGAATCCGATGGACATTGATGCTTGTGATTGTCTTTAGGTGGGAGATGAATTTCATTGCTCGGTGTCAGATCACCACTTCGGTTACTGAAGGCTTGAAGTGGATTGAATAAAAGTTCCATGTTTGGTTTCTAGAGCAGTATTTCGATCACTGAAAAAAAAAAATGAATATAAAGGTAGAAAAATTTATAAAAATTAGAGAAAAATCCTTAATCCAGGTACTAATGTACTATAGATTTATTACTTTTCATGGGTGAAAGTCACTTAAATAAATTCTGGTAATTCAGTTAATGACATCTTCCCTATCTCAGTTGGTATAGACGAGCCCTTTGGTTGGTCTGTATGTTTACGATGTAAACACACAGATCTACAGAAAAAAAAAAAATGTCCTTACGGATGCACCAGAGGAGAGACGTGCAGGTTGCATTAATTCATCATGAACCCCACCCCTCATAAGGGACGGATGGATTGAAGAATGAAAAATGCAGTTCATAGATATGTGATGCATACTTAACGGTACATTTTATGAATCAATGTCAAGTGTTTGAAAGCACACAATTCATAGGTCCGGTGCAGTTCATTTCCGCTATATGCATTCCTTTTTTCTAAGCAGTTTCATCGAATAACCTCGTTATATAACTCATTATACAAACTAGATGATGTTAGATCAAGCAGTGATATGTCATTTTAAACATTTAGAGGTGCTTCTCTGCATTATAAAAGAGAGACAAACAGATGTTTCTAACAGAAACATGTCTCTGGCAGTTATTATCATCTCTTAGTCGTCACACCATCACACAGATTAAAGGATTTAAATTAAAGTGTCTTATCTTTGTCCCTCCCCGCATGTAACTACCTCCACATCAATACTCGCTGTCTTTAAAGGATTAAGGTAATGATTGATTAATCTTAAGACACAGCGGAACGGAGCCTAAATTTGTGCAGTGGGTTGACCCTCTTAAAGATGTCCGAGTTTTCATTAGTCCGTGAAATTGGCGATGCACCTCTAAGTATTGAGAATACCCTGGTGCAAATACCTCCAGAAATTTATAATTATAGCTAATTCTATACCGCATTCTTTATCGAAACATTATGGGTATCATGTAATTAAATATATTCTTCAATCATCCTTTCACTAAATGTAATTAATTATTTCTTACTACTCATTTCATGAGATATTTAGCTTTCCAAAGTTTTTAAAAACGATTACCTCTACAGTACAGTAGAATACGGAAGAAAGCCTAACGTGCAATACAACATTAAATTGAACAAAACGAGGTATTATTATCATTAATTCGTTAATATTAACAAGCACTGAAAATTTTAATTCTAATAATATGAAATGAAATATTAAAAGGTGTATTTGAAATTTTTGAAATTGTATAAAATATTTTAAATTATTTGTAAAAATAATAAAAAAGTTGAGTATTATATAACTTTTTTAATTTTTAATTAAAAAATTAAAAATTAAGTAATATACGTGGGCTGTTCAATAAGTAATAAGACTAATTTTACTGTGGCGAAACCACTCATCACAACATTAGTTTCTGTGGAATAAAGAAATGTTGCTGTCTGTATTAACAAAAGAGGTTGATAGACGGCGTATACGGGCTGATTGCAGAGTGTCACGTGACTAAACGCAAGTGCTCATCGGCGCGCCTACAAGGTGCGACCAGTCTTCGAAATGGAAGCGTCCTTGGAACAGCGTTATGCGATTAAATTTCGTGTGCGTTTGCAAAAATCGGCATCGGACACTTTTAACATGATACGCGAAGCTTTCGACGATGAAGCAATGTCGAGGGCAAGTGTTTTTCGCTGGCATAAAACTTTTAAGGAAGGAAGCCAAAATGTGGAAGATCTTGAACGTGAGGGAAGACCTTCAACGTCCATCACAGAGACAATGATCAACACAGCAGCGATTATCATCAAGTACGTCAAAAGGAAGCGTCCATTGCTGAAGAATGGCTTCTTACTGCACCACGATAATGCAAGGCCACATATTGCTGGTTGTGTAGTGGACGTTTTGCAGAAGAACAACACATATATCCTACCACACCCTCCATACAGTCCTGATCTCGCACCGTGCGATTTCTGGCTGTTTCCTCAGCTCAAGAAACCACTAAGAGGCCGCCATTTCGAAAGCAACAAAGCATGTGTAAAAGCTGCGGAGGCGGTTTTGAAAGACCTCTCAAAAAACGGACTTTCGCATGTGTTTAAGAAGTGGACCCAACGTTGGGACAAATGCATCGCGTCTCACGGTAGTAACTTGGAAAAAGACCATGTAAATGATGACGATTAAAGGTAATCTGTTTTCTGTATAAATATAGTCTTATTACTTATTGAACAGCCTACGTATAATTTGCTTTGTTATTTAAAAAATATATATATAAACTAGCTTTTATCAACAGGTCAGAATCTACTTTTTAGATTTGTGTTTGCAGCAGTTATTTTTTTTTTATTATCACATGCCCAGCATAACAGCGCAGGCCTACACATTTTACCGCGTAAGCTTCCGTAACCAATAATCCCGCGGAATAGGTTGGTTGCTGCTTATTCATGGTGGCATCCCATATCTGTCGAAGCGTGTGTTCACGGGGCCGGTTTGCCTGCTTTGCGGGAGAAAAAACACCAGGATAAACTGGGGGGGGGGGGGGGACCCTGCTGTCCACGCTGAGGAAGATCCTATGATTGAGCTCCTCCCGTCTCCGACGGGAATCGAGCCTAAACTAAATATTATAATAACATATAAATGTAAAAGGTATGATATTTCAGATAAATTAGTAAATAAACTAACAATCATTTCTATGAATCAGTCCAAAACTTGCTTTTTAATAATAAACGTGTAAACCTTATAGACGTGTTGGAATATTCAAATTTTTGACTTTTTTGCGCATGAGCAATTTTTTTCTATAATAAGTGGTTAGTTTATCAGGAATAGAGCGATTAGAATAAGAAAATTCTAATATTGTATCATCGTATTCACCTCTTAATTAAATCTAGGAGACCAATATTATTCATAAGAATAATATAAATATCACGAAGTAGAAAGGGATATATTTTAGATTCGATTCATCAAAGCTCAGTACATCCTATGTTATTTCTAGTACAATAAAATAGAGGTGGAGAAAGAGAGATCGAGTGGGTGGGGGGAAAGAGGGGAGGACTCCAAGTGCAATACATCTATCATCATTACCTTGTTTCGATCCTAGGCGTGTGTATGTTAGGATCAATGTACATGTAAAATATTCACAAGTCTTCGGTTGACGGGCTATGTCACAAGAGATGCCACTAGATCCTCCTCTTCTTCCCATAGATCGATACAGCAGAAGCCAGAATGGAATATACCAGGTAAACAGAAAAGATGACTCTAGTGTCTTTAAAAAAAAAAAAAAAAAAAAAAAAAAAAAGAAGAGAGAGAGAGAGAACGGAACAATCTCGGCGAAGCATTGCAAAAGAAATATGAAAAATGTGCAGTTGCTTACTTTGTCCTACCGCCTGCCGTGGCCTACCGTTTCTATTCGTATTCTGACAGGTTGCATTACAAAGAGAATTTTTTTTTCCCTTGGTGTGTTCCGTAAGAAGTACATATGACTCTGAATTTGTGTCGTGACAAATTCTCTCAGGGTTGCCTCCCAAACTGAAAAATGTTCACACATCTCGCTGTATAACACACGCCCAGATGCTTGTGGGAATAGCACAACATTGGTATGCTTGTATGAAGACCTCTAGAACCCATACACATATGAATCATAACAGCTCTATAGACAGGTGCCGTAAATAATGTAGATTAATGGCAAAGATACCGCAGCAGTAAAAGTGAAAAACGAAACCAGTAAACGAAAAGATACGAGTGACATTCTGTTGAATTTTTAACACTTTTTTTTTACATACTGTTGATTCAAAGCCAATTTATTGACTCCATAATATTCACGAACCAATTAAATGCCTTTTTAATTACCGCATAACCATTTTTTTTTAAATTTCGTATTTCAAATTCCAAGCAACATTTTACAGACAATTCATTGAAAAAGATTATTTCTCGGTTTTTGAACATATATTTGCTTTAAAAATTACCAAAGCAAATGCAGACTTTTGAATTAATAATTCCTGTAATGTCATATTTAACTGTAACATTAATAATAACAATGTTAAAGTTAACTCATTATTATTATCATTTATTTATTAGTAGCAAATTCCTATTAGTTTTTAATCCTCACCACCAGAGGGATAAGTCATGTTTAGTCGACAGTTCTTTGAAATGATTAATTTTTCAGAGTTTGAAACTATATTCTCCTTGTAAATTACAAAATAAAATAAAATAACATAAAAAATACAAAGTTTTGAATTAACAGCTCGTGTGATATTGTATTTAACTTTTCCAAGTTATTATTATGATTATGATAATTTATTTATTAATTTTCCGTAGCAAATTCCTTTCGGTTTTCAATCACCACCGCCAGAGGGATAAATTGCTGCTTAGTTGATATAATTAAAATATCTCGGTAGCGCTATGTTTTTTTTTTTTAGTTTTTGAAAATATATTCTCTTTGAAAATTACCAAAACAAATACAAAATTCACAATTCGTGTAATATCATATTTAATTTTACCCTGTTATTATTATTATTAGTATGTATTTATTAATTTTTAGTAACATATTTCATTTAGTTTTCAATCACCACCACCAGAGGGATATGACGTTGCCTAGTCGATATAATCAAAGTATCTCGATAGCTCTTTGTTACCGTACTAGCTGTTGTCATCGTATACTAAAAAGGGAGATGACAGCTTAGCTTATCCAAAGCGGATTTCGTGATAGAAGATGAAAAATGAAGAAAATTATAAACTTGTAGCGTTTGTCAGCCCGTGCGACAGGCCGACACTGTCTGTTGTGTGATTTACGGAAATATTCATATAATGGGTGATGAGATTACGGCCGCTTTCAAAAAAGGAAGGTTTAAGTGTTATTGTGCTCTGAGAACGTCTATTGAAAACTTTGTATAAAGAAAACTGCCATTTTTTTCTACTTCGTAAACAAAACAGCGGAAGTTTGCTTTAAGAAGAAGCCGTTAGTGAAATGCATGACTAAAAGGCTAAAACCTGATAGAAAGTGTAATACTCGTATTACACACGCGGATTTTATTTAGTTTTAAATAAGAGCTGCCTTTTCTTGTGCATTGAATATAATCACCACGTTCGGCTAACACAGTAATACAGTGTTTAGTGCGATAATAAGCTGGTTTCTACAGAGCAGACTTACCACGCAAATCTCTTCCATCTCTAGTGAAAAAGAGGATCCAGTAAAAGCTTTAATTATTTGTGCATTAAGCTCCTCTGTGGCCATTTAAGTTTAGCCCTCGGGTTATCTTCGAGTAGTTTGTAATGATAGGAAAAACTATACGGAAAAAAGTTTTATCGATAAACTAATTTTATCTTAATTTGTTTTCTTTTTCAAATGATAATAATTTTTGTATCAATAAACTGACATAATTATTTACGTAGACGAACACAATGGTTGACAGACTGTCGAAAAAGAAGAAATTAGTTTAAAAATCCGATTACAAAAAAAAAAAAAAAAAAAAACCGAACAGCAAAATAACCGATATATGCGATGGAAATAAACCCTTGGGTGGCCAATTGCTTCGAGATACGGAGGAAAAAAAGATGTGGCAATAATCACAATATTGATATATTAAAAAAGAGACAGAAGGATTTATTCTAACTGCTCAAGAACAGGCATTACAAACTAATACAAACAAAGCAAAATTTGTGAACATCAATAATAACAGCGAATGTACATTATGCGATCAGAAAGATGAGACTGTAGAACATCTAATCAGTGCCGGCAGCAAAATAGCCCAAACTAATTATAAATATCGCCATGATCAAGTGGCCAAAATAATTCGTTCGCATGTTATGCAAAAAAATATGGCTTTCCTACTTCTGATAACTGGTGGCAGCATAAAATTGAGACAGTACTGGAAAAGAAAACAGCAAAAGTTTTCTGTGACTTAAGAACACAAACCGATCGACATTTGGAATACAATAAACCTGACAACACAATTATTGAACATCGATAAGTTTGGATTATTGACATCGCTGTACCCAGTATTAACAACATTAACAACAAAGAACTGGAAAAACAAATCATTTGAAAGACTAATTTTAGATTCTTCGATAGAATCTGAATTGCTCTGTATTACTAGTCCAATTGTTGTTTGAATGATGTCTTGTTTTGACTGTTTTCAATTATGTGAATGTCATGATAATAATAATAGCTTTTGTATCAATAAACATCAATCAAAGGAGAGATCCAATTAAACTTGATGAGGGACATCAGGAACTTGTCTAATATACTTATTGAGTAATTAATCGATTTCTAAAATGCCAAGTTTCAGATTCAAATGTATTAATTTTTTTGTTACCGTACTGCGGAGGTTCATTAGTTTGGGGACAGCTGACGTTAAGAGATTTCAAATGTCTTTATGTTATGATTGATTTCAGTTTATTTGAAAACTAAGGACCATTCCTTCTTCATGAAAGTTGATTCGTTGGCCTCTTGCTGCCAATTCTTCTCCGCATTTGGAGTGTGCATCCAAGACGTTCCTCAAAATGGTATTTCCTAAAGGTGTTTCCATAGTCGCTGCTCCACTGAACTGGCCACTATTTATTCCGTTACTTTTCTTCTAATTTCTAACACATATGTATTAGAAAATCTACCAAAAATCTTTCAGTGAAAGAGACTTGAGAGACTGCAGGCATCATTGCAACGCAAGGAACACGTGGGCCGCTTTGGTCTTGGTGTTGCAGCAAAGTCTAACCAAATAACATATTTCTACAACTCACCTAATAATTTTATGAGACGTATCACTTAAAGATTCATCAATGATTATAAAAAGAAAATGTCAAGATAAATGCAACATATGCATTCCATAAATCGCATTTCCTTTGATTTTCCGAGCATTTCCAAAAATATTCAGATCTTTAGAATATCCTGGTAGGTTCACGTTGACACCGAAAGCAATCAATTAAATACAGGTATGCGTAAAAAATTTCGCAAAACGTATTACGAATGTATGCAAACAGAAACATAAAATATAATATTGAATATAAGATATGAAATATAATATCATGAAAAAAGAACGTGTGGATCGGGCACATAATAAGAAATCCAGGTTGAGATAGCTAAACAAGCACTAAATTGGAACTCCATAGGACGAGGAGGAAAAAACGCAAGCCTAAGATCATCGCAGAAGAACCGTGACTGAAATGTAGAAAGCTTTGGCAGAATCCCTTTGCTGTCCACACAGAGTGAAGAGGAGAGGTAAGGCAGGATAATGTATACTCGTAAAAGGTCAAGACAGTCACAAAAATCTTTAGATGATTTTAGATCATTTATAAGTGAAATGAATTTTGGTTCTAGTTAGCCGATTGGACAGCGTTTTCTCTCTCTCTCTCTCTCTCTCTTTCTTTCTGTCTCCGATGAATGCGGGGTTTGATTCCGCACTGAATTCTACTCTTAACGTAGATATTTGTGCAGGTATTTAGGTGTTATTATTCTCATCTGCTGGTGTTAGATTGCTACCATGCGTAACAGAAACCTCAAGTGTATAATATGCCAGAGAAGGAGAACCATAGTAGAGTTTATGGATTCCCTGACATCATGGGACGAATATGCTACAACATTTTGTGGATAGGATTTGCATCGATTGATCTCTCCAGTCATGTGATATGAGTCTGAGGAATCATTTAAATAATTTGACATACACGTTTTACATGTATGTCACCCGACTTCAAATGCCTGATTTGTAAGCTTAGGGTTAGTATTTCCTGTTTCTAGGTGCCCAAGTTGGTTATATAATGCTCCTTTGGTGACATAAGAAACCATTCAACTGCGTTAACTTGCATATATGGAGAAAAAAAAAACAGAATGATTTGCATCGATGTAAGGGAGCTTCCGTAGCGCAGTCGGTATTGATGATGTCCATTGGTCTGGAAAAAAAAATGGCTTCGAACGCCAGCTAGGATGTGAAGAACCTTTATAAGAGTTTTTCAAATGCAGATGACTTAGGATCGAAATATTAGGATTTTTCCTCGAAAAAAACTCTGGCTTTTATTCTGCAAAACAGGCAAACCGGCTAGAAGAACACACGCAGTTGACGTACAATAATACACTGACCTCATAGCCTAAGTTGCTTCTGCTGTAATTTCAAATAAATGATTACATTGATAGAGTGAGCCATTCTAACAATGCTTCCTGTTTTTTTTCTTCCAAATTTGAATATTGCTTGGAAGAAACCGTTCTAAATTGGAGAGATAGAGTTGAAAGGGGGGTTTTGGTAAGTCCGCAGGCGTCCCGACAATAAATCAGAATAGTAGCGATTGTTCCACATTATTGAGAGATGCGAAGACACTAAGTTGTGTGACGGTAACAATCTCCCGACTGGGATAGAGCGAAAAGTTGAAGTGTGAGACGGTGGTTGTTTCGGATTATTGCACCCAAGTGGATACAAGATAACTTGCTGCGGACCTTTTTTATTGCGCGTACGGTGTTCATTTCTTCTGGAGTCAGTACGTTCTATTGCTATGGAAACATGAGTATAATAACAGAGGATGATATGAAGGTTCTCTTATTGCATCCGCTTGCTAAACTTCCGGAGAAAGGGGGGGGGGGGGAGGTTCATCAAGCGCTATGAAATATCAGAGCTTAACATGTATTCGCTGGTCTCTTGGGGAGATGATCCTATTATTTCGGTTAGAGAAGGATTTTATCACAAAAGTTTAATGCGGAGTTATTGATCCCTTATTAACTGTATTTCTCCTTCTGGAAGAAATCTTTCTTAAAAGCAGTCTTCTAAGAAAGAAATGTGCTGAAAAAATGTAAAGATAAAAAATAGTTTTTATCGAAAAATAGATACACAAAGTGAGGGGATTTGCAAAATATTATAATAATTAAAAAGTTAAAAAATAAATTTTTCAAAAAATTAAAAATCATTTCAATTTTTTTTAAACAATTACAAAAACAATTCTAAAAAAAAAGGAAATTTCAAAAAGTAAAAACGAGTTCAAAAAAAATTTTATTTAAAAAAAATTTTTAAGAAATTAAAAATTCAAAAAATTAAAAACAATTATAAAAATTAAAATTTTTCAAATATAAAAATTTTTGAAACAATCAAATTTTTTTTTAAAATTATCAATTTAAAAAAAAATTTCAAAAACAAAATTTTAGAAAATTCAAAATTAAAAAAACAAAAACAATTATAAAAATTAAAAAAATTATTAAAACTAAAAAATTAAAATTATTGAAACACCATCAAAACAATTTTTTAAAAAATATCAATTTTAAAAATTAAAAATAATTTCTAAAAATTTTAAAAATAAATAAAACTTTTAGAAAATTAAAGAATGTTCAAAAATCACTGAAGTCATTTTACGGACAGCCCTTTAGCTGGATGGAAGAGAGATAAATATACAGATAGAGAGAGAGAGAGAGAGAGAGAGAGAGAGAGAGAGAGAGAGAGAGAGAGAGAGAGAGAGAGAGAGAGAGAGAAACAGTTGATTCTAAAAATGACAAAGAAATTCTTCTAGCACGAGATGCATGCAGTCCTCGATTCAATATCAAGCTCATTGCTGCACTACTTTCAGTGACAACATCGCAATTCTAGCGATTTTATTACCTCCGCAGCCAAAAAATAAATAAACAAAATAAACACTTTGAAGAATGTCAAAGATACTTTGGTGACGTCACGAACTGCTGTAGTTATCCGGCAGAGCTGTAACTGCAGTTTCCTACCCGGTGCGTCTCGTCTCGAGTGGACACCCAAATGTTTTTTTACAAGTACAAAACTGGTCCACGTTAAAAAACCAATTTATCATTTTTTTCCTCGCCCCTCAAGTTATTCGACCACCTACGGCGCTACTTGTAGACAACCTCTCAATAAGAACTGCTCTCATTCTGTATAAAAATAAAGGGTCCTTGTTGAACGAGTGTCCGGGGAAAGGCGATTTATTCCAGGAGACACCGATGTGTTGTTTCTGAGTCTCCATTTTTGCCTCGGTGTGTAACATAAATCTCGGCCGATAATGGGCCCGTCTAGAGGGTCCCCCGTCACTCTGACGACGGACTTTGTCTCCCGTGCGTGACAGATCGCTTTCAATTTAAGCCGACCCTATAGAATGCAATTTTAAACCTCACAACCAAAGCAAAGGAGACAATGGAATAGCCTTGCGTAGCCTCGACAGCAGATGGCCTTTTCTAAGTGGCGACAGAGCAATCATTGTACTCTTTCAACACACCGGCTGAGATGATGCGCCAGTCCGTCTTGGCACGAACAAAGGACCGGCCCCTTCCATGTCGCTAGTGTACATGTTCACTCTTACACTCTCTTACGCTAACGGCCTGGAAGCACACAGAATAAAAGAGCAAAAGAAAGATCAACCTCCTCTTTCTTTCCTTCTTTTTTTTTTTTTATCTTCTTCCTCTTATTCCCTTTCGAAGTACAAAACTTGGGTAACGCGTCTCACGCTTATCATCTTCTCTTGCCCTTTCGCTACCTGCCTTGTGGGTTTAAATGAGCCAATCAGGAGATCTCCACCATGCGATTGCTTGCAGCAGAAAACACTTGTTGCGCATTTCGGAAAAAAAAAAAAAAAAAAGCTATTTAAAATAGAATCCGTAGCATTTTTAGATATGCGTATTTAAATGTAGTGCTTGTGTTCACCGAACTTCCTGAAACGCACCCAGATAACGGATGTATTGAAGGATAGTAACGATACCTACATAGTTCGAAAACTAAGGTTTTAAGATGTTTCTTAATATTTGCGTTTTAAAATTTTTTAAAAATTTTGTCATTATACATAAGTATCTATTTGCATTAGTTTCTTCCCAGTTCATCTAAAGGACAAAAATAAAATTAAAAAGAGAGTGGAAATGAATTCGGACCAGAATTGCTATGTGGGGTAATTTTTTAAAGGAGTTAAATCAAACAACTTATTGAATTTAAACATGAAATATGACTATCGAAAATTTATTCTACACTTTCTGATGCCACGAATATTGGTTTCCTTGGTAACAGCTTGGAAATATTATTGGTTACATTCGACTGAAGTGGTTGTGTGACAAATAGCTATAAATACTCTGTTATGTTAACTCATTTCAGTAGGAGGGAGAGAACGGAAAGAATGAGTATACTACCCAAAGATAACTTGTATCATGGATTTTTGTTAATTGCAGCTTATCACGATGACAGCTAAGGCTATGAGGCATCACCACATTTTGTTTATTTTGAAAGAAGGAAACCATTCATGTGGAAATGGATCACGGTCAGAATCGTAAATAGATAACTGAATTATTTCAATTTTTAAATGCAAGATGTATGTATTTAAAGGTCCAGATGTAAAGTTTATTCAGATAATTGGATAATGATGATACTTACAACGTTCGAAAGCCTAATTTGGATTTCATTTCTCTAAGCAGATTTAAAATTCAAAGCCTAACTATATTTCATTTTTTTATTTACACACAAAACAGGTAAAAATAATGTTCAGGGTTTTGATGGAAGAAAAGGAAACCATCCGGCGTCTTCTTAAGTAGGACGAAAATGAACTCAGGATATGCGTGGACAACTTCTACATTTTGTTCTTTCTATTATTTATTAAAGAGCTCTCCTCAACCCCTTACTCCTTGCTCTTCATGTCCCCGACAGCTGCTATCCTAATCCTAAGTGTTGTTATGTCGACAGGCGCGCTTGCTAAGCTTTAAGAATAAAAAAAAAAAAATGATGCTTGGAAGAACAACGGGCGTTTTCTTCCTGACCAAGTGTTCCTCGGTGGGGCTACGTTCGCCTGAAGTAACTAGTTGTGTGACAAATGGCTATAAATACTCCGTTATCTTAACCCCACTCAGAACACGAAGGGGGGGATAAAGGGGAAAAGGAAGAATGAGTATACCCGCTGCTTCCTGTTAAGCTTATCGCGATCCCATTAGCGCAATGGAGCTTATTTATTCCCCCTTTTGCTGCCCCCCCCCTTTAGTATCTTCGTTGGCCCGACGCCAAAAATGTACGCGCGAGAATATTGCTTCTGTCACCAACTTTTGACTCTTGTCAATCTGTCTTGGAAAAGAAAAAAGATGGTGGGTCAGAGGTTGCTTACCAGTAATTTCTTCTGGATGTCATCTCTACGTATCGCAACCGAAGGGCGACATTATTGCGAATTTCAATAATGTAGGTCGTAGGAAGTGTGCTCATGATAATGAGTATATGTGGGTAGGGTTAGGATGTGAGGGAGGAAAGAGAAGAATAAGTAGTCATTTCCGGTTTAAACATTGAAGAAAAGATAAAGGAACTTCAAGTGCTTTGTTAGGATTTTGGTTTGTTTATTTTAGTTTTGCATTGAGCTCTATGGGAGTCACACAAATTACCAAATGAATAATTGTATCCTTTTCGATTGATCTATTATGCAATTAATTTTTAACAAATACTACTAGCGCCCTCTTTTTTCATTTAAAAATAGTGTCCCTTGTTCTTTTAGCTATCTCTGTTTCGCCTTGTTAGTGACTCGTCATGGTTCATTGAAAATCGTGACAGGCCCTAACCTTAGAAGAATTATACATGTTGTAGAAGATCGAAATGTTAAGAATTGCTACGATACCGAACATTTCTGCTGTCACTTTTATCGCCAAGGGGGTAAGAGGAGAGTTCACAAATTTCCCCAAACCGGGCCGACTGCTTTATGGCGATAACCGGCTATTATATCTACGAGAATACAAACTTTCCAATAAGCCACCAGAGACAACATGCCGCTGACCGATTCAATAGGTACGAGGTCAACTTGGTTTGTCCTCATCGCCTATCGTTGCTGATCACGTGGTAGAGAACGCGCGACTTTGCATCAGAAAATGAGAACATACAAGGACATGCGAACAACGATATCTCCATGTTAGGGTTAACTTGTAAAGAGATAACAGTACTCGCTAGACTCATAATGTCCCTGTAAGCAGTGCATCATAACACTAGATAATTATACCTTTCCAAACCCACCACCTTGGGGATTTTCGGCTGACCAGACAGATAGGGCGTTGGGGATTTGAGTCCTTAGAGAGATAAGAGTTTCCAATAGGAATGCAAATTCAATTAGTTGGGAAGGTAATTTGGCGGAATTGTTGACACGACCCCCGATATCAAGAGACAGACGCAACATCCAAAGGAGAAGATGAAACAGATAGACAAACAGAGAGAGAGAGAGAGAGAGAGAGAGAGAGAGAGAGAGAGAATCAACAAGCGGCTAGGTATAACACTAGCGGTATATAAAAAATGCAAATTTCGCGAGAAAATGAAAGGAAATGTTATGCGAAGTTTCTAATGTTAGTGTTAAAGATTTAGGTCTAATGTACTGAAGTTAACTATTCATGCTGGTCATCTAAGTGACATAATTTGATTATCTAAGCTATTTTGTTATGAGTTTCCCAAAAATTGCGAGGTAATATCTGATCTGAGATAACGTCTAGAGTAGTATACCTAACATCCTAAATCAAAAACTTTTTTTGCTAGATGGGCGAAGCAAGAATGCTTTTCATATTCCCCGTCATCTGTAGAGGACAGTGTAAGGATAGGTGTTATTGAGCTATATAAAGCTCTGATCATGGCAGGAGGATAACAGCAATAGCTAAGCCTCAGTTAGAACTTCATTGGCTACAGCACTGCCATCCATTATCCTCCCTGGGTACCCATTTTAGTCGCCTCGTACGACATGCATGGACTGCAGTGGCGATTTATAAGTAAAGCCAGGTTTAAAAATTAGAACGATCCCTAGATCACTCCACAATTTTGAAATGAAGATACTAATTGTAATGAACTGCTAGAAGTGCTGTTGGAGCATGTATGGTTGAATTTTTCTAGTGTTTTTTTTTTAATTCTTACACGCTAAAATTAGCATACGAGTGGAGAGAAGTAATTATATCATTTTAATAATTATATTCTTTAAATCAAAAACTTAGAACTGGGAGATGGACTGAGTCCTTGACTCTTTATCCCGTCATCTGAATGAAGAAAATCTGTGTGGATGGGGTGTTATTGAGCTAAAAGTCATGGCTGGGTAACGGCAATAGCCGGGCCTACAGCATTGCCATCCGTTACCCTGGAAGTCCTAAAAATGACTTATCAACTACTACCCTAAATCAAAAACAAGACGCAGGACATATATGCGCAGAGGGTGAAGCTTGACGCTTTTCATTTTTCCTGTTGTCTGTTTCGGGAGCAGTGATGGGAGATATTTGTGAGCTATTTTAGCTCGCCCTGAGTAGGCAGAGGTGGTTATACGTCGTTGAGTGATAGGATGGTTTTCGCTCTTTTATGTTTCCACTAGTCATTACCGTCATAGTTTCCGGCTTGTTGTATTAGTTGATTTGGATTGGTAAATATCTTCAGAAAGAAATTTTCTGCTAGGGTAAATCAAAAACCTTATAGATCTTATAAGGATTGGCTTAAAGGGGCGAAGCAAGAATGCTTTTCATCTTCCCCGTTATCTGTAGAGGACAGTGTAGGGATAAGGTGTTATTTAAGCTATTAAAGCTATGATCATGGCAGGAGGGTAACAGCAATGGCCGAGCCTCAGTTAGAACTTCATTAGCTACAGCAGTGCCATATTTAAAGGTAAAGCCGTCTCTAAAAATTCGGACGATCCCTAGGCCACTCAATCGTGGACGAGAGACCGTCCATCTCAGCGTTGGCTCCACTCAGTGATGGCCTTCCACCCATACGCCACCACCGAGCAGAACCGCTCATATTCCGAAGAAAAGCATTCACCGACAAAGCCCCTCACCGGGCAGTGCCGGAGAACACTTTCAGTTAAACTTCATTGGTACAGCATTGCCATATGTAAAGGTGTAGCCGTCTCTAAAAATTCGGACGATCCCTAGGCCACTCATTCTTAATAACACCTTATCCGTACACTGTCCTCTACAGATAACGGGGAAGATGAAAAGCATTCTTGCTTTTCCTCCTTTAAGCCAGTCCTTATAAGGATAAGGTTTTGGATTCATTCAATCCACTACCCTTGGAGGGTAATGGATGGCAATGCTGTACCATTGAAGTTTAACTGAGGTTCGGCTGTTGCTGTTATCCCCCAGGGGCGCTGAGATTCGAGAGTTATGAGTACGCTCTCTTAAGGGTTTTGCCTTAAGGGAGCAATTTGAGTCTCCGGAGAAAGAGTTCTCCGGCACGGCTCGCTGAGGGGCTTTGTCGGTGAATGATTTTCTTCGGAATTTGAGCGGTTCTGCTCGGTGGTGGCGTGTGGGTGGAAGGCCATCACTGAGTGGAGCCAACGCTGAGATGGACGGTCTTTCGCCCACGAATGAGTGGCCTAGGGATCGTCCGAATTTTTAGAGACGGCTTTACCTTTACATATGGCAATGCTGTACCAATGAAGTTTAACTGAGGTTCGGCTGTTGCTGTTACCCTGCTGAGTTTCGAGAGTTCGCTCTCTTAGGGTTTTCGCCTTAAGGGAGCAATTTGAAACCCCGGAGACTCAAATTGCTCCCTTAAGGCAAAAACCTTAAGAGAGCGTACTCATAACTC
This sequence comes from Typopeltis vanoorti, assembly GCF_054136105.1. Taxonomy (NCBI): domain Eukaryota; kingdom Metazoa; phylum Arthropoda; class Arachnida; order Uropygi; family Thelyphonidae; genus Typopeltis; species Typopeltis vanoorti. Next base: position 96,934,664 of record NC_143557.1, on the reverse strand, counting down.
TCGAATCTCATCGCCCCTGGGGGTAACAGCAACAGCCGAACCTCAGTTAAACTTCATTGGTACAGCATTGCCATCCATTACCCTCCAAGGGTAGTGTATAGTAATTTTCACGTTTTGAAACCAAAACCATTACTTCAACAATAATGTATTTTCCACATATACAAATATAAAAATGGTGTATTAACTTATTATTCAAAATTATGAAAAACAGAAAAATTAAGGAAATATATTTTTTATAAAGAAATTATATTTTACAACGCTTTCTACAATCACCAGTGATTATTAAAGCACTGTGGAATGGCTACCAGTAATGCAGATTCAAAATACTCCCAGTTCAATGACATAATAAACGAGCATCTCTTAAGACTTCAAATTACAGTGTAATCTGGAAGTTTTTAAGTAAGTGGTTGAAACTGCTGACTTAAAGCACAATTTTGAAATTAAGATACTAATTGTAATGAACTGCTAGAAGTGCTGTCGGAGCATGTAAGTATGGTTGCACTTTTCTAGTGCTTTTTTTTAATTCCTATATGCCATTAAAATTAGCATTGGACGCATACGAGTGGAGAGAAGTAATTATATCATTTTAATAATTATAGTTTTCTTTAAAAGCACAGCTAGTGTCCATGTAGAAAGCTGTCATTTTTATAGATGAGGTCTGCCCTAATGCTGTTAGCTGCACGTACGAGTTTTTACGACTTCTACCAAGGCAAAATGCATGTGCTTGGCAGATTTGCTCTTAATTGTTAATCATTTTCTTCTTGGTATTTTTGTTTCGCATCAAAGGAACATTTTAGTCCTTTTCTGTGCAGTTTACTTAATTAGCCTTTATGAACAAAGCTTTCTTTAATTACCCCTGTTTTTGTCATTCCACTTTCTTCTATGGGAGGGGGAGACGAGTTTCCTTTGTCCCCCCCCTCGATGATTTATGTTTCAATCAATATTTTCTCTTACGGAACACTGGTGCTTGGTTTGGGGGTGTTGGTTTGCCCATAAAAACTTTTCTTTCTTTTTTTTTTTTAAGTTAACTTTTGTTAATTAGAATTTTATACAAATGTAGCGAGTGGACTGTGTCGACTACATTTATTTGTTCCGCTGTGGCTTTGAAAGTTTTTACTTTTGTTCCAAATGACTTAACACTGGCGTCATGAAAGAGACTTGTTTGGATCGCAATCACTACCGATTGACTTTGCAAATTACATTGGTCAACTGCGAGCGTATTACAAGCGGATAACAATTGTTACACGGGTGAGATTCTAACAATGAACTGGCTAGTGGCATTCATTGTTGTAAACACTATAGTTGGTTGATTAATTGTTGAATTCTATGATTAAAAGAACTATTATTATAATGGATTGCTTAATCAACTATAGTTGGTTGATTAATTGTTGAATTCTATGATTAAAAGAACTATTATTATAATGGATTGCTTAATCAACTATCGTTAAAGATTGAAGACCTCTTCTAGTCAATTCACGTTTGTATTTATCTTCAATGGTAGATTTATTATAATGAACTGTGTAGAAATTTTGCCAGTTCATTCCTTATCAAATTTCATATCAACGATTGAGTTCGTTATTTAGATTAATTAAATAAGGCGTTTTCGTGTCACTCAGCAACAGCTGTTAGAACCAGTACCTCTCTTTACTTTTCATTGCACCTCTTGGAAAGTTTTAGGCTATTCGATCTTTTCAGAAATGTTCTATTCCAATATACTATTTTTTCATGGTTCCTAATGACTTCTAGATATGAAAATAAGAAGGATATTTGATTTTTTTTCATTCCTATTACGAATTATCTTTTTTATTTCTACTCATAACTGTTTAATATTTAATTCAGTTCATAGACCTCTCCCCTTCCGGGAATATATATTATCAGTTGAAGAAAGGTTTACCTATATGCTATTCTATCAAAAAATGTTACTAGATATCTCCTATAGTTGATATAGGACTGTAACACGCATCTTGTATGCTGAACCCTGTGCTGCAAAGCAATGATAATAAATGGGGTTCGAGGAGAATAATGTTGGAATGATCAGAACAGCAGTTATTACGTTTATTAATTCCTGTGAATAAAAATCAGTCCTTTTTCCTAATACGCACATGCTCTCGTGATTTTAGGTCGTATAAGGACAAATGTAGCATTCCCCAAACTAGTGCTGGAAGGGAGATGGTACAAAACACAATCTTGTTGGCATATTTTACTTACTATTTTTTAAATTATTTTCTTTCTTACTGGATTCTGGTAACCAAGGGCAAAAACCTAAGTATTTTTAGTCGCCATCAAACTTATTTTATAATTTTACGAGTCAATTAATTGTAATTTAATGAGCACAAACGTAGATATGACCTTAAAATTGGACATTTTCCTACCCAGGTAAAATTTTCAGCAGCTATTAAAAGATCGGCAGTCGTTCACTCGGACTCGTGTCAACGAATCTCCCAGAATTCATTGATACGATCAACAGATATTAGAAAATTATTATAATCAACTGCTCCTATAATTCAGTATACAGTAATAACAATCAACATGTACCGTAGAACAGCTATGAGTTAATTCATTGTAGTGTTCACGCTAGGATGTATTATTACTAAATTATTGTTTGATTCATCTCGTCCATCCCTTTAGGATGGGGAGAGTCCCATAATGAGGGATTTATGACGAATTTAATGCAGAAATTTAATTTAATGTAGCTCTCTATACCGACAGAGCTACTAAATTATTGCTGAACAGTAAATTCATATAGAATCCAAAGAAATTACCAAAGTATAGAGCTAAAAGGTTTTAACTTAGCATATACAGAAATTAAAATGGAGGATATTATAGATCCATCTATATTTTATAACAAATATAGAAAAAAACTAGAAAAAAGTTTGAAAATTACCAGAGAATTTGAGTATATGACCTAAACCGAGGCAACTCCAGTGTCAAAATTCATATTCCTCCAAGCTTTTTAGTAATTTTATTTTTATATTTGACTATAAAATATAGATGCATCTATAATATTCTTTATTAATTTTTATTAAAATTATATAAAAAAAGGAAATAAATCTATATATAATGAGTTACATTTTTTCACCAATAAAAGATTTATTTAATCAGTAATAAAATAAAAACAATAAGTGAGAATTTCTTTAATGTCATCCATTCATCTTTTCAAAATTACAGAAACAGCACTCTCTTTCACCTGCATATCGATAACACAGCGGTGACATTCTACCGGCTAAGAAGCTCAGGTACGTGCACTTTCCTTAATTTCTTGTCTTATCAAAGCCGGTGACTTATGATAATTCTGTTTTTGCTCTTAGCGAGGCCTTGCAGTTTGCCACTCGCTCAGGAGTAACAAGGCTTGCGTCATACATCTTCTCCCCGTTTCTAAGGCGGGTAAGAAAGACTGTGTGTGTGTGGCGGGGGGGGGGACATTACTAAGACCGACTGTGTGTATGTGTGTGCTCCATTAATGACAATTCTGAGATCGAGATTAATCAGGAGGGGATTTGAGCTGCTGTTGCAAGAAGGCTTCGTTTTCCTTTCCATTCGCTCCATTAAAGCAACGATGATGGAAGGCTTTTAATTATATCCAGCAATCAGGACAGGTTTTGGCTTCATCTAGAATATCTTTTGACATTGCCGTCTGTTCAGTATGTACAAAGAATTATTGGTAGCTTTTCTAGTTTCTTCCTTTTCGACCGGGGCAAGATGCGTAACTGTGCCTCTTGAGTTCGTTACGCGTTATTGCTTCGTTTTGTAGTTGAATGCTTCGACTAGTTCCGTAATGAATGCCGCGTTTATATTGCACTAGTAAAATATGGCCTGCTTTCTCGGGCTCCGACTCAAGCGGGGCGCTACTGATTTCAATTTGCTCGCTGATGTCATGGCAACAAAAAAAGCCTCTACATTATAAAGCTTATTAAGGGCAGCACGACTGACTCGCGTGTGCTACCAAGAGACAGCACCTGATGGGGTCGGCTCCAAAGAATTTTTTTTTTTTTTTAAATAGAATGATTGGATTATAAGAGTTGTAATAGAACGCTGTTAGTCTGGGTGTGTGTGGGGGGGGGGGGAGCTTACGCCGTACTATTTCGACGAAGATGATTTAACTAATTTAATAATGATATGAAATCTCTAATTAGACTACGTTGCGTATGGATTTTTCTGGGGATTCCGATATTTTATTTCCGAACTACTTCAGTAGTGACGAAGAATCGTTTCTCACTCTTTCTTCTATAAATAACCAGGATATTTACCATCAGTACTGAAATGATTAGTTGCGTAATGTTCATACGAGCCACTACTGATATTTCGGAATTCTACCGTCTCTGCGAAGCTAGAATGGCATATTACACACCTTTCGGTAGAAAAACACATGGGTTTGAGGCGAAGAATTTTTATATGCGCTTTTTCAAATGAAGACAGTATAGAGGTGACAGTTCTTTCCTTTATCAAAAAACTAGTCAGAAAATAAATGCATTTTCCTATCCTATCCTTCTCGTCCGTCCTAGAAAAGGTTGACTCCCCCCCCCCTCCTCCTCCTCCTCCTCCTAATGAGGGGTTATTGGCGCATTAATGCAGTTGTTCGGCACTCTTCTACTACATTCCCTAAGGGCGATATTCATGATTGTAATCCGTGTGTGTTCACGGGGCCGGTTAGCCTGCTTGCAGGATGAAAAACCCCAGTTAAACTGGGGGGAGGGGGCCCTGCTGTCCACGCCCAAGACTGGCTAACGTGGCTATGGCTGAGGAAGAGCCTTAAGCTCCTCACGTCAGCGACGGGAATCGAACCTAGGACGCTCCTTCCCCAGGTATTGCCAAGCACATAGCCACTAGGCTAACCGCGCGGACACATGCATTTTACAGAAGAAAAATAAATAAATAAAAACACGTTTGTGGCCTTCCGAGATGAGTATTTGGACTCTATGAAGGTGTTCTGCACTAATAAAGACCAGTTGAAATTACATTTTTATTTCAAGGTGTACATTATCATAGCTAACTGGTAAATGGGGGAGGGGAGTAATTTAAGCCTCTTCATTATCCAATTGTAAATCACATAGACACTCGTATTCATTTTTTAATGTTAATACTCTATGAAAGATTTCAAATATATACATTTAGTACCATGGATGAGATAAGAGTTAAATAATCATAGAAACCTCGTTCTTGAGACGACATATACATATTTCTTAAAACCATTCCAGATTCTAAAAAACAAGGTTCATATTTTTATTGCATTCCTCCCATAAATCCATAATTTGATCTGAGCAACAATTTTGTTCTAGTCGGATAGTAGAGGTAAATTTCTGTATTCTGAATCTATCATTAATTTTTTTTTTCACTGAAAAAAAAAACGGATAAAATACAACAATATTTGGTTTAAAGCCAGATTTGCAACCAACCAGTCAGCAACGCCAAAATAAAATAAAAAAAATGCAAAAATCTAAACACTATAAAATTTCTACTCTCATGTTTTTAAACATTTTCAGGATAATGATTTGCTAAAATGTAATTAGTTATATTTTGAATTGCAACAAACACGATACAAGACTATTGATAGATAACAGTTGCATGCAACTCTTCCCAGTTTGAAAACGTGTTAAAGCCATTTGAATATAATAGAAGAAATTTTAGGCATATTTTCTCTTTTATCCTCAACTGTTATTCAGAAAATAAACCATAAAAGGATGAAAAATAAAGAGAACTGAATTTAATGATTTATATTGAATCTATTGATGTGAAGCAGACATGTAGATTGCGTTCTACAAATGAAAGTTCGAAGGGGAAAGGTCAGGGAACGAAAGATTATTATCTACAGACAGATATCCAATAAAAGATACATTATGTTTATTACACAGGAAAAAGGTAATATATTTAGCACGAAGACCTCTCTTTATTTACAAGTTTCGGCTCTTAACCGAAACTACAGTCGTGACAGACCATATTCAGAAATGCAATTAAACTACTAAGTTTTATAGCTGAGCGAAATCGATCTCATTGGTTGCCTAATACGCCGTCCTTCTACAGTTTCCTCCCAGTGACAGGACACAAATTAAAGCCTTTGCATGAAATACAGGTTTGATGGAAGGGCCTTCAAAAAAGGTGTTACCTCATTTCCTGCCTGTTACAAGGAAGCTTAATTTGCATGGAGAACAGTGCACTTTAGAAACAAGTCCGATGAACGTACAAAGAAGGGTAGAAAATGTGATTTCTTGGTAATAATGTTTCTACGATCAGGAGACTTCCGGATAAAAGGGTGACACAACTCACAGCAGGCCCGCATAGAGGTAATGGAGACGATGATGAATTGCTGTTTTCCATGGGTGACCACATGACAAACAAGAACTGAATGATTAATGGTGTATTGAACGGGTAAGCACATTATGTGCTCAGCGCGCTCCAAACATTTGTACTCTTTCTGTGGATATTCCAATAATTTAAAGGAAGTTGTTTTTCTTTGTTGCCTCGCATAAGTTAACACCACACTGGGACGAAGCATTTAAAGATAGGACTAACAAAGCTCTTTTTCCTCGCCGCTAACTTCTTATCGTGTGTCCAATGCTACATCCCCCTCTTCTACCCACCCTTTCATTCTTCTGTGGTTTCACGATAAATTCCTTAAGCACTTATAAAGATTAATGAGCTTCCAATGCTACAAAGAACGCCACCATTGAGATCAGATGGCGATGAGTGTCGGAAATCAATGGATAACAACTCATTCATGTGAAAGTCCAATGGAGTTGGGCTGTTTGCACTTTCGTGTAATTTTTCATCAATTATATTTCTAACCGGTGCGATCTGTTAGGTTAAATAATGCGCTCTCTTAAATTATTGTGATGAATTGCATTGTTCTGATTCGGCTTTCTTTATTATATTTATAATAATGAAATCTATTTAATCGGTCCAAACGATAAACCAAAAATTTTCATTTTCAATTGTATTGGTGGAAATCTACTTGGTTGGTCGCAGACGATGAAACGGAAATTGTCATTTTCAATCGCATTGTTGGAAATCTACTCGGTTGGTTGCAAACGATGAAACAAAAATTGTTATTTTCAATCGCATTGTTGGAAATCTATTCAATTGGTCCAAAAGATTAAAAAAAACAAAAATTGTCATTTTCAATCGCATTGTTGGAAAGCTATTCGGTTGGTCTCAATGAAACAAAATTTTGTCATTTTCAATCACATTGTTGAAAATCTACTTGGTTGGTCGCAGACGATGAAACAGAAATTGTCATTATCAATCGCATTGTCGGAAATCTACTCAGTTGGTCGCCAACAATGAAACAAAAATTGTTATTTTCATCGCAGTATTGGAAAATCTACTCGGTTGGTCTCAAACGATGAAACAAAATTTGTCAGTTTCAATCGCATTGTCGGAAATCTACTCGGCTGTTCTCAATAAAACAAAAATTTGTCATTTTTAATTGCATTGTTGGAAATATACTCGGTTGGTCTCAAACAACGAAACAATTAAATATTCTTCAAATCTAAAATGCTATTGTTAGTTAGCTCTTATAGAATATTATTGTTTGGTTTTGTTCTTCCCCAATTTTAAGATTGCTTCCGGCTTTCTATTGTAGCCTTTTCCAGCTCTTTTAGGACGAGGTATTAAACAGTTGTACAGCATAAAATAGAGAGAGGAAAGATTAAAAGGAATAGCTAATGAAGTTCAATTCCTTAAGTGAAATCAGAAAAGAGGGTTTAAGATATTCTTCATCAGTAATTGAAACAAAGTGGATTACTCTACTGTTTTGAATGAATGTTTAGGTAGATTCTTTTCATGCTGGTTTCCGTATTGGAGAATTAGTCCCAAAGGGGTTCGAGGTAGTTATCTTTCTCTAATAAGACCTCGAACAGACACGCGCGCACGCACGCACCACACACACACACACACACACACACACACACACACACATGCAGAATTGTAAGTAAGGAAATTGGCCTAGTTGCTAATGTAAGGAACGATACACTACACTCTTTAATTTACTCCTTCGACCTCCCTTTTTTTTTGTCTTATTATTTGTATTGCTTTTTTACGGATCTGCTGCTTTGATCGTGAATTAAACAAATACCTCACACGCAGCGTCTGTTTCGTTAAATTACTTTTCTGTAAATGGCGTAGAAAACAAAGGGAAGAAGGTTCGTTGGAGCGAGTTAACGGGAAAGAAGAATTTATTAAGTCCGATTTTCGGAGCATTCGGAAGTTGTTGGTGTTGTTCTGTTTGTGGAATTGCGTTGAAACAACAGATCAACGAAGAAACGACACTTTCAACTATTACTTTGCACCGGTTTCGTGTTTGTAAGTCGAATTATCGGTTTCCCTTGTCATATTTAAGAATTAATTACTTATTTCACCTGAAATTGATTTTCTTTTCTTAGCTGCAAGGTAATCCTTTAAGCATGCTAAGTCTACCATTTGGTCCACAATGATTTTCCCTGGAAGATCATCCTGGAAGTCTCATTTGGTGTTTTTTTTCTTTGTTAGTTGAAAGGTAAACCTTTGTCATATCCACAGTTAAACCACTGGGTGTTATCCAATAACTCATTCTATTTTGAACGTTTTAAGTCATCCTCTGCTGTATGCTGAGTTCATCACATTTTCTAACGAAATGAATTTCCTTACTTTTATCTTAGATAATAATTTCATCCATCCTATGATTGTTCAGTTTGTTTTTCACTGGAAAAAAGTGACCCTTTTCACACAGAATTAGTAAAACAGTCGCAGACATCTATGCCGTGGTGGGATTCGAACCCACAGCCTGTTGGTTGAAGAGCACTATCCACTCGGACCAGGCCTCCTATAATAATCTCACTAATTGCATCCTTAGAAGAAATATTTTAGCAAATATATATTTTTAAAAATATTCATAACGCTCGATCACCAAAAGAAAGACATTCCTGGGTTTTATTAGTTACTCAATGGAAGTTTTTTTTTCTTTTTTTTTTCAGTTGCTTCAGTCAGTCGATCCTTCGTGCTGGTAATTGGATTTCCTCCCTTTGCAACTGGGTTTTTTAACTCTGAAAACCAACCGTAGAACTCACATTAATTTAGACAAATTATATCAGTTGGTTTAGGAAAACACAAAATGGCACTCTTTTTCCCCGAAACCTTCAAAATCGTTGTAGTCCGGATTTGAAAATCGGCAGGAAACTGATTTCCAAATTTTAGGGCTAAAAGAAATTCTTCGTTTGAGAAATAAAAGACCAGTAATTTTTAGAATTTCTAGTGTGCAACTTTGCGCTCAGCATCGCTGACACTTCCTAATATCTATTATTAGACATAATAACAGATATTGCGGTGTGTTACCTCACTCCTGAACCAATAAATAGCAAATGAAGTTTGTTCCAAGCTCTCAACTTCTGTTTGGCACATTCTTAAGGACAACAACAAGGATTAGCCTTCAATTCTTTCGGTTGGAAATAATCGAAGGCTAATCGTGGTTTCTTGAGTCCGAGAAGAATTCGACTTCGCGTAGGATGAAAGGATTCTTTATATGGACTTTTCAATTGAAGATGGATTACCCAAGTCATACGGAAGTGACAGGTTTGTTCTTTACGTGCTTGATTACTTTGGACGCATTTTGCATTGCAAACAAACCAATCTAGAACAAGTTTCTTTTCTGTGATTAGTGAATTACAAAACTATTTAATAAAATAATTTTTCCCCTTTTACTAAAACAATTCTTTAGGTCCTTTTGAGTTTATTTATACCAATCCTTTCCTATTCCACGACTTTCCCTTTTCCCCAATCCCCTGTATTTTTAGGTCCACCCCGTAAATGCTTGCGTGTTGCTTAACGTAATTACAAGCGCCATCTTTATATGATCACAAATGTTTCTGATGTTAAGCCATTCTGAATCATTCTTTATCGGGACATTGAATGGAACCCAAACTGAATAGCAACAAACGTTTTTTCTTACAACCGAGTGACAATTTTTTTCTCGCCATCCTTGTTACACTGTTCCAAAAAGACAGCTGCTTTTTCTGTCCTTGATCAAAGGCCAAAAATCTGTAACCCATTTTACAACTGGACTACCAAAAGAGATGAAGGCGGAGACATGGACATTGCGGGTGCTTAGCAAAATAAGACGAGTGCGTGTTCCTTTTTTGACAGCGATATTCTGTCGATAAAAAGGAGACCATTTTGTTTGATGAATGTTTAATAGCCAACCAGATAAAGAGAAAAATAGCGAAGTAAAAAAATAAATAAATAAAAAAGGCAGAAAGAAAAACAGGTTCGAAGCAAACATAGAGGCCGAAACATTAATCAATTTCGTAGGTATTCTTACGGTGGACCAGCGTGATGTGAAACGCGTCATTCGCGGCAAAGATGGTGTTGCTCTCTGTGAGATAGCAGACGAGTCGTCCTTTATTGTGGCTATGTTTATTTAAGGAAGTGGTGGGGGGGCTCTTTGCTGCAAATGCACGGAATCGTATGACTACGCACTGCGGGAAAGAAAGAAAAGCACATTTGTCATGAGTTGGTGAGAAAAATTTCCTTTTCAAAACTGCAATTTTTCTCTCCGGCTTCCATGTAAGGAGATCTGCTAAGTAATGGAATACTCGAGAATTTTTGAACGAATAAATAGAATTAGCTGCCCATTCGAGGGAGCGATAAACCACAAAGAAACACCATCAATAACCGAATGTTTTTCCTTAAGGAGTTTTTTAAGAGGATGTTCTGACATTTGTTAAACGGCAGTTGAGCTCTTTTCTGTTGTAGGCTGATTATTTGGTTAAAAAAAACTACAAAAAAGCAACACTAAACTGAAGAATCATTTTGATTGTACGTATTGGCTTAACAGCAATTTTTATTACACAGTGGAGTTAGTTCAGCATCAAATCCAAGACCTTCGCACCTTTCTCAGGCCTGTCATTCTCCAACACTGCTCTTTAATCCAAATATTGTTGTAATGACCAGCCGGGATCATAAATGTCGTAATGACCCATCTTGCATTTAATCACATTTTACTCTGTGATATTTACAGAATACTACTCATTAAATTAAATATTTAAATATATATACAAATGTTTAATGTTTTTTTTAATTTTATTTAGTAGTCACCGGATGATTTAGTTTTTTTCTTTTTTCCCCTTGGAGAATCTACGTTGATGCAAAACAAATCTTGTTCCGAATTCCATCCTGAGTCTCGAAGAATCTTTATGGAGTCTTATAAACAACGCGAGAAATTTTTTCTTCCTGAAAATTCCAGTGAAATAATTTGCTTAATTTTATTATAATATTGTTATATTTACTGTTTAAAGGTGTACTTAATAATTTTTAAATTTCTTAAATTACTTAAATAAAAAATTATTAATAAACCCTAAAAAGAGGGTAAAAGGAAAATGAGATGATATATATATATATCATTTAGGTATATATTTCCAGATAAATATATATAAATGCCAAACCTGATGCTCGAACCCACGATTCCGAGATTAAGTCCAGCGCTCTATCGACTGAGCTAGCCGGGTATTTTTCGCATCCTTCTAAAGGTGATTCATTTATATCAAAAAATATATGCGATGCTCTAAATATAGTTTGCATATATATATTTTTATTTATATATTATTTTTAATCAGAAAAAAATTTAATATAATATTATGGAGTCCCACACATAATATGTACTTTTTTTTGCGGGGGGAGGGAGATGAACTGAGTCCTTGACTCTTTATCCCTTCATCTGATTGAAGAAAATGTGTGGATGGGGTGTTATTGAGCTAAAGGCTCCATCTATGGCTGGGTAACGGCAATAGCCGAGTCTCAATTAAAACTTCATTGGCTACAGCATTGCCATCCGTTACCTTGGTTCCTTGCTATTTAAGACCCATAATATTACTTATAGTCCTTATAAGGACTGGCTTGAAGGATCGAAGCAAAAATGCTTTTCATCTTCCCCGTTATCTGTAGAGGACAGTGTAGGGATAAGGTGTTATTGAGCTATTAAAGCTCTGATCATGGCAGGAGAGTAACAGCAATAGCCGAGCCTCAGTTAGAACTTCATTGGCTACGGCATTGCCATCCATTACCCTCCAAGGGTAATTTCCATAATATGTACTATTACTTGTTTTATGTAGTAATGTGTTTATTATAATATTTAGTTTATACTGCATGAATTATATTTTTTAAACACTTTCTAAAATATCTAAATTTTAAAACTTTGCGAAGAAAAATATTTCATTTAATGATTCAACCTTTAAGTTAGACTTTATTATTATTTTTTTTTTAATTTTTAAATTATTCTAGAGAATTCGCATATTTTTTTTCCCAAAGGGCACGTTGAAAGTCTACTTTATGAAGATTATATGAATCTTCTAACTCGATGAACTTTAACGCATTTTGTGGATTTTCAAAAAGAGAAAAAAACAAACAAAACAAATTGCTGACTACACCACTTCTGTTCTAGTCAGTAATTTTTGTTGAGTACTAAACAAAGTGGAACTTGTAAAGACTTCAATGCATGTTTTAACTAAACCGAGAAAGGTTTTAAAGATTTTTTGTCATTTCCTAGGCGCGTGTATGCTCAAATGACTACAGTATTTTCCAAATGTTCTTATAAGAAAACAACGTCAAGTTTGCTATAAGACGCTAAAAATGCTGCACACGGTTACGCTTCACTTATTGGCGAAGAAGTGTGGCCGAGCACATTTCTCATTACTTTTCCTTAATAACGTTCCTTATACAAACAAAGAAGTTCATTCGGGCGTGGCCAATGACACTAAGTGTTAGTGCCACGTACTCTGGTGACTCCATGCGACACCGCTTTTTATTAAGTTGCTGATATTCCAAGAAACTCCATTTCGTATAGGTGGAATATTTGCTTTTCCTGATTCACTTTCGTGTTTTTTATGATTTTTTTTTTGCGACTCTTTTACGTTTAGAAGTTTCACCGGAAATTACAGAGAAACTGTTGAAGATTTCATTGTAATAAGTGTACCCCCTAGCGGAAATAGTTGGAGTTAGTGGAGCAAGATGATCTTGAGTAGAAAAGATGTTGAAAGCATCGAGATCACCGTAAAGATAACCAGGATAAGTTTAAAGTCAAATACAACAGGCCAAGTAAATAATAGAACATTTTAGAACTGTTTGAGTCTTTTTTATTATCATGAATTAAAGTTTTAAACTTCTTTATACAGTCATTTTTATAAAATATATATTAAACAATTAAAACGGACATACCTCTACGTTATGGAAGGAGTTGGAAAGCATATAGACCCTTGGAGGTAACGGATGGCATTGCTGTAGCCAATGAAGTCCTAACTGAGGCTCGGCTATTGCTGTGACCCTCCTGCCATCATCAGAGCTTGAATAGCTCAATAACACCTTATCCCTACACTGTCCTCTACAAATAACGGGGAAGATGAAAAGCATTCTTGCTTCGCCCCTTTAAGCCAGTCCTTATAAGGACCTCTATGTTATGTATTTTAATAAAATTTATATATATATATATATTAAATTTTATATATAACAACAAAATATAAAATTATGTTTGTTTTTGTTTTCTGTTTTATGTAATTAAATTCAAATAATGGACACCTTAATTTATTCTTAATATGAACTGTTGATAATATGAATTTAAATGTTAAAAAATTGATGCTGGAATGAGTAGGTAATGGTTCAATCGACCGTGAGATGCGGTGATTGATTCATTCAATCCAATACCCTTGGAGGGTAATGGATGGCAATGCTGTAGCCAATGAAGTTCTAGCTGAGGTTCGGTTATTGCTGTTACCCTCCTGCCATGATCAGAGCTTTAATAGCTCAATAACACCTTATTCCTACACTGTCCTCTACAGATAACGGGGAAGATGAAAAGCATTCTTGCTTCGCCCCTTTAAGCCAGTCCTTATAAGGACAGCTCAATAAAAAATTGAGTATTGAATATTGAATAATCTATCTTTGTCAGTGGAAATGCGTAGTATTAAAAAGGGATCATTTAAAACCAGCAATAAATACTAAACGGTCAGATATTCAATGTGCAGAAGATTTAAAATAACTCAAATAAAGCTTGTGACTTTTTCAAGTTGAAACCGATAGTCATATTTGAGCCTTCTGCCCAGAGTAATTTTTCTCACTTATAATAATTAAACGCTGTTTTGTTATGGTTCTGAATAACTTTTATTATTTTAAAGATTACTAATTCTGATAAAGTAGTTATGTTAAATTAAAATTATTATTTCTTAAATTGTATACTATTTACACATTTAAATTGAGTAGATACCTTTTGTGGATGTTCCATAAAAAATGAAAACAAAAATATATATATTCTTAGCGTTTTTTAGATATAATTTGTTACCGTAGGCGGGTGTCTATATCTTATCTTTATTAAGTGTCTGAGAATTCCATCGTAAGCAACTAATGCATTTCACTCATTTACTTAAGAAACGACAAACAAGTATTATAAAAAAAATATTACAAATATACTCCTAATGTAATCAATAGGTTGGTCTGTGATTTAGTTTGTGATTGTCTGTGAAATACTGGTGGTGAGTGGTAGATGGCTTTGGCGTATTGAGTGGTGGAGATGGAGAGTTGTGGAGTAGGTGCCCTACCTCGTCCTTGGAGGTGTCACGTGATAATAATAGTAATAGTAAAAGCCACCATTTACGCATAAATAGTTGTCAGCTCAAATTCCATTTAAGAAGTTCGAGAGGGTTAGATATTGAATATAGGGTCGTCTATAATTAACCTTAAATATATTTAACAATAATTCTTAATGTTCTTCCTATGTAACTTTGTCTGACGTCATATGAGTACGCAATGCGTGCTCATATGATAATAATCATGAGAGTGAGGATCCTTCTATGAACTTAGCAATGAATTAAAAAAAATTTAGACTATTCTGAGTTATCACCGGGGCGAGTAAAGATGACCTCGCTATTGCTTCTGCCTGGTATCTCCACTTCTGGGCCTGGCTCCGACTGAAGAGACCTCAATAAAGGTCGAAACTAGTCTGGGAGATGTGTTTTGCATTATGGGAGATACTGAGATAGTTAGCTTGGTCCACCTTTCCTACGAGTTGCCCTGTGTTGTACTACCTTACCCCAGTCCTGAAGATATTTTAAGGCGCAAACTTTGTTTGCTCGCACTTGGATAAAGAATTAAACTAAATTTATTATAGTCTAAGGTTGTTGTGCTTAGCCATAACTTTTTCGATATCCCCTCTGCCGAGTAAATTTTAGGTTATCTATACTGAGGCTGGGGCTCTTTGTAATGGCCCTAAGTCTAGATTATGCGTAAATGCAGTTCTGGTTATCCCTCTCCCCCACCGACCTTCAAACACAATGTTCCTTTACTAATTTTTTCCACTTTCGGCGGTCTTATTTTTTGCTGTTGAGATTTTAATTTTGATTTTGTTTCTTACTATTTTTCCCCTTCCTATTAAACTTGTTTTTTATTTTTTTATTGCGTTTTTGGTCTCGTTAAGACAAGAAAGTAGTGAACTAGGTTTCCTTGATCCGAAAAGGACTAAAGTGGGTATTCTACTAAGGAAAAGACTCAAGAACGAGGGCTGTTCAGCTTTATTAAGGTTTGCCGTATAAGTAATTAATCATAGCACATGCTTCTAGCAGATACCGGAGATGTCTATTTCTGCTCCCCAGAGACTACCACTTGTTAGTTGGCGGTCATCTACTCCGCACGTGACTGACATCTTTAATTATTAGAGGCGCCACTCTTCTAAATTAACTGTGTCGAGAAGATGGAAACCCATCAGAATTAAAACGTTGGAGGTGAGCGCAGAAAAAGAAAAGCCGAAAAAAAAGGCTTAATGATATGTTTTTTTTGATAAATGACAGCGAACAAAAATTTGTGGGGTGAAGTCTGTCAACAGGCCAAGCGAACCCTGAAGGGAAGAAAAGCTGGCTTCTTAAAGAGGATGTTATGGCTGCGGTTCCCTTCCTTTAACCCCCCCCCTTCCCTCCCCCACGTGTGTGAAGTACAAAGCGAGCAATTTAATTACGCACATCGCACAATCATCCTCTTTAATCATCACCTTGTAGCTGAATTAAAAAGTCCGAATTTCAGTTTTCTTTGAATATTAATGATCCTTGGATTTAAAGAAATTGTTTTTTTTTTTTTTTTTAAGCCCATTTCATTCAGGCAATTAAGTGAGAATTGATAAGTGACAGATGGAGTCTGTGTTGTCGGTAAAATAGGCCTAGATATGAAAATTTCCGCAGCATTGTTCAGGATTGTGTTTTAAAGATAGTTAATGATCATTGCTTGGATATACATCATGTGCTGCAGAGCTCATTTCCTGTTCTTATCCGAACTGACATTAAATTATAATAAAACATTAATATTTAGGAACACTTTGAACGTTATTTTAGCCCAATAAATTTTTATCATATTTTCCAAAATTCTGAATTTAATTGTAATGTGGATCTCATACGTCATTTATAATTTTTTACATAAATACAATAAATGAATAAAATACAGGCTTTCAAAGTGATAGTATTGATAATAATAAAATTTATAGATTAAGTTAACCACAGTTCGTTCAAAGTGTGAGTGTGTTAAAGAAATTTTAAATGCTGTGTTAACGAGAACATCCCGAAATTCTTATGGATGTTACTAAAAAAATTAACGTTGTTCTAAACACGGATACACCTGATTTTTGAACTTTCTGAATCGAATTCTCGATTTTAAAATTATATTTATGACTAGCAGTTTATGAAGAGAATTTCCGCATACTAAAGACGCGTTTATGTGATGATGCGGAGAAAATGTTTCATAGCAAGTTGCTACTAGGATTGAGTACGGAACCTGGGACGATCAGATTTAGCGTCAGCTTCGATATCCGCCAACTAAACAGTTCGGGCCAATGGTTTGCAAGTGTTAGGTTCAAACTCCTGTTTGTGTATTCATTTACAGTATTTACCATGGGGGTGGTGGAAGAAAAGAAAATTGTGCTGAAGGGCAACACCTAAGTGGAAGGGGAATTTTTGTGACTCCTCCTAAGTCGCAGATGGTTCTAGAAAACGCAGTGCATCTATCTTCATAGCCTTAAGTTAAGAGCAGGCTTTAAGATTGACAGCATCTTCTTTGAGGACTTTCTGGTGATAAAATGTATTACATAGCAGACCAAAGAAACTAAATCTATCTATCTGCTTTGATAGTGTGAAGAATTTTATGAATAAGGAAAATTTCAGAACGCCAAATGAGTCTGTTACTATCAAAATTATGGACTGTTTTTAAAGCATAACATCCATTGTTTGAGAGCTCAAGAGCAGTACGTTATGATTATTCAGCATAAGACATTATTTTGTTCTGAAGGAGAGACATAGAGAGACTAGAGACCGAATTGGAGAGTCACAGATGATGCGAGCAGGAAGTGCTCCGATCTTCATAGCCTTAGAAAAGGCTGCATTCTGCATTTGATAGTGTGTGATAAAAATGCCACCATACAGGGAACGTGAAATGTCTAGTATGGTAACTACGCACTAAAAACACCCCAAAGTAAAGGGTGGAAAAAAACTGATCAGAAGATGCAAAAATACACAACTATTAGCATTAATATAACCCGTATAAAGCAACGCCGCAGCTTACGGCCGATTTGTGAACGAACGGAAACATCCAAAGGCCTAAGAAAATGATCAATAAAAGAAAAAGAAAAAACTAAGAGAGTTTTCGTGCAAGGCAAGAAATCTAGCAGCTGACAACTGATAAATCATGGCAAAAGGTAGAACCCGTTCGCGGCGAAAGAATGATCGAACGCATTTGGAAAGAAAGGGCTAAAGATAAATAAACGCACATAGAATCTTATTAGAGACGTTACGAATAAGAATGAGAAAATGAATAAGATAGATGTAAGCATTGCAGGTGAATACTGTAATCGCCTGTTTGAAGCGTTTAGAGAAGCATAAAGAGTTGTCTTTAAAATTTTCAGAAAATGAATGTTATGGTGAATGGACAGTTTACCTGAAATTACAGCAGCAGGGTCTAGTTCAAGCTATTTGAATAATCACTTTTAGTTTTTACACGTATATTGTTAGATTAACGGTTTCATGCTTTGCTTTTAAACATTGTCATTATATATTGTTATCTTTATAACAATCACAGTGATACTGTGGAAAACATGTTTCGCTTCATAAAAAAAAGTATGTGACTTCATAAGAAAAGTAATTGACATAAATTGGGTTTAATATGGGCCGAAGGATTTTAATTGATACTAAGTAAGAAATACCAACACGTTTCGCCAACTTAGCTGTTTGGGCTTCTTCAGGGTAAATAAAAGAGATACAAAACAACTTAAACACGTAATCTGTTCATGAAGGAATGAACCGAATGCAATTGTATTTTTTACAATACAGAAGAACGCGTACATCAAACGCATGGAGTTCTCTGTTATTGTTTACATCTCCTACGTGTTCCTTTTTTCTAATTTCCAAACATCTTGAGGTCTGACCAATGTAATTTAATCCACATGAACAGGGAACGTTATAGACACTGGCATATTTGAAGAAGACAGTCATGCCTTCTTTTTCATTAAAAAATAGCGGGTAGTCTTTAAAGGTTTAAGAGTCATTAGTATTTCATGTGTCTTGAGGAGTGTAGCAATCTTTTTAGAAACTGTCCCAGCATAAGGAATGGCATTGGTGGATTTATAACGTATTTTCTCAGATTGTTGTTGTGGGGGGGGGGGGGTCACAGAAAAGTATCTTATGGATGAATTTTTTTTGGGTAACTATTGTCTATCAGGGTTTTTGATATGTGGGATAGTTCATCTTTGAGATCTTTACCTTCTGTACTGATGCGAGTGGCTCTAGTGTTTAGCATGTGTACGATGTTTAGTTTTTGAGAAATATGGTGAGAAGATGCGAAGTGCAAGTATCGACCTGCGTTGGTTGGTTTGCGATAGACTGCAAGGCTGAATCGTCCATCCATTTGTTTCTTTATTAAAGTATCCAGAAATGATAATTGTTTGTCCTTCTCAAGTTCTAAGGTAAACTTTATTTTGTGACGGAAGGAGTTGATCGAGGTAAGAAAATCAAAAAGATCTTTTTCTGTGTTTTTCCATACAATAAAAATGCATCCACGTAACTCCACCACACTGTGAGTTTAGGGTCTAATTGAGACAAAACGTCATTTTCCAGTTTCTCCATAAAGAGATCTGCACAATGGGCGGGGGAGAGAAGAGGCTGCCCATTGCGAGGCCGGTTAATTGTTCGTAAATCGTTCCTAAAAAGATTTGCTACACTCCTCAAGCACATGAAAAATCTCCGAAAGACAATCATGCCTTCTTCAAATATGCCGGTGTCTATAACATCCCCTGTTCATGTGGATTCAATTACATTGGTCAGACTTCAAGAAGTTTGGAAATAAGAAAAAGAGAACACGTCGGAGATGTAAACAATAACATGAGAAGAAAATTCTGGGTTAGCCCTTCATTTCTAGAGGACAAACCACACCATCGAATGGGACAAAAGCTCTTTGCCTTATTAAGAGGAAGATTTCGTTCCCGATACATAAAAGAAGCCATAACTGTCATCCGTTCTAAACATAACCTCAATAGAAACGAATGATTAATTCTAGCTGATATTTGGAAGACCCTCATAAGATCATTAAACACACCAGAGTTAAATTTCGCTGCTAATTACAGAACGTTCTTGCACAACAATAGTTGACATCATACACGCGCCATGCGTGTGATGTATGCGTTCTTCTGTATTGTAAAATATACAATTCGGTTCATTCCTTCATAAACAGTTTAAGAGTTTAAGTTGTTTTGTATTTCTTTTATTCACCCTGAAGGATCCAAACAGCTAAGTTAGCGAAATGTGTTGGTATTTCTTACTTAGCATCAATTAAAATCCTTCGGCCCATATAAAACCCAGTTTATTTATTTATGTCAATTTTTCTTACGTTGGTTAAAAATTAAAAATAACATAAAATCATTATGTTTCACTTCAATCTTTTCCATTAATGAATATATTATGTAAATTATATTAATTTAAAGGTGTATTAGTAAAATGTATTATTTAAATTAAATGTTTTATTAAATTTTGTTATGTTTTTAAATTTCTTATATATATATATGTGTGTGTGTGTGTGTGTGTGTGTGTGTGTGTGTGTGTGTGTGTGTGTGTGTGTGTGTGTGTGTGTGTGTGTGTGTGTGTGTGTGTGTGTGTGTGTAAATTTTAATGATGTTTATGAAAAAAGTTGTGTTAATTTATAAATTAAGTTATCAAGTGAACTAATAAAGGTAAATGTATGGACACTTGGTAGGTTCTCATGTCTTTAAAGTTACAAGCTGGAGCACCCTCCGATACCGAGGATTGTATTCTCATATGCTCTGTGGTCAAATTTTCGAAACTGCCAAACTTTCTACATGCATTCAGCTTTGAAGTATATTTTGGATCTTTATTTATATCCACTCTGAAGCTCATTCGGTTTAGACGAAGCCCTTTGGTCGGAAAGGACTGGGGCGGAAAGGACACTAAAATTCCCGTCAGTGACGTGAGGAACTTTTATCTGGTCTCTTTCGACTAAAGGTGAGTTAGTCGGTCTCATACGGTGGTAGGGGATTTTTTCATTTGAAAACTCGGATTTTTCGTCTCTCAGAACAAGCAAACCCGCCCAGTGAACACACACACACGGATCTATAGTCATGAATACTTGCCCTTAGGGGATGCAGTAGAGGAGTAACGAGCCGGCTGCATTAATTCGTAAGCTCCTCGTTAGGGGGGGGATACTCAACCCTGTCCTAAGTGACGGATGAGCAAGATAGGATACAATACAATTTCTATATAATTTAAAAATAGTTTGATTTCAATTAACCATCTTACAAACACGGTAAACAAGCTAGTTCTTAAAAGAACTGGGAAATGGACTAACTCCTTGACTCTTTATCCAGTCATCTGAATGAAGAAAATCTGTGTGGATGGGGTGTTATGGAGCTAAAATCTCTAGTCATGGCTGGGTAACGGCAATAGCCGAGCTTCAGTTAAAACTTCATTGGCTAAGTATTGCTATTTGTTACCCTTGAAGTCCTAAAAAGGACTTTAGATTGTCCCATCGGACTCCGTAAACAAGCTATCCTTATAAGGACTGGCTTAAAGGGGCGATGATGAAAAGCAAGAATGCTTTTCATCTTCTCCGTTATCTGTAGAGGACAGTGTAGGGATAAGGTGTTATTGAGCTATTAAAGCTCTGATCACGGCAGGAGGGTAACAGCAATAGCCGAACCTCAGTTAGAACTTCATTGGCTACGGCGTTGCCATCCATTACCCTCCAAGGGTATTAATCACCGCATCTCACAGTCGATTGCTACTAAACACTAAACAAGCTACATTAACATTAACATTTCTGGCTAGATGGGTGAAGCAAAATTGCTTTTCATATTCCCCTTTGTCTTGTAATGGAAAAACTCTGAATGGAGTGTTTGTGAGCTATATGCTCGCCCATTGAGGGCAGTGAAGTTAGTTGCGTTCAGCTGAACTTAAAATAGATTTTGGTCTTTTAAATTTGTAGATTTCTTCTTCATTATATTCCGAGGCTTCCTTGATTAACGGGTTTGGATGGTTACTTGTCTTGGTAAAGAACTTCTCAGCTAGATTTATGAGAAAGGAAGAGATATAAGGAATATTAACTTCTCTATGGATCTGGGTGTTTCTTATGAACCAGGGGGCATCCAGAATCACCCTCAGGCACTTATTATGTAATCTCTGAAGTTTTAGAATGTTAGAATTTGTGGTGTGGCTCCAAGCTGGGGATACGTAAGTGATAACCGGTCTAATTACCATCTTGTAAATTGTTAATTTTGTTTGCATGTCCAGTTTACTTTGTCTGTTGATCATAGGGTAGAGCTGTGCTAAGACGTTGGATGTCTTTGAGGACTAAACAAGCTATTAACCTGTTTTGGCTAAATATATAAGATAATTTATATTAATAAAAAGGTGTATTACTAAAACTTACTATTCAACCTTAATTATTCATTTAATACTTATTTAAATTATAAAAATGTAAGAAAAATTTTGTTGTATTACTTATAGCATATATAATTTATCTGAATTCTGTAAGAAAAAGTGTGTTAATTTACGTATTAAATATATTTTAGTATTTTAAATATCTTCCCAAATCCATTAATTGGATACTCTTACAACAAGCTTGCTAACACCGCTCTTGGACCCTGCTAATTCTCCATACAATAGAAAAAGTGGCACGTGATTGGGTTGGGGGGGGGGATTGAACACCCATATATGTATGTTAAATCGGATCTTCATATACTATTTCTGTACTCCGATAACAACGAATTTTAACTAGTTAATAAGAAATGCACGAAACAACAAATCAACATATCGGAAATTAAACTTTCTTGTAATTTCAAGGTATTTTTCTTACGAGGCATTCTAAAAATGAAGGAACTATAGGACCCCTATTAAAGATTCCGAATTGTATTTATTTCCTGCGATACTAAGCTCTGCTATCAAGGCATAACTAATGGTCGTCACGTGACTCGCGAGACATGTTTGTGCAATATCATTTCGACTATTTATCTTTCTCCACTTCATCCACAAAAGTAAAAACTTTGTTGGCAGACTTCTAACTTTTATCGAACGAATATTTTTTCCTGCCTGTTCAGCATATCTTCTCCGGGTTATTTTTCCCTCTTCTTCCCAAGTCTCTTTAGTAATCTCCATCCCCCTATTTGCTTTCCTCCCCCCCTAATCAAAATTCGAGAAACGGACAGCATCAAATGAAATATCAACTTCCAATCGAAGAGTGTTGAATTTCCAAAGACTGTAAATAAATCTCACAAACTTTTTTTATTATTATTATTTCTTCCCATTTCTCTGCCTCTCCCTTACATGTTCCCCCCCTCCCCCCCTCAACCGAGTACTAAAGAAAACGGCGAATATTTTAAGTGGAAAACACGCTTATGCAGCAGTCGACTTCTGAGATTATCGAAACAATAGCTATGGCTGTGCCTTGTCTAATGCTTTCGGCTGATGGAAGGAAACTACACGTATATGAAGCATCGGAGAAGCTGGGTTACCATGGAAACACTATTGAAACGACCTCCAGCACACACACACACGCACACTTTGGCAAATGTAACGGTAGCAAACGTGTAGTCACGCCAACAATACTAGGGAGGAGGGTTGGCAGAGGATTCTCTAGCTTCAGAAGTTCATCAGAAAACACAAGGATCGGTAAAGAGCTCGAGCTGTCGGTGTTTAGAAGTAAGTTTCGAGGGTTACAAATACCCCCGATGTAGAAGAACCTAGTATAAGAGTTTGCTTTTATGGCCACAAACTCTCAATGGTCACACGTAGCTCTATAATGTAAGTTGACTATAAAACAGGGTGGGACAACCTAACCGCACCTTTCTCTCCATCTATTATTCACTTTTAATCCACTTTTTTTTTTAACGTTTACTGATATCCGAGTCTGCTACAACTTCCCAGACGGCAAAGTTCCGGACTGTAGATCAACAAGAATAGCGCTGAAGTCATAAATTTTTGCACACGTAACTGTAGGTCTGTCGGAAACTCTAGAGTAATAAGCCAACAATGGCATCTCTTGAAAGAGGCAATAATATTATAAAAGGGGATATATATCACCCCTGGGTGACGTCACTAGCTTCATAATATCTCCTTAACTAAACATATAAACGAAGGGGGGAAAAAATGAAGAGGGTTTTTGACAGCTCTTCTTCTTCTCCCAGAAGGGCATACGCCCTGTTCCGTGTCAGGTAATATACCTGATGGAATGTGTAAGGCAACGAATATGTTGTAGAAGTAAAAGAAATATTAAACGGCAGAAAACATGCTGTGACTAGCTTATCAAATAACTCTACGAGTCAGTGAGTTCGTTATTTAGACATGGTTACATAAATCATGCTGTAGCTTTTTGTTTAATTAAAGATTATGCAGACGTGGCTCCGTAAATCAAACTTCTGTTTGTTATTCTACGTGAAAGTACTGTCGTTCGTGTTCAGATGAACATATTTAGAGATGTGCAGAATTCAGATAACATTAAATACGCAAAAAAAAGTCAGTATGATAATAGTGATGAAGAAAAGCATCATCTGCTATTTTGATCTAATTGTTGATAAATAATGTGCATATTGTTTTCAACAATATCAGTTTGATGACGTATGAAGAATGAAATGAACACATTAAACAAGAGACTGTGACGTGTAACGTATGAAATATGCATATAAAAAAAAAAGACAATGTATGATGAAAGAAATGTACATATTATGGAAGAGACTGTGACGTGTGAAGAATGAAATGAGCATTATTAAAGAAGAGACTGTTTCACGTGCTACCTCATGATAATTTCATAACCATGCTGTAATATATTTGTGTACATGCCGAACATTATTTAATTATTCGTGCCTAGTTTAACAATCAGTGTTATTATATACACGCTATAAAATATCTTTCTCCCTAAAGGTGAAATAATTAATTGCTGGAAGTGGATCGTACAAGTAATTTTCATTTATTTTAAGAGAATGATCATTTTGAATTCATTGGGCACATGTTGGTAAATGTGTGTCTGGAATTGCTTCAGCTAACGTATTTCCTTCTGGGGGGGGGGGAGATACTTGCAAGTTATGGAATAGCAGTGATATTTATTTTTAGTCACTTGTTTTGAATAAACGGCGTGAAGTGTCAGAGCACTGGAAATTCAAATTAAGCCTATTAAGGTAACCTGTCTCATAGATGGGGCTACGTCGAGAGAATGCAATTACCTGCCTATCTCAAACGAACCTTATCCGCTCTTCATCGTAGCACAAATAAAATAAAAATGTGAATTATGCTTTTTTTTTATCCTGTCTCTCTCTCGAAGCTTGTCTTCCGTGTTCTCAGCTTATTTAGAAGTTTTCTTGTGGCGAAAGTTGTTGGAGAATTTACGGAGGGAAAAAAAAAAAGAGAATTCCGGGGAAAAAGTTGATGGAAAGATCGATCGGCTTGCAATTAGTGTTGCGATAGTGTTTCTTTGATATCAAGTCATCTGTGGACTGCACGGAAACCAGAGTCGTTGCACGAGCGACTGGAAGACCGGCATAATAGTTTATCTAAATGTTAATATCTTAGTTACGCATAGGAAGTCGGAGGACAGCGAAGGGAAACCAATAGTTCGCAGCAGAGCCGTAGAACCTGTCATTAAATGTGTTTTAATACGGTCAGAGTTGAAAAGTAAGGAAATTGCGTCCACACATGAACCGAACCAGCCGAAGAGACGCATGCGTTGACGTGTAGTGTTATTATCTACCGCCAGATGGCGTCTTCATGAGGATTTTTTTTTTTTTTTTTTAAAGAATATCATTCAGATTATGTTAACACATCTTAAGAATCCGGACTTTCTTATTTCTCTCCGACATAAGAAACGTCCCCGTAATAGGAAAAGAATGACGGCGGTAGAGTCCGATGTCTCTTTGAAGTGCCGACGTTTAGACTAAACTGAGTTTGGATTTCGTTGTATCCTCTTAATGACTTACCATCAAGCTCTATAAATACTTCTCTCGACAAGTTTTCGGTATTTAACCTGAGGAATGCCAGTTCTCTTTATCTTATCGCCATCTGATCTTGAAGAGAGAAGCGAAACTCGCGATTCTTAGCCAGAGTTCTTTGGTGCCATTTTGAAGTGCGTGCGTGTGTATAGGAGATAACATCGGTTAGGCATAATTCCACGATGTCTGTTGAGACTCTCATTGGGATGAGGATTATTATGGAAGCAGACACAACTCGAGGATCAGTTTCTGTCTCTTCTCTATAATCCTCTACCACATATGTTTGCGCTGTTGCAACTCTGTCGATCTTTTTTTTTTTCTTCTTTATTTGACTTTGTCATTCTCTCGACTACCATGGCTTCTCTGTTTCTTCCATCTTTCTTTCGAATGTGCATTTTTTTAATCTCTCCCTCACTTTTATTCTCTTGTAATTTCTCTCTGTTTCCCTCTCTCTATCCGTATCACTCTTTCTGTGTGTCTGGTTTTTCGTTTTCCACTTTCTCTCTCTCTCTCTCTCTCTGGTGATTTTTTTACCTTTTCCCTCTATCCAAGCGAGGACGATTATTCTTTCTATTATTCTCCATCTTTTTATCTTTATCTTCTCTATTTTTCTATCTCTTTTCATTATACTCTCACTCCTTTTTATTTTAAGCTTTTATTTACTCCTTCTCTCTTTCCCCGTTGTTCTTTCTCTATTGTTTTTCTCTCTCTTTCGACTTTAAAACTAAATTGTCGCCGTGTCTTGTGTGCAGCCATAAAATACAAGCACAGTTAGGCAGATGTTTCAGTTCTAACCAAGCATCCAAACTCATTCGCTTTCCTCCCACCTCCCTTCTCTTCGCTTAAGAACTCCAAACGCGCATCGTTGCTATCCTCTTCGCAACAAAGAAAGTTAGAAGTTTTCTGAGTCATTAGCTTCCTTTAATAACAGTGAAAGCATTGCCATAAACTTTTAGGAAGGCAGGAAATTGATTTCCCGATATTAGTCAAACTTTAAAATCAAAGCTTGCTGAGTAAAGTAAAGAAAATAAATGTTTCCAGGCTCCGTTATAACCCAGACTACAGTTTATGGATAATTAAAACCAGCGAATACTGGCAATAGAATTTTATTATAGTCAGGAAAATCTGACATGATCCAGAACACTAAACCAGCACCAATTTGATTTGTTCATTTTTGAATCAATTAGCTGCACTTAATTTTTCAAACCGCATTAGTTTATTTGTCAACAATAATACCCCTGTTTAGTTGGAAAGACCTGGTTACCAATCCCATGTACTTGAGAATTTTTTTCTTTTTTTTATATTATAAATGAATGTAATTTATGTGACCCCATATGGAAACGGAGATGAACGAGTTTCCTCCTCCCGGAAACTTGGGTTTTTCTTCCAACGAAATACACAAACCTATCAGAAGAACACCAGCAATTTACAGACAACATACTGACCTGATACTTGCTTTCACCGCAATTCCAGCCAGCGACAACCTCAAATTGTACCTCTGCTTCATTAATAAATCCTGAACGGTGATACCCATTGCACATCTACATATTATCTGTACAACATACAGAAGATCTATGATGGCCAATAACAGCGATAGTTTAGTACATTAGCAACAATTTAAGTAATGGATGCAATGGAGCTTTGGTAGAATCGAATTCTTATACAATAAAATTATATATAAAAAATATCATTTTGTTTCCAATATGCCGACGATCGCTGTTGTCAACCATCCCAGTTTTCCATCCTCTCATCTTCCCTTTCGTGTGAAGTTGAATGGCCTGTTACGATCAAGTAACTTGCTTCTGAGAAAACCGGATAGGGCTTAATACTGTACTCCCACAGATGCGAAACCTTTCGACACTTCTACGCACGTCAGAAGGAGAATCCATTCCGATAATAGGGTAATCCGTTCGTATTGTGGGGCTGAGTTGTTTATTATTACACGTCAGAAAATTAACTTCTCTTTTATGAATATTGTAGTTTTTAAAGTGATAATTATTTGGCTTGTGTAACAGTTGGAAAATTGTACGTATAAAGCATGTGATTTCGCGGGTTGGTGACCAATTCGTACATTGCCTTAGTTCTTTCTCCCTCTTCAACATGAATTGACTCTTTTTGGCACCGAGCCAATTGAGGTTCTCGTATCTGTGGTCGGACAGTATAGGACAGTTAATCTTATCTGTATTGCTTGATATGTCTGTAAATTGCGTGTGTTCTGTTCTTCTGGCTGGTTTATCCATTTTGAGGGATGAAAAAACCCGACTTTCAGAGAAGAAAACCCTACCAACTTCGCATGAGAACGACTAACTCGACCTTTAATTGAAAAGCTGTTATATAGGTTCTTTCCATACAAAACGGGATTCGAACCCAGGTTTTTCCAACCATAGTTAAAAAATAAAAAGATTGATTTTTAAATTCACCAAGTGGAAAACATTTCAACTAACCACGATCTTTCTTTCTCTCACTCTTTCAGCATCAAATTCAAAAAACTTTATATTTAAAAAAATAACATGATAGTCAGGTTACGATTTTTAGTCAAATATGAAGCAAATAAATTCCAGCAGAACAACACTCCCCCCCCCCGGAATGTTGTTGATCAGGACCGAATATTTTGCTTGTATCTCTGGTACAGCTTTACAGGCTGGAATATCAAAGATTCAGAGGGAAAGCCGTATTCCGCTAAAGACAGTTCTCCTTTCAGCCTAGACTCAAGTTGCACCCGCGATTCTAAAGCGATTGTATCAGTAAATATGCATATGCAAGTACGAAGTCACAAGAGTTTAAATATAGGCTATATATTTGTCATGTCACTAGGGAGTGCACCTATTGGAATACAATCTTGGTACATATTCCTGTTTCAGCCTTTGTAATCCTTAAAGTCGTTTAGAGAAACAAAAGTATTTGTATTCAGTTAGATTTTTCCTGTACTGTCTTTAACCTTTATATTATGTAAGTAACTTACAGAAGTCAACATAGCAAAGGAAAAAATACTATAAATAAAAATACTTTAAGAACTTTTTAGCTGTTATGAGATTACAATAATTTTTTATTATAATCCTGCAAAAACAGTTGAAAGCTAAATTTAGAAGAAAAAAAACAGAAAAACAACAACATTATGAGCTTTAGGATTTCCCTCTGATCGCTGAGGCCAGCCAATCTCTTGTGCGCATGTCTTGACGTCACTTCAAATATATATATATATATATATATATATATATATATATAAAATTAAGTACTGTACTTCAAATCAAGGCAACTCGGGGCAAAGGTGAAACAAATAGTCACAGAAAACTCTCTTTAATACCAGTGCAAACATTGGTTTACATAAAGTTTTGATTAAATATACGGATTTTTGTAGGAAGTTATTAACCTTTGATAACTGTGATTGTCCTTGGAAATACTAGTGGTAGTGGGCGGCGGTAGATGGCGTTGGTGTAGTTGTGGTCAGTTAGTGGATTGAGTGACGGAGACAGAGTTGTAGAGTAGGTGCCCTCCCTTGATGAGTCATTAGACTCCCTGGAGGTGTCTAATAATAATAATAATAATAATAATAAATAATTTTTTATTATTAAGTTATTATCTATTCGTATACAAAAAACATGAAAAGATTAAAAATTCATTAAATTTTAAATTTCAGTTAAATATTTTAATTTAAATTAATCTAATAAATAATCTAATAATTTCACCTATTTTAAATATATATTAATTTCTCTAAATATGTAAAAAAAACAGATTATCACGAAAACGAAAAAATCCAGTTTCCTTATTACTCCAGTTTCCTAATTTGATTTTTATTTATTTATTTTTATTTTATATTTTATAAAATAAAATAATATATATATATATATTTATTTATATATTATTGTTGTTATATATTATTTATATTTATTTATAAATTATAAATAAGTTATAAATTATTTATATATTATTTATATATATATATATATATTTTTTTTTTTCCCTTATATCTTATATTTCTGTATATGTGTTTGAGGGATGAAAAATCCAACTTTAATCTTCCAAGATCTCATTTTTTCTAAATGTTCTGTTTGATACTTGAAGGGCGCATGCATCAATTTTTTTTTTTATTAATATCTTCATTCCGGTGTGATCTAACATGAAAATCATTGTTCACTCCACAGAAAGCAGAAAACAAACACAATATGTAATTACCTCTTCATGGTTGCAAAGCTATCAACAACTACTTTTTTACCTAAGAAACGCAAGAGAAATTCCATCCTCATAATAAAAAAAAAAAAAAAACTCGAAGAAGAACAGAATGGTTTCGGTCAATTATGGATTGCTAAGCACTTAAATAATTTTACTTTAAGTTGAGAAATCATGGGAATATAACATGGATCTGTATTCGAGTTTTGTAGATCTGGAAAAGGCATGTGAAAAAAGGCTAAGAGAAATTCTATTCAAAAGGCCTCAATTATATTGTGCAAATAGTACACTGGTGTCCAAAAGGACGAGCTACATTTTTACCTGCGTATGAAAACATTTTCATGACTACAGACAAATGTGGGTATAAATTTATTGCCAGCATTCTAATAAATTATGCCATGCTTCACCAGTTCTTGAGGCAAACTGGCCGACTCCTCCTTCAGAGCAAGGATAAGGCTGTGTTTAATACCCTGGAGGGGAATTTCCAGCAGCAGTGCGTCCTAAATGTGTTCTATTGGAGGTTGAGATCTGGGGAGCATGCTGGCCACTCGATTCGATTAATGTCCTCAGTCTCCAGAAGTATCTCCACTGCTCGTGTACGATGTGGCGTGGCAGTCATCCATAAAAATGAATGCTTCACCTACAGCATCATGGAACAATGGAACATGACGTTGAAGAACTTCGTTGCAATACTGTTCACCAGTCATAGTCCCTTTTTTTGCAGCACTTGTAGCTCGGTGCGTCCATTAAGCATAATGCCTCACACTATGACCACTGCACGAGTATCTATCCCTTTCAAGAACATTCTCGCGATGGTAAGTACTACCATTTTCACGCTAGATCAAGTGTCGTATAGAATCGGAGGAAAGACTAAAACGACTCTCATATGTAAAGAGTACGTTAACTCATTTGTGCTTTGGCCCATTTTTATGGACATCACACCACTGAAAACGTTCTGTGCGATGAGCTATGGATACAAGGACGCACACTACAGCTTTCGGGCTTATAGACCTACTTGTCGCAGACGTCTTGCCGTAGTTTGTCGAGATATCTGCGTACCTGTGCTCGAATGAAGCAGATTTGCAAGCTGATCTGCCGCGGTGCGTCGATCACGTTCTGCCTGTTATAACCAAAAACCTGTCTTCAGGCTTCGTGGTAGAGCGAGGATGACCTCTTTGCAAACGTCTGGAACAACATTCCATTGGTTTAAACGCTGGCCAGAGCCCGGATACAACGCTATGCGAGATTCAATCCTCTCTGGCGATATCAGTAATTCTGAGGTCTTCTTCAACCTTTCTAATATTTTTCTTCCCCACGTGGAATCATCTAGATGATGTCTTTGAGACATTCGAAGGCATCCAAGTTTGCAACTTTATTCCTTCACGAAAAGAACTTCCTTCAAACACAATTCGCTTAGCACAGTCTTTCGTCTTTTTTCCTGTTGAGCGCTACCACGTGACCCCTTTGCGCGCGATTCAAAAATTTGAATGTGTACTTGCTTTCCACTCGAAATCGTCAATTATACAAATAGCCACGTGCTTATTTGTCTGAATTTGCGGTCGTAAACATCAGAAATAGAGTTCTTCCATAGGTTTTGGACACCAGTGTATTTTATAACAAGCAATAGATAGTATATGAGTTGTAAGTCAGCAATATCAATTGAAATATATACAGGAAGATGGATGTAAAATCAAATGCACATTATCTACACTGTTCTACATCATCTATGCCGATCACGTTATACAGGAAAGTGGCAATTAGACCTGACACTCGAGTTACAAATGTTAATGTAAATCTCGGCTCTTTACTTTTTTACAAATGTTATACTCATAAATAAATTCGATAAATGTCTTCAGCAGTCATTCAATTTAGTTTAAATGTTTTATTACCGTTATATTATATTATCTGTAACATATTCTTGAACAATATATTAAAGATTGTACAAAAATATTTCTATTCAATATATTGTTTGTTTTACTAACTTTACTAGATACGAAAACGAACTCTCACTTAGAAATCATTTCTAAGAAGGCTAATGTACACAAATCTCTACTAGCCCTCTTTGCCTGCTTTAACGTGTCTCAAACTTCTAAAACTACTATAAAGCAGACGCCAGCATAGCTAAAGATGTCTAAAGCACTGTTTGTTCGACGCCTTTGGTTGGATAAACGCACTGGAAGGTTGTAACATAAATTTAATAAAATCCTCGGACACTGATCGACCAACAGGCGCATACAATAATTTCTAGCAGTCATGCGGGTGCCGATGAATAACTATTAAAAGAAGAAGCAAATGAGAGATGCATACTATGGCTCACTTCTTCCCTTTTTTTATTACTTCAAGAAAGTATTTAAGGATAAGAGAAACTGCTAGCTTTTCTCAGCTAATGGGAAAGACCGGTTATCTCTATAAAATATCTGCCTGACTCTTACAAAGGAAACATCTGAAGTGCTATTGGAAGCAAGCAGATAAGAAAAGTCGCCAAATTCCTCACATTCTACTTAAAGTCTTCGTAAGATAATCTGGGCCTTATCTGAGGATGAAGAGGAAACAAAGGGTAGATGGATGCTGCTTGCTGTATAAAAGAACTTCCTCTTTCAATTGTGGATCGATGTTTACACACTTTGGTTTTGGCGTAAGGGGGGGGTATTATACTTGATATTGGAATATTTGTAATGAGGTCTGCCTATTGTTAAATTTTCCATTAGTGGATAGACGTCACAGGCCATCGTAGGAGAGCGGATACAATGGAGAGTAATTACAAATTGATCACCTTTGTGATTCTGTCATGTGCTAATAGATGGTGCTAGAAACAGGAAACCCTCTTCTTCATATCAAGAGATCTGTGCATTTTTTTTAAAAACTTTAGTCCAATTATGCAATTTAAGAATCGAGACAAAACAACTGGTTCTAAAATAAATGTAAAAAATATCTGGTTTAAGGTTACCTAAAAAAAACGCTAATGGAAGTAACAATCGGTTTTTTTTTCTTTAAATTTAAGGGTCATTTATCAACTTGAGCACACATATGTCTTGATAATGTATTCGCATTTTCTTCTTTAGGAAAAAGGATAATTAAACTCCCTTCTCAAACGCTTGTGGTAAAATTCTGTAAAATGCATCCAATAGTAGCACCAATAAATCGTCTATACATGTTAGTTGCAAACAACGTTAGAAGCATTTATAACTCTTATATCTTAGGTTACCTTATACTACTACTAGAGGGCAGTAGTATAAGATAACTACACAGTTAGTTGCAATCAACGTTAGCACTGCCCTCTAGTGGTAGTATAAGGTAACTAAAGATATAAGAGTTATAAGTGCTTCTAATTAAATAAAAAAAAATAAGTGAATTTCAGTATGGATTATTATTATTAAAAATAACTGAGACATAAGCAACAGGAAAGAATAATATGGTCATTTATTCTCTGTAAAAGATTCACATGTACAATCATCAGCATTTTACACATAACTGCAGTGAAATTTCTCGGTTTTTTTTTTTTTTTTTTTTTTTTTTTTGGCACAGGAAGTTGCGCGCGCGGTATTGCAAAAAGGGAAGGTATTCAAGCTCAAGATATCACAACTGGTACCTGCTAGTAGAAATACAAAATATACAGGAATATGCTCGAACTGGGCTGTACACCTCAAAGCACCACGTTACGCGATCTCTCAAATAAACCAGCAGCAATATGTAGAGAGAGAGAGAGAGAGAGAGAGAGAGAGAGAGAGAGAGACAGAGAGATAGATAGAGGAAGAGAGATAGAAAGTTGACTAATTGCAAATATCACAGTCTGGTAAAATTTTGTTGTCATATTTATTCCTATAGTCCATAGGTATTTAAACCTCGTTTTGAATTTCGTATTTCCATAGAACAGAAAGAGAATAATATACTTCTTGGCACCAATCATGACATATCATAGACGTAATTATGTAAACATATTAGCTTCTCAATAATTTCAATTCCTAATTCTATTTCAGAACTTTGTATTACGATGTACAAGCATAGGAGGCATTTTATGTCCTCCTAAAATGTTTTTTAATATTATATTCAAGTTTTTTAAACATTTATTCAGAATATGAAGAATAAAATGAAACAAACCCATAAGAAACTTCATTTTTAAACCATACTTTACTGAGTAGTGAGTGTTAGATTAGTAAATGGCTTATTTTAGTATATTTAGTGCTGCCATCTGTTGATAATGTACGAATTTTTAATTTCGTATAAAAACCTAGAAAAACTGAGCGGATACTTTTAAATAAAATAAGACGAGACAGGTAGAAG
This sequence comes from Typopeltis vanoorti, assembly GCF_054136105.1. Taxonomy (NCBI): domain Eukaryota; kingdom Metazoa; phylum Arthropoda; class Arachnida; order Uropygi; family Thelyphonidae; genus Typopeltis; species Typopeltis vanoorti. The sequence continues at coordinate 96,900,754 of NC_143557.1, read as the reverse complement.
GCCGATACTGGTTTCAGCAGGGCTACTGATTGATCACATATGACAGCTAGTCACTCATTCATTTCTCTAAGGAACAGATTGACTTTGATCCTGTAACTGAAAAGATTATGAATGGCAGTTGAGTTCTTCAAATGACCTCTGGCAGTTTTTTTTTTTTTTAGATTCTTAAAAGAAAGGGGATTTGTCGTGAAGAACAAAACTATAATAATTCAGCTATGTTGAGCAGAACTGCCATAAATGAGTTTATAACCAGATAGCTCATTTTTCAGCTTATATAATTTAAAATGCGAAAAAAAAAAGATAATCAATTTATATACTGAAACGGACTCATATGTCAATACTTATATACATTGATATGCCATCGCAGTAAATAAACAGTTGTCTAACAATGCAGCGACACCTGCCGGAAAATCGGATTTTTCAATCAGTGAATATAACTACTAGAACTACTTTTGTCTCTTCTTTTTTTTTTAATCTTGCCACTTGTCTCTTAGCTGTATTTTTTTTCTAAAGCGACATAAAATCATATAATACTTATGCGGCACATATTGTACATCGTAAAAACTGCATTCATTACATTCAATTCATCTTTTTTTATGTTTATGAGTAAGCAAATAAGAATACTACAATCGACTACTGTTGAGTCAATATAAAAACATTATTGTCATTTTACACATGTCGTTGTCGTTGCTTAATTTTGAATATGGGAACTTCCCAATTTCATAGCAAAGCATACTATCTATTGGCATTTTTACTATTATCCTAATGACTTTAAAAGATCAAAAAAGCATGCTTTAAGTAACGAAGATACCCCATTTTTTCGTAGTACAGTTTAATCTTTCACACGTATTTAAAAATAGTGTTCCATTCTAATTACCACCAATTAAGTAAGTTTGGGATTTCTTCACCTCATGCAGGATAGAGCGAGAGAGAGAGAGAGAGAGAGAGAGAGAGAGAGAGAGAGAGAGAGAGAGAGAGAGAGAGAGGGAGAAGAAAGAATGCACGGGCCAATTTGCACAAATATTTGTGCTTTCTATCAGTAGGCATCTGATATGTATAAAATGATCCGCTAAAGTGTTTATAATACACCTTAGTATCGTTTACGCAAAAAGGTCAAGCCAAACGCTAAGAGGTCACACATCTATTATATACATTACATACCTAGAACTGGCAAGGCAGCAGAAGTGTGGATTTATTTTACATTTTTTTCGTGTAGGCAACTTTTTTAAGGTTTATCAATGTTCTAAAAATTTTAATCAGTACAAAACCATTTTTTTTTTTTACCGAAACTGATTCGTATATTTCGGTTCTGTAGCGAGGATTATTATATTCATCATACAGTTTGCAATTTTATGCAAAAATTCATAACCATTACTGAATGGATGCATAAAATTAGCCAATAAACCATAAAACTGAAGGCCATTGGATATATTTTCGTTTCTATTGTTGTTGTAAGTCTATTAAAAGTTTCACAGATAATTATGGGTATTCCATGTTCTAATTAACGGCTTAATATATTAAGGTGGATTTCAAGCTTATCACTTGGCCCTCACCACTCCATCGAAAGACACAAACAGATCAAACTGTTATAAGAAAGAGAGATAACACCAAAGTTTGTGATCTAATGGCATTTCAGTATCATTCACGTAAATGACGAGTTCGGGAAGAATCCATATAAAAAGGATGCAAACCTTTGTCTTTAACACGGGAAGTACAAATTAGGCCTTTATATCTTGTTCCGGTTGGGAGCACCACACATCGTAACACAGTCATTATTAAGTTTATTTTTCTTCATTGCAATCCCACATCTCGACACCGGTGGTTGTTGGCACCAACCTGAGCGACATCTGGTGGTGCGTAGAAAAAAAAATCGTGTCACGGATAGAGATCAGCAATGCTTTTATCACACTATCACGATTGAATCGTGTTTTCACCAAGAAGCACAAAATATTATCCAATCACGCGCACTTAGAGATCACCTAATAGTGGGGGAAGACGCGAAATGTTGTAGGACGGCAGAATCAGGTCCGCTATGAAGTTCCTGCTCGATCCCTTGTTGATGTAAAGGATTTTGCTTGTTGATAAGGTCCCGCGTAACTTCTAGGTGTTGTCTGATATAATCCACATTCGGATGTGCTTCTGTTGCTTGAGCGAAGCATTGTTCCGCCCGTCGCAGTTCACCTCTTTCCACATACACCACGCACAGATTGTGTAATCCCTTCACGTTGTCTGGATCGATGCTGAGAACTTTCTCATAGCACTGCAAATAGAAGGAGAAAAAAACATTAATGCCTTTGACTAGCTTGGTTACACACAGAACAATAAGAAACGGCCCTCTAGTGGCAATAATAGGAAACGAAAAAAATAATAATTATTTACTTGTTTTAATTAAATGCACTAAACTTCTTTAAAGATAAAAATTGGCGAAATTAATTATTATATTTATTAAATCTGCTATATAAATTATTACTAAATTTAATAATAATTTATTAACGCTGTATTTAAAAATCTAACAAAACAGATTAATAATATAGAATAAAATACAAAATACTGATTTCAATACAGCCCTATAGTGGCAATAATAGCAATAATTACTATTAAAGTTTTTTTGAATTCAATGCATCGAACTTCTATATTAATAAATAAATACAGAGATTTATTTTGATATTTATATTATTTCATATAAATTATTATCAAACTTATAATAATATCAATATAATGCTAAAAATGTTATACTTCAAAAATCAAAGTAAAACACATTAATTTTTTATTCACACCATTCAGATGCTGAACTTCCAGCCACAATATAAGATTCTGGTGCAAAGTTCTTAATTCAGGTGTTAATCAACCGTGAGATGCGGTGATTAATATACTTGGTGGGTAATGGATGGCAATGCTGTAGCCAATGAAGTTCTAACTGAGGCTCGGCTGTTGCTGTTACCCTCTTGCCATGATCAGAGAGAGCATTAGTAGCTCAATAACACCTTATCCCTACACTGCCCTCTACAGATAACGGGAATGATGAAAAGCATTCTTGCTTTGCCCCTTTAAGCCAGTCCTTATGAGGACTTCCTAATTCTGAAACTTTTCACCAGACGTAATGTTTGGTAAAATCATACCTTGGCACAATTCTATCAAATATCTGGGAGTTCATCTTGATAGACGTCTAAATTTCAAGTCACATATAGATAGTGTCGCCACTAAAGCAAGTCAGACCACAGCACAGCTATATCCACTTTTCAATAGGAACAGCTTCCTCTACAAATCAGTGATCAGACCACAACTAACTTACGTCTCTCCAACCTGGGGTCACTCAGCTGAAAGCAATATCAACAGACTACAGACAATCCAGAATAAATGCCTAAGAATGGCATTTAATGCCCCGTAGTTCATCAGAAACATCCAATTACACAAAAAAGCCAATCTTCCAGATATCAAGACCTACATGATGGACATTGCAGAGAAATTCTTCACAATCACAGATAATCAGCTAATTCGACAGGCAGCCGGCTACAAACTCTGAGATCGTTTCAAACATAAAAAACCGAAATCCTCCATCGCAAGAGAAAGCTGATACAGCCTCAATGCTCACAATGAGCGGGTAAATTACCCACAATAATCGCACAAACTAAACTCCACATGATGGGATGAAGAGTCAAGGACTCAGTCCATCAACCAATTAAGTTCAAAGTTCCTAATTATGAACTTTCCTATTAATTTCGCTTATTTAATTAAGAACTTTAATTAATTTTTACATTTTTTAAATTTAAATCAATGTGGGAGGTGTCATTAGACAATGGCTTTCTTTAAGTAAAGATAATATTTAAAAATCCCTTCTTTACTCTATCGCTAATTAAGACAACCAAATAACTTCCTAAACTTAGAGTGGTACTAGCATGAATTAGCGGGGGGAGGAGGGGGAGAGAGAGAGAGAGAGAGAGAGAGAGAGAGAGATTCAACATTTTAATTAGTTCTTTACCTCTTCGGCTGCTTCTAGATCACGTAGATGAGTTATGTGAATGTCAGCTAGTAGAATCAATCCATTGACGTGGCTCGGATGGTGCTAAAGACAAAGATATGAATGTTAAATTGGAATTTATTAGGAGATGTCTGTAACAAAAACAATATATTGCAATGTCTCTTTTCCGTATGATTTGGGACTAGAAATAGTTGGAAGAAAAATACTAAAGATATGACGAGATTTACACGTGGATGTAAAATGTTAATTAAGAAATATGTCTTATATTAATGACAAAAAAAATTTTCTATTTACCTGTAAAAGTTGTTTTAAGTAACCAATTGCTTCCAGCGGCCTATGTTGCTCCGATAACAAAAGAGCCAAATTAAATAAAGCACCCCTGGAATTGGGTTGCATCTAAAATAGAAACAGTTTTATTTTAATCCCAACATTAATTCATCAGAAATACAAACAGCAAATTATGTTAGAAAGCAATCTATGCTCAAAATCAAACGAATAACAAAAATCTAAAATCCTCTCGCGTAGTTAAAGACAAAATGATGGCTTTGAATGATTTGATAAGTCTGTTTTTGATTATTCAACAAGAGATTTTCCCTGAAAGCATTGATTCGTTGACAGATTCGATCTCAACTCCGTGATGGCTGAAGGGTAGAGTCAAGTTACCCACCCATCTTCAAAAACGAAAATATTGATTAATTATTTTAATATATTTTTATTTTTTTTAATTCAATATGACGTGTTGTTGAAGCTCGTATCAGTTATTATTATGAAATAACTTTAACTAATTCATTCAAAATTTCAATCTCTCTCTCTCGGACTGAAATGTTTCAGTTACGAATTCCGATACTAACTTGGTCGACATATTAATAAAGTTACGTTCAGGTATGTCATCAGTTTTGCCTAATGATTTATTGATGGCAAAAGGTCTTCGCTCCATAGCTTTTCCAATATGTGCACCGTTCATTTTATGAATCATCAATAATACACACGCACACTGGATCAATATAACTTAAGTATTGTAAACGGAGAACTTCCAATATTTCATGTTCTACAGAGCTTTAATCGGAAAACTCCACTGATTACTATTTAAAACAAATTCTAAAGCAATACGCAAATTAGCTAGGCTAATTCTGCATCGTTTTTATAACGAGTTAAGTCTAATTCGAAATACTTACTTGAACTGCTTTTCTGAACCACTGTTCGGCACTTTTCACATCATTATTTTCCACTGCAAGAAGTCCTAAATTGATGTAAATCCTTTCGTTCTGTTTCCCTTGTACGACCATTCTTTCTAGCCTGGTTAAAAGAAAGATAACGTATTTTATTTGAATATTGATCACTAAACTACAATTTTTATTTAATTTTAAATAATTTTATTCTAAAATAAACGCATCGTTGCAAGCAACCTTTATATCATTTGAAAATTTGGAATATGAAATTGTCCTCACTATGACACTGAACGTAAATTTGAAACGTTATGTAGAATATGCGACTAATCGATTATCCTCTTTCTGATTGGATAGTCGATCAAATACTAAACATGAAACATAACAGAGTTTCATGTTTAGTATTTGCAACTTTGTAGTTTTTTTTCATTGAATAGCACAATGCAGTCAAATTAATAAATATTTAATCATTAATTAATAATTTAATTAATAAGCATTTAATTAATAAACATTTAATCATAATCAAATATTTATATCATCATTCATTATTTTGATTTTTTATTCAAAAATAATTTATTATAATTTTTTAAATAATATTCTTAATCTAATTTATATACCAAAATAAAATTTAGATCGTAAATCTATATTAAAATTTGTATATTCAATAATAGCATGTGATGGACTTGTGGAAAAAATGGCGGCCCGTATGTTAGTGTTTTGTGTCGTGTATTATTGATGATAGAATTAAGTCAGATGAGTCATTGTGTTGTTAATTAGTGGCGATAGTTTTTGAATGAGGTAAGTGTTCTTCATTTTCTGAGGTTTTTTTTTGAGGTGTAATATTTGCTACCGATGCTGGTAGATCGATTTGATCTACGGGATATATACATAGAGTAAATTTTATGCTGGTAGACACCTAAGAGTGTCTACGGGATTTGCTAGTGGACCCTCAAAAGTCCACAGGATTATCTTTGCCTGCTCGGGCACCTGAGGGATCTCTACTCTTTCTCCATCTGTGTCTCAACACATTTTAATTCTTGAAATGGAAAAACTTCTGAATGAGACCAAATTCGAAGAAGTTTACAGGGAATTCCTCAGACTGGGAAAGCTACTGAGTGATAATTGGCCGGGAAAAGTTAAACTGTATGACACGTTTCCCCCCGAATGTGTCTCAGACGCTGTCGCTGAAGATCATTTAGAGTCGATGCCTTCTACTCCTTCAGACTTTGTAGAAGTGCGTGCTCGCAAAGTTGTCGCTGAAGATCATTTAGAGTCGATGCCTTCAGACTTTGTAGAAGTGCCTGCTCGCAAAAAGCGAAGAACAATAGAAGAACCGCACAATGACAATACTGTAATGGAACAGGATTCTCAGGGTTCGGTCGACGCTACTTCTCCCAAAGAAAAGGTGCCTCCGGTCATCCTTAGAGAAAAACAAAAGTGGGCAGCTTTACGATCCACAATGTCCAATCTGCATATTGGCTTCATTAAGGCCAAAAACATGGATGAAGGCATAAAGATTCAGCCAGCAACAGTGACAGACTATAGAAGGTTGACCAAGGAACTGGACGACAGAGGCATTCAGTATCATACCTTTGCGCTCAGTTCAGAAAAAAATTTAAAAGTAGTCCTTCGTGGTGTCTGTGAAGACATTGACACAGCAGAAATCGCTGCTGACCTAAATTCTCAGGATCTGCCACCAGTCAAAGTGAGCAGAATGTACAAAACAGACAAAACTCCCATGCCATTAGTCCTTGTTGCGATTCACAAAATATATAAGGATATCTACAACTTAAAAACAGTCTGTGGTCTCATCGTTACACCGGAACCACTCCGTAAAAGATCATCTTCTGGGCAGTGCCACAGGTGCCAAAAGTTTGGCCATGCCCAGAATCTATGCAGAGCAGAATACAGATGTTTAAAATGTGGAGACACTCACCCAACCAATACCTGCACTAAGCCAAGGACCACCTCGGCCAAATGTGCCAACTGCAGTGGCCCTCATCCGGCGAACTATAAAGGATGTACTCAACACCCAAAGAACAGACGGATGGAGACAATCAGTCAGCCCTCCTCCTACAGTACAAGAACACCAGCGGCCCAGACATCAAAACCGGAGACTCAGCGACCACAGTCGGAGACCTCCAACCAAAAGCAAACAAGAAGTTATGCCGATGTGACCCGTACAATTAGGCCAATTCCAGAACAAAATCAATCAAGAGCACCTAAAAACCTAACAGCTATTATCACGGCCTCACTAGCAAACATGCTACAAAATTTTAGCCTATCAAATCCCACTGAAACTTCCACTAAAAGATTTCTTCGTGAAACACAGGTCATCCTCACAGCTCTCATAAATGAATAGTAACAAACTCATTCCAGCATCTCTTCAAATAGTTGCTTGGAACGCAAATGGCCTCAAAAATAAAATCCTGGAACTCCGTGCCTTCACATCTAGGTATCAGCCAGATGCTATTCTAATCAGCGAAACTCATCTAAGACCCTCAGACAACCCTACAATAAGGAGCTATCACCTATACAGAAATGACAGACTACTCTACAGAGGCGGTGGCACTGCCATCTTCATTAAAAACTACATTAAGCACCACTCTGTGAGCATTCCTTCAACCACTAACCTTGAGATCACAGGAGTGGAAGTAGTCACCAGCTCCACTGGCAAACTGAAAATCTACTCAGCTTACAACACTCCCCAAAAATCTCTACTTCACTCAGATCTAAATGCCATCTTAGGCATCAGAGGGCCCACCATTATTGCCGGGGATCTGAATTCCAAGCATCCTGCGTGGAATTGTTCAACCACAAACAAGAATGGTTGCATCCTTTTCAATTACTTAGGATCAAGCAACGCTGTTGTGGCAGGCCCCACCGAACCAACTCATCTCAGTACGTTCGGCACTGCTGACATCCTGGATATAGCTATCCTGCAGGATATTAAACTTCAGTACAGTATCATATCTATGAATGAACTATCATCCGATCACAATCCAATTCTACTGCAGCTAGGAAATCAGGAATTCCTGTGTCCTCCTTCTCACTCCTACATTGTATGAGAAAGACTGTCAGCAGCACTCAAGGATTATATTGGACCTGTTCCTCACATACGCACAAAAGAAGAAGTAGAAACTGCAGTTACAAATCTCACACAACAAATTAATTCTGCTATAAAGGTAGCTTCCTCCTACAAATCTGCCCGCAAGCCAGATCGCTTGCCTGAAGACATCATGAACTTAATCAGAGATAAAACCAGAGCTCGAAAAAGATTCCGCAACACGTGTGCACCACAAGACAAAACAAATCTAAACAGACTAAATGGGGCAGTAGGAGATGCACTGAAAGCTCACAGAGACTATGTATGGGATGAAAAGTTATCCTCCATTTCACCTAGTGATCACTCCATCTGGGGACTACTGAAAAATACCAAAAACAAAGGCAGATCCCTTCCCCCAATATTAACTGATCAGGGCCTTGCTCACACAGATGTGGACAAAGCAGAGGTTATAGCGCACAGCTTGGAAGAGCAATGCAAGCCTTCGTATGGAAACCTTGACTTTGGCCACATACATAAGATCCACAGCAAGGTCAGACACTCACTCAAACTTCCTATCACCAGCACTGACCATATTGCATCAACATCACCTGCTGAGATATATGACATTATTAAAAATCTAAAGAACAAAAAAGCTCCTGGACCAGACGGCATTACTAATCGTGTGATTAAACTTCTGCCCCGGAGGGCAGTAGTGTACCTGACCAGTATAATAAATGCAATTTTAAGATTTCACTATTTTCCTTCCACCTGGAAACTGGCTGACGTAATTCCCATACATAAGCCAGGCAAAGACTCACACCTACCCCAAAATTATCGTCCAATCAGTCTCATCTCAAATCTGGGTAAGGTTGCAGAGAAGGTCATCCTCTCACGACTTCAGACCTCAACAAATGACCTAAACATCCTTCCAAAAGAACAGTTTGGTTTTAGGCAACACCATAGTACTACCCAGCAAATCCACAGAATTGTTGAATACATCACAACCAGCTACAACTGGCGCCAGTGCACAGGTGCTGTTTTCCTAGACTTATCCAAAGCATTTGACAAAATCTGGCATTTTGGACTCCTGCACAAGCTTATCTCAGCCGGCATCTCACCTAAAATGGTTCATTTAATCCACTCATATCTTCAAAATAGATCAATGCAAGTAAAAATCAACGGTTCTACATCCTCCCAGCGCCACATCTTTGCTGGAGTGCCGCAGGGATCTCTACTGGCTCCATTGCTGTTCTCTGTATACATGTCAGACATCCCACACAATCCGATGACTTCCATTTTGGCCCTATATGCAGACGATACGGCAATACTATCCAGATCTCTCAGACCCCTTTTCATTACCAGAAAGCTTCAAGAAAACATTCTAAAGCTGGAGGGTTGGTTCTCTAAGTGGATATTGGAAGTCAACCCCCAGAAAAGCTCAGCCGTTCTTTTCTCAAAAAGGCCAATGTTTCCTGTAGGAGATTTGTTACTATTCAATACTAAAATTCCCTGGAAGTCAGAAACAAATTACCTGGGTGTAATTCTCGACAAAAAGCTATCTTTCAATCAACACATCAAGTCTGCATGCACAAAGGCATCTAAAGCCATAGCACAGATCTATCCGCTAATTAATAGAAATAGCAAGCTCAGCAACAGAATCAAATTGCAGCTATACCAGTTGACGATTCGTCCTATAATCACCTATGCCTCTCCGGCCTGGAGCCACACCTCTAATGCTAACATCATCAAAATACAGCGAGTGCAGAACAAATGCCTGAGAATGATTTTGAACGCCCCGTGGTATGTTAGAAACACTCAACTCCACAGAGACACAAATATTCCCTATAATTTCTCTTTTCTACTATCCTTAGCCACCAAGTTTTTCCTAAAGACGTCCACACATCCCAACGATTTGGTTCAACAAGCTACAGCATACGACCCAACGGACATATTCAAATATAGAAGACCAAAAGCTATATTGGCCTCCTTTAGTGATGCATAATCTCCATGCCCAATCAGGGCGATCATTCTGCTCATAAATTTTACCTTCACTGCAACCACAACAGATAGCGGGGAATATGAAAAGCATCTTGCTTCACCCCTAAAGACATAAATGTCAATTGTCAATTGTCAATAATAGCATGTCGTTTCCCGTGTGGTGGCTGGAATAAGAATAGCACCAATGTAACCTGTGCGCACCAATGCAAATCCAAGCATATCGTAAGAGGCGACTAAATCGACGCTGAGATTCGAGAGTTTGAGTTATAAAAAAATAAAAATTTTAGAAGAATATATTTTTTAAAATTTTCAAAAAATATATTCTTAATCTGATTTATATTAAAAGTAATTGATTATAATTTGTTTTTAAAAATATTCTTAATATAATGTATACACCAAGATAAAATTTAGATCGTAAATATATATTCAAATTTGTTCAATAATAGTCATGTCCCGGGGAGGGTGAGAGGACTTCCAGGGTAACAAATGGCAATGCTCTAGCCAATGAAGTTTTAACTGAGGCTCGGCTATTGCGGTTACCCAGCCATGACTAGAGCTTTTTTAGCTCAATAACACCCCATCCACACAGATTTTCTTCATTCAGATGACGGGATAAAGAGTCAAGGATGGACTCAGTCCATCGCCCAGTTCTTATCTTATAAGAACTAAGCCATGTCCCGGTTAGCTGGATCGACCGTGAGGTGCGGTGATTAATAATTAATACCCTTGGAGGGTAATGGATGGCAATGCTGTAGCCAATGAAGTCCTAACTGTGGCTCAGCTATTGCTGTTACCCTCCTGCCATGATCAGAGCTTTAATAGCTCAATAACACCTTATCCCTACACTGTCCTCTACAGATAAGGGGGAAGATGAAAAGCATTCTTGCTTCGCCCCTTTAAGCCAGTCCTTATAAGAATAAGCCATGTCCCGATATGGTGATATGTAGCGTGAGATCCAGGGTAACGGATGGCAATGCTGTAGCCAATGAAGTTTTAACTGAGGGTCGGCTATTGCTGTTACCCTCCTGCCATGACCAGAGCTCATAGCTCAGTAACACCCTATCCTTACATTGTCTTCTACAGATAACTGGGAATATGTAAAAAAGCCTAAATATCTGTAACTAAAAACAGTATCTCAAGTGTTGTCGTTGATTATGATTAATGATCTGTGATTAATGAATGTGATATAAAATAGGATATATAATACTTTATTATGATCATGTATATGATCGACTAATATTATATGTTCATTACAGAAAGATCATTATTTATTACTTTAGATATGTGGTAGTCGATATAACATTACATCAGTACTGTGGATGGATTAAAGACTTTTGTTTTATTATTTTATGCTTTAACATAGTCTCGAAATTCTCTAGTAGCGAACTTCAGGATAGAATTATGTCAGGTTTGTTTAGATTCCATCTATATGGAAAAGAAACGTCAGCATGGGGGATTATCACACTCATAATTAACAAAATCGTACAGCGAAAAGCTACGTGATATACTTAACTGTTAGTCCCCCCCCCTCTTCTAGAAGTAAATCAAGACTGATGTAATTGCTTATTCAAATTATTATTCTTATTATTATAATAAGAATTTCTCAAATAGTTTATTAAGAGAGATCATGGGTATGTTTTGGATGACTCAGAGTGATTCTTAGATCAATCTTCCAGATTTAAATAATTTTTAATCAAATCAAATCACGTTTCCCATTAGATGAATCATGCATCATTTTAATATTCTTCTCTTCTTATTGAGACCACACAAAATGATTATGTAATGTGGTGCTTTTTTTAAATCCAAAGTGGTAATGATATCACTTGAAAAATTGCGACAAAAAAAACTACTTGCTAAAACAAGAACTTAAAAGCATGCGCTGAAACATGTTTTATGTAAATTTAATTTGAAAAGTATTTCTATTAACAGGTACAAAGTATGTGTATATAGAGTGGTTATACAAGAACATCGCTATTTATCCTTTTTTTATTTTTAATTTCACTATTATTTATTTCTACGACTTATTATGTTTAATTTGAAATAACCAACAGCTTCTAAAATTAAAATTGTTTAAAATAAGGAGCGCAAAGTAAATTTTTAATAAACTAAGTCCTCAACTTGTTTTCTCTCGTCATATCATGACGTCCATTTAACATTAAATAGATGATAAACTATTACAGCATTATAAAATAGTGTAAAGAAAATATATGCTCACCTGTCTCGCGCCAGATTTTTATGAAGTGACATGCCAGATTCTTGGATTAGGATGGCAGAAAAGACCAGTGACTTCTGGAAATAGAAAATCGTAAAAATCAGATTAACAACAGAACATGTCAACGCAAACTATCATAGTGAAAATGTGTGAAATGATCTTTTGCTTGAAAGACAACAATTAATTTGTTAAAAACTAGACTGCGTAGTCCTGAAAGCAATTCCATAAAATGGGTTACTATTTTAAATATCACTTCCTCAAAAATTAGGATCTGGTGGATTGTTTTGATTAAGCCAAAGAAACGAAAGCTTTTCAATTGCGCATGTTTTCGGTTTATATGTTTATGGAGGGGAAGAGAAAGTCTAGCTTCCAGTAGTGAAATACCCTGCCACCTTCTTACGATAAACAGCAGTTGCCCCATGATATTACAGATCGATAGAATTATTGTTGAACAGAAGTGTTGGATGGTGCAAGGAACTCTCGTGTTTTGCCGAGAAAGGTGTTTGGAGTTGTATTCTTACACAACTAGGAAATAATATACTTGAGTGAAATAGAAAATCTTTAGAAATAACGTAAACCACATGATCAAAGCATCTTTATGAGCGCAGTACTAATAGCATCTTCACTTACTTTAGAGTACGGCTACTTCGTTAAGGACCGAAGATCCAAAGCGTCATGAGGACCGTAGGTCAGAAGGGTATCTTTGGTCATTTCTTTATTATTATTTGAATTATTTGCTACTTAAAGTTGATTAATACATTTGGTTTGTTTAGTACTATTTCTATTGAATGGAAGATTACTAATTGGGTGTTTAATTGAGCATGAATACTCATGCTGTGATGAGCAAATTGTTCTAAATTCAGTCTCTTTGCCTTGACTGGTGTATTTTTTGTTAATGTAAACAAGTAATGACATTTTCGATGGTACTAAACAATCGCATCTGTTGAAGATCCTTATTAACGTGTGCCCATAAGTAATTTTTAAATATCTTAATCATTACTGCTTGTAGCTTAACCTCGAGTGATTTCTATAAATAGCTAAACGTGTAAATTAATTAAAAAAGAAATTAATTAGGTCCTTTACTCAGTTATTTTATTTCAGAATTAAAAAAAAAAGTCTCGTTTCAGATTATTTCAAGCGGTAATTATTTCAATTTAGGATTAAGCTAAGAGTGCAGTTAAATATCATGTAAATGCCCAAGGCAAAGCAAATAAAGCTTCCTGTACATCCCTCCGTCCCTTCCCCTTCACTTCCTTATTAAATACACCGTCTGAGGAGAAAATGCTTTCGTTGTTATTTTCAAAATTCAGCCTCTTAGGATAAGGTTTCCCGTTGCTTGAGTATTCGCGACGAAATATTGATCGGTCCGCTTACCTCATGATCCGGGTTGATTTCTAACGCCTTATTAAAAAGCTGCAGAGCTTCCTCACTCCTTCCTTGATCCATCAACACGACACCTAGCTGTAACAAAAAGAAATAAAAAGGGCGTTTCAAGAAATTTTCGGATTATATTTAAGAAGAGATTTTTTGGGAGCTTCAAACTCTGTGAAGCAAGAAGATATTTAGTATAAAAACTACATTTTCAAGTAACAGATCTGATAGCGTTATTTTTCTTTTCTCAGAAAACATGAATAGATTCACTTTTTTTATATTATTAGTGAAAAAAAAAAACGAGTAATAGCAAGATAGTTCGCATTCTTTCCTGTAGATGGCAGCTTGGCTACCGTTTAGCTAATTAGAATTAATTTAAACTGCATGCGTAGTTGTTGTACATTTAATTAGCAAATATCGAGAAATCATTAAATATTTATGACATTAATATATACTCTGCTAAATATATCTAGGCAATTAGCGTTGGATGAATTCAAATACACTCACGTTATAATAAAGGTCTGGATTGTTGTCATCATATTTGAGAGCCCTGTGGTACATAGCCTCTGCTTCTTTAGTCCTGCAATTAGAGTCAATGCGATAATCAATATTCATTTTTATTAAGTAGAAATAATATGCCTGAAATGACTGTTATTTGGTATTTTAAATAGAATGAAATATTTTATCATTGTTTTCGAATCTGTTTGAACTTTTGATGACACTGTTTGGTTTCAATGGCATTTCGACCGAAGCAATTAAGGCAATTAGACTAGCATAATACTATCCATAATACATAAAACTAGCATACGATTATCCGACATAATCTTAACTAAAGAAATGAACTAATTTTGACTAATGAATTAACTGGCCTTTATAGGGGAGAACTGTCCATCTTCAAAGAGATTCGAGAATCATAGGCTGAGTGCAAAGATGAATGAGTTAAACAATGAATTAGTCTTAACTCATTTCCATAGAGATTTAATTCGTTACCATAGAGACAAAGCAACAATGCGATCGAAATGGACAAAACCATTGTAGAATGGTTATAATCAAAATTAATTTTATTTTATAACCATAATAAACAGGGTTAGTAGACGGCAGGTTAGTCTAAATAACATGTTTAATATATAGGTGCATATAAAATATGCACCTATATTTTAAATGTCTAGTCTGTATATTTGGTTTTCTTTATTTCATTTCGTAATTATTTTGTTTTCGTAAAACTAGAAATATTTTTCATTGACTGTTGAGTATCACAAACAAGTCACTGCTGCCTTACGAGCCTCCTGATCCAGTACTCGTGAAATGTGGTCGTATAATGCTTTCTTAATATAAATAATAATAATAAACACTGCTCTTACAAGAACAGTAAGAAACCCTATTGAATTTCTTGTAAGGTTAAATAGAGATCATATGTTCACTCTAAATTAAACAAACAGGTTAATTAAAATTTTGAATAAATTATTATAACTGGATGGTTTAGTACGCAGCTACAGCCGTTAGCGAAACGACCAAATTGGCCTTTAGTGTGTGTGTGTGTTGGGGGGGAATATCCCCAACTTCGCGTATCTGACAAGATTGACTTCCCTTCTTGTCGAAGGTCCGCTGAGGGGAGAAGAAAGCAACTGGAAAATAACACCGGCAGTCCCAAACTGAGCCGGCTCAAGGTGACAAAGTGCGAATCGGTCAAAGTGGAGCGCACGCACGCACACACACACTCATTGATGTGAAGGCATCCCCGCTGGTGGCACAATGTTTGGGATGTAGGGGAGTGGGGAAGGGAAACACGGAGTGGGATTGCACTGAACGCTTGGGTGAAGAACGAGGGGCGAGGTAAATGGAAAGAAGGAAATAATTGATGACATTGCTTGAGAACAGGAAAAAAATATATAAAATAAAATGAAAGGGGACAAGTGGAAATACTTTAACATATCAATAAATTCGTGTAAATAGGCAAAGAACTCTTCATCACACTTTCACTGGAATCTGAAGAAAATGTTTGTGTTGTTAAAAAAAAAGAATACAAGAAAAAAGAAAACAGAGTTAGGCTAATTTGAATAATGGCCAAAATGCGTTAAGCTATGAGATCAGTGTATTATAGCGTTAAAAGAGTGTGTTCCCCGATTGGTTTCTCTGTTTGGCAGTATGAAATATCCTGGCAACCTCCATATGAGCAGGCTTAAAAGGAAGAAGAAAAAGAAGCATTTCAGAAATAGATACATGAATAAATTAGGAGAAATGAGATTGAATACATTAAGAGCTGTCCAACGAAATGTGAGATAAAAAATAAAATAATAATAAAAAAAACAGAGAATCTGTCTCTCAAAATGAGAGAGAGAGAGAGAGGTTGATTAATAAAATAACTAATTATTAATAACAGAAGGAATGAGTATATAAGATGCATTTTTCTTAACATTTATATTTAAGAGCATACGGAACAGTATTGTACAAATAACTAATTATATATTTATGCAAATGACGTAAATGACACATTTACGTAAATAAACAGGGCGTGATTCACTTCCCATGAAATTCTGGATTGCGAGTTGTCAACAAATATAATCTTATGCGGAATTATATAAAAATAATGACTTTGTTTTATGCACTTAAAATAATTTAATGAAGTGAATTTCTTTATAAAATTCATATCATTCATTGACTACATGACACTTATTAAAATAGGGATCAGAAACATTTTGTACTTGATCATATTCACATCAGGATTCAAAACAGGAACCGAACTACTACACAGAATGAGAGAGAGAGAGAGAGAGAGAGAGAGAGTAACTATAAAATTATTTATGCCTTAGTGCATTTTCGATTTTAAGATTTACAAAACGTAAGCAATACCAAATATAAATCTCAAAATCGAAAATAATTCTATCCTTCTATTTTATTTTATGTTTAAAATAGAACGTATTTTAGGTGTGTATTGATTTAATGTTTAGTTGACAAATCTTACTAAAGTCAGAGTTGATTTTTTTAATAATTTTAATATGTAATTCTATTCCTGTGTCTCTTTCAACTCTACACACCTAAAATTTTTGAATGATTACTTTGTTCAGTTATATCACCGGTAATTTAACCCTGCTTATGTTTATAAGTATTAAGAATATTAAAAAATATTAATTTAAAGTTTAATATAAATCGCAAATAATTTTCTAATGGTAGCAGTAAAAATTATGAATATCAGTTAAAAATCGACCACGGTATTAAAATATCGTAATTAAATCTGACACTAGAGGGCGTCATAGACTGATCAATCATAAACATCAGGAAATCGGATAATTGAACTGAAACATCCTATCAGATTGACGTAATTGGATATAGTTGTGGAATATCATAGTACTTCAGTAATTGGCAAGAACTTTAAGCTAACAACATACGAACATTTTTTTTTTTTTTTACTTAAAATTGCAATGATATTCATGTATTGGCGAGTAGAGTCCCCTGTTTACAGATTTTAAACCTAATTTTCTTTTCTTATACCAATTATTCTAAAATTCTTCAGCCATTTTATCAAATCCATATAAATTAATATAATTTCTCATGCAAATTAAAGCAGTTTTGGGGAAAAAATGCTATTTAATTTAAGAAAAAAAAGAAGAAGGAGACTGGGGGGGGGGGGGGGGGGAAACTGTCCAAGGGAGCTGCACCGATTTTTCGTTTCTTACTTTTCTTCTTAACGACTTTATTAGCTGCCTGTTATTTAAAGAATTCCCAGCGTCTCTTATTTGGCCAGCTACTGCCTTGCAAAGTAAAGAGAGCTGACGCCCTTATCCCCCTATGATCCCTTCTGATAATGAGATAACGTACGCAATTTAGTCCGTAATTGGTGTTTAGTTATTCCACGTGAATTTAACATTCCGAAAGAGCTTCACCGTCACATGAATACAAATTTCTTAATTTTATCTCCATTTCCAGTTTTGCTTAAACTCAATTCTCCTTAATTACTTCAAGGAATTCCACCATTCTTCCTATAAAAAGATAAACGTGGTCCGTAGAGTTTTCGAATTTTTTTTTTGGATAAATAAATATTCTACAGTGAATCAATTGTACTGTACTTTTCCCTTTCAGAAAATGTGAATGCATTAAGTTAAAACGAAATCGTCTTTCGATTTCAAGATTGCAGTTTTATTTGAAAAAAACTATTGATTTCTTATTTTATGTATTTAAGTTATTTATAACGATATTTAAATAACTTCAATTATTTAAATAACTTAAGTTAGTTAAAAGTTATTTATGAATTTAAAATGAAATAAATTATAGATCCAGCCATATTTTATACCCAAGCATAGAAAGAAATTTTAGAAAAAGTTCCGAAAATGACTTTATTTTTAAGTATGATTTCCACTCCACTAATGTATATTTATATGCAGTATTCAAATGATGCTTTGTTATTGGTTATATTTAGCGCATGCTAAATATCGACATCGATATTTATATTAAACATCGACGATGTCATCTTTCAATTTATATTTATAGACCCCCAAACAGAGTCATAGAATAGAACTCAGATTGTAAAATTCTGTTCATAATATGCAGTCGAGAACTTTATATTTGTACTTACCGATTTAATTTTAGTAATACATCTCCTCTGTTTAAATATGCATCTGTAAAATCAGACCTCAATCGAATAGCTTCTCTGTACAACTGGTTTTAAAGACAAAAGAAATATAATAAGTATTTAGCAAAATATATATGTTAATGTATATTTGTAGTACTTCAGTATTTCTTTAAAAATATTATTTCATTAATAATTAATTTTAATAAAGAGTTTTAACATTTTTGAAAAGAAAAACAATTATTTAATTTGCAGATTTTTGTTAAAACACCATTTTTTTATTTTTATAAGTATTTACTTAATTGGATGCCGTAACACTATTGTAGACTTCCACACAGATGCAGATAAGGCAGAAGCCATACTTAAAAATCTTGAGGATCAGTGCAAACCATCTTATAACAACATTGATTTCAATCATCTGTATAAAATCCACAGACAGGTTAGACATGCACTAAACCTCCCGGATACCAGTGCTGATCATATTGCACCCGCATCACCTGTTGAATTATATGATATTATTAAAAAACTTAAGAACAATAAAGCTCCTGGACCAGACAGCATCTCAAACAGGGTGATCAAGCTGCTGCCTCGAAAAGCTATAGTGCATCTGACCAGTATAATAAATGCAATCTTAAGACTTCACTATTTTCCTTCCACCTGGAAACTGGCTGATGTGATTCCTATACATAAGCCAGGCAAAGACCCACACTTACCGCAGAATTATCGTCCAATCAGTCTCATCTCCAACCTGGGTAAGATTGCAGAGAAGGTCATCCTCTCACGACTCCAAACCTCAATAAATGACCTAAACATCCTCCCTAAAGAACAGTTTGGTTTTCGGCAACACCATAGTACTACCCAGCAAATCCATAGAATTGTGGAATATATCATCACCAGCTACAACTGGCGCCAGTACACAGGAGCTGTTTTCCTAGACCTATCTAAAGCATTTGATAAAATCTGGCATTTTGGACTCCTGCACAAACTTATCTCAGCCGGCATCTCACTAAAAATGGTTCATCTAATCCGTTCATATCTTCAGAATAGAACAATGCAAGTTAAAATTAACGGTTCTATATCGTCCCAGCGCCATATCTTTGCTGGAGTGCCATAGGGATCTCTACTGGCTCCATTGCTGTTTTCTGTATACATGTCAGACATCCCTCACAATCCGATGACTTCCATTTTAGCGCTGTATGCGGACGATACGGCAATACTAACCAGATCCCTCAGACCCCACTTCGTTACTAGAAAGCTTCAAGAAAACATTCTAAAGCTGGAGGGTTGGTTCTCTAGGTGGAGATTGGAAGTCAACCCCCTGAAAAGCTCAGCGGTTCTTTTCTCAAAAAGGCCAATGTCTCCTGCAGGAGATGTGTTACTATTCAATACTAAAATTCCCTGGCAGACAGAAACAAATTACCTGGGTGTAATTCTCGACAAAAAGCTATCTTTCAACCAACATATCAAGTCTGCATGTGCAAAAGCATCTAAAGCCATAGCTCAGATTTACCCGCTAATTAATAGAAATAGCAAGCTCAGCAACAGAATCAAATTGCAACTTTACCAGATGACGATTCGTCCCATAATCACCTATGCCTCTCCAGCCTGGAGCCACACCTCTAACGCTAACATTATCAAGATTCAGCGTGTGCAGAACAAGTGCTTGAGAATGATTCTGAACGCCCCGTGGTATGTTAGAAACAGCCAGCTCCATAGAGACACAAATATTCCATATATTCTCTCTTATCTACAATCCTTAGCTTCCAAGTTTTTTCTAAAGACGTCCACACACCCCAATGATTTGATTCAACAAGCTGCAGCATATGAGCCAACGGACATATTCAAATATAGAAGACCAAAAACTATATTAGCCTCCTATAACGATGCATAATCTCCATGCCCATTCAGGGCGAGCAAACTGCTCGTAAATTTTACCCTCACTGTAACCACGACAGATAGCGGGGAATATGAAAAGCATCTTGCTTCACCCTTAAAGACATAAATGTCAATTGTCAATTGTCAATATTGTAGACTTCGGTAGTTCTTATGACTTAGATATTAGTTTAGTTTTTTTAAGTTAATCAGTTAAGGAAGGTTGAAACTATTTTGTAATTAGCGAATTGGTTTTCTCTAATTATCAGTTCAACTTCTTCCATCACTTTAAAACAGTGTTTCTCAACGTGGGGCGTACGCCCCCATAGGAAGTAATTTGAAAATGTACATGTACATATTTATATTATACTTTTTCAGAACTTAGCTGACTATTATGCTAGAGGGGGGGGGTATCAAAATCTTTGAGACGTTGAGGTGGGGCATGATCCAAAAAACGTTGAGAAACACTGCTTTAAAACATGTAATATAGTGTGAACATAGGTAACAAATCGCGACAAAATAAAACGGCTGCAGATCATTCTGCCACCTGGTGGCACTTCATGTAACCTCGCTAAATATTTCAAAAAAACGTACTTAACAAAAAGCAACATCATTATTACTTACAGCATCTGCTTCTTCTAAACGACTATCGTTTTGGGAAATTAAAAATGCCAAATTTAGAAACAACTGAAGATGACTTGGAGTGACATGTAGATCACGCTCATGTATTTCGGGCTGAGGAAGTAAAGCTTTGGCCTGAAAATAAAAAACGAAAATTCGATTCTAAGAAAGTTATTTCATTACCTGCTGTAACGATTGGTAATAGGACAGGTTAAAGGATCTGAAATTTGTACTAAGCATGCAATGGTGGAGCAGGAGGAATAGATGAAAAGTTAGATTCATTTCCCCTCCCTGCTGAGAAAAAATGCATCACGCAACCAGATCTTTAGAAACACTTTTAGAAAGAGTACTCTTCTAACTGAAAACCATAAATCATTGGTTACACAATCTTGACGACAAACACCGACAAACGTTACTCGAAGTTTGTCGTTGTGGTTGTGTAAAGTGATGATTTATGTCTGAATCTGGCCGGGGAAAAAAAAAAAAAAAAAAAAAAAAAAAAAAAAAAAGCTTTTTTTTTTTGAAGAACATTTTGTCTTGACTGCGAATTTTTTCTCATTTTTATAATCGTCAAAAATATCCTTAATATGGCTGAGATTTAATAGAGCGAGTGTTGAAAAATGGATGAATTCGATGACCGGTTTCTATAGATTTTCAACTTCGTTAAGAGAATGCAACCGTCTGGTAGGGAGAAAAAAAAAAAAAACTCCGGAAATGTATCAATAATGCATTGCTTTCGGCGTATTGTATTGAAAATAATTTATATATCCATCAGTTTCTTGTATCATCTGCAGTTTTTCACATGATTTTACTCAATGTACAGACATTTTTACTACAACCTATGAAATAATGGAACAGATCGTTTCACTGTTGTAGCGTTGGACTTTCATTCTTTTTTTATTATTATTAGGAACAATATTCAGCACGCAGATATGCAAGATTTCTTTCTTCCACTAAATAGCGGATCATATTATCTTTTATTATACAATAACAATTTTAGTTACTTACATAGGGTCGTAAAAATATCGAGCTTTAACTACATATGCACATTTGGTACACATTGTACAGTTTTTCTCGTCTGCTTATCTTTTCGGTTCATATTTTTAAGTCTTTTATTTAACCTATCAGTCTGCATATTACCACAAGAACAGTAATTGTATTGTATTATTTTTACCATCTTATATATATATATATATATATATATATATCACTTGTACTGTTGTAATACTTGTGTTGACTCACTATTGTATCATATTATAATTTGTACTACTTCTTCAGTGTAAATAGATACAATATAATATAAGACATTACAAAATGCAAGATGACATTTAGTTTATTTAGCATTTAGTTCATGACGTAAGTTCCTTAGTCTTTTTTTTTCTTTAATATATAATTTGAAGATGAAGATACAGATTTTATATCGGCAGGCAATTTATAATAACTGCTAGTGGCTATAATAAAGAATATTGTAAGAATTTGTGGAATTACTCTGTAGGCTGTCGGTACTGATGACCAAATTTTTCAATAATAGTTTTTGGCGATGAAGTACCGTATTTTATTTGCTAAAAATGTAACGCGGGAATGTCCCTTCGGATTGCTGTCGATATGTGGACCGAGGTATTTAAGGAGTTTTTATATTATTAATTTTCATTGACCTGCTTGCTTGCTAAATCAATCTAAGTCCGATTGATAGATTGCGATTTAGCTTATATATATATATTTTTCTATAGTTTTAATTCGTTTTGATTTATTCATTAAAGTTTTATTTCGACAAAACAGAGTTCATTTTTTTATTTTTTTACATCACGTTAGAAGCTAAGCTGTTTTAACATCTTTCAAAGGGATCTTAAATGTTAATCTAAACCTTAATTTACTAACCTGAAGATAAACTTCTTCAGCTTTCTGATATCTTCTAAGCGTTGTAAGGACTCTTCCAAGATTCAAGTATCCTCTGACATCGTCTGCTTGGATCCTACCAAGAGTACAAAACAAAGAAAGAGACTTAAAATCCACGAATGCGTCTCGCAAAAGACATCAAAACGAAGACCCGATATCGATAACATAAGACTAGGTAAGACATTGAGGAACGAAGGTGTAAGTAGCAATTAGACGTCGCCACTCGTGTCATACTGGGATATAATTAGCAAATTATGCATCGCCACTTGTGTGTTATCAGCAGGAGAGCACCCAATGTTATTAATATGCAAAGCGGCTTCAGTGTAAGATGCATTCATTTTAAAGGAAACGGAATTCAAATGCGTGGACAAGTAATAGCAAATAATAAGAAAGTGCGTAAGGAGAAACAGGAAAGTAAGACAAGATTATCATGAACGCAACGGGGAAAAATAATAACACAAATGCATAATTTCAAATACAGATAAAAATCAGTAAACTATTATTCTGCTTAAGTTTCGTATTTATTATTGACTATCTTATTTTATATTTTTCTTTTCTTGCTTAGTTAAGTTTTTTTCTTATTTTTCTTTGCTACTTATTATCTTGCTCTTTCTAAGTATCGTTTTCTTTCTTACATTTTCTTTTGTTAATCTTGCTTTCTTTATGAGTATTCTTTTCTCTTTTTTTTTTTGGAAACCAGTTCTCTTTTCCACTATTTTTTCTTTCTATCATTTCTTTCTTTCTTTGTATACTTTTTCTTTCCTTTCTTGCTTATGCTGCATTGTCTTTTATAGGACGGTTGTCTTCTCTCTTTCTCTCTCTCTCTCATAATATACAACACTCCGTTTAATAATAACGTTAAGATATTTGCCCTTTTGTTTGAAATAAACTGGGTTCGAATCCCATCTAAAACATGACGATCCTCTATAAGGGCTTTTCGATTAAAAGTGATTTAGTGGAATGTTACTTATAATCAGGGACGGCTCATGCATAGGCACTGCGGAACTGCAGCAACCCCAATTTTTCTCGATATATAAATATATTTATTAATTTATTTATATTTGCTTGTAATATTTAATTTTATCATCAACAATCCTACGCAATTCTCTTGTTTTGTATAAAAAAATAAGAAAAATCCATCTCGTAGCATTTAGGAGGGCGAAGGACACTAGCAGCACTGTGTTTACTACAGTGTCCTATTGCTACGTGCGCAAGCATATGCACATCATAGTGAGATGCGAGCTATTAGCGTAATGCGGCACTGTCTGTCGCGCAGTTCCACTGTTGTTTATATGCAGTTTACGCCAGTAGTAGAGTGTTCGTAGTTCGTAGACATTACAATTAAAGGCTTTAATTGTAATGTCCAAAAATTGTAAATCCATTGCATTCCTTTAATTACAATTAAAGGAATGGATTTTATTTTTAAGTAATTTTGAATTATACCAAACTGTATAATTTTATCGATAATAAACAATATTTTTTCATGTTTAATTTTTACCATAATTTTGATATTTTATCCAAACATGTATACACTGTACTTACAGTGTTGCCCAAAAAGTTGTGCATTCTACCCCATCATGTATCAGTGGATTTCTTTCAACCAACTGTCCACTGTAACACAGCTGCAGAGAGTTGTACTAAGACATTACATATTAACTAACCTTTATACCTTCGGTTTCCATGGAACTACTAAATGCAAACATCACACGATCCAAAACTACTCACATTCTACTTATGTAAAACTTAAGCATTTTGATGACTATTTTGGTGAAGGACCGGCCAAAATGTCATTGTACGTTTATCATCAATAAGCGGAAAGTCCAACTAAGAGAGTGGTATTACTAATCCTTGTCTACAATAGTCCCACGCTGTATCAAGGATGTCAGAAACAGAAGTGTCCGAATATTTGCAGCGAAGTATTCTATATAAATCCTTTGATTTTCAGTGTTTCTCTCTTGCGCCACAACACTATTGGAAATGATAATAAATGTGCTTAAAAATAGCTGCCAATGTTTTTTTTTCCCTTTTTCCAAAGAATTTATTTTGTGTTCATATCCAGTTCTCAAAATATCTTTATTTTTTTCTCCAAATCTCTGGTACCACTACGTCCTACCAAAATACCAAAAAACGTTACGAAATAGAAAACTACTGGTATTTTAAAAACCTTGAAATGAAACTCACCTAATAGCATCTCTATAACATCTGATGGCTTCCTCTTGCCTGTTGAGGGACTCGAGAACTTGACCCATGTTATTAAAAAGTTTGGCGTTCCTCTGATTCACTGCAAGGGCTGAACTGTACAAAGAATATTCAGAATGCCTAAAAAATAATAACGTTTAATGGTTTATATTAAAAACAATCATTAAAATAACCTTTAAATATTGAAAATGACAAAAAGAAATTACAGACGATTTATACACCTTTTAATAAAATATATAAGTTTTAGCTATATACAGGATTGTATTTGTATAAACGGTTTAGCTACACAGGATTAAACCATGCTGTTGTGGCTGGACCTACCGAAGCAACTCATCTCAGTACATCTGGCACTGCTGATATCCCGGATATAGCCATCCTGCAAGACATTAAACTACAGTACAGCCTTACATCACTAAACGAGCTGTCGTCGGATCACAACCCAATTCTACTGCAATTGGGAGAACAAGAATGCCTGTCTCCTCCTTCTCATTCAGGCATATCGTGGGAGAGATTGTCTAAAGCACTTCGGGATCAAATAGGACCCGTCCCTCACATATGCACACCAGAAGATGTGGAATCTGCAGTGACTAGCCTCACCCAACAGATTAAGTCCGCTGTAATGGTTGCATCCTACCAGAAACCTGTTTCCAAGCCTGATCGTTTGCCTGAGGACACTATGGACCTGATCAGAGAGAAGAGCAGAGCTAGGAAGAGATTTCATAACACTCGCGCACCTCAGGATAAGACAGTGCTTAACAGATTGAATGGAGCAGTAAGAGATGCACTTAAAACACATAGAAACGAAGTTTGGGATAAAAAGTTAGCCTCTATCTCACTTATTGATCATCTATCTGGGGGCCTACTGAGAAACATCAAAAATAAAAACAGATCCCTCCCCCTATAATCTCAAACCAGGGCCTAGTCCACACAGATGCAGATAAGGCAGAAGCCATACTTAAAAATCTTGAGGATCAGTGCAAACCTTCTTATAACAACATTGATTTCAATCATCTGTACAAAATCCACAGACAGGTTAGGCATGCACTAAACCTCCCGGATACCAGTGCTGATCATATGGCACCCGCATCACCTGTTGAATTATATGATATTATTAAAAAACTTAAGAACAATAAAGCTCCTGGACCAGACAGCATCTCAAACAGGGTGATCAAGCTGCTGCCTCGAAAAGCTATAGTGCATCTGACCAGTATAATAAATGCAATCTTAAGACTTCACTATTTTCCTTCCACCTGGAAAATGGCTGATGTGATTCCTATACATAAGCCAGGCAAAGACCCACACTTACCGCAGAATTATCGTCCAATCAGTCTCATCTCCAATCTGGGTAAGGTTGCAGAGAAGGTCATCCTCTCACGACTCCAAACCTCAGTAAATGACCTAAACATCCTCCCTAAAGAACAGTTTGGTTTTCGACAACACAATAGTACGACCCAGCAAATCCACAGAATTGTCGAATACATCACCACCAGTTACAACTCGCGCCAGTGCACAGGCGCTGTTTTCCTAGACCTGTCCAAAGCATTTGAAAAAATCTGGCATTTTGGACTCCTGCACAAACTTATCTCAGCCGGTATCTCACTAAAAATGGTTCATCTAATCCGTTCATATATTCAGAATAGATCAATGCAAGTTAAAATTAACGGTTCTACATCGTCCCAGCGCCATATCTTTGCTGGAGTAGTGCCGCAGGGATCTCTACTGGCTCCATTGCTGTTCTCTATATACATGTCAGACATCCCACACAATCCGATGACTTCCATTTTAGCACTGTATGCGGACGATACGGCAATACTAACCAGATCTCTCAGACCCCACTTCGTTACCAGAAAGCTTCAAGAAAACATTCTAAAGCTGGAGGGTTGGTTCTCCAAGTGGAGATTGGAAGTCAACCCCCTGAAAAGCTCAGCGGTTCTTCTCTTCTCAAAAAGGCCAATGTCTCCTGCAGGAGATGTGTTACTATTCAATACTAAAATTCCCTGGCAGAAAGAAAACAAATTACCTGGGTGTGATTCTAGACAAAAAGCTATCTTTCAACCAACATATCAAGTCTGCATGTGCAAAAGCATCTAAAGCCATAGCTCAGATCTATCCGCTAATTAATAGAAATAACAAACTCAGCATCAGAATCAAATTGCAGCTATACCAGATGATGATTCCTCCTATAATCACCTATGCCTCTCCAGCCTGGAGCCACACCTCTAATACTAACATTATTTAGATACAGCGAGTGCAGAACAAGTGCTTGAGAATGATTTTGAACGCCCCGTGGTATGTTAGAAACAGCCAACTCCACAGAGACACAAATATTCCCTATATTCTCTCTTATCTACAATCCTTAGCTTCCAAATTTTTTCTAAAGACGTCCACACATCCCAACGATTTGGTTCAACAAGCTGCAGCATACGAGCCAACGGACATATTTAAATATAGAAGACCAAAAACTATATTAGCCTCCTATAGCGATACATAATCTCCATGCCCATTCAGGGCGAGCAAACTGCTCGTAAATTTTACCCTCACTGTAACCACGACAGATAGCGGGGAATATGAAAAGCATTTTGCTTCACCCTTAAAGAATAAATGTCAATTGTCAATTGTAAAAAGTTTAAAGACTTTAAGTACGTCAGTGTAAAACTTGGTTACATTTCATTTTTTAGAGTTTGTTTACTGATTCCAAAAAAATAGGAAAGATTAAGTCAAGTGGAAAAATTAAGTTGTACGCAATAATTTTAATAGGTCCTTATTAACACTGATTTTTTGTTTCGTAGAATCTAAAGAACTGTTATAAAAATTCCTACATTGAACAGATAACTGCACCATACGCAGTTGGCTGTAACTTGTCATGTTTGGTGCAATATAAGCCACGCCTACTTTGTTCTCCATTGTTCATAATTAGAATAGACATATAAA
Source organism: Typopeltis vanoorti (assembly GCF_054136105.1). Taxonomy (NCBI): domain Eukaryota; kingdom Metazoa; phylum Arthropoda; class Arachnida; order Uropygi; family Thelyphonidae; genus Typopeltis; species Typopeltis vanoorti. Next base: position 96,872,899 of record NC_143557.1, on the reverse strand, counting down.
AACTGCCCTACACAGAGATCCACTTCTCACTACCACGTTCGATGTATCTAAGTGTGTTTAGTGCGAGACATAGCAATCTTTACTCTGTAAGGAACACATCTGTCTAATTGAGATATGTAGTAGCTACCAATCCACACTTACTGTGTTATGGCGGTAATAAACAAATAAATAAGTGTTAAGAATATGCTACTGAATTGAAGAAATCAAATCAATTCACTATATATAATGTTTCTCAATCGTATATTGCTGTTAATGATTTCTGATAAAAATAAATCTCAGATTTTTTTTATGAGCTGATGATGATGATCGCAAGAGGAGTGTCGAAACGTTCATTGAGTATGCTCTATTGTCTTATATTAGATATATTAAAACTAGCCACAATCTTGTGCACTTCTATTTCTTATCTTTCCTATTACTCACACGTATTCAGGCTACACAAAAAAAGGTGGAGGGCAGGTTTGTCTTAGCTCTCGCTGATAGCCATGTGGCCGACTTTAATGGTCCATTCTTGGCGACAAATGTAAGTACCGAAAGACTGCTCTATTCCGTAATAGAATAGCCTTAGCGCTCCTTTCTTTTATTGTCACTTCTTCCCTTATCCAGACATCTTTAAAGGCGAATGACTCAGTTGCAGCAGGGGCCTCGATGCACCTGCTATAGCGCCGTTTAGTTTGATACAATTTCTCTGTAGCCGTATTTCCGCTTTAGTTGAAGTCACTCCCTCCCTTTACCCTTTCTATCTTTCTCTCTCTCTCTCTCAAAGAAGCTTCGCCTCAGGGCTGTAGTCCGAGAAAGGCTGTTACCCTGCTTTAAACAAGGGTATTTTCTCCGTTCCCTCTTCTGTTGCAATCTTTATTTCGTTTCCTCAAGAAAAGGTTGTTATTTTGGATCGCAGAGAGCACGCGAACATTCGGACACTTTCAGTCTTTTTGGAAATCTTTCGTTTCTTTCTCAGTCTAATTCCTGATTCAGCCTTCTTAAGATCCCTTCTCTGGCAAGTGCTCCACGAAAGAACCAAAAATACCCAAGGGCACAGACTCCCTCGATGCTTTTTTTTTTCGTAATCGATTGTGGAATAACAGGTACAAGTAGATTCATAAGAATTTCTTGACTCTTTGAGGAAATGTGAACGATTTTGGTCTAAAAAACATAACAGTAGAAAGCATGACAGGTCACCAGTTTGTTGCATTTCTCCCATTGTTAAAATATGCTTATTGTTAGTAACAGTTGGAACTCGTCACTGAAATATGTTTAAGAAATTCTTTTCTTTCTTTCAGTGAGAAATATAATCAACTAAATGCAAGTAAGGTGGACGTCTGTATGGTAAGATTTTGAAGTTATGAATTGCGATTTTGTTTTCCTATATGATAGTTCATGTTGTACAGATAATGACCATAATTCAGAAAATATAATTTAGTTGCATAATAAAATCAAGTGATATTTAATTAACTTCAATTTCCGTTTCAGATTTTATACGATAGATGAATAAATAGATGCAAGTATACAACAAGTGACACACTCTTGTGGCATAACCTATTAACATTTCGCTTAAATATAAAAATATCTACTTTGAATAGATTATTTCATCTGAAATGGCTTCGAAGGCAGATTAGGCTATACAACTACTGATTTCATAATACATTTCTTTTATAAAAGAAACGTATATCTCGATTGAACTAAATTCACCTTATAAAACTTTACAGTAAATAATATTGAATAGGGTATTAAATTAGATTTATTTGCTTATTTATAAAAGATTAAAATTAATATTTATTTAAATAATATGGAATAAAATCAAATCATGAAAACACACCTGAACTTTCGTGTAATTGAATAAATAAAATTATGATCTTCATATTATTCCTTCGACACCAATTTTTAACTTATATAATGTTTCCTAATATTGGGGAAAAAAAAAATAAAACGTATTATTATTACAATAATATTTGTATTATAGTTTTCCTGTTAAGAATTCCTGGAAAATGTAAATGTATGTTTACTATCCTCAAAATGTGATAGTATTTGCGCATGGAGTATGTGGACTTTATTGTACTTAACCTGAACTAAAACAATTGTTTATCAAAAAAAAAAAAAATACACATCACAGATCAGTAATGATGTTCAAAATATTGACCTAGGTTTGAATTCGTACCTTAAACCGTTCGCTTGTGATAAGCGTAACTTTATTAAGAACTGCAGTATGGAAAATTCAAATAAGTTTATTCGTGTTCATCGTCTGTTCACACTATGAAACTGTCTTTGATGTAATTTCAGATGACGACTGATATCCAATAACCACACTAGCCAGTTCAGCGTGCCTCTATGATGGCCGGCTGACCTGACCAAAGCAGTTACTATCGACGTCAGAAATTTGCTCATTCAAGTAAGGAATTCCTAGTGAAATGGGAGCGACTTATCACGCTGGTGGCGAGTCGCTCCCATTATTATCAATATCACACCACAGGAAAATCGACTTGAAAATGACTTTTACTGATCTATGTCTTCAAGTTTATAAATGGGCGTTTCTGATTTTATTTGTGAATAAACTTATAACTCGTCGGTGACCAAAATGTAGCGATGAAAGTAGGAATATACATCAAACCAAGGGCGTAATCCCGACTGCCTACCGATGCTCCCCATATTCAAGATGTCCAAAGTGAAGAATCACTTTGGACATCTTGAATTCTCTGGATGTGGATTTTTATTCATTTAGACAGGGGGAAATTCTTTTGATAATAACTAGTGGATTGTGCTGTGTCATTTGAATAATTCCCTCCTTCAACAAGGTCTTTCTCGCATCTGTTTGTGAACATTACGGGATACCAGTTGATCTGGCATTTTTGATCACAGAAGATCGATATTCCTGAAAAGCAACAGTTACATTAGAACACCTGTACACGCAACACACACACACACACACACACACACACACACACACACACACCTGTTTTTGTTATCAGTCAATAACTAATCCTCTTCAATATTTCAAGATCCAAGTCAATATTTTATAATCCAATCCAATCCCATATTCTCCAATTTCTGTAACAGCCTTCCATTCTGTATCTTGTAGAAGGCTAAGTAAAGTTCCAAAATATCATCGTGCATCCATTCCCCCTGGTCTAACTCAACGGTAACATCATTACAAAATGTAAGGAAGTTGCTTAAACATGACCTTCTCTTAATAAACCCATGTTGTTCATTGCGGAGTAAAGATTATCTGTCAACCCATTTCTGTACGCAAATAGTAAGCAAATTTTCCAAAACCTTCACCACCATTCTAGAGATACTCATAGGGCGATAGTTAGCCACATCAGTCTTTGTCTCACCCTTGTCATCATACATTCTTTCCACTCCTTTGGAATCTTCTTTGTGCTGAGACTCAAATTATACATCCAGGTCAAAGTCACAACCAGTTCAGCTGAACACTCTTTTTGCCTCAATGCTGATATCATATCAGAGCCAACTGCAGAATTCTTTTTCTCTTTATGCAACAGCTTTTTGTATCTCCTTCTCATATACAGTCATCCCTCGACTTACGTCCGGTTCCATTCCATCCGGCGGGATGTAAGTCGAGTCGGACGTAAGCCGATACATTAAATCAACAGCGTTATAGGGGTTAGGGACTTAACCGTAATAAGTCTACTGTTATTTTAATTTTTAAACCTTATTATAAAACTATACTATTTGTTACTGATACTATAAAACAGGAGAATAATCACCCAAATCTTCCTCATCCATATTAAATATTTGCTGTGGCAAATAATTTTCCTCCGTAATAATTTTATCCAATTTTTCCACAAACTCTTTGGCAGCTTTCTCAGCACTTGCAGATTCCCATACATTTTCGCATTATTCAAGCAGCGCAAAACGCTGCTTGAATCTCATGAACCAACCGGAAGAAGCGTTGAATTCGTAGTCATAATCGGGTTCTGCTTTCTCCTTCAGGGGGGGGGGGAGGTATGCGCTTTTAGTTCAGGTCCTCGTTAAGGTCGTCGATTTAATGGAAGCAGATCCTTCCACAGCTTCTACGATTTTATCCCTATTTTTCAAAATGGTCGTCACTGTAGAATAAGACCATCCGAAGTCACGTGCAATCATATTGACGGGCTTACCAGCTTTATGTTGCTTTATAACTTGCAACTTCGTTTCAAGATCAATTACCCCCCCCCCCCTCTCTCTTTTTCTGTGATTCTTCACTAGAATTTTTGCTTGTGCGTGTGGGGGCTATGTTGCACAAAACATTGCGAAATATTTAACGATAAATACACAAATAACCCATTTTTCAAACATAAAATCAACAGAGGAACTGTTGAAGACATGTGCCGCCTGCTTAAGGAGGTTGCCGCTGAAAGTGTTGTTGCCACTGTACATGCTTTATCTTACGCTCGCTTGCGTCTTGTTCGAAAGTATAGTCGAAAATGTTATTTATTCCCTTATGGGATCACGGACGTATCTTCGAAAGGACGTCACTCGAACTGACATAAGTCGGGGGATGACTGTAGTTGAGTTTCTTCATCCAGTAAAGATGTGGCATTGAGCTCTGGTGTGTGTGTTACACGGATAACTCCTGACAAGCTTCACGCTCATTTGGAACAATCTTTACTGCATCTTCCATCGTTCCATATGCAATACTGTCACCGTTAAGAATGTCTTTAGAAAGAAAACTATTATCACTTCAGCATCTGTTCTAATGTCACAACTGCAAATAGAAAAATCCTACATATCTGGAATTCTCAAATGATTAGCTATTTCAATCCCCCAATTAAATTTTTATATTTTCATATTCAAGATTCCTTGCTGTTATATTCACTCATTCGAACTTTGCGTAACCCATATTTATGGGCGAACTACGCATAGAAATAATGAAACATAATTATTAATATAATTAAAGATTTACATGCCGAAGTTTTCTCTAGGTCAAGACAGCCACATTATCCAAATGGTGCCCTCTGAACAAAGAAGAAATAAAAGGACCTACAGAGTAAGGGTAGTCATGTGCAAGGAAGCTGGAGGAGAGAGTTACTCCCCCCGATGGCAAACTTCCTCAGCTAACGTTAAATGGGAAATACGGATAGTTCAAAAGTTGTGTAAAATAACCCCGTCGTTCTCTTTGGTGTTATTAGGGTTCTGTGATACTACTTCCAAGAAGGTAGCTCAATCACAGAACCAAATGAACTACTTCTCTGTGATTTGAAGCGCGATTTATTTGAAAACTTGTCTTTTTTTCCGTCTTTCGAAGGCATGTTATGAAAGTCTTTTTGGTTGTCAGTTCCATATTTAAGTTTTTCTTTGTTCTAACTAAGGTAGTCCATTTTATTTGTCCAAAATAGTGGATACTTTACGGAAGACACTGTAATTACCTGGAAAGGAAAGATCTTCGCGGTCCTTGATCTACCTCAGGAAGACAGAAATTGTAGAGGTTATCTAATCTATCAGTTATGTGTTAGATGGAATTTAGATGACTGTTTGTTCCTCATACTATGGTGTCTATGACTTATTTCCAAGTCCTATATATATATATATATATATATATATGTGTGTGTGTGTGTGTGTGTGTTAAAGATGCCAAGCTATTTTAAACCTGGTTTTACTCCATTTCCTAAGTAAGCAAACAGACAAGTAAATCAAGTTTGCTCCTGCACGTAGTGTAAGTCTAAGTGACCCGCAAAATAGTGCAAGTCTAGGCAACTCGTGGTAAAGGTGGAATAAGTTCTGATCACTATTCTTAATATTTACCCTTGATGCACAGCACATCTCCTGGAGGAGATGTATAATGCTATGTACTAAGGGCAAGGGGCTACTACCCAGACCGGTTTCGACCTTTATTGAGGTCTCATCAGTGGGAGCCAGGCTAGAGATACCAAGATTTTAGTAATACAGAGCTTATAAGTATTTTATAAAAACAAGTTACTATAAGGTGTTTTGACCTTATTAAATAAAAATCTCAGGATGAGAGATAGATGTAGAAAGATTTTTACCTTGGGTATAATACTTATAAACTCTGTATTACTTAACCTTGGTATTTCTAAGCCTGGCTCCCACTGATGAGACCTCAATAAAGGTCGAAACCGGTCTGGGTAGTGGCCCCTTGCCTTTAATGCATAGCATCATACATCTCCTCCAGGAGATGTGCTTTGCATTAAGGGTAAATATTAAGAATAGTGATCAGAGCTTATTCCACCTTTACCACGAGTTGCCTAGACTTGCACTAGCTTGGCATCTTTAACATTTATTATACCCAAGGTAAAAAACTTTCTACATATATATATATATATATGGTAACGGTCAGCTTCACAAGTCTTTTCAAGGATGCTTGACACTTCAATAGTAATAGTTGTTGAAGTCATCACTTTTAGACGTGTATTTAGCATCGTCATCGTAAATTAATAACTGATGCAATGCTCTTTACACCGCACAAAACATAAGTGCGAAATTTATATATGAATTTACGGGGAGGAGGAAGAGCAAATAAACATGACATAAAGATATAGTTTAGAAACCTAGAAACACGCCAGTATGCTATGTGTATTGTAATTAAAACGGAAGGAAAGAAATAAAAAAAATGCATAGAAAAAAACAACCGCAGTTGACAGGATTCGAACCTATGCGGGGAAACCCCAATGGATTTCGAGTCCATCGCCTTAACCACTCGGCCACAACTGCCTTGCTTTCAACTCATGGAAAACAGTTTACTTCATGCATTGTCTTAAGGTTTCTAGAAACATGAACGGGATGGGGGGGGGGTAGTTCTCAACCTCTTGGAACCTTACTTTATGGGAATAGTAATTTCCTAGATATGTTGTAATTATTTATTTGCATTTAGGTATCTACCTGAACATTGTATCTGCTCTAAGAGACTTATAACAATATCAGAATACGAAAAAGTATAGTTAGACACTTAAAACTGCAGGAATAAGTTTGACAGCGAATTAATATGAGTCTAGATTAACAAATGTACGTTGGAGTCTATGTTTATAATAAATTTTCGTTTGAAAAGTTTTAAAAACAGCTGTTCTATTTGAAGTTGAGCTTACGGTGTCTAAAGGATTGGAGAAGGAAACGAGTCCTATCTTTTAGTTGGGAAGAGAAGTATTATGAGTAAATCACAAAGCAGTGGAAACATTCTCTCGGGTTAGTTAACAATACAGAAGACAGAAGATTTCTAGTACATAAATCAGTCGTAACAGTCACACAATTACAAATAAAAAATAAGCTATTTATGCTATATCGAAATAATGCATTCTTCCTTTTAGAGCAACAGAAAAGCATCTTGAGGATAGTTTAAAACAATATATAAAACAAAGAATTAATGTTATCGTTTTTGTCTGAAAGTCTTCGCGTTTGTATAGCTAATGATGGAATAACTAATCAGATGCATTTTCCCTTTTCCAAATTATGTTCTGTTTGTGGGAAGTCCAAAGAGTAGTATACATTGTGCGTATTTTGCTCCTTGCAACAAATAATAAAATAAAAAATAATGTACATATTACTGACTCGTTTAAGCAGAATCATTACTGGATAATGTGTCTGTTAAAAGTAAAAGAGTATACCGCATTAAATGATGCATAATGTTAACCATTGTTATGACCAAGAATGAGCTTCTTTTAGATGATGAGATCGAAATAATTGAATTTTTCATTTTAAATAAGATACTATAAAATATTCATTTGTAAATATAATATGCTATAAAATAAATTATTACAAGTTTAATTTTACTTCGAAATATAAGAATTTAATTAACATTTGTAAGTACACCATTTTTATTTTATATAAACTTAATATGAAATTTGTCTAATAGCTGTCGTTAGTTTGTATAATAATATATAATATATAATATAATATAAGAGGTGTACGACTTGATGGTGAAACCGTGGGAAGGTAATGGATGGCAATGCTGTTATCCTCCTGCCATAATCAGAGCTTTAATAGCTCAATAACACCTTATCACTACACTGTCCTCTACAGATAACGGGAAAGATGAAAAGCATTGTTGCTTCGCCCCTTTAAGCCAGTCCTGGTTATAATCAATTTCCGGTTTGTAATTTCATCCCGTTGATGGAAAAGTGTCTTTACATAAAAGATAAAAATATATTTTATTCCCAACTGAAAAAAAATCTTCATTAAAATCAATCACTGAAAACATTCTTGACAAATGCATTAAACAAGAAAAATTTCTGTAATATAATAATATTTGATCAGCAATATTATAATAGTAAGATCAGAAAGTAATGGTGTCTTTCAGTATTACACGCATCTGAAGAATGTATCCGGTAGCTTTCTGATTCTACACCACAGACAGTAATATTCCAGAAATAATTCATAATAAATAATATTTCAAAGAGAATTAACAACAAAAATAACTGCAGACAGATGTGCTAATTAAAAGAAAGAGTACTTTAAAAGAAATTAAATGCATTCCTTACCAGTCCTGGTTCCTGCGGGTAGTTTTTATAACGTGCACCAAGAGAAGTAATAGCAGGCCGACCGCAGCCACGTTCCTGCACGATCTTGTAACGAAAACAAATACAAAGATTAGTATAATAATGGCTCAGTGAAAATAAAATACAATAAAAATAAGACTAAGAAATATTCAGTGTGTGTGTATTTTTAAGAGGAAAAAACTTTCACCGTTGAAGTATGAATTAAATAAACAATTTATAGGCAGTCATAAATATTAAATTTAAAGTTTTCAAATTTAATTTCATAATTTGAGTAAAATGATTCACTGTATCAGAAATGATAACGCATTTCTGTAACTTAAGGATTTTTTTTTTAAATGAGTATCAGTTACCTTTTGTCCCACAGTATGTTCCAGCCCTGAGCAATCAACATACAAAATCCCATGCTGGGAAGATAAAGAACTCTTTCAGCTACAACGAAACCCACTGGAAAAAACACGTTGGATGCTGGCAGGAAAGGTAGAATGACCATTGCCATTGCCTGAAAATATATCACAAGTAAGAATCTTCGAATCATGGAAATTATCTTTAATGTGTTTATTTATATAATAATTTCTTTTAAAAGAAACAGGCGATCTTAATATACGATTATTACAAACATCGAAACTCTTAATTTAATTCAAACCAAAAATCATCTGATCCTGAACAAAAATAAGTAGGAAAAACATATTTTGAATATGTTTCTAATAATGAAAATAACTTCCATAGTACAACTGAGAAAAATAAAATCTGTATCTATTTTTACAAGCAATGTTGAAAGCGACAATTACATAAGAGAAACTTGCATGCTGGGATGCATGGCTTAATGCGCATGTCTGACAAGTTTTAAGATTGCATGCAGATGTCATTTTTTAATCAAATTTATTATTCTCATTATATGTCGAACTCTCAGCATTTTATATGAGTCTACAATTTTCTAAGTTTTGTTTTAAAGGATCCCTAAAGTCTATGAACCATCATGGAAGTGATTTTAATGTGTTTCTCCTCTCTTTTTTAGCTGAAGATTAAAAAAAACCAAAGAAACAAAAAACTATTACATTCAGGCTTTTAAGTGTACACAGAGCAAGATTACTTCTTCGCACGGCAAACTAAGACAATAGACATAAAAGAAAACTTTAGTACCATTATAACAGCAATTCGTTGGTCTTCCTCCAATTTCGCTCCAGCCCATGCAATGGAAAGTACCGAAATGTAGAGTGCTAGTGTGCACACATTACGGATATCCCATAGAAACGTGATCAGAGGTATTGTTGACATTGTCCAATCACAACACAGATCACACGGGAATAAAAGTAACCACGCATTCACAGACAACAGATAGTTATAGGTAAGTTGCCTTGCCGGGAATTGTGTAACAGCTGCGGGGTTGTCGAACCTGAAAGAAAATAACAGTGATGAATAAAATAATCTTCACTCTCTTTTCATTCGATAGCGTTTACTTATCAAATGCATGTTTATTTTATACACCATTTCAAATATCGTATATTTTTCAGTCTTGTTAATTAGCATTTAAATTATAAGAAATTTGCAATTTGATATGTACACCATTTTATATCTCGTATATAATTTAGATAGTTATAAATTAGAATTTAAATTTATAAAAACTGTATGATTAGTTTGGTGTTATTAGTTAAATGTATATTATGTTTTAACATTAATAATTAACATTTGAGATATATATATATATATATATATATATATATACAAAATATATTAACCTTTAATAATCGTAATTTAAAATTATGAATTATGGAAATTACATTGGCCTTCACATCGAGCAAAGACCGCCGGAGACAACATTACGGGCATTGTTCTTAAAGAACAGTCGAGTGAAATTGCACAAGTGGTGAACACAAAAGTGTGCTCCCGCTGGAAGCCCAGACAATTATCAGAGGAGCACAAGGCAACATGCATGAGGGCGTGTCAGGAGAATCTGTTGCGATACAGTTAAAAAGGCGAGGACTTTCTCGCTCGCCTACTTACAGGAGTCGAAACATTGGGTCATCATTTAACCCCGGAGAGCAAACAAGACTTCATGACCTGGAAACAGCCACAAATCTCCTGTGCGCAAAAAAAATTCAAAACTGTTCCCACTGTCCGAAAAGTCATGGCGATATTCTGAGATCGCAAAGGCGTTCTGTTGGTGGATTTCTTGCCAACGGAGGAAGAATCAATGTAGAGCTTTATTATGCAACGTTGGAAAAACCGAAAGCCAACATTCGACGCAAACGACCAGGACTCCTGACAAGCGGCGTAATTTTGGTTTACGACAACGCTAGTCCACACATGCGCACATCACTCATGAGTGGTTGCGTTGGGAAACTCTACCACCCTTACCCAGACTTAGCACCTTTAGACTTCCATTTGTTTGGTCCCCTCAAAAAACATCTTTCCGGAAGGCATTTCACTACGGATGAGGAAGTTCATCAGGCAATGGGATATTAGTTCTGAGGTAGACACGGACTCCTTCAAGTACGTATTTATAAACTGATCTATCGTTGGGATAAGTGCATCAATAAATTGGGAGATTTTGTTGAGAAACAGTGCATGTCCGCTTATTTCTTAGCATATAATTTCAATTTTCTATTATTAAACATCCTTCAATGGAAAAAATGTGTTACCTTACTTTTCAAAAACCCCTCGTAGTTGATATTATCGATTAAGATTATATAAGGTCGATCTCTATAGTTGCTATGGAAAGACCTATTCACAAAATAAGAGAAAACAGATTAAAATAATTGCCAATGATGACAGAAAGAGAGTCAATCATATATCGTAAAAAGACAAGCCATTGAAGTTACCTAACTTCATGCTAATAGATTTCAGTGCCACTTGGCTCCTATTTTTATTGTGATGTGTGTCCAATGCATTCTCTGCAAGAAAAGCTATCGATCTCCGAGTGATTGATTAACCTTCATGTAGCCACCCAAGCACCGCTGTTGGTTGCGAGTTTAAATATAAGTCCGGAAACCATAATTTTTGCATCATTTGATCCTCTATTGGTTCAATCAATAAATCTTTATGACGCGGATAATATTTTATCTTGATTATTAAATCTTTACTCGGTGAAAGGTTGATATGTATGCTTTGTGAGTAAATAGATGATCAGTGCCCTCTATCGGACTACTTGTATACTGATTTCAGTTTGTTGATTTACAACGAAAAACAACCAGTCCGTATTTTTGATGCGATCGGTGCTATTTTAAGTAGTGACACGCCACTATTTGCATTCAAAACCTCTTAGCTATCATCAAAATGCTGATCAACAAGTTTGTTTTTATGATAAATTCAATGCTTCTTGTCGAAAAGCTGACCGTAGCCTCCTTCGATTTCTTTTATTGGTCATTTGAATATCGTCTGCTCTGTTTAGAGACTTTATCTTGTAAACATTGCGAATGTGGCAGACGATTTCAATGACAATAGCCAAACACTTCAGCAAAGTTGTATTAACAAAAGCTGAACATGTTAGGGGGGAAGAAGGAAATGTATTCAGCTAAGACCAAATAGGGAAAAAAAAAAAAACAGACAACGAGCTCTGCACTTCCAGATACGATTAATGCTTGCAATTTCCTAGCTATTGAATTATGGATCAGTTCACGGGAAAAAAAAAAACGAAATAAATAAAAAAAAATATGAATTACTTTAAAAACACGACACGCAAGATATAAAGAGAGAGAAAATCATGTTATGGTCGCACGTGACCCAAATATTCACAGACGAAATATGATTTTCGCTTTCAGTCAGTCCGTATGACGCCAACGATAGGTCAAAACGTTCGCAAATGCGAACGGGAAAATAAGTTTCATGTCTATTGGATAGATTTTCGTATTCATCAAACTTAATGTCATAAAATGCAATCAATAAACATAGATGGGAAGTGCGTTAGTTTTTTTTTTTATTCAGTAATTTTTCCTCTATTTTTTTTTCGTTAATAATTTTTCTTCCTATAAATGGAATAGTAATGAAACCTCAGAAGAATGTACGTAAAAAAATGAAATAGAGGTTTTACTACTGTTCGTTTGTCATTTACTTTTTAACAGTAGTGTATGCACTATCGTTGTCGTTGCACAAATGCATTGAGTTCAGCGAAAGTTGCATTTAGTGCCCTAATGGAAACAATATAAAATACGATGTGTTATAAAGCAGATACAAGGACATTTAGAATTAATAGGTGTAGTTTAAACGTAAGGTTTACTTCCTCTTTTCTATTCCATGCAGCTGTATGGCTCTAACGATCATCAGTGGGGGTTCTTGATGATTCCAACGAAACACTGCTGTCCTCAAATTCATTGAAACAATGTTATGTCAGAGGCCGCCAGTGTATACGATCAATTTTTCTCTTTTACTTGCTTCAGGAAAAGTCACTAATAGGATTTTTTTTTTTTTTTTTTTGCTCTTCTTCTTCTTCCTTTATTTTTCCCCTCTTTAAGTTAGCGACCCCCACAGTAGAAGCTGATGTTCTGTGTGATGGATTTCATTATAGGCACAACGACGGAGGTTGCCTGAGAAGTGGCAATAAGACAACAGTCATTTGGATGAAATATTTCCCTTAAGTTCGGGACAAGAAGACTAAATCTATTAGGATTAATGGTTCTCTTCACGTTACCAACACATCGCAGAGATTTCGTTCTCTTTCGATAGAATTTGAAATACAAGGTTTTTAATTAATGGATAGAGTTAATGATATTGGAAGCTCAAAATATTAGATGTCTAGCGAATACTGTACAAATTTCATAAGTTAAATAACTGATGAGAATGGATTATAAATTGTTTTTCTAATTATAGTATGTTATTAGACAGCGTACTCAAATGATGTATGCACTTTGCCCAGCATATACATGTATTTCTTCTAGCACAGGCTCGAATAACTCTCCTCATCACAAATCAAGTACATATCTCACGGTCGATTCAATCTCTCAATCCTTATCAAGACTGGCTTAAAGGGGCAAAGCAAGAATGCTTTTCATATTTTCCCCGTTATCTGTAGAGCACAGTGTAAGGATAAGGTGTTATTGTTGAGCTATATATAATATAATATAATATAATATATAATATAATATATAATATAAATAAATAAATATAAATAAAGCTCTGATCATGGCAGGAGGGTAACAGCAATAGCCGAGCCTCAGTTAGAACTTCATTGGCTACAGCATTGCCATCCATTACCCTCCAAAGGTATTGGATTGAATTAATCAATCACCGCATCTCACGGTCGATTGTCCATTCTTAAAGTTCTTAAAAGAACTGGGAGATGGACTGAGTCCTTGACTCTTAATCCCGTCATCTGAATGAAGAAAATCTGTATGGATGAGGTGTTATTGAGCTAAAGCTCTAGTCATTGCTGGGTAACGGCAATAGCCGAGCCTCAGTTAAAGCTTCATTGACTACAGCATTGCCATTCGTTACCCTGGAAGTCCTGATTAGTAAGTAAAGGGTAAAATCTCAAAAAATCGGACGATCTCTAGGCCACTCCATAGTGGGCGAAAGACCGTCCATGTCTCAGCGTTGGTTCCACTCATTGACGGCCGCCCCGTCCAAGCACCCCGACGGGCTCCCCGTTTAAGCAGAACCGCTCAGCGTTGGTTCCACTCAGTGTCAGCCGCCCCATCCTAGCACCCCGATGGGCTCCCCGACTACTGAGCAGAACCACTCAAATTCCGAGGAAAATAATTCACCGACAAGAACCCCTCAGCGGGCCCTGCCGGAGAACACCTTCCCCGGAGACTCAAGGTGCTCCCTTAAGGCAAAAACCCTAAGGGAGCGAACTCAAAAACTCTTCTTATCGCTCTTCCTTGATCCTCGATTGTCCATTGATCCAAAGGAAACATCTTAAATCATTATTATATGTTTAATATAAAGGTGTATTAATAATCCTTAATTTTATTTTAAAATATCCGTGATTATTTAATTTTTTTTTATTTTTATCATTTTATTTTTCTAAAACTAATATATATATAATTTTAAGTTATTAAAATTTGCATTCTGACAAAATAACTTTCGAAGTTGTTATGTGAAGTTTGTTTATCTCATTTGTAGAGTATATTAAGTCACACTTCCATGCACAGTTTCAGCTATCAATACTAACTACAAATATCCGGCCTCTAGTGGGGAGGGGGAGAAATTTGAACTTTTGTTTGCTGTGTGTATTTTGTTGGAGGTGAGGTATTTGAAGCTTAAGTTACAGTAATTTCATGCACAATACGGATTGAAGGTTGGAAAGATCTGAGTTCGATCCCTGTCCAGGATTTTGAAGAACTTTTATAAAGGATTTTCAACTGAAGATAAACGAGTTAACCAGTCTCGTATGGAAGTAAATGGTTTCCTCCCCGAAAGTTGGGTATTTTCGCCCTTCAAAACAGGCAAAATCTAGAAAAGCAGAAGCAGTTAAGAGACATAATATACTAATCTCGGCACATTTTGATTCGGCTTTTAATTCAAAACAAATGAAACTCTGTAACGTGTTTCCATTGTGCGAATCATTGATAAATTGAACCCCGGTTCAAGGGACTGTTTTAATGAATAAACTATATTAAAACTCATTTGTTGATAACTATTGAATATTATAATTATTATATCTAGGATTACTATACAAAAACATTTAATCTAAAACTTAGATTCTTACTAAAAGAAAATAACAAAAATAAAAATCATTTCTACTTAATAAATGGTTCTTTATGTAATACACCCTTTCTTAAAAATAATAAATTATTGTTAATCATTTCAAGTAAAGTACGAGTTTCGTCACCAGTATTACCAGATAGTATTTGTCGATTTCCAAGATGAAAAAAAAAAAAAAAATAGAATCCCAAGCTCTCAACATCTGACCATCATACCTATTACGAAATATCAGAGCTGGCGGAACTTAAATAGCACTATTTGCCATAACATTTAGTAAAGTACACGGTGGACCGATAGCTCGTGGTGGAAGCGTATTATGTTCTCCACTAAGCTCCTTCATGCGAAGCACTTACAACGGCCGAGAAGGAGCAAATAAGACAACAGTCATTTGGATGAAATATGTACCTCCCGCTGGCTTCAGAGGCGTAGATCACAACGATCAGGATTAATGGCTGTTGGTAACATCAAGTGAACGTGGATCCCGCTGATGTACCAAAGTGGTTTGAAAAGGAGTAGGAATGCTAACAAAAGAAGTTTTGTCGTACCGACCAACTTGGCGGAAGAGGCGAAGATATTTTCTCAAAACATAAAAGGAAATAAATTAGTTTTAGTCTAAATGAGACTGCGTTGCAGTTTTCGCTGTGACATTTTTTGAACGGCGTCATTTAAGCAACCTTTGACCTTTTGCCAAAGATCATAAGGTTAGCTAATGCAAGTAACATTTAACCTCTGACGGAGGTTAATTGTTACGTGTCTTCGTTAATTCTGATACTCATGAAAAAAAGGTCAAAGGTTGCATATAGATTTAAAAATTCAGAACAGAGAAGCGTTTGTAAAAAAAAAAAAAAAAAAAAAGTCGGGAACTTTTAAAGAAACTCGTGAGCAACAACATTTACGACTTACAGAACATCGGGGTAACGGAGCAATTTTAAAAGTAACGGAGTCTGAGTGACTCCATGAGTAACCTGATCTGACCAGGCCATCTGGTATACTGGACGGCTTTATATCGTATCTGCCTGGGATTGTAAGAGAACTAAATTTAGAAAAGCTACCCTTGAACACTGCAGGGAAAGTTATTTAATATTGTTTTACATACAATGAAACTTTGTGTTCGCCTGGTGATAAGTAATAGAACAGCAGTGTATGTGTGTGTGTGTGTGTGCGCGCGCATACGCGCCATATATGGGAAAGAGTTATGAATGGAGGTTATTAATACAACTCCTTCTCCCAGCTTAAGAAACGAAAATACTAAACTACATTAAAGAAACCAAAATATGAAGAATATAGTATTCAAAGAAAAACAAAAAAGAACTTTTGAATGTCCATATATGAAACAACTTTATGATTACGTTGATTGAAAATATTTTGTCTGGCATTTATTTCCTTTTGTAAGATCGTAAGTTTAAACATTGTTTCTAGTGGGAAAACAACAATGATGAAAAGTTAAAAATATCTACGGAGGTAATCCATTCCATTTTATTTTGTTACAGGCTGTGTAAGCAGCTTAAAGGGAACAACATCGACAGACATGGAAAAGACATCAACAACAGTCAGTACTGTTCTTTTAACCTGTCAAAGTGACATGTTAGAAGTTGTAGTGGGATTCATTTACTTAAGCTGGCATATTTGAGCAAAACGCTTTTTTTACCTAAAGCAAACAAAGTGAATGGAAAGAGTTATGAGAGAGAGAGAGAGAAAAAAAAAAAATCAGTCTTACAGAACAGTTATTTCTCGGTATTTATCACCTTATGCCCTTTCCTTTAAAATAAGAAATAAAAAGATTTATTAAGTAAAAAGATTAAACACGGAGAATGTCGGATTCAGCACAACATGTGGCAACTGCACTTAGTAAAAATCATTTTTATTATATTTTAGCAATGTTCATACTACATTATTTGCTATAAGATTAACAGCTGACTTGTCCAAAGCACAAGGTAGTAGATAGTCAATAAAATCGACCTAAGAATAAATACGAATACATAAAATAGATACCAATTAGGATTAGGAACGTCGCTTTTCGTCCAGCACACTACAGAAATGCACTGAAGAGCGGTGATGGTGAAAGCTGAAGACGAGCTGCCTACCAGTTTCCAAAAAAAGTTAGGGATTAAGTCGTGCCAATCCTTTTAATTCATTTGAGGTCTCCATCAAGGCTGGAAGTTTCGATTGAACAACCCTCAGTTCCTCTTCCATTAATATTCATTTATCTTTGAAACGTTTCTCATAAAGAACTTATTAAAAGAAAATTAATATGATTTTAAGATTTACCTGTTGAAGATGGGAAGTCGAGGACCCATTATCTGTATCCGAATGCACAGAGTTAAGGCAGCTGAGAGAAGTAGGAATCCTATTCTCACTAAGGAATCCCACATCCACGGAGACACTATGCCTCTACCGAGGAGTATGAACCTGGTCAGTGGAGTGCACCCCGAAGACTAAAAACAAATGCGAGTATTCTATCAATCATCAATACACTTCGAGCATCTGGGCAAATAAAATATCTGCAGAGAATATAATTTTATTCTGTTCATTATAATCTTCTAACTTTATCTCGTAAAAAAAGTTAATAAAAATCACTTTAAAAGGCGACCTTTCTTTTTTGCGTTCTGTGCAGGATTCGAATCAAAGTCTTTGGAACAAAAAGGCATCGTCCATGTCGATCGAGAGGAATTTCGTCATTGTTGAAGCTCATAAGCATGCCACGATAAAAAAAATAGGCCACACCGACTTTAAATTTTCAACTCAGAAATATCCAAAATGATGATTTAAGTTTAACCTCTATTGATACAAGACTGCATTTATAACTTAAACATTTCTTATCACTACGTATTCGAATCTTTGTCACTCATAGAATCATTAATTATCGTAATAAACATCTATTCCCTCTATAATTCCTTAACTTACTAAAACTTAAAGAATTTGAATAAGCAGTAATTTTTCTGGTATTGAAAGATTACAAACTTACCTTCGCCGAGGCTATTTCGTAAACACAACATACAGCTAGAACAGTAAGAGCCTGCTCTTTACACAGCATCCCGAAAACGGCTAACACCCAGGTTAAGGAACATCTCCACCAGTCTAGATATACAAAAAGAAATAGATTTAGAAATGACAATAAATTTAACATACTTTTGTAAAACCTAGATAATGTGTTTATCAAGATCTAATATTTTGTCGAATGTTGAATCTTTCATAATAAAACCTGGAAAAAGTCGATACTCCGAGATGCACTGCTGGGAGTTGTTTATTGACTATTATACTCATCACTGTTCGAGACCCATTATTAAAAAAAAATTAAGATAAAGAGCTTCAAGTTATAACTTCATTAATATAATCAATGCCAAAGAATATTATACTTTTAAATATTTACAGCAATGATAAAGAGGTTTATTTTATATGGAAACATTGTCTTATCCCTCATAAATCTTGCATTGTATTAGAAGGCTGATTAAAACAACCAAGAAAAAAAAATCCTAATACATAATATAAATTAGCTTTCGTTTCAAGTTTTTCCTGAACTAAGCGGCATTTTAAAGACTTAGAAATTCAAATTAGTAATTATACAATATCGTACAACAGTTTATGAGCCCGAACGCATTTGAATTTGAAGAGAAATTCTAGTGCGGAAATCTTAAAAGATAAAGGCTGGTAAAGGATATCTGAGCGATCCCTTATTAATAATAATTATCACGTTTTAAAACCTGAAGGCGAAATGGTGATGTATTTTAGCTGAATGGTAATGGGTGTCTAATTATGATAATAAAGTGAGCGAATTAGCATAGTGATGGAGTGTAAAGCCTGGATAAGAATTACTACCAGTGTGAAGTAATCGATAATATTATCCACATGCAAACTCCTAAGGGAAAACACTTCTTTATTCCAAACGTCAGAGTTAATAAGTTACCAAAATATAGGAACGTGCTTCGAATACAACACCCCCCCCCACACACACACACACATACACACACACACACAGTGAATTGATCGACATTAGAAGAGTCAATAGTGGTATCCGATGAGATGATAAAAGAAGTCTGTTTGTTGGATGAGGCTTAGGTTTAGGCTTTGAAAGGAAAGGAAAATTCATGGCTGCCCTCAAATGTTAAGCACTGATAGTTTATTTTTAATATAAAAGTCATTTTATCCAAGTGATAATTTACTCAAAAATTTAATTTTAGGTAAACGATTGATTACTTGAAATTTTCATTCACATGTTTTATCGTCTGCTTAAAACTTTCATCCATAAATCTTTCTCGTCTGCCTGAAAATCTTGTTATCAAACAGCATTGTCAGCTTGAAATTTTTATTTACAAATCTAATCGTCTGCTTGGAAATTTCATTCCCATATTTTATCGTTCTGTTTAAAACTTTCATTCATAAATCTTTTTCGTCTGCCTGAAAAAATTGTCAACAAATCTCATCGTCTGCTTGAAATTTTTATTTACAAGTCTAATCGTCTGATTGAAAATTTCATCCACAAATCTCGTCGTCTGCCTGAAATTTTCATTCACAAATTCTGGAAAAAAAAAGCACATCATCTTCAGAGTGTGACGTAATGACAGGATAGTAAAAGACCGATAAAAGAAATGAGGTACGAAGCTTGTGACCTCTGAGTTTTAAATAAAGTAGCGTGGCTTTAACGTGAAGTTGAATTCACTGGATACACACACGCTTGCGTCTGATAGATACCTGCATGGCAACTATAACACTCCTTCCATTCTTCTGAACCTTTGCTATCCCCCCCTACGGTTGTTTTCCCCCCGTGGAACAGCTGCTCAGATACACAGGAGAAAAACGGTTAACATCACTCATGCCATCTTTTAAGAAAACTTCCGCCAGGACCCACATATCACTTTGGCATAGACGCCAAGGCACATGAAGGTCATCCATCTTCGATACACAGATTCCTAGCAGTGTAAAGGTCTTGGGAGAAGAGGGGGATTGTAATCAGGTGGGTGTAAAAGTCTTAGTCCCTGTCTTGCTTAAAATGAAAACCTATCAATGTGACATATTTTCTCATAGACTGTATAATATATAGCTATCCTGACAGCCTTTTTCAGCGGTTTTTCTTGATCTATCCATTCTAGACAAACGTTGCTAACTCCCACAATTCCATGGGCGCATTATCACATCGCTTAAAAACATAATAATAGTTATTTAGCGACCCAAATGAAAATTTTCTACCAAAAAGCAATCAATTGAACATAATTACGTACCATAAGCACTTTTAAATGACATAATGCCTTAGAAAATACCCACAAAGCCTTGCGAACGTATCCCAGACGTAATCAGTTTTAATAGAACGCTGTTGCATTTTCACAAGATGTTTAATGAATGCTTATCAAGTGCCAACTACAAACTCCCAGTGGATATTAGCCGAAATTTTCCTGTTTTCGTAATAAATATGCTTTAAGGTTTGTTTAATATTTAATAAATAACACTCTCTTGCAACACTTGCCTTGTAGTTATTAACTCGAAGATTACTTGGAGAAGATGGCAAAGGTTATGCAAAAGGGCATACGATGTACGATGGGTTGTGTATGTAATTTCCTCTAGGTTATTAAAACGGCTTTCCAAGTTTTGCACTATTTATTACCTGCTGATAAGAAACTGCGAATATATATGAAAGTATTCCAAAAATCCCTAGAAGCTAAAGCCAAGTAATATATACGGTCAGAAGCCTGCATGAGTTTAAATGTCAATCACGTGTATAACTCCATGACTACGCGCGTGCACTCTTCTTTCGCGAGTAATCAACAAGAGCTGTTGTGTATTAGATCGTTTGGCATTAAAGTAACTATGAAGGCGAAAACTAAATTAGCATATCTAATTTTGTTATAAACTAGCTGCCAGCAGAATATGACAGCTTATTTACATCGTACAAGTTCCGAAAAATTAAGGTCATCTTTACTAGGGTTAATTGAAAGCTAATATCGTTTCTGTAGAAACAAGATTAAAAAGAATTAAACTGAAAATAAAAAAGAAAAAAATGAGTTTTATAAGTAGACGTGTTGCAGTTGTTTATAATTCATACTTGTTCATCGATACAGACTATTACAGCCCCCCCCCACCGCCTATCACCAATGGCTTTTTGTAGTTGTTTCGAAAAATCGCAGATGTGTGCACCTGATTTAACAAGTACTGACAACTTGCGAAAATTAATGTTGCCATTAACACCAGCTTCGTCAAAATTTCGCTGTAGGAAGTAACTAACTTTATCATCAATTACTTTTACGAATAAATTTAGAATCATCTGTTTGTTTGGCTTTTATTTTTTTTTTCAAGAGTTGATTGCCACGTTGAGCTAGGAAGCCAATTTACACGAGCTATTGATTATGCCTCTAACTGGATTCTCATAAAAGTTTATTGGATTAAAAAGTCTAGTCAGTCACTAATAAGAAGATTAGCGTATTGAAGTATAAAATTGAATAAGAAGTATCGGAGGTTCATTACAAAGCAGGAAATAATATGTCAAATACTGTATAACTAACTCGAAATATATATCCGAATGTTAAATGGTTGCTAAGCAACGGCAACAATTTAAAATTATGAAATATGATGGTGATTGTAACACTAAGCTGTAAGATGGATAACGTAATTCAAAAATCGTTCGCTAGGTAACGCTAGTTTTCATCACTTTTTTGTGTGTATTTCAACCAATGAGAGTAATGGATTAGCATGTATTTCCGGCAGATGATGTCTTCTGCTTCGTGATTCTTTAATAGCTTTCATTACGACAGCAGAATTTATTTTTAGACTCAATATAATATACAGATAGCTTCCAAATCTTTTACAGATTCAATAATATTTCGATCTAGAAAAATATGAATGAAAATATTTTCTAAATTTTAATTATATACTGTATTTATATATAATATATAAATAACAAAATCGTTTCTTGATACTTTACAGTTGATTTTAGCAATAAAATCGGAGTGTTTATTTATTTATGTATTTGAGTTTCATTTAAAACTGCGCAACGTTTTTTATGAAAACCTACTTTTTATCGAAAGATTACCAAAAAATAGTAAATTCATTATTTTTCTAATTATTTTATTTTACCTCTTAATTTAATTAAAAATTATCTAGTATTTTATCCATGTCAGCATGTATTTACAAGTTGTGTGGGACTCATTGTGGAGGCATCGAAAGACTTCATCTTGGTCATTTATAATCCAATTTTTTTTAACAGGGGGATATTTTCTAGTCAATTGAAAATTTGTAGAATAAAAGGGCGAAAATCACAACTGATAGATCCCAGGACAGTCCCCCCCCCCAAAAAAAGTAATTAGATTAACATTTCAATTTATAAAACTTTTAATTTAGTCTAAATATCAAATAACAGTCTACAATTGAGCTTAATTAAGACTGGCCTCTGCTCTGGAACATCTTTTCCCATGAGCATGATGCTTTAATCTCTATCGGGGAACTGAATTATGAGAGTAACCAGTGATATGTTAGTTTATCTGGTCAGCGGAGTCTCTAGAACACGGGTTTAAAAATACCCGTATGCTACATTGTAAGCGGGCTTACGACCGTAAAGGCTTAATGACCCTACTATTGAGGAAGCACGCTATTAAAAAGAAAGAAACCGGCGGTATTTAGATCCCTTAAGAACATCTATTGTCTTACCATATCTCATCTCTCTAATAGCATCTTTTACGCTATCTCAACGAACATGAAAACTTATTCAACCAACTCGAACGAAGAAAGCCCCTTTTTTTTACTTCTTCTTCTTCTTCGTTTTGTGAATAATGTCCGCATTACTCGACGTTAAATGAACTACACAGAGGTAGAAAAATACACCTGAAAATGTGAATGCATCAGACAATTGCCGTGCGGTTCGGAGCATGA
The DNA here is from genome assembly GCF_054136105.1 of Typopeltis vanoorti. Classification (NCBI taxonomy): domain Eukaryota; kingdom Metazoa; phylum Arthropoda; class Arachnida; order Uropygi; family Thelyphonidae; genus Typopeltis; species Typopeltis vanoorti. The sequence continues at coordinate 96,849,965 of NC_143557.1, read as the reverse complement.
ACATTAATTCTAGTTGAATATCCCGTAAAGCATTGAGGCTCGCTTCAAGCGAAGGGTAACATTATGAAGTATTTTTAATTCCATTAAGTAGCTCACTTAAGAGTAATAATAAAAGTATATTTTCATTCGTGTCAAGTGCAAGGAATCCGGCTAAAAACCCATTAAAATAACTCCCTAGGGCAAATATTCGGAGGAAATTGTTACAAAATTTATATTCGACCCTTCCAGTGAACTTTTAAAGTTAGTGGAATTATAATTTATAATATTCTTAAGTACCCTGCATGTAATGATGCGGTCCATTACCCGTCTCCTTATTTCATTATGGCTCCAACAGATAATCTTTTCCTAGTTTTACATGAATAAATGAATGAGACTCACATTTATTAAAATTCTCTGGCATGCCTTATGAATTCCGCTGAAATCAAAGCCTCCGTTTTTTGTTCAATGGCAAAGAACATTTACAGTATTTCTTACCGCATTCTCACGCTACAAAAATCCTTACATTGTGCTGTGCATGGTGGTCTCTTTTCTCGCGTTATTTCGTATTGTTACGTGATTAGAACGATCCTTATATTGATTGTTTCGAATAAAACTAGAGTATCGATGTCAACAAACACATCACTAGGAACGTAGCTAATTGCTTCTTAGCTATTTTTTAGGGAAAGAAATGTAATAATACAGTCACCGCTTATGAACAGATTATTCTAAATTAGTAACTATTAGATCATTTACAAAAAAAAAAAAAAAATAGATCTCTTAGTTTTTATGTTGCTTAGATAATGCCAAAACAACTATGATTTGTTATACAAATAAGTGAAATTTATTTTCTATCTATTTTAAAAATTAAAAATTACATTATTTAACTTTAAAAAAGTATTAAATTTAAACATAATAATTCTTTATTTTTTATTATTTCTTAATAAATGATAGCGTATTAAATACACCTAAAACTATATTTTATCAATTTGTGTTATCCGTTTTGACGTAGATGAGTTGTGATATGAGTATTGACATTCAGGATGGGAGTTGGAGAGATACCCTTGGAGGGTAATGAATGGTAATGCTGGAGCCAATGAAGTTCTAACTGAGGCTCGGCTATTGCTGTTACCCCCTGCCATGATCAGAGCTTTAATAGCTCAATAACACCTTATCCCTACACTGTCCTCTACAGATAACGGGGAAGATGAAAAGCATTCTTGCTTCGCCCCCTTAAACTACGTCCTTATAAGGACGTAGTTACCCCGTGTGGTGGCCAGGATAATAATAGCGCTTCTGTAGTCCATGCATGTCGTAAGAGGCGACTAAAATTGGAAGCACAGTTTCGCTCTCTTAGGTTTCTTCCGGAATTTCGCTCCCGGTGAGGGGGAGAGCTTAGATTTCGAGGAGATTGTCCTGAGAAAGCATTTCGAGTCTCTGGGGAGGGTGTTCTCCAGCGTGGGCCTTGTCGGTGGATGCTTTTATGCTTTTTTCCTGGAATATGAGCGGTTCTGCTCAGTGGTGGTGGTGGGGGGGGACGTCACTGAGTGGAACCAACACGGTGTTGGACGATTTTCGGCCACTCGTGAGGAGTGGACGGATCGTCTTAATTTTTAGAAAAGACTTTACTTACATACCAGCCCCACTGTAGCCCATGCATGTCGTAAGAAGCGACTAAAATAGGTACCCAGGGATGGCAATGCTGTAGCCAATGACGTTTTTACCCTCCTGTCATGATCAGAGCCTATAGCTCTATATTAGCCCATCCATACATTTTCTTCTGTAGATAACGGAGGATATGAAAAGCATTTTTGCTTTATCTACTAGCCAAAAAAAAAAAAAATGTACGTAGCAGATGATGCATTGATTCTATGGTAACGGATGGCAATGCTATAGCCGATGTAGTTTTAACTGAGGTTCGGCTATTGCCATTACCCAGCCATGAGTAATATAGAGCTTTTAGCTCAATAACACCCCGTCCACACATTTTCTTCTATCAGATGAAGGATAAAGAGTCAAGGACTCAGTCCATCCCCCCCCAAAAAAATGTACATAGTTTTTGAAGCTGTTGTAAATATAATTTTGAATGAATTTCTAAATTATAACTAAACAGAGAATAATTGATCAAGTTAAAAATAAGATAATATTTAGGAATAGAAACAATAATGGTATCACACGAAAAGTACAAAAACAAGCAATAATAGCTAAGAATATCTGAATGTAAAGGATTAAGGATTAATCAGATTAATCAGACCAGTACTAACATATACAGCATAAGAAACATGTACAGCAATTAAAAAAATAAGACGAATCAATGAAACTACTAAGTATTAAGAAAAAAAGATGATGCAACAATAACAAAATCTGGAACACAAATAAGGGAAAATTGTAAAATACAATCAATAAATAATTTGCTTCAAACACAGAAATATGAATGGAAAAAGCGTGTAAAAAGAATGAAGGAAAACAGACGGACAAAGAAGTTAAGAACTGGATATCAAAGGAAAAGTTGGTGTCATGGTATTTGAAAACGGAGGCACCACTACAAGCATTTATGCTTAATAGTAACGGGGGGGGCATTAAAAGCGACAACATTCAGAAAAGGTTTTGAAGGTGTATAAAACTAATTAACCGTTAGATAAATATTAAATTAAAGAAAAATATAGATATATGTAATAAGTACTTTAGATTGAAAACTACAGCATATTCAAAATGTAGTTTTCAAATTATATTAGAAAATATATTACAATTTTGAATATGTATACGAATTTGAATATGTATAAACTTATTTTTCAATCACATTGAATTCATTAGATATGTCTTCTGAATTTGTGTATGCATATATAGTTTCCAGGTCTCCTAGCCCAGGACTTCGATATATTTAATTTAGACTGCGTCTTGGATCAGTAAAGATGTCTTGTTTTTTGGAGAACCTTATTGGTTGGCTGTTCATCACTAACGCGATTTAACTAAGGATATGAAATGTTACGGCTCTGGATTTTCATGTTTCCAATAAAAATATTAGAGAAAGTTTGCCGAAACGGTATGACACCGGTCCTTATTATCACTAGAAAATTTGGTATATCCCTTTATACTCGCTGTGCTATGAAGGAGATCGAATTTATTTCTTTCCATTCAAAGGATGTCATTCCAATGGGAGTGATTGTCATATCATTGTTTTAATATTGTGGAATGATTATTTAGGAATTGGGAAATTGTAAAAAAAAAACATTGTCAGTACTAAATATTTTCTCTTGTAACAAGGATATTATTTCATTAAAACAAGCTTTCTCTAACACGTGTGAAGCTGTTATATAAAAATTATCTTATGTCTATTGCGTATGTCTGTGTTAAACTTCTAGTAACGGTATGTTTATTTTTGAGTGTTCGTTCGGTTTTACTCTTTACACTTGCTCATCCTACACTATCGAATTAATATTCGATAGGTTTTGCCACAACGCACTAATTCTCAATTTTTTTCCTAATATAATATGATTTATTACAGAATTTCAATTGCAAGGATGTAGAAAGTGTTATAATAATAATAATAATAATAATAATAATAATAATAATAATAATAATAATAATAATAATATAAGTAACTTTTTGGTATTGTCCACAGTGTGCAGTGTTTGTTCCTATTTTCACACTAACAGTTATTAAATTGCGAAAGCTTTTCTTTTCTTTTTTTTTTTTTTTTTGAATCGATTATGAATTGTAATTAAGATTTTTTAAATTTAATTAAATGACTGTGGCATCAACTTATCTGCATCCATGTTTGATTTGATTTGTATGGAGTTTTTAGGAATATTTTGCTAAATACGTAAACACCGCTGGTATTCATTTGGTCCTTCTCTACGCAAGTTGTTATTCTGAGATTTCCAGTTTTGTTTTGTTTTATTTATCCATTTGTAGTTCCCCGAAAGCAGCATATCATAATCACACTATAAACTACAATAACTACCTCTAGAGGCTGAAGGAATTTAATAAAATTCGAGAATTTAATGATAGAGTTTACGACATCTGTTAAACTTTATCGAATAATTTATATTTTAATTTTAATCGGCCATCTTAAAGGCAAATTAGGCAAAATGGGATTATATTTCTAAAAAACCGAAGCGAACTAATAAAGATCATAGATAATTATAATCGTACAATTTTATAGTGAGATCATTCATTAGCACAATTTTTGGAGCCATTTTGGTATATACTTAAACAAAAGTTTGTTTTTCCTAGTTTTGGATATATATATATATATATATATATATATATATATATATATTAATAAAATTGCAACGATTAAAATCCAAAATTGAACTATTATCTTGTGAATGCACAAGGGGACAGACGGGAAAGTTCTGATAAACACCTAGAACAAAAAAATTAATTAATTTTATGTCTTATATATCCTAAAAAAAAAAAGAACAAATTATTACAGTTTGATGAAAAAACGGTTAAATGGTTTTAACCGCGTGTTTCATGCATGGTTATATCAGTTATCAAATTTTAAGTCAGTGGATTATTTTAGAGAAATACTGTTAATGGATTACGTAGGCCTGTCTCAGATTATCGTCATCATAGTTCTCGCGAAAAACAATGGAAATATCGACACTAGAAAATTCTAGTCTGCATGGTTTCAATGTTCATCGTATGTAAACAGAAGAGTCTGTCTCAATGTATATTTTGAATGGTTGATACGCTTCAATGCCATTCAAGGCTGATCGATGAAAAAGTATTTTTATCATACTCTTTATTGGCAAAACAATTTGAAATGGTAATACTTTTTTCTTTTAGTATAAGTGGATCTATTTTATCGACAAAGCGATTCGAAAAGATAAGTTCTTTATGGTTTAACGAAATTTAGTATAGTATGTCCTATTATTTTTGACTATTACGGCCAAGTCATACAGTTTCCATTAGCAACAATTTGCAGCTAAATTATATTTGACTACAGTATCGAGTTTATTTATAATTTAATTGCTTTCAAAAATAAGGTGTATTAAAGTAATTTTTAAAATTAATTTAATTTTTTAAAAGATAAATATTTATTTTAAATATTCTTATTTTAATAATATTTACAAATATATTATATATTTATATAATAAAATTTCGGATAATTAAGAAAGAAAAATTTTACAGCATCACAGTATCGTGTACGTCTTTGCCTACGACCACACAATAAGAACATACGAATTATTTGCGAAGTTCCTACTAAAAAAAGAACGATAAACAAAAGGAATCCGATTGAAGTTTTACACGAAAAAAATTACTAACTAGTTTGTTTTTATAATTCATTTCATTTTTATTTGTTTTATTATTTTTTTTTTTTTTTTGCGCTTGAAAGAGAAGAATATGCACCTACACACACACACATCGACGTATACATGAGTGTGGTACAGGTGCAAGAAAAATAAATGAATTCTCAGTAAGCAGTAGTTTCTTCAGCTGTACGAAACCGTTCAGGCCTCTCTGAGGACTAATTACAATGAGATTTTCTACACAAAGCACCAGCTAGCGAACCTCCGCTCAGCTACATGGTACAATTACGATTCGACCAGGACTGCAATGGAAACGAATAAGAGAAAAAAAAAAATTATTGCGTTCACGTTTACGAAAAAAACACCACACACACACACACATACACGCTAAAAATGTTCTAAGAGATTGAAAAGACTTTCCTTTAAGAAATAGGCAAGCAAGCAGAAAAGACAGGTATATGGGGAGTGGGCAAGCACGTGATATTTCTACTGGTGTTGAAACGATTACTTCTTTAATTGTTTGAATTTGTTGCGATACTTTTTTTTTGTTAGTTAAATTGAAAACGCATGTTTGGTCATGACACAAAACGCATTACTGAGATTCGCACTTAATACTGTCGACAACAAACTTGTTTGATTTTTTATCAGAAATTTCTGATTAGGTAAGGTATGCTTTGGAAATAAATATATAGCATTATCCTCGTTATATTAAAATTTCATAATTATATAAATTTATTTGTTTTTAATAATTATACTGTACCTTCCAGCACACAAATAGCAGCACGTCAATATAATTATATAAATGTATTTATTGATTTCATAATAAAAATTTATTTGTTTATATAGATGTATTTCTTTTGCAATTATACTGTACTCTCTCTCTCTCTCTCATGTATGTATAAATAAATGTTTTCACATATATAATTTAATTATGATTATCTGAATTTATTATTAAGTTTATTTTCTTATTCTTATACTGTATTATATTTCTCCACCTCTTCGTGAGCTATCGTGGTGAAGCAGTTCGTGTGCCCGATGACCCAGAGAGTTACACTAGAGGAACACTCCTTTGTTTGTAGTTTCACTCCCAATCAGGTCAATGTCCAAAGGTAGGGGCCAAGAGATAGTTTACACACACACCTTCCCATTTGACTGAGTTATCATGGGACAATTGACCCGATACGTCCGTATAAAACAAAGAACCCAATCCTCTCATACTGGTTCGACTGTTGTAGATGGTTGTGAGCTTGTTTGTATTTGCTTAAACTTGATCTTAGTTTGGGAAGAGTAGAGAAGCACGTTTTTATGTTAAACTTTCCCAAAATTCTTCTTATATATATATATATATATATATATATATATATATATATATATATATATATATATACACACACGCAATTTAATTATGATTTTTTATAATTTAATTATTAAATTTATTTGTTCATTATTATGCTGTACTGTATTTCTTCTCATGACAGACAACAAGAGTTAGAAAAAGCACTTGAAGCAGAGAAATGCAATATCTTGCGATTGACAGAAATAAGAAGAAACTCAGAGGAGAAAGATTCGAAGAGTGGAAACTTGTTCTATCAGCGAAGAAACCAAAGATCATGTTCAAGTAGGAGTCTTGATCATACAGACAGAAATTAAAAATAAAGAACTGAAGGATACTTTGAACGAACAGCCGTTTTTAAAATTAAAACACCTAAAGATATAGTAATGACCATCATCCATGCTGATTCATCAACAAGCTCTCATGGTGATACTGAAGTTCATGACTTGCACAACATAGTAGATGAAGCAATAAATAAAGTTAGTATTGGTAGGGCTTCAATGGACAAGATGCTCATCTGAAAATGCATCGACTAGTTTCAAAGGTTTCGGATCTCGAAACCTCAGAAGATAAAGGTTAGCTCAGGTTTCAAGAAGTTAATTCTTGGAAATAATAAATTTCTTCTTCAAAAGGAAATCCAGAAGCGCATGGACGTGATGTTATCCAAAACTTGACATCTGAAAGAGATTACTTACTAGTTCAAAATGAAAAGAAAAAAAAGCACTGTCTAGAAGGCAGAGATATTAAATAATTATAGTTTTAATACATGTTAAACATAAATAGTTTAAGGACAAAATATGATCCGAAAGTAATTCAGAATGATAATAACGTAAATAAAAACTAATCTGAAGAAGGAATTATAGATATCTGCTGAAAACAGACACCTGCCTAATTTAAAGCATTTAAAGTCTCAAGTAAACCTATTTATTGATAAATATGCAAAGGGAACAACAAGATTCTCACCAAAACCATTATCACAGATCACAAAAATTGTTAATATTCACAAGCAAAATAATTCAACTGGAACTTGACTGGCTACATAGCATAACTAACGTTGGTCCACGCTACTTTCGATACAATACAGAATACCGAAATAACGAGGCATATTCATTTCCCATTCAGCAATGACCGAAACCATTTTCTTCTCTTAATTTTATTATAATATGAATTATTATACTTTTACAAATTTAGAAATTTTAAATAATAATTTATTCAGATTATTGAAATTTTAATTTTCAAATTAATTGTTTTTCAATATATTTTATTTATTTATTATTTTTAAAAATTTTAAATATTAAAATTATTATTACAAATTGAGTATAACATCAGTCGAAAACTATTATTCTTAATAAAAAAATAACCTGTTTTTAACCATACAAAGTAGTAGACACGACGTCTGAAATCAAATACATAAGATTTATATTTCTAGTTTTCGACGTTTGTAATGAAACTGGGGTAAACAGTTAGGAGGGAAATACGATAAAGATTGTTCTACTGAATGTATAAAAATAATTAATCCAGTTTTATGTAATAACTAAATCATTATAATAAATTATATGGTAATTTTAATTTTATATTAAGATATGAGAGAAATTTGAGTTTTGTAAATGGAAATATTAAATATTTTAGTGGTGAAAATCAACAGTAAATAAGTAACTAAATCAAAGTCATATATTTCATTGAGACATTCGAGGATCGACCGAGATGGTGACGAGAATCCAATACCCTTGGAGGGTAATGGATGGCAATGCTGTAGCCAATGAAGTTCTAACTGAGGCTCGGCTATTGCTGTTACCCTCCTGCCATGATCAGAGCTTTAATAGCTCAATAACATTTTATCCCTACACTGTCCTCTGCAGATAACGGGGAAGATGAAAAGCATTCTTGCTTCGCCCCTTTAAGCCAGTCCTTATAAGGATAAGGATCGACCGAGATTTAAATGCGTCAACAACGAGATTGATTCATTCAATCCAATATCCTTGGAAGGTAATGGATGGCAATGCTGTAGCTAATGAAGTTCTAACTGAGGCTCGGCTATATATTGCTGTTACCCTCCTGCCATGATCAGAGCTTTAATTGCTCAATAACACCTTATTCCTACACTGTCCTCTACAGATAACGGGGAAGATGAAATGCATTCTTGCTTTGCCCCTTTAAGCCAGTCCTTATAAGGTATCGCAGTATTGTTTTGCATAATCTGCTGAGTAATTTTCAAACTTCTTTGGAATATTGACTATCGAGTTTTTATCATTATTTCAATAAAGAAGGAAGTGATATTTTCATTCTTGAATAAAGGTGATGAAATAGCTTCACAAAAGCTATATATATATATATATATATATATATATATATATATATATATATAAGGCGTGGTTTGGCTGCACGTGCTATCAAGAAAAACACCAAGCGATGAGGGAATAAAGAAAAACAAAGAAAAAATGGCTATAAGATTTTTTTTTCCAATCTGGTGAGCACCGAAGTAAATCCAAACACTTCCTTGCAACCTGCTGTTTAGAAAAATTTCAAACTATTTCGTTGCGGAACATTTACAAGACAAGTGAAAAACTGACTATTCCGCAGCTCTTGGGAAGTCGTCCTTTCTTTAGCATTAAATGAAACGTAAAGAAAATGCTCAATGTACAGTGCGGTAAAGTTTTTTTTTTCTCTTTTCATTCTTTTTCTTATATATTTGGTAGTAGGGACATTTATTTAGTAAACTTCTCTTTACTTGGTGACTTTGGGAAGATAAAACGTGGCGTCAAAGAGGCTTATTTAGTCAACAAGAACGGGATGGGGTTTGTCGTTTGGTTCTTGGGCGTCTGCGTCTTGATGTTGTTGACGGCATACAATTACCGTTAAAAATGTAGATGTCAGACCCATGACAAAAGTTTATAGGAGGTGTTTGTCGCCAGTCAAGAGAAGGCAAATGGTCAAGACTGTTGTCCAATGCCGTAAGTGTAAAATCGATCGTGACGTAATTATTTCTGTCGTCTGCGACTGCTTGAGTAGCAGACGACGATTGTGGAATAGCAGTTGACTCAGTTATTGCTTCATGTCATTTTCATATCACCGTAAGGAATGGAAAATTACTGTTATATGAGGCAGTTATAATTACTTATACAAAATTAGATACGTCTGTGTCTTCATTGCAAAATGAATATCTTAAAATAATAATGAAATACATCAGCGATATCATATTTCCAATGTCCCACAGAATGTTTAAATTTGTTACAAGATTAAATACTGTTTTCACTGTTGCAACGAGAGAGATTTATTCTATTATTCTACTGTTGCTAGGCGACCGATGCTGCTGTTTCATTGTTGCTGGAAGGACGATGCCATCATTGAAAATTACAAATTTTCAGGGGTGACAGGGGTGACTCACCTGGTTTACTTGAATGGTATCTCCTTTTGATAAAGTATAGTAAGGCACTTAGGTAGAATACGGCTGACAATAGCTCGGCCCGTCCTACTACACCTGTTACCTGCATGAGACAGAAAATATATTAAATAACTGAATTAAGTTTTCATAATTAAGCATGGTATTATTACAGACTCAACAAATCAAATATTAGCAAAGTGATAACCATAGATAAAACACCTGAAAATCTTTCATATGATTACGATGTTATTCTCCTGATTTACAATCGATAGGTCAGATACATACTATAATGGATATTTTTCACATAAGTCATCAAATCAAAGGTATTCCCATCAAATATTACTGCAGATTATGACGAATACACCTTCTTATTCCTATTGGTTTAATGCTCTCACGTGACGAGGGCATAATTAAGAGGAAGCCATTATTGGTAGATCACAAAACAGACTGTATGGATCTCCGATTATGGACTTCATTTGTGGGACTAAGACCACAACAATAAACATAATGCAATTGCGAACACCTTTTTTTTATTATTAAATTGCAATCTAGAGTGTTTGTCAATCGATTGTTTTCAATAGATTGTAAATTTGGATTGGAACAGATAAAAACTAAAAATTGCACTTTTAACAAATAAGTTTATGTTTATATATTATATTATATTATTTAAAAAAAACTAAAAGTTATACTTTTAAATAAATCAAGATATATATATTAAATTCAAAAAATAAATAAATAAATAAAACACCTTTTATTTTTATATATAACTTGTGAATATCATTAAACGTTTGTGCACCCAATTCTGTATCTGTATACATATATACATATATACATATATATATATATATAATATACATGTTGGGAAAATTTCAATCTCCCTAATAATTTTCCAATACATGTTGGGAAAATTTCAATCTCCCTAATAATTTTCCAATATATTTATTCTAAATATTTCAATTTCATTTTAAACAGCATATCCAATTGGCAAGAAAAATGAGGAATTTTCCTGAGCGATTCATTTCCTTCCAAAATGGATTGGTTAGAGCGAAAGGGATATATTTCTATTCTATTTTATCTGCGTTCGATCTATGCCTTCTAGAAGACGGAAGACATTTTTATCACAGTGATTTTAGTCGTGCTTGAAGAACCCCTTTCTGCATCCAATACAAAGTCTACCATAGCAACTTTCTTATGCCTACCAATTTCTATGAATTTCTCAAATCCTCGAGTGACTTTGCGTTCACCTGTATATTCTTTTATTCAGTTCCATCTATATAAGCACTCGCAAATTTCAGAATATAAAATTAACGACGGTCGATTTTTATAGAGCACACGACGCGAATAAAAATACAGCAGGAAAAATCGCTTTAACATAAAAATACCATGAAAGACCTCGAAATAAACATAAGGAAATACAGATAAAAAAAATCGTCATGTGAAAAAGGTGATTTACAAGAAAAGACGCGTAAAAATGTTTCTGCAGATCGCCGCAGCAGAAACTATTACCCCTGGAGAATGTATGTGAAGAAGGAAATAGATGTGGAGTGTCCTGCTGTGGCACAGAGAAGCTTCATATCAGTCACCCCCAGTCACTGACGACAATCATCCACTGAATAAGTGTTTTGGTTATCAACTTCAAAACTGTGTTATGCTGCTTGTAGATTCAGGTATTTTCATACTGCACTTGGCAATGTAGAAGTTCATTGATATACACACAAAAAAGAAAGTTAACTACAGTTACAGTTAAACATGCAACTTATGTTATTATTAAATAACCCTATGAGGCGTTACAAATACAATTTATTTAGAATATGATGATTCATTACATAGTGACAATTAATATATAAATATAAATGCATATATAAAGAAAAATGTAATTTACAGAATATAAAATACGGTAAAAATGATAAAACATAAAAATACTTCATTCTTTTATTATAAAAATGATTTAAAATATAAATAATTCTACTAATACATGAAATAATTAAAATAATATATTTTTATAAAAGTGAATAAAGTGAGGAACTGTACAAAAATAGAAAAAAAATTAATGAATGAATTAATACAAAAAATGAATAAATAAATATAATCAAGTTTGATATGGTATATTGTAAAACGAAACAATGATACTGTAATAATAATGAGCCAATATTTACTATGCGATTATTTAAATAATAAAGAAACAATTAAATAACTAAAATGATCGTTACAAAAGCAACCAATGAATGAATTAAATTACTAATCAATATAATAAATAATTATGTATTATTTATTAATGTATTATACTTATACTAAAGAATTAATGTATTATAGTCCTTATAAGGACTGGCTTAAAGGGGCGAAGCAAGAATGCTTTTCATATTCCCCGTTATCTGTAGATGACAGTGTAGGGATAAGGTGTTATTGAGCTATTAAAGCTCTGATCATGGCAGGAGGGTAACAGCAATAGCCAAGCCTCAGTTAGAACTTCATTGGCTACAGCATTGCCATCCATTACCCTCCAAGGGTATTGGATTGAATGAATCAATCACCGACTATGTAAGTAAAGGTGAAATCTCAAAAATACGGACGATCTCTAGGCCACTCCATAGTGGGCGAAAGACCGTCCTAATCTCAGCATTGGTTCCACTCAGTGACGGGCTCCCCGACCACTGAGCAGAACCGCTCAAATTCCGAGGAAAATAATTCACCGACAAAGCCCCTCAGCGGGCCGTGCCGGAGAACACTCTCCCCGGAGACTCAAAGTGCTCCCTTAAGGCAAAAACCCTAAGAGAGCGAACTCAAAAACTCATCGCCCAAGGGGGTAAGAGCAACAGCCGAACCTCAGTTAAACTTCATTGGTACAGCTTTGCGTTGCTATCCATCACCCCCAAGGGCATTAATGAACCAATCACCGCATCTCACGGTCGATTGATTTACTCACTCCTAATGCATTATACTTATACTAAAGAATTAATGTATTATACTTATATAAAAATTGTAAAGGTGCACTGTATATTCTAGAATACTTTTAATAATTTAAAGCTGTGGTATTTTATTTTAATTTTTTTCAGACTATATTAGAGTTAACTAAAATTATATCCTTTTCTTTGGATATTTAGAAGTTAAAATGGGGTTGGATTGTCTTTAAGTACGAAGTAATAACGTTTCAAGAAACAGTGGGACATTGAGTCTTTTATGCAATGAATGGCTACGAGGATTAATAATATTCTTAACAGTTTCCATTATCGTTGAGTCTTTAGTGTCAGTTCATCATTTTTTTTACTTATTATTGTTCACTATTGTTTATTATTCAGTGGTTGTTCTTCCTTATTCAACGTTTCTCACTATTGAAGCCATCACTACTATTTCCCAGTGTGAACTTGCTATTCATTTCTCACTAACGCTAAAAGCTATTGTCAGTTAATTTCAATATTAAGAGATTGAATATTGAAATTGAATTCGAATAATAAATAGTATAGTTTAGTAATTATCTGTTTCAATTTTTGCATTTGCAACAACATTTATTTCTTCTTTTTGATGTTTCTTTGTTCTATATAATGTCATGTAGCAACTATTAGCAGAAGAACAAAGCATTATAAAGGAAATTCACTGCATTATTGGAGTGCAGAATAATCAATTATCTAAGTATTAATGCACATACGACCTCAAATACTATTTACGTTAGCATTTCTAAAGTGAAAACACATTACGTTACTGTTCTTAATGTAGGAAGAGTTACTGAACAATAGAGACAATTCAAAAATCGAACATTTCAACTCTTGAACGAGAGCAAACTCCAGCTTAATAAGATGGTTTGAATAGTTAAAAACATGCAGAAAGTGTGCGGTAACATTCTGGGCTTTTGATAGAAATAATTAAAAAGTTATTGGCGAATGAATTGGCGCAGTTGGTTGTGACATACTTATTGAAACAAAACATGGCAGAAATTAGAATATATGAGAGAAAATCTGTATGGTACAGCAAATGTACATAAATGGACCGTGATAAATAAAACTTCGGATTTGTACAATAGGGAATATGGTGTGGTTTAAAGTAAGTCAATCATCTTTTTATGAGGTGTTTTTATCAACTTCCATATTAGTTATCAATTCTCTCAGTCAGGAGTTCAGGACATCCACACCTCTATAGGTTTGGACGTCCTGAACCATTGACCTCCATAGCCCTCTATATCCATGAAAGAACTATTGTCAAATATATTAAAAAAATCCTAAACTTGCTCGTGATAGACTTGCATGGCCAATCAGAATGTGTACTCTTTAGATTAGATAGGCATGGAAGATGTCAGGAAAGATTGTTTTTTCCAGCCTATCGCCCCATCTCTTAATAGGTGAAGCGTATGCTATGATATAGCAATGCTTCTCTAGACTAGCTTGCATAAAGTCCTGATGTGAATCATATGAAGAAACGTTGAGAAGAGTCGACTGAAGACGAGATTAACACCATTAACGTTGCTGTGCTAAACGATTTCCATTTTGGTAGAGTTACGAGCTAAATTACCTTTGTCTCTTTACCAACTTTTAGTAAATCTATCCAGATAGTAGACTATTTCCAAACTGTGTCCAAAAATGTATGAGGGGTGAATTATGATTGATATGATGTCAAGAGAACTAGTGATTATCACATTTATAAATAAAAAGGGATCGAAAAACATTGATTCTAGAACTATAATTGGGTTAACAGTATTACCGTGAATATGTACACTGAGCATCAAAAGGATAGTCTAGAACTAAACTATCCTTTTATTTCGTACCGTACATGCCATAAAATATCAGGAGTGTCCACCCGCTGAAAATGTCTCTACAAGAGATTAGGCAATTGAGTAAATTATCGGCAGGATCTATGAAATCTTTGCTATCTAACAAAAGCCCACCAGAGTGTGACATTATCAAGAGATTTTGAAAAATTCTAAAGATTAACATAAGTAATTATTGCTTCTAATGTATAACTATGGACGAAACTTGGAGGCATTTTTTATCTTGATGCAAATTAAAATTTGCAAGAAAGATAAAAGGAAATCGTAAATGTTAGGTGATACTAGGTATAAAAATTAATTAAATCATTAAAATTAAACAACAATATACTGCATTGAACATTGTTTCCAAAATTGAAGACTCAAAGAAAAAAAGAAAGTTGAACTGAAGTCTGATTTTTCATCAGGTGATAACCCTTGACAATCCACCCATAAAAATGTTCAATCTCAGTTTCTTATAATTGACATTGCGGACAAAGGAAGACATAAATCGTAGTGAAAATAAATCACCAAACTCGGTCACAATGCGGACGCAATATTTTCAGAGCTGTAGGTCCGTGGCCCATTTATTTCTTTTTTCTTTTTTTTTTTTCGTTTTCGTAGCCCAGGCATCTGATTATGGCAATTACCTAATTGTTCTAGTTAAACATTAATCACACATTCAAATTAATACGCACGATAATTAAATTACTAATTATAGTTTCGTTCTAACGAGACAGACTGTCTTCACACGGATGGACAAATAAAAAAGGTTTAGATTTCGGAATTATGTATCTCAACTGGTTATTATGCACAACTTGAAAGCTCTTCTTTGCAGAATTATTAAGAAATTCAAAAATAAACGAGCCAAATTTTAATTAGAATTAATTAATGCGTTCTTGTTTGCAATGTATACATTCACAGCGTTGTCTCTGAGTCTTTTATATTCGTAGTTCAAGATAAAAGCTAAAAGATACACGTCTCTTGCATAATAAAATTTATTCTATGCTAAACTTTTGCAGGTTTTTTTTCCCTCGACTCTATTCTTTATGTTAGCTTTAATTTTTCATCCAGTGTAGATATAATTGTATCACTGTTGTGGCCCAGACATCTTATTGTGGCAGCCATTCATCACAATCTCATTAGTGTTTCTCACACCTTCGCATCTGAAAGGGAACAAACTTTAGTTAAAGTCGTATAATTAACAAATGTCTCTCTCTTTTCGTAGCTACCTACGGCTTCTGTGTGAATAGGGTGGACGGCAAACAAGGCAGACGCCACTACACTGGCGGTCTCAGGCAGAAATTGGAGGCACAACCTACAAATAGAAAAAAAAAGAAACAATTAAAATTAAGTTAGTCTAACGACAAATAAATCTCAAGTGTTATACCAATAAAAACGTTATTTATAGTAGTTTTACTGAAACTTCGGAAAACACGAACCAGTTAGGAGCATTGAAGACTTTTTGGACTTGTCCTTAATACTCAAAAATATTATGAAATTATTGTTAAGATTATTGCATTAAAATTATAAATCTAAATAATTATATATGAAATTATTATTAAAATCATTGTGATAAAATTATAAATGGAAATAATTAAAAAGAAAATTAACATTTTGGTAGAATTAATAAAAAATATAGAATTAAGAACCTTACACTTAGTTTTGTTTATTATTAACTTTCAGATGTATATATTTTAAAATGTCTTATATTTTTAAAAAATAATAAGTAACTTATAAATAACTCAAAAATTTCTAAGTGTTTTTGTAAATATTTTAAAAATTTCTAATTTCTAAAAATAAAACAAACGCCTTTTAATATTTTATATAAGAATATTACAATAGCATCAACGTAATCCCTACACTGTCCTCTACAGATAACGGGGAAGATGAAAAGCATTCTTGCTTCGCCCCTTTAAGCCAGTCCTTATATAAAGAGAATAATAATAATTACTGGAGGTAGGATTTTTTCGACCGTGAGATGCGATGATTAATACCCTTGGAGGGTAATGGATGGCAATGCTGTAGCCAATGAAGTTTTAATTGAAGCACTGCTGTTACCCTCTTGCCATGATCAGAGCTTTAATAGCTCAATAATACCTTATCCCTATACTGTACTCTACAGATAACGGGGAAGATGAAAAGCATTCTTGCTTCGCCACTTTAAGGCAGTCCCTATAAGGATAAGGAATAATAATTATTTTGAAGTTAACAGTTATGATCTGAATGAGACAGAGGGTAACGGATGGCAATGAAGTTTTAACTGAAGTTTGGCTATTGCCGTTACTCCGCCATGACGAGAGCTTATTGCTCCATAACATCCCATCCCATCCATACATTTTCTTCTAGAGATAACGGGGAATATGAAAAGCATTCTTGCCATTCACTCATCTTGCCAAAAAAAAATATGTTATTATTATTGCCTGGTATTGAGGTTTGACATGAAATATATGGATGAGCTTTCTAATCAATTTATGAATATTTATCTCACGTTAATATTATATTCATTAAGATGTTTATAGTAATTCGTTTTAAGGAAAATAAGTACGTTTGGAGGAATGTGTATTCAATTTTCATTAAATAGCATTTTTATATTTTATATTAATTATTCTTGTCGCAATTATTATTATCGAAAATAATAATTGCAGTAAAAAATTCGCATATATATATTTGATGTTTAATATTAGTTTAAATCATACTATTTAATATTAGACTATCAGTTGTTGTTAAGAAATTACACTCCATTGGAATGCACGAAAAGATACTGGTTTGAAAATTTATCAGTCAAACAAAACATATGCAACAAAAAATTGCTACGTCTATAGTACAGTATTCGAACCGAACACGGAGCCCCTCAAGGTGCAATACTAAAAGAAATTGAACTCTAAAATTATGGAATTCTAAGCATATAAACTTGAGACGCTATGTAATCATATTAAGCAATTACTTCAACAATGCGTACCACATTACAATTATACACACGGCATAAAGCAGCCTACCACACCTCCACAAGATCAACTACTCTAGGAGATTAAAGGGAAAACATCAAAACATACGTTAATATGCCAACGTTAATTCCGTTCTCTGAATAAAAGCTTATTCTAACTCCGAATACGGTGGGATTACATGCCATAATATACATAAACTTATTACGACAATAACATGATATGGCTTATATAACAACTTCCTTATCCTTACATAATTCTAATCCTTAACTACCGTAGTTTTCTTAGGAGCATAATGAATTTCATCCATGGTTACATAAACTCTTTCTCTCTCTCTCTCTCTCTCTGTATATATCATGTCATAATCTTGTCTTCGTGGACTTCGTTCACTTTAAATTTACCATTATTCTTCAAAAGGATTACTGTAAAAAAATGCAAATATTTAATATTCTCTGATGCATTTAACAAAAAACAAAATGTAATTGTAAAATGTAAAAATAGTAATTTTATTCGCTTATATAACTCTTAAACAGTAACTGTAAATTGTTATTATTATTATTATTATTATTATTATTATTATTATAGTTATACTAGTTAGTATGTCATTGACATTAAACATATCAATAAAATTATATCTATAATCTAGACTAACAAATAATAGTATTATTGCCTAAATTTTACAGTTATTTGCATTCAGCTTAATTGAGAGATAATAAACAATAATTTAAAACTTATTGCCATATTTTCATCTATATATAAGCTAAACGCTCCCGAAGATGAGTTTATATAATCAATATTAATTTTTTTCTACTGCTAACATGATCATTACTATTATGTTTAACGATAAAATATACTCAGCATTTTGTGCCAAATTTTAACCCGTAATAGAATGCTTCGTATGATAATAAATCTTTATAATTATCAAAAAAGAGAAAAAAATTAGCTTTCACCAGGAGAACTTATATATTTATAACAAAATACATATTTAAACCGGTATTTTCAATAGAGTAAAATTATTCCTAATTATTATGCATCAATTGATTTTAATTAAACTTTCTTTCCTGTCCATAACAGCTATCTAACTTTTTTTATCTAAATCCGTTGTTTCTGTAACCCATTGCTAAAGGCTATTTCACATGTTTTTAATTCCAACAGGGGGAAAAAAGAACTTCTTATATTTATTTGCTGTAATTCACCTCGTGATTAATTTTTTTTTATTATCCCTCTAGTAAAACCTGGTGCTTTAAGTGGAACAAAAGAAGAATATTGGGGTTGAATAATATCCTACTAAACCGTAGAGATTATATATACGAACTATTACATGCGGTAAGATCTTAAGAATTATTTTAAAAAAATTTTATGATTGTTAATGTATCGATATTTATTTAAATTTAAGGTGTTTTCAAAGTAAGATGTATAAATTTTAATAAATGTACTATTTTAAGAAACAATTCTAATTTAATTAAAATATTTTAAATTAAAAATATTATTCATACATTTGTTGTTTAATAATGATTTTATGTACTGTATTTATTTCACCTTAATATCAGGTGGAACTTTTAATGGATATTGAAGTAATCAACTGAATTTTATATTAGTGTTTACTATAACATATATATTTGTCTTTTGATATAAAAATATAAATTTATCTAAATAAGTGAATTATATTTTAAAATAAACTAGTTTGTGTTATAAAATTGTTTTTTAACTTTATTGTTTTAATATTTTTTCTTACTTTAAAAAGTCAATAGTTAATACACCTAAAATAATTAAACATGAATTAAATATAAATAATTTCTACAAGCAATGACGTAATTAATTTTGTGAAAGCAAAATGTAACCATTTGTTTCTTATCATCGTACATGTGCAGAAAGCGAATATTTAAAGCACAACTGCGCATCTATAGACCGTTCAACTAGTTTTCTTTCAAATGCTTCAGCAGGTTGACCTCCGAAATCAATTTTCCGTGTTTATCGGATATGTATTATTGAGCGAGGAGAAACCGTAAATCGGTAATCAATTTTCCGAGCTGGCAGTGACAATGGAGTTGCAGCTATACTAATAGCAAAGGATGAGAAACGTAGCGATCTTTATCACAGTATGCCAAATGCAAAACCATTGCTTTCACTCGACTTGCTTCAAATGAACGTACGTTTCAACATTACCTCTAAAAGGGGTGGGAACAGGGTGGAGAAGCTTCGATAACCATCAGCTAATAATGTTTCGGAACGATCACAATTTTCGAAGAATTTGCATTCATCTTAGAACATCATCGTTTTAGATCTCTTTGACCTTTTTCGGCAAAGGCAACAGTACTTCGACAATAAACTATAGGTGGCGCTCTAAACATGGAATTATTGACTTTAAATTTGTCATGCGAAAATGGGCCGATAATTCAGTCTATTTTAGGATGGAAAACGGTGCGCTATGTTTTCTCCACTGCTTAATTATAATTTTGCTTTTTCAGTAATGCTTGAAGTGTAATTACAGAGAGTTGTGCGTGCCTATTTCTATCATCCAAATACTCCTTTTTTTCCTGCAATTTATTCCCAGCTGGCGTTCTCAGTGAAGAACGGAGTGTTTTTTATTCAAATCGGTTTTATTTCCTACTATCCATTGGCACGTCCATTTATTTTCTTAGCACTTCCCTATTTTCCGTATGAAAATATTCATTGCTTTCATTGAATAGCCGAGGGCCTAAATAACAATAATCTCCATCTTATTACGTTTCCTCACTCATACTCAATGTCCTCTTTTTTCTATAGATTTTTATGACGCTATGGTGAACTGATTAAAAGCATATGACGAATAAACTGCGTTGAAAGAGTTTTTCCTCTTGCTTCCTAAAAATACATCGAATTTATTAGAGTAGCATAAAATATTGCTATTTCACTTTCTTTTCAAAGCAGGTATTCAACAACGCGCAGTTGATACGATAAGAACACCTCGCACACACACGCCTTTTTTTATAGGCTTCACTATGGTGTGAACTCTTACTGATATTCCGCATTGGGAAAAAAATAAATTAATTACTACAACAGAATTGTGTTTATCAATTTCTTTTAATTATAAATGCAAAAGAAAAAAGAAAAATTATGTATAATTATCCTTCAAATAATTCCAAAATAACTCACAATCGAATAATGCCAATAATTTATTCCAAAAACAAATTAGAATTCATATAATTGAAAACATAAATCAAATTCCTATAATTCAAAAATTAAATCAAATTGAAATAATTCAAAAATGATTATCGAATTTGAATATTTGCAAAATAATTTCAATTCAAAGGATTCAAAAATATTTTAGAGAAAATGAAGTGTTATTTTATACATGACAGAAATTTTTCTAGGATAGTCTATGGAGATATAGATTAACAAGAATTTTCGAAACCATCACAGATATTTAACACTAGTTAACTATTTATAAAATATGTTTTAAGAAAATAAAAACTTTTTCCCAGCTTACCAGTTACATGTGTGTTTAAATGGACTAGATCAAGTCTATTCAAATGACAGATTTCAGTTAAAACTAGTATCTGAATTTAGAGAAATTAGCGGGGGGGGGGAAGACATTCAGAAAAAAAAACCCGCCTTGGTAGGAAGACTTTAGAAATATTCATTATAAGATATATTAAGCTTTCTAAGGATTTATTCTTATATGTAAAGTATTAATATATATATTTGTATCATACGACATTTTGGGAGGAATGGGAGGCTACGTGGAAGTATCAGTTTATGTTGGATTTTGTAAAAGAAAAGGTTCAGGATTTTGATAGGCAGTTGTTTGCATAATATAATAGAAAAGTCCCTTCTTTTCATTTTTCTTTGTCACAAAGTCGATTTTGTATATTTATTCAAAAACAGTTTAGAAACATAATATAATTATATCATTGCAAAAACTGATAATTATATAGTGGATAAGCATACACGTCTTGTATACTCCAAAATCATTTCTTACTATTTCCTAAAAGCAGATTAGTTATAGAAATAATGAGAAATCTATCGTCAAGCCATTCCTTTGTCGGTGTAACTGCTTTCTCAGAAATGGGAAATAAATCCATGATCGGAGAAGAAGGACGTTCACTTTTGATAAATGCGAACCTCTTTCATCGGAACATTTTGCGATGAAGGAAGCCACATCAAACCTTGCTATTAGTCATTTTAGATGCGCTTTGGATCTCTAATAATTTAGGTGAAAAATCTTCGTGTTATGAGCAAAAAAAGAAGTCAACACTCCTATTTTATCGGCTGGGCTGCCAGAGTTTGATAGACGTTTGTCCAGCAGATAAAGAAGGAACAGATGATGTATGGGTTCGACAATATCTGAATTTGCAATTTACGGGCGGGCTGATTTTGGTCATTCGCAGTCGTGTTACAAGTCCAATCGTTAATCCTTTGAAAGGCCATATAAACCTTCCTTTTTTGTTGTCCTTCGTCAATAGTATTGAGAAATAAGCCAAGCATATTGAAGATCCATAGTTGAAATATGGAGATGCAAATATTGAAGTTATTATTTTCAGGTGTTTGTAAGAGATCTTACAGTTGCATTGTTCCTTACTTTAGCCATATCTAAGGACTATAATATCCAGAACGAAATGACTTGTCATATGTACAACGTTTATAAATTGTTAAACATCGAAATTTTACTATATAGTCGAAACTAAACACAGAATGGAATGGATCAAAATTCCGATTTTACTAGTCACGTTTCAAACTAGATTGTCTCTATGAGAAAACGATCTTATCCTTTTAAAGTTCTACCAATTGGCAATTGTAATGTATGACGCATTACCAATATTGATAGATCCACCAGTGAGGATATATAATCGCTGTACTCTTCCACAGTATTCAGAAACCGAACCAATATTTTTTGTATTAACCAAAAGCTCCTATGTCTGTATATTGCGTTTTCTTTTTCTGGCCGGTTTGCGGAATGAATAACCAAAGTTTCCTCCACCTCCGTCTAAGACCAGAACTAACTCACTTTCGATTCAGAAGAACTGATAAAAGTTTCTTAGCTTCCTAGATGGATTCGAACCCAAGTCTTTCAGACAAAAGGACATCATTGAAACCAACTTTTTAAATGAATCATTTTAAATGTAGGAAACAACAAGAATAATAAATTTCAAGAACGCATTCTTCTCTAGAGTCGCTTATAAGATGCATGCATATCTTCAACAACAATTTACATTGCGGTAGAATCACAAAAATATCAAGATTTTATTTTAAATGTTATTATAAATAACATTTAAAAATCAAGACACATTTATTCTGGTATCTAATTTTATTTTCTGATTATGGGGAAATCAATTTGAATAATAATTATTATTTAAAAATACAAATAGAACATAAGAAAGCCAACATAATGGCATAATAAATATCTTATATAGTTTTATTGTATAATGCGGACATTTCATGATAAGAAAACGAATAAAAATATAATTATCATGTGTATAATATCAAGAAATTTCTCTTTTCTAGTCAGCAAAGTAATAATAATTATTGGTTTTAAAACAGTGTTTTTATTTTATATAATAGAATTTGGTGATAAATTGGATGACAAAACATCGAGAGATATTCTTTTAAGAAAAACAATATGGTGCTTTTACCTTCACTCAATAACATAAATAGTGTTTAAAAGAAGATAATAATCCTACACAGAGGTAGGAACTTAAACGTATTTTGCTATCTAAAAATAAATTTCATAAAAACTCGTTTGTGTGAAACTTGATAAGCCTCAGAGGATTGATGAAGTGTGTCCCATCAAGCTGGACGGAGTACAAAGAGAAATGTTTGAGCTCTTAGCTTTAGCTTTAATAATGAATAGTTTATTAGATTACGGGGAGGTTCCAGTTGACTGAGGAAAAGAATGTATTACCCATTCTATGAAAGAGGGTCAAAAGGTAAAGTAGGAAGCTATAATGTGTGAGTCTCACATTCGAGGACAAGAAAATAGAGAGAGAGAGAGAGGGGGGGGGGTTCGATACAATATTGCATAACTATTTTGTTTACAAATTGGAGGAATATGGAAATCAAAGTAACATACTCCTACAGTGTCTTATCTTTGTGTTTCTGTGTTTCTGCAGTGGCCCGTAGGGATCAGTGTCAAAGTCTGTTGCTATTCTTAATCGTTATTAATGATACAAGATCGTGGAATGAATTAAACGTTTAACGTCTAAATTACCAGACGATACTAAAGGGAGATGAGAAAAGCATCTACTGCTTCAAACCAATCAAACTTAATAGGACTTTTCATTAGTTTAAGAAATGGAAGCTAAACACTTAATAGCCCCCAAAAAATGTAAATATTTCATTCGTGTATTCATTTCGTTGTCAAACACATGTGCGACCTCATATTATGTACTCAACTGGAGTTTGTATTTAAGAAAAATGTATGTTGCGAAATTGTAGAGAAATGTGGTCAAATGTTATCTGAAGGGACTGATTACACTTCTGGAAGAAAAAAATCTGTCCGAGTACGAAAGTACTTGACTAAATTTCTAAAGTGTGAAATATTTAAAATAAGTATGAGAATATTTTAATTTATTGTGAGTGTTTTGTTTCGTAGACAGTGGTAGGTGGGATGAAAGGCTGTTTTCAGTGTTTCAGTAACTAAAATGAATGAATTTAAGCGACAATGTACCAGGTATAATTTTGACTGACTAGGCTCAACCACGACGAGTCTACTGATCACATGACGTTTTTTTTTTATTAATAATAACTAAATAATAAACATTGTTTTGAAGAATCAATCATTACGATTAACTTAAATACCTTAAATTTAGAAAGACTGAATACTTTAAGCATTTAAAGGATATTCATTTAGAATAACTGGTATTCTTTATGATTAGCACTCAAATGCTTTTATTAGGACTGTTTTGTGCATGAGTCGGAAGAAGTACACAACATTCTTGTTGCATGTAAATTTCGATAGTATGAATTTATATGAGATATACAATTCGCGATAAGTACAACTGCAAACACGATCATCTCGTATAGTGAAACATAGTAAAGAAAATTAATTCTAAAATAAAATAATTATTACCTTTAAACACGTTAAAAACAAAAAGAACGATCAACAGCAAATTGACTTTTCGAAGCTACGCAAAAGATGCCCGCGAAATTATTAAAAACCTTTTATTTTAAAGTTTTAGAGGTATATTGATGCATTAATTGTTTTTTCAAGAAATTTTTAATATACGCAAAAAATATTCTAAATATTAGATTTTAATTATAATTAGCATTTTTATATATAAATATAATGAAATAATCCTTTATTTTTGTTGATATTTAACAGAATGTGAAAATATTTCTAAAAATTATACGTCCATAAAAAAATAAACTATTGAAAACAAATGCATTTTACGCCAACAGAATTGTAATCAATTCTTCATAAAACCCCGATTATATAGATCATAGGTAGCCAACAGCAGGCACGCTGTCCTCATGCGGCCGTTAACATGATTTTGTGCGGCCCGCGAGAGGATAAAAACCATATTAAAAACCATATTCAATTATATGTATTATCAATTTAGCTATTAGTTTCGACCGCAGATTTTCTGATTGATATGCTAGTTATATTCATTATTTCTGATGACGGAAACAGTTAGTCAACAATCGTCACAAAGAAGCCGACTGATTGATGGCCACCTTCAGGATTTGTTACGAATATCGTCATCATCGTTGAAAATCGACTTTGATGAACTTATTACCGCACATGAACGCCCACAGTGTTCTCATTAAGTTGTGTTACATGTAAAAAAATCAGAAATATGTAATTAAATTTAATGTAACAACTTATATTTAAATCAATCAAGTATTTTTTATTGTTCTCCCAGAAGTAAAACGATTTAACAAATATAGTAATTCAATACATATAACTATTGCCTTGAAAACATGCAGAGTTTATTTTTATTTAAGTTCTGTCTAAAAGTGTGCGGCCAGTGATGCTACCACTCATCATATATTGGCCACGCCTGATATAGATCATTCAATAAGCTATAGATTAGTAAAAAATACATATTTGTGGGAAAGAAAATAAATATTTTCCTAAACCACAGTGTATGTGTAAAGAAAACCAGAGTAAAATTTACAAAATATGCAAATTCGACATTTCCGCAAAATAAAAATCTCTGAAAGCTTGCAATTTCATATTCTATCTTCTTATACACAAAACTACAGCACTTGAGAGTTTAATATTCAGAAGATTAAAGTTTTCACCAGCAAAATTACCAGTGCATATATGGATACTTGCTTGGAATAAGTGCAGATGCAATAATGCTATTTTGCTTTAGCTTGATAAACATCCGTATACGAAGAAATAAAAAAAAAAGAATTTTCGAAGATTAAAACTATGCAATGCAATAAGTAGAAAGATATAAGAAGCGTATTCATTGCCAATCTACTTACCAGCTTTAAAAAAAAAATTCTTACCTCGACTAAGATGCGAATCTTCAAAGTTTTATTAAAGTGAAAAAATAAGATTTTGCTACGTTCGGGTAGAAGCGTGCAGTTATTCTTCCCAGAATCAAGGTAAAAAGAAAGAAGAAGAAAAAAAGCAAACATGGAGAGAGTGGAGTATACGAAAAGCTAGATCTAATTTCAGAGTAAATGCAAACGGTGTCCTTGTTCTTTTATTAGATTTGCGCAGTAGAGACGAGGTGGTGCAGCGTTTGTTAGAAGGGGCTTGGGGAAGGGGGAATGAATATGGGGAAAAGAAACGGAGAAAACTCGTTTAGGTGGCAAGTAAAACTAATTTCTCGAAGTGTAAGATGATGCGTGAATTAGGATTATGCAAATTTTATAATTATACGATGTAGCTATTGTGTTCCCTTGGGGCATTTCATCTTTCTTTATATTTTCTTCGGTTCGGTCTCAAGACGCTGTGTCAGGTACATAGTCTTAAATGTCAGCACTCGAACGCGGCTACTAAATCTTTCATGGCAGAGACACAAAAATGTCTCCAAGACGTTGCAGCAATGAGCTGTCTCTAATTCAACAAAATGAGGCTTTTGTCCATTGTGCAATTCGGGTGACGTTTTAGAATTAAAGAAGACATCCTCTAACTTAATTTCAAGACTAAGGGTCTTAATGTCATTGTCTTCA
Source organism: Typopeltis vanoorti (assembly GCF_054136105.1). NCBI lineage: Eukaryota > Metazoa > Arthropoda > Arachnida > Uropygi > Thelyphonidae > Typopeltis > Typopeltis vanoorti. The sequence continues at coordinate 96,823,231 of NC_143557.1, read as the reverse complement.
GCGTTTCGTGAAGAACACAAGGCGTGCACATGATCTTACACAAATTGTACATACACACACACACACTAAAACCAATAGACGAAAACTCTGAAAGAGAAAAGATAAACACTTCGTTCGGATACCACGAAAAGACGTAATTAACAGAATACTACTCTTCTGTTTGCTTTTATTTGCTGCTTGTTGACAAAAAGAACCGCAAAAATATCGTCGAATGATGTTCAAGTTTCACTCTTCCGTTAGAAGGAGTGACGTCATTTCCGTTGGTGCACAATTTCACTCAGCTGACATACAATGATATCATGCTTTCCTGTGTCTAGTACTGCGTGCATTCACATTAAATCCAGCTTACAAACCGGAAAACCGCTGACCATAGTAGTATACGGTCTCTGAGCTCAGAATTAAGCGACTTTTAAAAAAACCGTCTACAAATTTTAGCGCCAATTTCTAGCATCGAATACAACTCCTATTAACTATTCGCAGGACGAATTACTTGTCACTTTCTATCCTAAATTAATTAATGCGTTCGTTAATGAGAACAATTAGGTCAGATTTTGAAGGATAATTGTCTCCCAGTTTATATCATTAATAAAGCAATGGTCTTGACATTGCAGTAGGCGAGTATCGCTATACAACGGAACACTAATTATATCCCAGTTGCTCATCTGTTTGAGAACAAATCTAATTGACTGTTTACGGAACATTCATGGATGCTTAGTTATATGAATAATTATTATTCACTCCACTATAACGTCTATTAAATTTAATAAAATAAAATTTAAAATAACAAATTTGAATTAAATCTTTTTATTTTTTTAAAATAATTAAGAAATATTTGATTCAATAATTATACACCCATTATTAAAAAATATATATTAATTATAATAAAAAGTGAATGATGTAGCTATTGTGTATAGGCATAAATGTGTATATGTGTGTGTGTTAATTAAATCATGGATTAAAACATAAAAGTTTTTTTTCTCAGAAAGTTTACAGTATTACTTTTGCGAGATTTTCCAAATAGCTTATCATTCAACCTCCTGTATATGTATTTCGATTTGTTTAGCAATACCTTTTATAGAGGGTATTACACATGTCCTTGCGTCTACCTAAGTAATAAGTTGACAGGTGAGTAGCAGCGAGAACACAACCAGTCAGTGCTTGGCTACCACCAGCACGGAAACCATTTAAGTCGTGCCCCGATAAATCCACGTTGATGCCTATCTACCCGTTACACATATAGTGTTACAGTCGTTTCCATAATCAATTTTTTTTTGGCTTGAAATGTAATACATTTCTGTCATACAGGAAAACAAGTTTTACAGGGGAAACTTGCATTCGTGGTGAATAAGCCTAATATTCTGCATATTATATACATTATAAGCAAATACAGTGATCTAACCTGTAATAGAGCAAACAAACCACGGCATGTAAAAGTACGTTGACTAGATGGTAGCCAAATGGATTTAACTCATGGACGGCGTAATTTAGTCGAAATGTAAAGACACACAGTGGACGGTAGGACTTGTGGCTTTGTTCCTGAAAAAGAAATCGACGTTATTCATTTAAATAAATTATTTATATTTATATAAATAACTTTACATAAATTATTTATACAAATATAAATCATTTATATAAAGTAATTTTGAAGTTTATATAAATATAAAGTTTATATATATATATATATATATATATATATATATATATATATATATATATAAGTTTACCTAATACTATAGCCTGTTTGTAGAGTATTCGATAAAATAGTTTTTTTTTTTTTGGTAAAAATGTAAATAAGTATATATCGATGCAAATGAAAGCAAATAAATGACGTCATTGTGTTTTAATATAGTCGTGCAGAAACAACCGTGTGACACGTCACCTAACGTGGAAGTGACTTTGTGTCAAGCAGATTCAAATCTGATAAACAAACAAAGCAAACGATATCCAATTAACAATTTTATTTGTGTAGGTGGCAGCACAGGAGTGTATACGTATTGTTTCCGACAATACAATATTTGCAGAGTTTCATAAAGTTACTACGAGATTTTTTGCTATATTATTGAATCGACATACATGAATGTCATTAAAACTAACTCGTTCTCAGGAAACACGAGAGATCTGAAATCTTCATTTTTAAAATTATAAGTGTATAAATTAAGTAACGTAAATTACAATTATATATATATATATATATATATGTATAATTTTACGCTGAAAAACAATCCAAAACTTGAAAATAGTCTTACACTTATTAATTGAATTCGTGATATAATACATTTTATGCTTTATTCTTGTTTGTATATATCTTAATCTTAATACAACTAATAAAAAAATGCATTCATTTATGATACGTTTTAGATAAATAAAATACTTATTACATGAAGAATTTGTATTAAAAAAACTAAGTAAAAATTAAAATATATTAAAAATAAGTATAAAACCAGGACGTCCTCTTTAGAGATTCAACGATGACTTTTAAGACCGGAAAAGGCCACTCTAGTCCTAAATCCTTGACGAGCATGATGATGATGAATTATTGTATAAAAATAACTATTTGGCGCAAAGAAAGGTAGCCACAACAGAAATGTTCCCAAGGTGAGAATTGCCTTTACATGAAATATGGAAACCATTGAACTCCAGTAAATGTTGAAAGTATTCTAAGTCTTGTGTTAATACTTCACCACATGCCACTTATTGTTAAAAGAATCTCGTTCTATATTTAAAAAAATTAATAGGAAACACATGATTTGCAGTAAACAGTTTCTTTTTTTATTCCATATTTTGCTCATTTTTCTATAACCCACCAAGAAAGTAAGGAAAATCTCCTTACACACACACACACAGTTGAGGGAATCAGTATGCTCTGATTTACTGAAGGTTATCGTTTTCAAACTAATGTTTTATATGCGAACTTGAACTAATAACGAGAATTCAGCCCAGTGACAAAATTCACCAAAACTACTACGGAAAATTATTATTTTGGATGCTGATTGTTTTGTAGAGACGTACAACATTCATAAAGAAATAGATTCACATCTTGAACTATTCTTCATCTAAGACGACGAAATATGTGTCATTTAAGTAAGTTCTGAAGTTTATTTCCTCTTTACTGGTGGAAAAGACCGGAGGCCCCTCCAAAAAGGGATGAAAAAGACCGGAGGCTCCCCAGCCTACGGTCTTAAAGGAAAGAAATTATAATTCGTGAGTTACTAATTCGTAATCTTTGAAAAAGACCTCGTTAATCCGTAGAAGTGCTAAAAACAAAACGTAACTTTTCTTAGTACTTTTCGAGTTTAGGTCTTTTTCCTTCAGTGTGTCTGTACGTGTCTGAGAATGCGCATGCGAGCGATCGAGACAGATTGTCTGAAACTAAGAGGATATGGAGAGCGTCCTCCATGAACAGAAATCACCGACCACCACCATACTAAGAAACTCCAGTAAGGCTAACATAATCCTCAGAGTAAGAAAGTGTTGAAACCTTCTTGAAATACGTAACAAGTAGGAAGTCACAGACGTTGGAAACTGTAAGTACACTTTTCACGCCTTTTAAGATAATCCGCTAAGAACAGCTAAAGCAACTTGAACAGAAACGGTTTCTCCGTACGTTACAAGTGAAGTAGAGACACGCTACGCTTGAAGGCATGAAAGCACTTGAAATATGTATAGATTGCTGATTCTTGTAAAATGTGTGAAATGTGCCTGCTCTAAACAGAATTGAAACATCGAAAAGAGTTCGAATAATCTGTGGAATTAGGATTAATTGGTGTTCAATGAATTCACACCTCTCAACTTAAAAATCAACTAGGGAATTAGTTATTATAATAACACGCTTGGTCAACTGGCTAATATATATATATTACCTTGATGGGCCCGTGTTTCACTCAGGATTTCTCCATGATTGCAGGTTACAAAGATGCCTCCAACGATCTCGATCTTGAGCCTCTCTCTTCCATGTTATACCCATAGATTTTACGGAGTGGATCTTCCCATCTTGTAGGTGGTCTTCCTGGTTTTCTCTTTATTCTTGGTCGCCAGTTGAGCATTCTATATGTCCATCTGTTATCCCTGAGTCTGGCGATGTGACCTGCCCATCTCATCTTGCTCTCATATACTGCAGTTACCACATCTTTTATGCCTGATCACTTTCTTAGTTCTGTGTTTCTAACTTGTTCCATTTTGCTGATCTTACAAATCCTGCGTTCTATTGCACGCTGAGTTATTCTGAGAGTCTTCTTCTTTTCTTGTCGTGTTCCATGTTTCTGATCCATATGTGAGTGATGGAAGAATGGCACTATTAAATAGTTTTGCCTTCGCAGAGATGTCAAGATTTGGATCAGTAAGTGTTTCTTTTAGTCTGTTGAATGATAGCCATGCAGCTTTCTTTCTTTTTGCTAGTTCTTCAGATAAATCGTTCTTCATTTTTATTGTTTGTCTTAAGTAATTGTAGGAGTCACCTTGTTCTATAGGGTTGTTATTAATACATAGGTGACTGTCACTTGTGTAGATGTTTTTGATCCATTTTGTTTTTTTCCGATTCATTTCTAAGCCTATCTTACTGCTGTTTGTGTATATTTTTTCACCCATTTCTTTTAGGTCTTTTGGGTTGTGAGATATCAGTACTAGATCATCGGCAAACATAAGAATTTATAGTTGTTCACCATCTATGCTTATTTCTCCATTTAGGTCTATTTTTTTCAGAATACATTCTAAAGTGTTGATAAATAGATTAGGGGAGATCACATCGCCTTGACGGACCCCTCTCTCTCTTTATATCTATATGTATAGGTTGATCAAACAGGGTTATTTGTGTGGTCTAATTTTTGTTAATTTCTTTCATCGTGTGGATGAAGTAGGGTCCACGTTTATTTCCAGTAAGGCACTGATGACTGCATTGTGTTCTATGGTATCAAATGCTTTTTTAAAATCAATAAAGATAGAGGGATTCTCTGCATTTTTCTGTTAGTTGTGAAATCACCTGGATATGGTCTATTGTGGAGAAGCCTCTTCTGAATCCTGCCTGCTCTCTACTGGAGTTTTCTTCGAGAGTGTTTTGGATTCTGTTCAGTATTCACGTTGGAGGTTTAATGGAATATTATCTGCACTAAGAAAGGATTAAAAATAATTTTAATACTTCCAATATTCGTCTCCGTCAAAGAGACATCGTCAGGGATTACAAAAACCTTTTTGTAACAAAACACACACAAATAATACAATAGTGAGTGAAACTAAAGTCCCATCTAGGTGATGCGCCCTCTATGGGCATTTACAGTGGCCTAGGATGTAAAGAGGAATCTCTGATAATTAATGTTTCCCAAATTGTGGGAAGTTTAATGCAACCGTATTTGTTAAAATTCGGTTGATTCCTGGGTGCAGATGCAAAGAATAGTCTTTCTTTCTTGAATTTACTATGGTGGTTTTTTCCAGGAGATCCTGTGGGTAGTACCCAAAACATGATCTGCAACGCCAGATTGACCATAATCGTGATTGCAGATGTATGACTTGTGTTTTTCTAACCGGATGGTTGTCCGAAGTAAGTCAGTTTACAAGCACAAGGTACTCTATATACTCCAGGCAGTGAGAGGGGAGGGAGCTGGTCTTTGGTGGAATGGATAAGGGTAGCAAGTTTAAGGTGGGGCTTAAAAGCTGTATGGAGGTTGTACTTTTTTAATGATCTGGCTATGTTTTCTGATGTACCACGGATGTAAGGTATGGTGATGGCATTTCTGAAGAAATGGTCGGGGAATGGGGAAGGACTTTATTATTTTTTAAATTCTGTAGTCACTGCAGCTATTGGAAAGGAAGGTGTTGTGTATGTGTTTGAGTTCAGTTGAAAGGGCAGTTTCACTGGAACAAAGATTGTGGGCTCTCTTGGTGAGAGTTTTAATAGAGCCCACAATCTTTGTTTTTCACAGCACTTAAGCCTCAACACACGGATTCTGTTCAGTATTGCTCTGTTCATGATTTTATATATGTGAGAGAGTAGACAGATTGGAAGATAGTTTTTTAGATCTTCCTTGTTCCCTTTTCTGAATAGAAGTATGATTTTTGAGGTCTTCGATTCCTCTGGAATTTTTCTTTCTTTGAAGTACCACGTGAATCTGGCAGCCAAGGATTTGAAAATAATTGGTCCACCTTGTTGTATTTCTTCAGCCTTAACATGATCAAGTCCTGAGGCTTTAGCGTTACTCATTTTCTTAAGGGCATGTTCTATTTCTTCTAGAAGTACATCTGGTATGTTGCTTGGTTTTGGAATGATCGGTTCTGAAACTTGGCACTTAGTTGCATAAAGATCACTATAAAAATTCTGCACAATTTCTTCTATCCTTTTTCTATTAGTATGTTTTTCTCCATTTTGATCCTGTAAAGCAGATGAAATTGAATGTTTAAAATTTAAGTCTTTCTCTATTTTTTTCAGGCTGGTTTTTGCCTGCACTGCTTCTCTTAGTTTTTGTATCCTGAAAGATTTGTAGGCTTCTGGAATTCTTTTCCTTAGTAACTTACAGATAATTTTGTACTCTAGAAAATTTTCTTCAGTTCTTCTCTTTTTCAGTAGTTCTGTAGTTTGAGGTGAGAGTTGTTCTCTTTTCTTTTGTTTCATAGGAATTTCTGATTTTTTTTCTTGCTCCATTTCTTTCCATTCTTTTTTCCATTTTTTGTAGTTATATATGCTCATAGAGAGCGTTATCGTTGTTTGACGAAAACCAAACGATTTTGTTAGCTGAAATTATTTAGCTGTTTTCTTGGAATTGTTTGCTAAAATGTAATTAGATATTTAATAAATGGCTCGAAGTAGTATGAAAATCTATGAAATATATTTTATAAGGTTTGTTTCATAAATTAAAAACCACAAAAGTAATTTATGTGGGAAATAATAAAAGCACAAATAAGCCTACAGTAATCCCATTGAACTTGAATTTTAGTTAATTCGATAATTTTCTCTTACATTTTTTACCTCTTCAGCTGATTCAAAAAATAACGTACTGCCCACCAAAATGGCTATTTGATAAACATCGGTATGTTCGAAACCGGCAGTTCAATCTGTAATATTAATATCCGTTGATAGGATACATCTGGAAGGTTAGTTAAGCTGTATGGTAATTTTTCTCTCCTAAAACTCGCATTTTAATTACTCAAATGTCTTACATTTTCTGTGATTACACCGGAAATGAGTGAGAATGAGAGTTTGAAATACTAAATATTTTGTTGCATCGCCAGAGCATAGACTCCGGCTGATATTCCTCCCCTTCTCTTTTAATATGCAGTGCGAGTGACTTAAAACACCCAGAACCGCCTATTTGAGGGTGTCAGCAGTAAAAGTATTCAGCAGACTAACCTCTAGATATACAGGAACTAAACATGGTGGTAGTACATTAGTTTCCCAACCATCCAGTAAATGATAACAACTCCATATACGCTGGAGATAATTCGTGCGTAGTAGTAGTATCGCACTTTTTTATCTGCTTTTGGATCAAAATTGCTTGTCCCATTTTGTTGCTGTCTTTAGCGACCAACACTGTGGTATGAAGGGAAGGCATTTCTGAAATTTCCGAGATTTTTTTTTTTTGGGGGGGGGAGATGGACTGAGTCCTTGACTATTTATTCCTTCATCTGATTGAAGAAAATCTGTGTGGATGGAGTGTTATTGAGCTAAAAGCTCTAGTCATGGCTGGCTAAGCAATAGCCAAGCTTCAGTTAAAACTTCATTGGCTTCAGCAATGTCATCTATTACCTTCGTTTCTCCTTCCTTCTCATAAACCTTCCGAGAATTTTTTTTTTTTTTTTGCTAGATAGGTGAAGCAAGAATGCTTTTCATATTTCCCGTTATCTATAGATCTGTAGAAGAAAATGTATGGATTGGGGTAATATAGAGCTATAGGCTCTAATCATAGCATCATAGCAGGAGGGTAACAGCAATAGCCGAGCCTCAGCTAAAACTTCATTGGCTAAAGCATCGCCATCCCTGGGTATCCATTTTAGTCGCCTCATACGACATGCATGGGCTACAGTAGAATATTCTTATCCCAGTCACCACCAATAATTTCAAAGAACGAAAAGTATATTAATATATTGTAATATAATTATGAAAAGGTGTTAATATAAATGTATTTGTTTTAAAATGAAATTTAAAATTTTAAGAAAAATAAAAGAAAAATTTCTTTTATAATATAGTTTCACAAATATTATAGTATTTAAATATTCCTAAATTAATTAAAAAATCTTTAATACATTTTCTTGTTAATTTTTCAATACGTTAATTTGTAAGAGATTTTCATGGCTTCATAGCACTATTGTTGATTCAACTGGATGTGATGTACCAAACTATTTTTTACACGAACATTCCTATACATTGTTGTTTATTTCAGTATGCAATGCAACTTGATACCATTTCAAGGAAAGAAATTTGAAAACCTCTATTTGTATTCAGGGAAAGCTTTCTTAATCACAAAAATAATTTTGGTTATTATTTTACGGCAGGCAATTAGATATCCATTGCTTAACAACAAAACCCTTTAGTTGCTATCAAGGTGGACTCAGCGAAAATGCATTCTTCTTCTTCTGGTTCCTTTATCTACGTTCTGCTTTTCGAAGGGTACTTTCTTAAAGTTTTTGGATATGAGTTTAGAAATTTGTCAAAAGAGATTGATGTTTGTTGAAGGAATTCTGGGAGATTATGTTAAAGAAATCCACTGGGAATAGTATAAGTGTACTAAGATGCTCATCGAACCTTTACCGATACAAGATCGCTAGAGAGGGATCATCAACACTTGCAACATTTTGTGTTGGTATGAAGGTAGTGGCAAGGTTACTTTTTATTTTTATTTATTTTTTTACAAGATTTAGTCGATTTTCTTGATTTATCTCTCCTATCCATGTTATCCTTACCCGCCTTCCATACATCATACTTGACACCAAAATTCTCTTTCGGTGACTTGCTCTAGTTGTCTAGAAAATTCGATGTTTCTTTCAAGCCAAGAACGTTATGTCAATACTTACACGTCAATCAGCTCTTCCGTCAATTCTGAACTACCGGCAGAAGCAGAAAACCAGGTATCGGATAATTTGTAAAGTTTACACATAAAAAAGGTGAAAAAAAAAGAAAAAACTTTGCCTGCTAATAAACACGAAAAAGAAAAATCTTCATGTCAATAAATCCTTAGCATATATAAAGCCAAACGTTTCTTTTATCCACTGTAACGAAATCTCTGAAATACCCGAACGCTATGACGTCATCTGTGACGTCAAAGCAAACGAGAGCTGACATATACCCATAAAATGTTTTATATCATTACTTTTGTGAATAATATATGCACGTAAACACAAGAAAGATATTCAATTAACCAAATATTTCGGTCTGGAAATAGCAGACCATCTTCAGTGGCACTACAAGAACAATTTTAAAAAAATACAAGGTGGAATACTAACAATAGATCATTGAAAAATAGAACAAGCCGCGTGATGTTATATCACTAAGTATTAGAGGGAATATTTTTAAGCAGAGACATGATTGAAATAAAGATATTAATTAATAATATTAAATAACATAAAATTAATATAAATTAACGAGTTATCCTGATTAGACTTTCCCAGATTTTTGATATAGATATACAGCCATTCCGATTCAGGTTAGGACGACGGAGTAAGGTCTGTACACTTGCTTTGAATAAACGTTCAAATTTATAACGGGATCTATGTAAGAGGCGAGGTTTTGACCAAAGGATGTTGTAGTTAGTTTCAATCCCATGCTGAGCCAATCCAGATTTTTTAGGTTTGTTGTGATGAATGGAGGATTGGTGTTCTTGGATTCGTTTTTCAAGTGAACGTCCAGTTTGTCCAAAATAGGACAAAATTAGAAATAGAACAATTAGTTTTAGCTCTTCTGATTAGACATTTTATGATTCCTGTTTTTTGACAAGGATGATGGGCTGATTCTTTAAGAATATAACGACTTGTGAACGTTGGTTTCCTGTAAACTGTAGTTGTAAGAGTGTTTGAAGGTGACAGGATGAGGAGAAGGTCTAAAAAAGATAACTGGTTGTTTTCTTCCATTTCCATAGTAAACTTTATACGATGATTTAAGGAATTGATACTGTTTATAAAAGAAGGTAAGGAGTCTTTGTTGTGCAGCCATACAGTAAAGATGTCATCTACATATCTTACCCAAAAGGGATGGTTGAAGGAAAATAGATGAGAAGAGGACTTTTTCTAGATGTTCTAAATAAAAGTTGGCTAAAGCAGGAGAGAGAGGACTTCCCATGGCCGTTCCTTCTACTTGGCTGAAAAATTTGTTTTGACATAAGAAATATCCAGAGTGTATTACGAAATCGAATAGTTTTATAATGTCTTCTGGAAAGATGTCAGCAAGTAATTTTAAAGTCTCCTTGAGAGGCACATTTGTATATAAAGATTCTATATCAATGCTCACCATAAGATCTGTAGGTTGCAATGAGATATTTTTCAATTTTTCTAAGAAATCTGAGGAGTTTTTAAGAAAGGAACTAAAGTTGCCTATGTGAGATTTCAATAATTTAGCTAGATATTTGGCTATACGGTAAGTAGGAGAATCAATACAATCTACTATTGGACGCAGAGGAAAGTCAATCTTATGTATTTTAGGAGGACCACAAAATCTAGGAGGTCTTGCAAAATGAGTTTTAAGTCTTTCAATTGTGACTCTATCTAAACTGATGACTTCATCTAAGAGAGAATTTAATTTCTTTAGTTGTCTGTTGGTTGGATTGTAATCAAGTTCTTGATATGTGGAGCGATCTCGAAGTAAAAGAGAAAGTTTTCTTATGTAATTTGCTGAGTCGAAAACTACAGTTGCTTTCCCCTTGTCAGCTTTGGGGATAATGAGGTGATTGTTTTTTCTCAAGGCCAAATATCTAGCTAAATTATTGAAATCTCATATAGGCGACTCTAATTCCTTTCTTAAAAACTCCTCAGATTTCTTAGAAAAATTGAAAAATATCTCATTGCAACCTACAGATCTTATGGTGAGCATTGATATAGAATCTTTATATACAAATGTGCCTCTCAAGGAGACTCTAAAATTACTTGCTGACATCTTTCCAGAAGACATTATAAAACTATTCGATTTCGTAATACACTCTGGATATTTCTTATGTCAAAACAAATTTTTCAGCCAAGTAGAAGGAACGGCCATGGGAAGTCCTCTCTCTCCTGCTTTAGCCAACTTTTATTTAGAACATCTAGTAAAAGTCCTCTTCTCATTTATTTTCCCTCAACCATCCTTTTGGGTAAGATATGTAGATGACATCTTTACTGTATGGCCGCACAACAAAGACTCCTTACCTTCTTTTATAAACAGTATCAATTCCTTACATTATCGTATAAAGTTTACTATGGAAATGGAAGAAACCAACCAGTTATCTTTTTTAGACCTTCTCCTCATCCGGTCACCTTCAAATACTCTTACAACTACAGTTTACAGGAAACCAACGTTCACAAGTCGTTATATTCTTAAAGAATCAGCCCATCATCCTTGTCAAAAAACAGGAATCATAAAATGTCTAATCAGAAGAGCTAAAACTAATTGTTCTATTTCTAATTTTGTCCTATTTTGGACAAACTGGACGTTCACTTGAAAAACGAATCCAAGAACACCAATCCTCCATTCATCAAAACAAACCTAAAAAATCTGGATTGGCTCAGCACGGGATTGAAACTAACTACAACATCCTTTGGTCAAAAACTCGCTCTTACATAGATCCCGTAATATATTTGAACGTTTATTCAAAGCAAGTGTAGAGACCTTACTCCGTCGTCCTAACCTGAATCGGAATGACTGTATATCTGTATCAAAAATCTGGGAAAGTCTAATCAGGATAACTCGTTAATTTATATTAATTTTATGTTATTTAATATTATTAATTAATATCTTTATTTCAATCATGTCTCTGCTTAAAAATATTCCCTTTAATACTTAGTGATATAACATCACGCGGCTTGTTCTATTTTTAAATGATCTATTGTTAGCATTCCACCTTGTATTTTTTTTAAACTGTTCTTGTAGTGCCACTGAAGATGGTCTGCTATTTCCAGACCGAAATATTTGGTTAATTAAATATCTTTCTTGTGTTTACGTGCTTATATTATTCAGTCTTTATGTCACAAGTATCCTTAAAACATCCCATTTTAATCCATTACTTTTGTATTTTACTAAATTACACAAAACATTATAAATCTATTTTGAGAAGAAATAAATAGACATATAAGTAAATAGTAAGACAGATATATAAACATATATAGATTTTGTATACCTATTCAGTTTTTAATAACGAATACTTGACCAATTTAAACGTTGAAATCCACTGACTGTCTGCATTTCACAGTAGCGATCGAAATTGGAGACGCGTTTTATGTTTGACAGCCACGCCTACATTATCGAATATCTCTCGTAGCGCACTGACGTGATATATAGTATATGGTTGGGTAGATAATTGGTGTTGTAGAACGATCTATTGTCCACAACAGTGATACACATACATTTATATAAAAACCTACGTATAAAGCCAAAAGGCCTTAATTTGACAAAAGAAAAGATATTAGAACAAAGAATATTATGTATGTAGTCATATTTTATAGTTACATATCGGAAAAAAACTTAAAATGTTTGTAAATTTAGCTGAGATTTAGGGGAATATAGCCTTCGCATCGAAGTTGCTTTGGTTTGTACTCAAGTTTTAGACAAGCTCTGTGCAGGAACCCGTATGTTGCTTTTCATTAGCATATAAATTCTCTATGTTTAGAAATTTTAGCTTTCTTTCCATATTTGACTATAAAATATGGTTGGATCCATAATATCCTTTATTGTGTTTAGAAAAACTTAAGAAAATTATTATTAAAATTTAGCTAAAGAAGAGGGAATGTTATATATATATATATATATATATATATATATATATATATATATATATATATATATATATATATGAAAAATCTTTAATGACTGATACCGAGAGAAAAAAAGATGACATGGTATATTTGAAAAGATACTACTAGTTTACTAGTTTCGTTGAATTGATCAACATCTTCAGGCATCACAATCAAAGAAGTATATAAAGAATTACAGAGACTTAAAATTGTACTAACAGAACAAGTACAAAAAGACAGTAGCGTGTTTGAAAACAAAATGTGAGCTTGAGTTTCAAAGAAACGTATACTACGCGTTGTCGCGAGTGCGCTAATACTGAACAGAGGCAACGTGTGCGTCAGAGAGATTAAAACTCAGGCTGTTGTTGATATGAGAAGAATCTAGAGAAATTTCTCTAGATTCGACAATCTTTCCCTCGAGTTCATCATAGCACACATGAATGTTAGAAGTTTGAGTCCAGTTCACAATGTGTTGGCGGCCTTCGTCTGAGTTAGCTGAAAAGAGAACGTGGCTAGAGAGAGCGCTGGCTCTAGTCCTGTTGTAAGCGATATCTCTACGGTGTTCTTCCAAATGTAGAAGGATGGATTTAGTAGTCTGGCCATAGTATGGCTTTCCACAATCACATAACACCTTCAATACTTCATACCTTCATACTTCCTCCCATCACTATCCTCCACAAAAATTTGGTATTATTTCCACCTTAGCTCACCGAGCAAAATCTTTACTTACAGAAGAAACAGGAATGGAAAATGAACTCCTTTTTCTTAAAAAAAACTTTTATTAATAATGGTTTCTCACCTAAGCAAATGACAAATTTCTTTCCCCCAGTCACTCAACTACTTCTGAAGATCCCTCTTCCCTCAGAGCCTTCATCTCTTTGCCTTACATCAGCTCTCTTTCACCAAAAGTGGCAAAATTTTCAAGAAGTTTAACTTCAGAACTTGCTTCACTACGCTCCCAAAACTTCGTTCAATACTTGGTAAACCCAAAGAGAAACATCTTCCAACTCAGTTTCCAGGAGTGTACAAGATTTTATGTGATTGTGGAAAGCCATACTGTGGCCAGACTGCTAAATCCATCCTTCTACGTTCGGAAGAACACCGTAGAGATATCGCCTACAACAGGACTAGAGCCAGCGCTCTCTCTAGCCACGTTCTCTTTTCAGTTAACTCAGACTAAGGCCGCCAACACATCATGAACTGGACTCAAACTTCTAACATCCATGTGTGCTATGATGAACTGGAGAGAAAGATTGTCGAATCTAGAGAAATTTCTCTAGATTCTTCTCATATCAATAACAGCCTGAGTTTCAATCTCTCTGACGCACACGTTGCCTCTGTTCAGTACTGGCGCACTCGCGACAGCGCGTAGTATACGTTTGTTTGGAACTCAAGCTCACATTTTGTTTTCAAACAAAATGTGAGCTTGAGTCTTTTCGCTACTGTCTTTTTGTACTTGTTCTGTTAATGCAATTTTAAGTCTCTGTAATTCTTTATATACTTCTTTGATTGTGATACCTGAAGATGTTGATCAATTCAACGAAACTAGTAAACTAGTAGTATCTTTTCAAATATACCATGTCATCTTTTTTTCTCTCGGTATCAGTCATTAAAGCTTTTTCATAATATTCCAACCGAGTAAAAATGAATTCTGAAAAAAAAAATATTTTTTTTCAGAATTTATGGGCAACCCTTTATCCCCAGCTGTAGCAAACGTTTTCCTGAAAGATTTTGAAACAAAAACCATATCGTCCTTCTCATTTAAGCGGAAACTTTGGAGACGTTATGTTGACGATATTTTCATTATATGGAGTCACGTACACACATCTCTCATGGATTTTCTTCAACATCTTAACAACTAGCATCCTAATATAAAATTCACTGCCGAACTAGAACGAAATAACTGCCTTCCTTTCCTGGATATAATTCTTAAACGATGCGCTGATAGATTTAAAATTTATATATACCGAAAACCAACTCATACTAACAGATATCTGCACTGTCAATCTCATCAGCTTCCACCACAAAAGCTCGGAACTATTTCTACCTTAGGACACAGAGCACGATCTCTTTTAAATGAACTAGATGAACTCTAAAAAGAAATTGAACAACTTTCTCTTATCTTTAAACAAAATGGATATTCTGAAAAAACAATTAAGAAATTTCTTCTGGATCATCCTAGGCAGCGTACTACGGAAACTACTGATTTTAAAGGTAGCATCTGAATACCTTACATTAGTTCAGTCTCCAATAAATTGGCTAAAGTCCTTAAAAAATACAACATTAGGACGTTTTTCACTACACTCCGTAAAGTCCGTTCTTTATAAGCCATCCGAAGCCTATTCATCATAACCTGAAATATTCAGGTGCTTACAAGTTATGGTGCGACTGTAATATTCCTTATTTTGGACAGACTAACAAATCTGTTGAACTGCGTATTGAGGAGCATAAGAGAGACATCACCTATAAAAGATCACATGCATCTGCGCTATCCAGTCATGTTCTTTTCTCTAATAACCCTCATGACGATCTACAGAGACACTCGGTTTGTTGGGATAAATCCGGAAACATTTTTCGCTGTAGTGATGAGTTTGAAAGGAAAATCGTGGAGTCCAGGGAAATCCTCCTTAATCCTGAACATTTGAACAACAATTTGAGTTATAACAACCCTGATAGCCAATTCTCAGTTTTCAATTTTTATTTTTACGTAGACCACAGTAATAAAAATCTTCAATTTTTATTACTGTGTTCTACCTTTAGTGGATACCTGAAGAAGGCTGTAAAAGGATGAAACTAGTTGTATCATTAAATTTTATATTTTATCTCGGTTTAAAGTCACTTAAAATTTATTCTTTAAAATGTATCATTACAACCACCGAGTAGAAGAATATATATATATATGTGTGTGTGTGTGTGTGTAATTTATCACCAGGAAAACATAAAATAATACGTTTAAAATATATTTCACTGTTCCGAAGTCTAGTCTAATTATTATAATTAATCTGAATTATAACGTTCAAATTATATTTATGTTTATATATATATATATATATTGCAAACCTACATTATATTAGTATATATCGGGGGGGGGGGTAAGGATCGGTATACTGGAAACCATTTATAAAATATACCGACTCATAAAATTCTGGTCCGAATCCCACAAGCTGTTCAGGGAGTTAAGTAGATGAAGAGAGTATTTGTATTATCAGTTTCCTCGTATTACCACCAGATGGAATCGCATGGATGTTATACGGCTTTGCCATCAGTAGCACGATGACAGAAAGGTTAGAATTATCATCATACGTAGAGCTGCACAGGGTTGTCGAATTTTTGCAAATTAAGAATAACGTACCTATGGAAATTCATTATCAGTCAGTAGAAATGCATGCAGCAAATGCTATGCCACAAGTGGCCAAAACGATCAATGACTCGAATGTCCAATCACATCCACCAAAGACTACAATGTCTCAGTCTTAATACTGGTTACTAGCTACGATTATTTGCAAAGCTTTCTTAACATTTTCGTGAAAAGGACTGGCTAGTAGTCGTCTCATTTCTAGTTCTAGATTAAATCGAAAAATATTTGAAGCTACTTCAGATGACTTTTTCTCAATAATACAATGTTTATATGACGGATATAGTAGTCATTTGGAAGGGAGTAATGCTGATGGATGCAATGGTCGTCATCCTTTTGAAGGATAAAAACTGGACGTACATCGGAGCTGTCTGGCAAAAAAGAGCACACAGGACTTGAATCATTTAGATTGCGATGGCAATAGAACATCGATTGAGAGATGTAGTTAACTAATTCCAAAATCTAACATCCTATTGGTCAATAAGATGTTATATTTTGTATTTGCATACAAATCATTGAACGAAGGCTGTGCTTTTGTAGTATAAATTGCGAAGATCATAAAATTACAAAACGCATTCCCATAAGAGCGGTACAGTAAAATGCATATTTGTAAACAATTTTAAGGTTTCCAGTTCTCTTCATCATTCAACCCACGGTCGAGACTTATTTTACAGCTCAACACACCAAACGCTCGGGTGGTAAAGGTAGCGAGCGATTCTGCTGCTAGGTATGCACTGTAGGTCAATGTACGACGGATAAGTACGTCTATTTGGTTCGCTAGCACACTTCAGACTACGAAATCCGGTAAAAGGTGTCTTTGTTCTTAATCGCCTTTTACAGACGTGGATTATAACGAAGATCATTCTCTTTAGAAAGACAATATCTTGATAAAAGTACTGAGCATGTTTAATCCTATCATTCTAGTATGAATTCTTAGATACGATCGCTTTATCTCCCCCCTCCCCATATTCTAGCCTACCAGAAGTAAAATACTGTAAATATTACAGTCTTCCATCTTCCTCCATTTATCTAACCTAGCAGTCATTTCCCATCTCCTCTATTTCCTAAAGACATCGTAAACAATTGATTTTAGCAGGCAGGTGAGCGAGTTCGTTGAAGTTGGGTATTGATTTTTTTTAATAACATAGCAACCGACAGCGCAATACCACTGTGTCGTGATAAGATCGACGCTCCAAATGGAACGCTTAGGGGCGTGTGAAGGTGGGGAGGGAGAGTTAAAGACAATGTTTGCTAATTTTCCCATATCAATTCACCTGCGATCATCAAAGAACAAACATGGTTGTGAATGACACTTATTGACTATTTTCCTAATGACTAACTGCACCACCAAATGCATTAAACACATCGTCCTAATATGCGACCGTAGATGATTACGTTTTAATATGAAAATAAGTGACGACCATTCCTAGCAGAAAAATAAAACCCGATAATAATAATAATGAAATATTCCAACTCGACTTCATAACTAATTAAAAATAAACTCGTGTGTCATTTCGTATTGACTTTTGTTAACGGCATTGGTATTTAGAAGATAAACAGTTTTACGTTAGAAAGATAATGAACAATACGAGATTCGAGTGAATTGGTAATCCGCTAACAAATGGAAATTTTTCCTTCATCCCTTTGAACAATATTTTCCAGACGAATGTCATTTGTTTAACACTCGTCTGTGACCAAAATAACTGCATCTTTAGCTGCATATGACAGTCAATACCATTATAGTTTTACTTCATGAAACGATCAATGGCGTGTTTGCTACTAAACAAAGGTTCTTGTCATCTGTTAGTCGATTGGGATTGGACACTGCAGCACATATTTCGTAACGTGTATGGTTTATTAATTTAAACGCAAGAAATCAGCTACAATTGTTTATAAGATGTGCACTGTTCTCAGTAATTGGACTTGATTTCTAATGATTAACAACATTCGTTATAAAGAAAACAAACAAAGTATTAACAAGTGAATACGTGCTATAATATTTTCGCTTAAAAAAGACAATACACTGACCTCATAGCCTTAGATACTTCAGATAATTTCAAATAATATCTATAATATTTTATGTATCTAAACATTTTAAGTCGAGGACAAATTTGCATAGTTGATATCGCTCCAATTTTTTTTCAGAATTTTCTTAATATTTTAAATACTTTTGAAAATTATAAATAAACTATCTTTAAATTTTTAAAACTTTAATTTATTTGAGGTATTTTTGAATTAATATTTAATGATTTAGAAGTTTTGAAGTGTATTTTAAGAACACCAAATAGTTTAAAGAATCAGGTTAATTTATTTATTACGTCACGTTATTTGGTACATAAATGGAACAGGAGGAGAAGGAATCGGAATCGACCGTGAGATGCGGTGATTAATACCTTTGGAGGGTAATAGATGGCAATGCTGAAGCCAATGAAGTTCTAACTGAGGCTCGGCTATTGCTGTTACCCTCCTGCCATGATCAGAGCCTTAATAGCTCAATAACGCCTTATCCCTACACTGTCCTCTACAGATAACGGGGAAGATGAAAAGCATTCTTGCTTCGCCTCTTTAAGCCAGTCCTTATAAGGACTATAAGGATAAGGTAAATAAAATAAAATTGATGAATTTAATATTAAGGATAATTCTTTATCTATGGGATAGGGATTTATTTGCTAAGTTATTGTCATTATAATTTATTATAAACCAGTAATGTAAATTTGACGGAGATGCGGATGTTGAGATGGATGAGTGGTGTGACAAAGAAGGACAGGATAAGGAATGACTACATCAGAGGGACGGTCAAGGTAGGACCAATCGGTAAGAAGGTACAAGAAAGCAGGCCGAGGTGGTTCGGTCATGTAGAGAGAAGGAGTGAGGAGTATGTTGGTAAACGAGTGGAGCGTATGGAGGTGGAGGGAAGGAGGAAGAGAGCAGGCCCAAACTCAGATGGAGGGATAAGGTGGCAGAGGATCTTAGAAAGGATGGAGTCGGGAAGATGCCCTGGACCGGAGAATCTGGAAGAAGAAGATTAAAGATGGGAGCGCCGACCCCGTTTAACACAGGATAAGGCATAGCTAAAGAAGAAGAAGAATGTAAATTTATGGAGGAAACTAATTATTTATTTCGTGAAATTCATACACAAATGTCGGGAAATAAGTAAGGTAATATTTATTCAGTAAATTTTGTACATACATTACGGATGAAAATAATATATTTTGTAGATTTTACTGAATCATTCTCTCAAAATAAAAAAGAAAATAAAATTATCCTGTAAATTAAATTTCTCTTGTTCTTAAAATAAAAAAATAAAAAAACAGAACCAAAATTAAATGCCTGTGTTCGTCGAGAAATGTATATTACACTAGCTCATCTCTTTGATGCGATGTTGATAATTATTTACTCTATACGTAGGAGATGCTGTATAAATATTATAAAGCAAGTGCTGTACTTTTCTTTTGGTTTTCGATACACGTTTTGAATAAAAATCAAAGCTGCGCTTTTAATAACACATCAGTCGGGTTAACTAAAAACTTCTGTAGACTCTTTTTATTTTCTGATAATCCTTTGGCTCACTAGCAAACAACCCAGTGAAGTAATTAAACTGGCAACAATCGATTACAAGCTGGCTACCCAGACTTGGAGTGAATACAAGGATTCTTGCAATCAGGAACAGTGGATAAACAAACAGGATTACAGTTTCTCTTTTCGGGTACTGGGGGGAGGGAGGGAGGGAGGGGCAGATGATGAAGAATACATGAATTTAATTTCCAACACTCAACTCAAAAGAAGCTTACTTGAATAAAAATGCATCATTTCTTACTTACCTTTTTTAGCGGGGTTCCCCAGAAATCGTTAACAAAGATATTCGTTACTGGTGTGTGAGGCCGCAAGTCCCTGTTGTCCCTTACGGCCGCCATGTCGTCAAACACGAGCCCGCACCCCAGGGAATTACTATAGCAGACTGCCACAAGAGCAGTAATTACTAGTGGATAAAATTTATCGTACGATTTCTCCATAGTTGTACCTGCAAGGAATAAATAGGCTGATTTAGAAATACTGAAATAAAACGTATGTAATAATATTTGATATATATTAATATTTGAATAATTTCCCTCTACCTATTTCTTAAAAATTGTAGATAAAATTCAACATAGCAGTCGGATTCACACTCCTCAGCTGCAGTTTGTGTATTTCTGCTGTGTGCATTTTCAACAGATGCTTACATCGTACTATTCATCCATTACTACGAAACTGTATTCTCTAACGAAAATGGTTATTCCAGGACCCAATACGTGAACTTTCCATCCTTTAACTTATGGTACGAAAATATTCTCCATTATCTGTACCATTTGTTTTCTTTCTTGCGAAATTAACTTCTACATTGGCATTTCCGGAAATTACACTATATTATTCAAGAAGAAGGCCAATAATTTATCCTGTTTACGTAAAGTATACGTAACCAGGGTATATCATATTTCTGTAGCAATCTTGGCCAAGATTGAAACAGTATAAGGAGAAAAAAAACCTGTAAAACCCAATAAACGAATAAAAACAATAAAAATAGGAAGGAAATTGGGGAGACCCAGCCTGGGAGATCCTGTCCTAAAAGGGCTAAGGACTACCTTAATGTTGACATTCGCAGTCCGGGTTTATTCAGGTCAACTTTCCCCCCCCCCCCCCATCTCTGAAAGAAAGCAGTTTAGACTAAATTAAAATAACAGAAACGAGATTAAAATCTGAATTTTAAAAGTCTTAAACCCATTAGAGATGGATGGCGACTTTAATTTTCCCGTGTGTTATTTGAAAAATTGTTGTTGGCGTACACCATTTCCATTAAAACCGTTCTTCAAAGAGGTATCTTTCTTGTCCTAAGAATCAAGGGAGAAAGGCGTAGAAGATGCACTTAATTCGATCATAAATCTGTTTTCCTCAGTGAAGATATGTTTTTACGTATCTTCCAAACTTTTGATTATTCTTCACAGTGGGAAGAAATTGTAGCAGAACTACCCGAGAGAAAGTTGGCACTGGGATCCTGAGCACGTCAACAATCGCTACCCTGGTGGACACTGGCAGAAGAGATACTCTACTACAAGGTCGGGGGGGGGGGGGGGGATCGATATTGTGATTTCACCAACTTCACTGAGAATTGGCCGTAACTGATTCTCCAAGCCAAATCTCAGCGAAAAGGCTGCCCTCCAGCTGTTTTTTGATATTTGTGAAGAGCACCTCTTCGTTCGTGTCCAGCTCTGACGTTTCAAAACCGAAGAAATAATAATAATAATAAAAAAACAGTTAGTAAAATATAAGTGTTTTAAGATGGGTAAGGCAAACCCTCCTTGGGTGTGTGAGGTATGATAGATGGAAAACGCCCTGCGTACATCATGTTTCCTGCGACTCCAAAAGAAATTAATGAAATTCTGTAAATAATTTTATCCTGTGCATCTTGCGATGTTAATTGTGTGCAGCGAAATTAGTTTTTTGCGACAGGAATTTAGCAGTTTTGGTGTCAGCAACACAGAGATCACGAAGAAGGTATTCCTAGTATTGTTACGGGTCCTATTAACGATGTCAAACCATATGGAAGACTGACAGAGCCGAATTTTCCAAAGAGTTTGATTTTCGGTTTTGTCTGGATTAGCGCGAAGATCACAGACTACGGTTAACTGTCGCAGCATGCCCGAAGAAAATGTAGATAGAATCGGAATCCTGAAGTGTTTTGCAACATCATCAGCATATGACCTCTCGTGTGAGGACGCTCATATATATATATTAAATATATTAAAAATGTGTGACGTCTTGCTCCGATTGGAGCCAACAAGCAGAGGTACTCCTGTCACTGTGTCTGTGAGAGTCGTCAATTTGCCGAACCCCTTTGCTTACAGGAATGAGTTCGGATAGGAGCCCATTTATGGAGCAGATGTATCAGCCCTATCACAGATACTATGTAAGAAGTTGTGCCATCAAATAAGTCAACAAGAGCGCCAGTGGGAGTTCTTTTGCGGTCATTTTACGAATGCTCTTAAAATAATTTTATATTTCAGGAAATTGCAAAAAAATTATAAAAAGGTGTATTTAAAAACTGTTATTCCTTAAAGAAAGATAAGAATTTTATAAAATTATTTTAACCTTTTTTCTTTATTATATTAATTAAAATTATATTTTATATACTTTATTCAAGATAATTTTAAAATTATTAAATTACTACAAACTGAATGTCTAATGAAATTCTTTATGTTTGTGTCTGGAAGAGTTGATATACAGTACTTCAAAACCTCAAGATAAAATAAAATACTCAATTAAGTAATAATTTATTAAGTGATATTTTCTAATTAACGGCAAAGTAAGTAACCCTTTCAAGTACACTGCTGATTCATAAACATCGTTTAATAAATAATAGCAATTTTTAGGAAGGATTATTAACATGCATAAATATTACTGAACTCACGACTATCTGCTTTCACTGAATAGCCTCTACATCATGTTTCAAGTACGTTCTTCGCGTTTATGTTTATAACTCTTTAGTTCCATCAAATGTTATTGTTTACATTTATTTTCTCTGTATGCATAACTATAGTTTAAATATCTGGTGTATTTAAACCTAGATTATTCATGGCAGTGTTCTGTTCGAAAAGAAACACAGAAGGTGATAGTAAGCGTGAATTCAAAGAACAATGAACCCATGTTCACTTAGTGAACAAAAATTCATGAAGATGCCTGGTAACATACAAATGGAACTTATTGACATGAAAACAAATTCATTACTGAACATGAAATTTGATGAGCTTCCCCTCAGTCCCAAATGCTTCCAACATGATTCATTTCTGACGATCATTACCCTGTGAGCATTTTCCAGAATTAAGAAAATTTACCCAGAGTTATATTTCGGACCGACATCCACATGTGAACAAGCATTTTCAGCCATGAAATTGATTAAAAACAAAATGAGGTCTATATTAACGTGTTTTTACAGTGAGTTTTTAAGTGCACAAGAGTTGCATGGCGCATCATAACTCGTACGTGAAAAAATTGGCGCATGGAACTTTAAAAGGTTTGGCCACCCTTGTTCTATTTAGTAATAGAGGTAAAGAATGTATTACGAGGGTTAGATCATATAACTGTTATTCGAGTATATTTGCCTCGAGCTACAAAAAATTCAAATAAAATTGTGTAAGAAAAATAAATTTCGGTCTGTCTACGTTAGTGGGAAATAATTATTTAATAAATTAAAGGATGACATCTGGATTCCTCGATTTCGAAATAATTCTAAATCAAAAAGGATTAATTCCATTAATAATAATAATGAGGTTTTACAGAGATGGAGTCATAGCCACATCAATGACAAATGAATTGAATTCTGAGTAAATACGTTTGCTTCACTGCAGCCTTATTAATTTATGTAACAAATATATTAATAATCTGAAATGGTTTATTAGCAATATAACCTATTTAAATATTAATATTCCAGCAAATTTAGTAAAGTTTTATAAAATAATTTATTTTCTTTTTATTTTTAAAATAATTTTGATTTTGAATTATTCAACTCTGGTTTCACAAGATTTAAATAAGGATTTTACAAATGCATTTATGAAAAACTGGTCAGGAGATGACAATTTTACACACAATCACTTGCAAACTACTCATTAAATTGTACATTTTCACGTATAGACGACTTAAGAGATGATATATCGCTTAACATTCGAAGATAAGGTTTACATAATGACAAGCCAGGAGTAGGGGGGGGGAATGTTATCATTAATCACTTTGCAACAGATAAAGTTAGAGATATGAATGATATACAGAATAGAGGAATGAAGTAAGCAGATGCATATCAGGATTGATCAAGGCACATTTTATCTTTTTCAACGAATTGCTGAGAATAGAAATAGTTACTTTCGATTGAAAATTTGGAAGGGTTATTCGATTCATAAAGGTTGTTCATTGTAAAAAAAATGTGATTCATTTGGTTTTCTTTGATATCGTTTCACATAATAACAGCCTGACAAGTAAAATATGTGGAATGAGTATTAAAATGCAGGATGTATGAAAAGGGCTGAACAGTAGACGACCAGAGACTAGTTAATCGTTTGGATAACATGAGTTTTTTATAAGACGATCTTAAAATATTAAACAGGAAAGTAGGGATTAAAATTTGACGTGCATAAATGTCAATATATGCGATTCAGTAAGGATCAGTATTACAAATTTAATGGATGAGTTAGAAAAAGTTAACGAATTAAAAAGTTCGAATATTTTCGGTTAGGTGCCGAATCCAATTGATAAAAGTACTAACAATGCTCAGCAAATTAAACTTAAGTTTAAGGTGCTCACGTGCAGGATAAAGAAGTTATACTGCTATTATTATAAGTAGTGAGGTGGATAAGATGTTTAATGGATGTTTCAAAAATACACTTATCATGATAATTATGATCAGTTTCAATCTGACAGCAAACGGAAATGAAATTTTCACTTAGTCTTTACATAAGATATATAAGCTAGTTCATATATAAGAAAGATCACATAGTTTGCTACACTTTACCGTACGGTGATTTACTGGAGGGTATGATAAAAAGATAGTGACGATAAGACTGAGAAAAGAAGAATTTTTTTAATATTCTTTAATATTAATATTGAAAATAATTCGCCGACGCGATATAAACTTTAATCGGGTCTAATTAGAATTTCAATTATTGTAGAACCTACTATGCTTTTATCATTTTCAACGAATGAGGTTGAAGTATCACATCTATTAACTGTATACAATTAAATGATCTTGATTGGATTCAATTAAAATATAATTCATTGGGATGTTTAACTGTACGACTACACTGAATAATATGTGGGCATAATATTGGAAATACATTTATGATAAAGTGTATTTATAGTTTTCAAATATGAATAAAACAGCCTTTATGAGATTCAATATTATTTATATTATTAATATATCATTTGGTTAGGTTTCCTGATTTTTTTTTCGCTCTTTGAGCTGGTCCACATGACGGTTCTGTTGTAAAATTATCTACAATTGTCTAGAATTACAAAATTATCTATAACTGGTCCTACATCTACAGAGAGATGGAACGTAGACTACGATGGCACTTGAAGACCGCGACATAAGCAATGATATTTGTCAAGGTATTTGTTAAAATCACCATTTAAAACGGTACAATTGGACTTGAACGAAATGTCTTGCTAATGAGGGGTAAATTCCATTCACACATAGCTAATAAAATGGTTTCTTTTTTTTTTTGTCTTTTCTCTCAGCATTTTAGATTAATTTACATTACTTTAATAATATACCCTATAGTGTGCTATTTCGATGTTTCCCGCTCCCCCCCCCCCCCCCATCTTCTTCTTCTACTTCTGTAACTCAATATTCAGAATTCATTATTGGGAAGGTCTCTATTTTTGACGTATGGATTCTATTTAAGAGATATTATCTTTTAAAAAAGTCATAAAAATCTGGACCACCCATTAATAAATTTCCCGCCCCTCATTAATATAGAAAAGCTTTTCAAAAATCCATCTTCTCAGTCAAATTCTCGCAGTATCCATTCAAAGTGTTAATAAGTTCATTGTGATGCACACTATGAACGCAGTCTACCTGCAGTTATTCGTTATTTTTCTCTTTGGGAGAAAAATAACGAATTAGACCTGTCTGAAAAGGCCTAATAAAGACTCGCGCATCTCGCTTCAAACGATGATTGGATAAATATTCAGCCAATCACCTTTTTTAAAATATACATTTTCATAAACCCATAATGTTTCATCTACATTTCAATGGCATATGAATAATTGGTTTCCTATTACTATAATTTATGTTTTTCGCATTCTACAAATGTAGGAAGAACAACGGCAAAAATATTACGTTAAGATTAAAACATTATTTTTAGTTAAATATATGTAATTACGGCAATAATTTATTGCCCAATTTTTATAAAATTGGACAATAAATTATATATGTTAAAGATACCAAGCTATTTTAAATATAAACCTGGTTATTTACTCCATTTCCCAAGTAAGCAAACAGACAAACAAGTTTGCGCCTGCAAGTGTTGCAAATTTCTAGCTGATCCTGCACACGTATTTCAACATTTCTTAGTCCTTATAAGGACAGGCTTAAAGGGGGCGAAGCAAGAATGCTTTTCATCTTCCCCGTTATCTGTAGAGGACAGTGTAAGGAGAAGGTTATTGAGCTATCAAAGCTCTGATCATGGCAGGAGAGTAACAGCAATAGCCGAGCCTCAGTTAGAACTTCATTGGCTACAGTATTGCCATCCATTGCCCTCAGATAATCCCCCTTCAACATTTATGCCTTTCACAAAACATTTTTATTGAAGGCTTGCATATATATATATATATATATATATATATTTGAATGGTTTTGGAAGAGTTTTTATAAAAAAATTAAATATATATATATATATATATATTTAATTTTTTTATATACTCCACAAATATATTCCACATGTATTATATATATATATATATATATATATATATATATATATATATATATATATATATAATTATATATATATATAATTATTTTTGTAAAATATTATTTAATGCCTTTCATAAAACATTTTTATTGAAGGCTTGTATATATTTGAATGGTTGCGGAAGAGTTTTTATAAAAAAAAAATAAATAATAGCAAAACAACTTAAATATTAAAAAGCAGTCTTATTTTGTTTAACATTTCCACATATATTTTATAATTATTATTTAATTATTCAGTGTATATTATGAAATTTGTTGCTACACTTTTCTTACATGTGTTTTGATTTTCATATGTAAATTGAAACACTGAAAATATTTCCTATTAATTATAATAAAAAATTATAATCAGTAATATAAAAGAATTTTTTTTAAATAAAAAATATCTATTATTAAAAAAAAATAAATCGAATAATTTAAATACACCTAAAGTAAATGAATATAAAAAGAAATAAAAGGAAATGCTCTGAGCCATTGAAAATAATGCATGTAGTTTAACTTTTATCGCCAATAGCTAACAGCCTACAGGAATTCACTGTTTTCTCAAAAGTGATGTCCTCATCGAATTCTTAAATGAACACATTCGCATGGCATCCTTCCCCCTTCTTTCTACATACATCTCGCTCTTCTAGTGTCAACTTAATCCATCAAAAATAGTTGCGCGTTATCGGAGCCAACCCATGTGATCATATAAAACTCATCTTCTCACTTATGGCTTTTAAACAGTCCCATTATAAAAGGCGACTGTGAGTCTTGCATGCTAAATCAGGCCCTAAAACATTCCCTTTATTATGTGTTTCTTCCGTGATGATATATGGAAATTTTTATTGCCTCCCTTAAACACTACCAGTTTGACTGTCTCTAATGGCCGGTATGTAGATTTTTCCCATACTTGGAGATATCCATAAAACTACTTTTCCATTCTTATCTCCCCTCGAGATGTAATCAACTGGAAATTCGAAGCCAACGCTAAAGAGATGCAAAATATTCTTACCAAGTCATATTTCCGATCAAATACGACTTAAGTTTCCGTCAGTAGTGTGAAAAGAACTTTGATAAAAGACGATTGCCAATCAGAAAGGAAAAAAAAAAAAACTTCGGGGAAAGAATAAAGTCTTTATCTTCTTTGATATTTCCTTTCAACGCATATTAAAATTTAAAATTTACATTCGCAAATTTCATCTTAAGTGTCTTTTGATCTTAAAGACTTTTTGGACAAAGAGCAAGTTCATCATCATAAGTTATAAAACCGTCACACTTATTTGTTTTATTTAAATGAAAATGATATTGAGTTCAAGAAAAATGCAGTCAAGTACTCAAATGAATGCATTTAGAATAAACCTTTCGTTAGCATTTTTTTCATTTTAGATTAAAACATTGGATTGTACAAAAAAAAAAGTACTTGAAATGCTGAATTTGTATTAAGAAGCATACAAATTACAAAGTCTATTCAAAAGCTTCTTCTAATATTTGAACAATGAACATAAAGTGAACATACATTCGGATTTTTTCATATTGACTCTCATTACACACGAATGCTTTGCCTTTATTAACAATCGTCGATAATTTATTTTAAGTTGAAGGAAAATAACCAATTTTTTTATCGAGATATCAAGTGATATCGAGATATAAATCACAATGCAAATAAAGTAGATCTCGTCTCAGTACTATTGTACGAAAGATTAAAATCTCTCATGAGTGGATAAAATTATTATTTTAAAAAATACACTTCAGCACACATATTATAAGGAATCTTGTCCTCTTTCCTCAATCTTTATTATAAAACTATTTTTTCCTATCTTTTATCAGACAGAATTACCCTTCACTATTTAATTATTACATATATTTTATTTCAGTATACACCGCAAAAATAGTAATCCACATTGCAATCTTACTAAAATTAAACACCGTATTATGTCAGCGTACAAGGCGACTTGGCTTATAAGATGACTCCACAAAATCTATTTTCAAAACTGTGTGTGTGTGTGTGTGTGTGTTATACTCGCCGCATGAGACTCTGGCTTAGTTTTGACGGAGTCCTTTTTGTTGGAAAGACGTGGGTTCGAATCCCGTGTATGAGAAAAGGAACCTTTATCAGGCTTTTTAATCGGAAGTAAGGTATCCGGCCTCATACGGGGGGGGGGCGACGGGTTTCTCCTGGAAATCCAGGTTTTCGTCTCTCAAAACAGGCAAACCAGTCCCATACACAAACATAGATTCGACAATGAAGACAACAGCAAACCACCTATTCTGTAATCACTGTTCTTTAATAAAGTAGCCTAGCTACCCCATCAAGCCCTAGGTTGAGGGGAAACACATATACACTCCTCGTATTAAACCTCTACAAATTTTACACTTACCGCTGATCACTTCATACGTATTACTTTTAATATAAATTAGGCATAGAAATTACAGCAGGTATTTTTTTTTACTGTTATGTGTGAACGATGACAAAAAAAAGACTGGTAATAAGTGAGTTATCGTATAGTGCAATTCATGTGATCATTAACGTCAGTTAAGGTTACAATTTAAATTAAAAAAAAGACTACATGGCTATCCTACTGAATACATTTATTAAATAAACATACTTATACATAAACTGTATTAATATGCTAACATATCTGTATATTGATATGCTAATTAACGTAATTTAAAAGCAAAAGCTTATTACAACACGATACACACACGTATAATATAACATCACCATACCGTACATGACTGTGAAAATAGGTGATCGCTTGACGATATTTTTTCTCACCGAATTCCAAGGTTCAGATTTTATACTGGACTAAGCGACCCCTTGTTTCAACATTTTTTTTAAACTTTAGATATCGTCTTATACGTCGACATATATCGTAACTAGTTTTTTTTGTTTAGGGTGCCATACAAGAGAAGTTGAACAATCTGTAGTACGTTAGTATTGTGAATGGATAGAAAGGTGAAAGATGAAAGAAACGTGAAGATACTGTTCCAAAGAACGGCAGTGAAAGGAATGAATAAACAGTGAAAAGAATTTGTTCTGTGAGTTTAAAGTGTATTGAAATTATCTAGGTGTTTAAATTATCGGATTCTAAATGAAAAACTTACATTTTTATCGACATATTTATTTCTAATGCAAAGCATATTGCTATCTATTTTTGTTTTGTTTCTTACATTTTCTGAAGCAGCTAACAGAATAAAAGAAACTTTTGACTTTCTTTTACCCTGTCAGTAAAAGAAACTGATAAATAAGTGCTTGCTTTCTTTTCTGTTCTCCACTTTAAGAAAGGGATGTTTCTTGCATTTAAATGCATATTATAGATATTTGCTAATTCGAAAGTCTTTTGTCAAATTCCATCGAACTTTCTCCTCTTTTTAAGTCATTACACTATTATCATTTCATGTTCGGGCAACAATGGTTGCTGTTTCCTTTTACACATGCTAATGACGCATATGTAACTTAAATTCAAAATTATTCACAGTCCTAATGCAACATTATCGGCAGCGTTAGGGTACATTGACGTTCAGACAACTATCGTTAATTGTTGATTAAAAAAAAAACAATTCGGATGACTGAGTTTCGGATTAACGAGAGTGTACTGTTCTGTATGCATATTAAAACTATGTGACTAGTTGGTCATCCCGTAAGAGGGCGTGAATGAAATATGTAGTTGGCTAACAAAAAATGTAGTATCTGTTCATCACCTCGTCATCATCTTTTTCATTTCAGCTTCTTTTTTATTCGAAATGTGATCAATTTCAAAACGTGTACTAATCTTCATAAGTCAAAACCCTTTTTTAATATAATATAATATTAAATTGTAATATCTGTATATCATTCATATAGATATCGTTGAAAGCTTCCTACCCTTCATATTCCAGGATTTTTCGGCCCCTGTTCATTTTGTCGACTTTTTCCCATTTTCACTAAATCTGATAACAGCATATATTAAGTTTCGCTTCCAGAATGCTCCCTGAACAACTTAGGATTCGTGATTATTTATTTAAAAAAAGATTTTTGAAATATTTTATCTTAACAAGACTTCTATTTTACATATAAAAAAACTAGAAGTAATTTATCGCTAATCAATACAAATTACAAACTTCTTTCTCAATGAAACTTCCTACTGTTTTAAATTACTTAAATCTTTCGTTCCATCACACTATCATTTTATGATTCAACCTCCTCTAACGAGCATGTGAAATCGCTTCTTTTAAAAATACACTGGACCAGGCACTTATCGCATGAATAAATCATGCCTCTTCCTTCATTAAGACGTAGAATGTGTTTATTATGCACAGATTTTAGCAGGTGTTACTGCTCAGATAAAGGGTTTTGCTGGCTGTAGAATGGTAGGAATCTGCTAGTGGCATTAACAGACGACATAATACACTAATGTGCTTTACTTTTCTAAATATTCTCTCGCAATCAGTAATTAAAAATGAATTCGACTTTGGGCGACTTAATTTAGGTTGATAGTACTACCATAACGAAATTTAACCATAGATTTTAGTCATTAAAACGTATTTAAATTTACATATTAAACTTCAATTTATATTCGAATTCCTATCGATAATTATCATTACCATAGCAATATGGATCATTATTTACTATTAAATGTAAGTCAACTTCCTTTATTTATATGCCGATATTGTTATTAAAATGGAGTATATTATAGATCCGTCCATATTTTATAGCAAAATTTAGAAAGAAACTTAGAAAAAGCTTCAAAATGTTACCAGAGTGCTTACTAGAATATAACCTCAGGCATTGGATTTGCGATTTGCACTTTAAAACGCCCAGCTCTGTACTAAGTATTGCAAATCAAATCCATTATGGTTCCAAATGTTAACTCTTGCGTAAAATTTCGAACCTTTTTAGAGTTTATTTCTATATTTAGCTATAAAATATGACTGGATCTATAATATAATCCATCAGAATATCTTACTTATGTCAAATTAGAGCTTTACTGCTCTGTACTTATTAGTAAAGCAGTTATTAGCGAAAACTAATTATAATTTAAAATCCGATAACATGAATAAACAGAAGATGATAGAATACTATGTATTTCCATTTGCCAAATCTGTTGCTCTGCAACCAGTGGAATTCCTCTGAGCATTGTCACCGGTTGCTAAGCAACAAGTCAAAGTTAATTATTGAGTAGTAACAATTGTTGCTAAACCAACAACTGTTACAGCACCTGTTAAATGCAACAATTAATCCAGCTGCACAATGGACATGCGCATTAATTATTGGGTAGCAGTAACGGTTGCTAAGCAACTAAATAGCAAGTAGAAGCATTGATTGTTTGAACACTAGTAGCACAACAAGCTAATAATTGAAGTGATACTGTAATGTTAGAAGCGAAATTCTTATAAGTATTTAACTTGAGTGAATTGTTATTTTGGAAGCACTTTATTAAATAATATTGGTAACAATACTAATCAAAGATCGTATTTTTGCCAATTATATTGAGAACAAGAAAATATAATGTGAAATATAATAAAGACACTAGAATTACTGTAATTCTACTGTCGTTAGCTGCATCTGTCTTCCTATTACTAGCACAAAGGTTACTTCTATACAACAGAAGTAATTTGGAAAGTGATTTATACCATTTTACGTTTTGAATCCTTTCGATTTAAGATAAGGTTTCTTGTTGGCGTATGTGTGACGCTAGCGTGGTCACATGTTTAAACAATTTCCAGTCTCTTGCATATAATTCTAGGGTGTAAACAGACAACGTGAAAGAAAAGCACAGAAGATGCCTCAACTACGTAGCAAAATCTGGGGCAATATCGGCTTTGTGGATAGCGTTTTACAAGGGCATTCACCTATCGCATGACTCTTCGCTATTACTGAACGTGCTTGGCTGCCGAAAGTGCCGCTATAGCCACATGCACTTGTACACGATTATCGATTGAAGCTCGCGGACTCTGTAGTGTGTGTGTGTGTGTGTGTGTGTGTGTGATCAATTGTCCCTAAGCATCTTATGCAATAATATATTGCATTAAGTAACTATCTATGCTCGAGATCGGTGACCACCACTTTCATCACATGTCTTCTGGTGATCTTTCGATTATTGCAATCGGTCAAGGGCGAAGGCATTGTTGCTTTTAATTCTAAGTTTCATACGACTCCTTCGTTGATAAAGCATTTAACCACAGTAAAATGCTACCATGGTCAAACTGTTGTAAACAGCATCTCACAAAATGCAGATATTTCCTTAATATATATTTTTACTTACATAATATGCATTGTGATCGCATGGGGGCAGCACTACGACTCTTTTACGCAAAATACATTGTGATAACAGACTGCTGGCTTCATCTAGGACGGTGACATTCGCAAGATCCAAAAAGGTCCTGGACTGCTAGGATGTTCAGATTTATTCATGAAACTGTTTAATATACTATCGATTAATCTTCTGGCCAAAGTTCTAGTAGTAATCACGATCGTTTACATAGGAACTCGAGTGAAATAATTTTGTCCCTAATGTTCTCCCAGCATGAATTTTTCCGATTGTTAAAACGCAGAAATGAGCCGAGGAAGAGTCTACTGTTTCAGTGCAGGATTCATGCTTGATGTTGAGTACCATCACTACACGTGTCCCTCAAGTTCCTTTCTGATAGTTTCGCTGAAAGAAAAGTCTAATAATAGTTTTAAATCTGCACTACGTATTAGAAATGGAAATATATTTTCTTGTTTATTTGTTTTGTCTCTGAGAATAGGATAACGCTATTCTTTCAGGTACCGACATGCTATAAACAAAACCGAGATGTTGGAAGAAATTTATTTTCTACGATGCTTGGAAACAGTATATGTGTATAATTTTGTTTATATGTTTTTTTTTTTTTTAAATTCCTAGAACCGCTTAACTGAGCAAATGCAGGCTGACAATATCACACACATAATTTTTTCCCGCATTGTTTTTAGATAACCTTTGTACTTTATGATAATCGACTGCAGATTTTTTTTAAATTTTTCATTAGGTGATATCCAACTTGGCAGAGGATTAAACTTCCCGTTTCATTTTTCAGTAAAACCTGTGTTATTAACCAAGATTAATAACACAGGTTTATTAATCCGTATGCACAGAGGATATATTATGCAGATTGTCAGAAATATTATTATTGATGTTAATGTATGCGTGTATTCTTTGGCCGATTTGTCTGTATTTCGGACAGTCTTTTCTAATCCTTTTGGCTATAGATTGATCTGTCTTGCTTTGTAAATGTCATAATTCTTCAATGTATCATGTACATTCTTCACCATACTTCTTCCGGTATGCAGTTCCTGAAATGACTTACTGCATCAAACGTTCTTTCTCAGATTCGCAAACAATCGAAATGTCGAGTTCCCAACACTGACATATCTTTCTTGTCTGGTTACCATAGGAGATCTATAGGTTTCTCCATCATTGTTCACTGGAATATATATTCTGCAGCAGCACTTGTCTTTTATCAATGTTTAATGTTATTTCTGAAAGACTTTAAAACAGTGGATTTCGAACATCGCTCAATCGTAACCGTCCTATCTATAGCAGCACCTGATGGACTCTCACAAGCTGAAATGGCTTTGTGGAGTGTTGAAAGATCGTTCCTTTTTTTTCTGATTTTTTGCACTGACTGTAATATACTCGGATGACTGAAATATAGTACTCTAACGAGGTCATAAAACATAAAGTAATACTTATGTGTCTAGACGGAATCGTACTTACACTTTTCCCGAAGCGGGCGGAGACCGAGGCGCTACAGTGCTCCGGGGCCCCATCTCATTATTTGGGGCCCTTAAATTATCCCCTAATGTTCCAAGGACCCCAGCTAGAGTAAGCCTATGTAAGCCCAGTAAGCCTATGCGTAAGTACGGCCCTGTGTATAGATCCCAATAATTTGTTAAGTCACTATACGCTTCTAAAAATGTGTTAGTTTTTTATACTTTTTATTGTTAATTTACGTCTTTTATAATTGGATAACTTTAGGATACTTTTATTCCTTAGCACAAAATAAGGCAAAATAGTGTTCTTCCTTCTCCTCTACTACAAAAATGTTTCTACAATCTAGTTTAAACAGTAGTAAGAAGTACTTATATAAATCACCTCAAAAATGTACTTCTTAGCGCCATCTATTGGGAAACTATCCCAGCATATAGTGCCAATTTAGAATTAAAAGTAAACAACGACAACAAAAAGAACTCAAATGCCTCCAATCTTTGAGCAGTCTCCTGATGTTGGTAGCCTTCATCTAAAAGAGTGGGCCGTACGTGATGATACCGATCGCTACTATCGGAAACATCTTAGGATATCTTACTGGATAAAGTTGAACTTCTAATGAGAATATTGACGAAGTTATAAATTTTATCCTGAACATAGAAGCGATGGCTTCTCCTAAATATTTCTTATTAATGTCCATGTCCAAAATCCAAAGAAAGAGGAAAGTGCGAACAAAAAGCTGGAAAAAGGAAACTACAAACTTCTTGAAATGCGTGGTTATTAAAATAAATAAACAAAGTAACAAGCATACACGGGAAAGCTTTTTCTTTCTTCTGAAACTGATTCACGTATAAAGGCGAGTTTGTACACATTACTCTTCCAAAGATGTTTATGCATCTGATCCACCTTGGCACCAAGTCCTCAGCACAGAAGTGGTATGAAGTGTCTTCAATCTGGTGAGAGCAGCATGGCGTGCACTGCA
Source organism: Typopeltis vanoorti (assembly GCF_054136105.1). Lineage (NCBI taxonomy): Eukaryota > Metazoa > Arthropoda > Arachnida > Uropygi > Thelyphonidae > Typopeltis > Typopeltis vanoorti. Next base: position 96,787,817 of record NC_143557.1, on the reverse strand, counting down.
TTTTGTTGGAAATTGCTTGCTAGCTAGGTGAACCAGCCAAATGGATATTATTGGGTAAAAGATCATCATTGATATCGAACCCATTGAAATTCCCACTCGTAGAGTGGGAATTTCAATGGGTTGTCATGTTACATTCAGAGTTGTCATGTTACATGATAGTTAGAATTATCATGTAACATGACAACACCTTCACCCCACACTCCAGAATATTTCCGAAGAATGGTCAGTCATAAGTGATCCATTGCGACCACTGTATGAGTCTGCTAAACTCATCTTCAACTGAAAAAGCCCTAATAAAGGTACTTTGCGCTAGACGGGATTCGAACGCAGGTCTTTCCAGAGAAACAGCATCGTCTATATTCACTGAGCTACGGAGGCTCTTTTTATTTATTTATTTATTTATTATGGAGAGAGATTATGGTTGACTAACTGGCAGTAAATTTCTACCAGTGCGGTACCTTTAACATGTAAAAATCAAATCATGCTAGCAGCACTTCTATGTATAATCACATTTGTTATTTTACTATCTAATAAGCGATGGTACCGCCGTATGCGATGCCCTCTTGTGGTCATATGAGGAAACAGAGATTTAAATACTGTACTTTCCTCAACTCAGGTTATACCTGACAACACCATCCCCCCCCCCCTTTCTCTGGTGTTTTTTCACCTCAGAAAGAGAAATATTGTAATAAGAAGTTACCTCATCTTTGAAAACACTCTTATATATAAAATAGTCTGAATAGTTTTTCAGGAACTAAAATTAAATTAATATTCATTGAGATTGATTGTGAACATATGCTTACATTATCCGTTCGTTTTTTTTTTTTTTTTTTTTTTAATTTCTGCAAATTTCGCTTCTTGATGTTCCATTTCCTGTAGTTTTACGCTGTGTTAATCTTTTCGCTAAATATTCTTTCATTTCCCTCTTCTGTTTATGCGATGTTATCTTGGTTCCTGTGTATACGAACAAAAATGGCTCGCAAACACCCACTCAAAAAACACGAAGAATCAGGTTGCAGAAACTTTTTTTTTTCAAGATGTTTAGATTACCATCTATGTGGTTAAAAACATAAAGAAACCCAGTTGCACCTTATATACAGCGGATAGTCTTCAGAGTTTATCTCACGAAATGTGTCAGCAATACTTTCTAAGGCGAAGAAAAAAATAATCGCGGAATATTCAAAACAAGACTTCCATACAAGAACTGAATTCCTTCAAAAGGGACAAAGCTCCGAAAATTCACGATTTAATAAATTTCCCCGTAACAATATTAAAAAGACGGCATTGCTGATTTAGCGAGGACTAAAGTCTTAACCCACAGTATTAAGGGATCACCGTAAAATATTATGGAAGTGCTGATATAAACAAAATTAAGTATTCGATCTCAGCTATAAGAATAGAGATTAGTAGACATTGGCCGGAAAGCCAATAGTCTAGCTAAGCTATGCGCTTGCGCAGTTGCTAGGAGTCTGTCAGTATTGTTAGTATTTGAATTATACCACGTTTATGTACTACAAGAATGAAATTCAATAAAAATTGAATATGCCATTAGAAACATGCTCTTTATTTATTCCTCTTGTTTCCCTTGTTTGTTTGATAGGTATATCGATGAGAGTTGGTCGGTGAGGGGATTTTGTAAAATAATGACTGAATAAATCAATCTGTTTTTTTTAATTCTAATTAGTCGACTTGAAGTTGGTTAGATAAGACTTGCCTATTCCATTTATTAGTGTCGATGGTAGAAACCGGAAGTCAGCATACAAAACCACATCAAAATTCATAATATCTGAAGGTATTCGCTCTTCATCTTCTCTTTCAATCTGAGTTAGTTGTTTAATGATAGGGAGAAACAAGCTTGCAATAAATGTACCGAACGTATCCTGTTATTAGCCATGGCGCTTTAATTTAGGGAATACAAACAGGGCAACGTAGTTGATGTAAGAAAGATCTTGTGGTCCGTTGTCATCTTTAATTAAACTGAATAACAAAGCATGATAAAGCAACGTTAGTGATTCGGAGGCTGCAACTGCTCGAGCCAGTGCAATTACGCTACAACTACCTACCTACCTACCTCATTTAGACACTGCATTTAAAAGAGGGGGGGAGAGAAAGAAAGATAGAGAGAAGAAGGAAGAAAAACCTCTTTGCCGTTTAATTACACAATTATTTACCCGATTTCAGAAAGGACGACAATTAGGGCGTTTTCTACATATTCTCCTCATAATTATAAATTCTAACTGTGCTCAGGAAGAAGTTGCTCTTGTATCACTCTCTACCTGAAGACGCACGTGCAAATACGTTACACACACAAGAGGTTGTCGTACCACCATCAACTCATTGTAATTAAAGCGGTGAAGGGAAAGAGAAATAGAAGAAGGAAAAAAAGACACCGAGTTATAAGTGCTTTTAGCCTTTAATGACGCATTTTAATTAGGCAAATCTGGCATTAACCATGCTTATTTTCCATTGTTTTTTTTTCTATATAAAAGTATTTTAATATTCTTCCCATTCTCCATACGAGCTAATGATCCTTAATGTGAATAATTTTTGGACAGTCTTTTACACACGTTTATGCTTAATGGAAACAGAACCGCAAAAAATGTTACGATAATACAACAATGTTTATCCTTATAAGGACTGGCTTAAAGGGGCGAAGCAAGAATGCTTTTCATATTCCCCGTTATCTGTAGAGGACAGTGTATGGATAAGGTGTTATTGAGCTATTAAAGCTGTGATCATGGCAAGAGGGTAACAGCAATAGCCGAGCCTCAGTGAGAACTTCATTGGCTACAGCATTGCCATCTATTATTACCCTCCAAGGGTATTGGATTGAATGAATCAATCACCGCATCTCACGGTCGATTGATTCCCTTCCCGATCCAACAATGTTTAAGAGTGGGATCATGTTTAAATATTAAAAATAGCTGTACTATAGAAAGGTGTCTATTTCGGATGATAACAGTTTAATCATATTAAACAGAAACAAATGAAATTAAGACACTTATCATTCTTGTAATTTTTATCGATCTTTGTACTTTGTAAGAGTTTAGCAATTCTTCTAAAATATAAACGAGCAGTCAGTTATCTCTCCTCCAATATTCAGTCATTTACATCTAAGTTACATATATTATAGAAGGCCAAATAACTTAGTATTAAGATGTGCTGCCACTTTCCATTTCAAAATAAAACCATATAAAGATACTAAAAATTATTATACCAATAATTAAAATATTTTAACATTTCTATATTATTATAATATTTATATAAAATAATGCTATTTTAAAATTTAAAAGACAAAATATTAAAAATTTATTTTATAAGATGTAATATAATAAGTACACCTTTTTTTATTTTGAAAGTTCTTATATATATAAATATATCGAAATTAATCGAGAAGAAGAGTAGACCGAAGGGGAATCAATCGACCGTGAGATGCGGTCCTTGATTTTATATGAGATGCCCATACATATACATATATAGGGTAACGGATGGCAATGCTGAACCAATGAAGCTTAACTGAGGTTCGTCTGTTGCTGTTATCCTGGGTAAATGAGTTCGCTCTCTTAGGTTTTGCCCTAAGGGAGAACTTTGAGTTACCGGGGAAAGTGTTCTCCGGCACGGCCCGCTGAGGGGTACTTGCCGGCGAATTATTTTCTTCGGAATGAGCGGTTCTGCTCGGTACTCGAGTTTCACTGAGTAGAACCAACGCTGAGATTTGGATGGTCTTTCGCCCACGAATGAGTGGCCTAGAGATCGTCCGATATTTTTGAGATATCAACTGATGATTTATTCATTCAACCGAATACCCCTGGAGGGTAATGGATGGCAATGCTGTAGCCAATGAAGTTCTAACTGAGGCTGACTATTGCTGTTACCCTCCTGCCATGATCAGAGCTTTAATTGCTCAATAACACCTTATCCCTACACTGTCCTCTACAGATAACGGGGAAGATGTAAAGCATTCTTGCTTTGCCCCTTTAAGCCAGTCCTTATAAGGATAAATCGAGAAAAAGTTTGAGCAGGTTTGTCGAAATGATCTTCTATTGTTAAAATACTTTTGCCATTGCAACAACTTGTTAAAATGTATTTATATTTACCCATTTATTTTTTAAAATTTACCTATTTATTTTTTTAAAACTTCCACAGAAGTTTCTGTTAACCAAATATTTATAAAATGTATTTATATTTACATTTATTTTTCTAAAACTTCCACAGATGTTTCTGTTAACCAAATATAATTCTTTTGACAATATTCTGTGCTGGAAGATTTCCAACTTTTATAAGCATCAATTTCCTGTCCCTCCCCTCACACAGATACTCTGCCTCTATTCGTATAACTATCCTGGCTCCATACAGCAGAACAAGTTGACAAATTAAAACACAAGGATATATTTCTTAGGCATGCGGCGATGATATCACCGTGATCGTTTTCCCATCCATAAAAATGATCAATAGATTCGCATAACTAGTAACTATTGGTTTCTTTCTCACTCTCTTTTTTGAGCTATTATCGCTACGGTTTGGCTACACCACCTCGTGTAAGCTGTCAAGATATGATAGATTATAAGGTAATGCAAATATTGCGTGTCCACACAACCTACTCGCCCATGTTATCAAGGTGTTGGATGATATTCTAATCTACCTTTCTAGAAAAAAAAAAGCTTAATTTAGAGACAGATGTCTTTATATGTGTATAAATGAGAGGTGACCAGTCCGAAGAAACTGTACACCGTAGTCTCATGGATAATATATCGTTACCATAAATAGCAATGGAACGGAAAAGAGAACAGAAATCTCCGTCGAAAATGTCGGGTTAGAAAAACATCCGATCTATAATTACATCGCAGTGACCGTAAGATTCTACCAAGCGATACCGTATGTGTTTCCATTTCATTATACGTAAACTTTGTAACGTCTTTTTATAGATCGAACGTTATTATTTAGAAAGTGGGTGGTTGGCTTATTTAATCACAGAAAGGTTTTCTCTCATTCGTGAACATTCGAGAGGGATCTCCACAGTAGCTAGTTTACATGATGCTCTTTCATAGGACACGTTTCAGACATGCCAAAGGAAGAAGAGAAGTCTGTGATACCCACATCTATACACCTTTCTTTGAAATTAGTTTGAATTTTATGTTTACTCCGATAAAACAGGAACAGTTGCAAGAACAAAATGAAAATCGAGTCCTTTTCAAGGAAAAGCATCTGAATATTCCGATTATTTACTAATTTATGGAAACTCATATATCATTTGGTGAAAATGTGTTATTTTGGTTGATGGAAGGCACTAAAATTTCACTTTCAATCCTAACGAAATATAATACTTTGTACTGAAATAACATAATCGTATTGGGTTATAACGATCTATGTTACCTAGATTTAGCTGACATACATTGTAAGAGTGAAGTAGAAAGAATTTTATCCAATAAGATCTATATAAAAATATTTCTCTTATTCTTCTTTTTTATTTTATTTTCGCAATTAGAAGAGTTCTCTCAAAAATTGTGTGTCAAACTTATTTCTCCCAAGTCACACTCATCCATCATCATCACCGCATCCCCAGATGCACAACTACATCAATCTATAGTGTGTGTCTACTTTTGTGTGGGCATATAGCGTAGTCACTTTATATGGGCACGCTTTTAGTTTATATAATCCCATAGAAAAAAATACAAAGGATCAAAGCACGGAACTACCATCAAGTGATCATTCTTGAGAAGTACTCAATAGTCCAGTTGAATTGCGTTGATCAATTATTTTAAAATTGATTATACCACCTTTTTATACATTCATATCAGGTGGATGGAATATATTGGCTGGTATTGAGTTTTGTTGTAGTTGTTGCCTTGTTGCCATCTTGACATCTGCGAATCAGAATGAGATGAGTGAGCATGCGCACAAACTCGGAAAAATGCAAATTTGCAAATTTTACAAAAGATAAACATCTCATCCTTTAGTGAAAACAACACACACACACACATACACGCTTGAACGCACCAGTACCGGTGTTTATATATGTGTGATAATCAACAAAGGTCGTGACCTGAGTGAATTCGAACAGAGATAATCGCAGAAGCCAGACAAGCTCGGAATAGTATATCGGAAACCATTTGCCTTCCTCGAATGGCTATCGGCAACAGTATCACAGCTGTACTGAAAGATGCGATACACAGAACACCGTGTGCGTCAGCCGGAAAGAGCTAATCAGTGTGAAAAGCGGATGAATTATCGACAGGGGTCATATGGTCTATTAGACGTGTTACAATTGGTCGAAAAATTATGCGGTACAGCGAGGGACTCGTGAAAGGTTATACGAACATGCCATCCAACAAATACTGTTACAAATGATATTAGAAGCAGATGCACTGTTGAGGTTATCACGCGTCTACTAAAAACAAGTGATTGTGGATGAGATGGGCGAAAGAACAACAGAAGTTAACATCGGAAGACTGGAGAAAAGTCAGAGCAAAGAATCTCAGTTACTGTTGCTTCACGGACGAAAGGACAAGATGGATATTACAGCACGAAGCCATGGACCCTCGTGCTTGATTAGAACAAAGCAAGTCACTGGCCGTAAAATGATAGTTCAGGGCTTGTTTTCCTAGTATTCATTAGGTCTATCGGTAATAGTACATCAAAGGCTGAATGGTGCTACTTACTGAATCATTATTGCCGACTTTGTTCACTATTCATGCTGATCATCACTTCGATTTATTCCACAGAACATTGTGAGACGAACTGATAGAAATTCTACACTTGTCATTGCAATGCTCTGATTTTATTGCCCACATATTTACAGTCATTGCTTTGTCATAAGAAGCGCTGTCGTGTAAAAATTGTAATTGGGGATATAAAATGCCACAAAATTTGACATGTACAGCTATCTGGAACACCCATGTAGTGGGTGTTCAGTCTATACAGTCATAATTCCATGCGCTACAATCACTAAACTTCATCCATATCACTTCAGGCTTCATTCTTCATATCCAACTGTGTCCAACCCAATGAAAGAGTGTGTAGCATGACTGGTCACTCCACAGGACCAGTTTCCATTGCTTAATGGTCTGTATGTCTTGAAGTATGCAGTTGTAGAATTGGATTCATTGTTACATGAAAGGATTAGGAGTTGGACCGATTTCCTGACAATTCATTTCATGCAACCCTCTACATTGGGTGAAAAGAATTGTAGGATGGCTACTGGTAGCGAGTCTCTCTCTCTCTCTCTCTCTCTCTCTCTCTCTCTCTAAACAGGAAAACAGCTCTGACAGCTCAATGATCCAGGATTCTCAAAGGAGCAAAACCAGTTCACTTATCAACCTGTTTCTTTTTCAGCATTTAGCCGATGAAATTGATAACGCTTGCTATTCGAATGCATAACGTCCTCGCTATCCAATCAACAAGCCATGGTTATAATCCCGTTAGACATTGATGCTTGATAGAGTCTTTTGGTGGAAGACAATGACATTGTTCAGTATGAGACAATCATCCTGCTTATTGGAAACCTGAAATGGCTTCCATATTTGATAATTAGTGGATTTCCAGATTATCGTACGCTTAGAGTACTTACTGTACTAAATATAGTATAGATTACCAACCTTTTACGAATCGCATAAAATGAATAGCACGAACAATGATCCACATGATACTTATCTATCATTCAAGAGAAAGATAGAGAGATAGATAGGGTTGATACCGGCCACAAAATCAGAAACGTTTATTTAATACCGTGTTGGACCTCCTTTAATCCGAATTACAGCACATACGCGGTTTGGCATACATTCTATAAGGAATGTATCTACGTGTACAACATACCAGGAGTTCATCAGTCTCACATTTCACGAAACAGGACTTTGTTCGCTGATATCTATTTCGAACATATCACATACATTTTCAATGGGGGTTCAGATCCGGGTCACTGCAAATGTTCATTTGCAGTGGCCAGAGAAGATGGTGGAAGTCGCTCTCATGCTCGCTGATCGACTGCTAAATAATTCTTGATTTATGAATAGTAGCACTATCGTCCATGAAACTACCGTCACCTGCTGGATAAAAAGTCAACATTGCAGGATGGACTTGATCTGCAACAATGTTCAGATGTTCCTTGGAGGACCCCTGACCTTCCATCAACATCAGAGGCCCCGTTGCGTACCAATAGAACGTTCCTCACACCATGACACCATCTCCAGAACCTTGAGTTGTGTTTACTAGGCCAGCTGAGTTCATTGCTTCATGGTCCCTCTCTCTCTCTCTCTCTCTCTCTCTTTCTTTCTCTAAACAAGCAAACAGATTTCTAGGATCTGACTGTACTTCCCCTGTCAGATCCTAGTAAAGGGTCTCCCGCTAAACTTTCTGCCTACTGTCGGTGCAGAACAAGGTGTATCGCGACTCTTCCAGTGTTCAATCACAGTGTTCCTGACACCTCTGTAGACGAACTGTCCAGTTCTTTGTAGAAATCAGTGATTTCGATATATGTAGGCGATTGCAAATACTGATTCTATCCAATTCCCTGCGTATAGTTCAATGAATGGTACAGCCTTCATTAAATGCTTCGGCCAATTGCTGCACACAAGAAGTTCTGTTTGTCCGTACAAGTCTTCTCAGACGACGGTAACCTCGTTCCTGACAGACTTTATTGGGACTACAGTTACGGCTCTTAGAGAAGCAAAGGGGGTTATATTTCCACTGATTAAGCACCCGGAATATGTCATCAAAACTGTTGACGATTACTGACCAGCAGCATTCAATAGTTACCTAGAACACGTGACCAAGTATCGTGTATATATGCTGCGTAGGTGACGCTTACGTATACCTGCATAAAGATTTCTAATTCAGTGTGTGTGTGTGTGTGTGTGTGTGTGTGTGTGTGTGTGTGTGTGTGTGTGTGTGTGTGTGTGTGTGTGTGTGTGTGCCTTACACAAAAGAAAGGTTCAAACCTATAGTGCATCAGTATCGTGTGGAAAACGGCATTTCATTCTACACACTGTACTCCGAGACATTTACATAATAAAAATACACTTAAAGGCTTTCAGTATAATCTTCATTCTGTCTTATCGTTGCTATCAAATGTTTGAATAAGTCCTGTCAATACATTTTGTTGTAGATGTGTTTGATCATTTGGATCACGCTGGCAGAAATCTCATGAACAGTAGCGAAGCATTTCCTATGGAGAAATTCTTTCAATTTTGGAAAAGAATGGTTACGCATGCGTTGGATGCGAACTTTTGAAATGAACCTCGTTCGAAGCACTGTAACTGCAGTTACTCTGAAAAAACTAGAACTCATATGGCAAGAGATGAGTCACAGGTTGGATGTACACTGAGCTATACAAAATCATTGACAAAGTTTGTTATTGTATTATCTTGATTTTTTTTATAAATACTTGCATTTAAAATATAACCCTTGATGAGGATGAATTCATAAAGTATGTTCCTAAAATTTTTCAGACTGATAATTCAGAAATGCTGACACTGGATCATAGAAATATACGCATTATGAGTGAGGTATCCTAGCATTACAAACCAGTTACTACCTACTGATTCTCTTTACTATTTAATTTATTTATTGGCTATTTGTGATTTAATGCTCTCCCCACGTTTTCAAAGGGTTTAGCTTTGGAGGAATAAAAAGAACGTGCTTAAAATGTGTGTATAATTTTATTTTTTAAAAAAAGGTCTGATACTTCTAAAATGCTTAAAACAGTGTTTGGCGTTGAATAGTCGTGTAGAGTAAGAGCATTTCTTTGGATTTCGAGGTTTTAGAGTATTTGAAAGAAGCTAAAGAAGAATCGCGATCAGATCGACGGATTGGTTAGGGGGAGAAAAGTATATTCAATCCCGCTGATACCTTATTTGCTTCTAGGATTTAGAAGATCAGAAAGAAAATCGCTTGCAGCCATCTGAGGAATTTATTCAACTGGGAGAAGATGATCCAAACTTCTTCCTGCTCCCAATGTTGACGATTCCCTTGAAACGAATGAAATATGAACAAGCGATTTAGAGAATGTGAACACCCGTTTCAAAAAAAAAAAAAAAAAAAAAAAAAAGGCTGGTCTCAGACACTCCGTAACCAGTATGTACATACCCCCCCCCCACACACACACAAAGGAACTTCTTAGGTTAATAACAAGCATTATTAATAGAGGTAGCTTCGCTCTCGTAGTCTAGGAACAGCTTCTTTCAATGGGAAAATCAAAATCGAATCTTCATAAAAATTATTTAAGAAACAGATTCCGACTGAATTACCATTCGACCAATTCCATTTTCTGTTATTAATTCTTCTCACAACAAGGATCAAAATCCCGTTGTGAGAAGGTGGGAGATTTTGATTATCATTTAATACGCGTTTATAAAAAATTAATTTGATTAATTAATTCAATTTTGTACGCACGCACACAATTTCCACTGTTTTAACACAAAAACTTAAACTTTCTGAACTGGTTTCATTTGTGTGAAATTATAAGTTCAGCTAAGAAAGTTTTCAAAGAAATATAATGCTTCAGTCAGTTGTGTCTTCATTAATAAGATATGCATTTCACTAAAACCAGTTTGCTGGGTCTTAGTACTTTTTCTCGTCTGTATAAAGTTCTTTATGTGATCACTGTATACGCGATTTGTTCTAGAGTCAGCTAAACGATCCCCTACGTGTGTATGTTACTGTATTTTAGCCTGACTTCTGGTGGTTGTCTCCTCTTGGATTTAACTGTAATCGATTTTGAGCATGTGGCTTTATAATAATATGAATATTTAATCAATGTATTTCTATGATTTTTCATGGTACTTATCGTTTTCTATTTACAGAAAACGATAAGTACCACGAGGATTAGCAATACGTATAGACTTAAACACCTCAAGAGATAGATCCTTGTGCTCATTTTTCGTCATCAGATGGAGGCAACATACCCTCGTCAGAATTATGACTCTGTTGCGTATTAACCAACATATGACAGACATGTGGTAATCAGAAGCTTGTACTGGATGATCACTGATGCTCTGCTGATGTTGCGGAGATATAGACAAGAAGACGAGACGGACTCATCTAGAGCGATGATATGCCTCTGTAAACGCACGGAGGAAAGCTCAGTGAAGTTACTAAATTACAATCGAATCGAACGCGTGATGTTCCGAATCCTTCTGCAACGCATTAAGACTACAAATCCGTGCCGACATCATTAAACATTCCACGGCCAGTGGAGGCTATTCGTGACATGGATCGGTAGAGAAAGTGCAGACTATTATCCAAGTTTAATACGATATTAAGCAAGTGATTTATAATTCAATTTTATATTATCATATAATAACATCCGTAGCTCAGTCGGTATAAACGAAACCTTTTAATTGGAAAAATCTGGGTTCGAATCCAGAACACGAAGAATATTTATGAGGGTTTTCAATTGAAAGTGAGTTAGCCAGTCTCAGAAGGAGATGGCGAGATTTTTCATCCCTCAATAGAAAAACCGGTCCTGTGGTTTATAGACATAAAATACTTATTGGACAGAGAAAGCGACCGAAAAGCACCTTATTCTATAATTATTCCTTAGTAAAGTAGCATTGCCAACCCCCACCAAACATTAAGTTGACAAAGAATATCATCGTATAATGCAATTGCGAAATAATATGAAAGTAATCTTTTCTTCAGTATATTTATATTTATTATTAAAAGAATAAACTCCACAAACCTAACTTCGCTAATGATACACAACTATTATATTATTATTTTTTTTTATTTGGTACAAGAATTAAAATGTTGTAAATGAAAAAGAAATATGAATCTAAAAAATTCTTCTTTCACACTAAAAGCTAAATTTTCATTTTATTTAATTTAAAAAATAATTTAAAATCTAAAAAAATTATATACTTTAGAATTGTTATAGAATTTTTAGTTAATCTTTAAATACAAAAGAAATATCTAAATTATTATGATAAATATAAATACACCAAATTAGTAATTGTATATTTTATTTTTATTTAAACTACGAGAGTGCTGGAATACGGTTTGAAATCGAAAAAACCAAAAGTCCTTTTTAGGACTTCTAGGGTAACGAATGGTAATGCTGAACCAAGGATCCTGGGTGATGAGTTTTTGAGTTCGCTCTCTTAAGGTTTTTGCCTTAAGGGAGCACTTTGAGTCTACGGGGAAGGTGTTCTCCGGCACGGCCCGCTTAGGGGCTTTGTCGGTGAATTATTTTCCTCGGAATTTGAGCGGTTCTGCTCAGTGGTTGGGGAGCCCGTCACTGAGTGGAACCAACGCTGAGATGAGATATGGACGGTCTTTCGCCCACTATGGAGTGGCCTAGAGATCGTCCGATTTTTTGAGATTTTACCCTTTACTTACTAATCAGAGTAACAAATGGCAATGCTGTAGCCAATGAAGTTTTAACTAAAGCTCGGCTATTGCCGTTACCCAGCCATGACTAGAGCTTTTTAGCTCAATAACACCCATCCACACAGATTTTCTTCATTCAGATGACGAGATAAAGAGTCAAGGACTCGGTCCATCGCCCAGTTCTTTTAAGAAGGAATACGGTTGGAACTCGGCTATTGCTGTTACCCTCCTGCCATGAGCAGGGCTTTAATAGCTCAATAACACCTTATCCCTACATTGTCCTCTACAGATAACGGCGAAGATGAAAAGCATTCTTGCTTCGCCACTTTAAACCAGTCCTTATAAGGAATACGGTTTTATTCAGTGAGATGCGGTGATTGAATCATTCAATCCAATACCATTGGAGGGTAATGGATGGCAATTCTGCAGACAATGAAGTCCTAACTGAGGCTCGGCTATTGCTGTTACTCTCCTGCCATGACCAGAGCTTTAATAGCGGAATAACACCTTATCCCTACATTGTCCTCTACAGATAACGGGGAAGATGAAAAGCATTCTTGCTTCGCCCCTTTAATCCAGTCCTTACAAGGACTATAAGGGAATTTATGAGAGGTTTGTCCCTTTCGGTAATTAATACCTTTGGAGGGTAATGGATGGCAGTGCTGTACCAATGAAGTTTAACTGAGGCTCGGCTGTTGCTGTTTCCCCCTGGGGCGCTGAGATTCGAGAGTTTTGAGTTCGCTCTCTTAAGGTTTTTGCCTTAAGGGAGCAATTTGAGTCTCCGGGGAAAGTGTTCTCCGGCACGGCCCGCTGAGGGGCTTTGTGGGTGAATGCTTTTCTTCGGAATATGAGCAGTTCTGCTCTGCTCGGTGGTGGTGTGTGGGTGGAAGGCCATCATTGAGTGGAGCCAACGCTGAGATGGACGGTCTTTCGCCCACGATTGAGTGGCCTAGGGATCGTCCGAATTTTTAGAGACGGCTTTTTATTGAAAGGTAATGGATGGCAATGAAGTCCTAACTAAGGCTCGGCTATTGTTACCCTCTTGCCATGATCAGAACTTTAATAGCTCAATTAAACCTATCCCTACATTGTCCTCTACAGATAACGGGGAAGATCAAAATCATTCTTGCTTCGCCCCTTTAAGCCAGTTCTTTTAAGGATTAAGGAATTTGTTGTAAAGTTATAGAACCTTAAAATCTGTTTGCTTTCTTTTTGTATAAGATATAAACGTTATTTAGTTGAGACGAATTTAGCCCAACAGTTTTGGGTGAGGTAACATCCGCACTTTATATCGCTGCTATTACACAGTAGAAATGGAACAGTGCAGAAAAAGATAATAAAAGAGATAAAAAAGGCTGTTGCAAGTAAAGATATTCTATGCCTGTCCTGTTTAACTACCCTAAAATTCGACCGTTAATATATTGCGTACCCTGTTAAATAAATTCATTTAAATATTCTGCGCTAATTTATACGAAATTTGTAAAGAAAAGTTTTGGTGATTCTTCATTTTATTGAGGTCACAGATATTACGAGATAATTTTTGCACACTACATAACGCTTAGTAAACACATCTTTAGTTTTACATTTACTGACAATATTTCGACTTGAATATAAGAGATCGATTACCAGGCTGTATCATTTAAACATCAGCTACAACCATTCTTGGAAAATGCCTTGTTTGCATTTCCGTACGAGCGAGTAAGTAGGGTAGCACGCACGCACTCACGCGCGCGCGCACACACACACACACACACACACACACACACACATATATACACTTGCCGCGTGCACATCAAGGAATGAGTTAAGAATAGAAACGGAAAGAACGATAAAAGAACCTAAAGTTAAGCCTCTTAGATGCTTCATAGTTCTTAAATCGCCAATAGTTTAGGAAATCTTTTTTCAATCGTAACAATATAACTATTGAATGACATTTTACTTAAAAATAAAAATGAAAAAGGGAGAAAAGAAAAGAATTAAATCGATTTTTATGCGGTCGATGCGCATCCTATTTAACTGTGGTATTTCGAATCAATTAACAATTCAATCAGTTGCAGTAAACTGTCTTTCAAACAACCTACCAAAGTTGCTGTTTTTTTCATAGATTTTGTTGTTTAAAAAATTAGTTTTCATTTCCAAATGAATGCTGCAAAAAAAAAAAGATAATGTGTGTAGATGGCGCTGCCTACTATTTATACAAAGGACCAATCACGGCGAGGAATTGTTTTATGTCAAATGGAAATGTTTCTTTTGTACACAAATACTATGTACTGAAGAAAACTAATCAGACAAATCCCGAATGATAACAAAACTTTTCAAAGGAAGTAAGCGCATTAGTAATTAACCTGTTCTCCGAAGTAGAAAAAATAAATAAAACAAACAAAAACAAGGAAAATATAATTCTTCGAAGGCATATGACATTTCATCCAGCTATGGCTGATACACAAAAACTATATCGATTTCTTTGTTTCGACAGACTTCCATACTGAAGAATTTCAAAAAAATAAAACAAAATAAGATTACATGCCTTGGAGGAAAAAAAACTGTAGCCTAGAAGCCAAATAAGTTCAAAACATTAATAAAATATTCTGTATGACTTACATAACATTCTTTCATACTAGTTTCTTTCTCGATACTTCTTGTTTATTATTATTTTTGTTTTAATTTGTTTTGTATTTGATTTAGAAATGTTAATGTTGGGTCAGTATGGAAACTTTGTTGTCATTCGCTGCAGTTTTATCATTTGGAATAATTAAAGGCTGTAGTAGAAATAAAAGGAATAAATATCAATTCCTGTTGGATTTGAATTTATCACTTGTTATTGTTGATCTTATCAAATGATCAAAAGTAAACATAATCAGTTTAAGATATATTTTATTCTGAGATTGTTTAATTCTTACAAATTAATGGCAAATTAATAATTATAGTTAATAAATATAATTCTTCCTTTTTGATTGAAATAATAATTTTTTTTAAAAAAATCTAAATAACACCTAATATTTTCTGAGATAAAATGAATTAAAAAAAAAAGTTAATATTCATGCAACATTCCTACATATATTCCTATATCGATGATATCGATGATAAAAAATTATCCATAAATGCAAAGAAGAAAAACAGTCGAAGATACTTAAGTATTTAAAATGTAAATAAATACAATCCGAAATATGTTTGTTTATTTGCAGTTTTTATTTTAAGTGCTTTTGTTCGTTTATTTATATAAAAAAAAGGCAAAAGACTGTTCTGTTCGCTTTCAATACATTTTGTTCAAGGTAATATCCTCCTATAATTTACAAAAGTGCCGTATGCCATCTTTATTGAAATTCTCAGAGCCGCAAGGAGGCGCAATGGTAGAAACAAAAGACAAACGAACGAATCTCTAGGTAATATTAACCACGATTTATTATTTAGGAAGTTGGAAGCTACACGCTAAAAGAAAAGTTTCATTGATTGGTGCCGTATCTTCTTTTGCTTTGTATATATCCTCTCGCCTTTCCTAGATGTCCGTGATTTGTCTCTTTGATACGCTAATGACGCCGCATCCAGTTTCACGGTAACCTTATCGGACGTTCAAACAGGCTGGGAATAATAAACAACTGTCAAAATGAAGGACGGCTAAACTTTTGCCTTTTAAAACTGCTTGTGGATCTCATTGAGCAGAGCAACGCATTTCATAAGGCGCGCAACGACTGCACGAACTACGGTTAGAAAATGTCACATTTAATTTATATAATAAACTTTGGTATTAAATTTGTGCGACGGTAACAGATATTTTATTCTTTGTATCCAGAATATGGGATTTAAGTTCGGAATAAAACTGAAAGATCTTTCTAGCAATAATGGATATATACAATATAAAATAATCAAATAAATGCAAACCCTACTTTACATGAGTCATTTAACATACAGCCTATATTTCATATTGAATAAACCAAAATATTTTAATTAATATATTTATGAAACATAAATAAATGCTTTTTTCTACTTATTAATAGATAATTTATTTATAAATTAAAAATTTATAAAAACACCATTTTATTATCATTTTAAGTATTATTGATATAGAAAGCAATTGGTTATCTATGGTTTATCCCTATATTCTCTCTTATCTCCAATCCTTAGCTTCCAAATTTTTTCTAAAGACGTCCACACATCCCAACGATTTGGTTCAACAAGCTGCAGCATACGAGCCAACGGACATATTTAAATATAGAAGACCAAAAACTATATTAGTCTCCTATAGCGATACATAATCTCCATGCCCATTCAGGGCGAGCAAACTGCTCGTAAATTTTACCATCACTGTAACCACAACAGATAGCGGGGAATATGAAAAGCATTTTGCTTCACCCTTAAAGAATAATTGTCAATGGTCTATGTTTATTATGGATGTTAAATTACATTTAATGCTTTTACTTTTATACTTTTATTTTATATATTATTTATATATTTTAAATATTATTTAAATATTATATATATTATTTATATATTATATATATGTTTATATACTAATATTATTATGTATTAATATTATTATGAATGTAAAATTACATTTAATACTTTATACTTTTATTTTATATATTATATATGTACTAATATATTAGATGTTGACTTTTATCACATATACAGTATATTACTAATATTATATTATATTAGAGGTAACAGTGAATACAGCATGTTTATTATTTTATACATTACTGATATTACAAATAAAATATGTTTATTAATGATTTATACTTCTTTATTATCGTTTTACATATTATTGATATTAACAAGTGTTCTTATTTATCTTTCATGTTACTAATATTACAGATATTAGTGAGTATGTTAGGGAATATTTTTCTACTCAGTACAAAAAGTATATATATATACTAATTATAAAATTAGTTATATATAACTGTCTATGAATTTTGTGAAACGCACTTAAGTGATGTACGTATTATATATATACATATAACAAAGATATATACGTGTATAATTATATCAATTGAAATGTACCAAATCAAGTTAGCAGAATGAACATTCTAGACGGTGCTACTAAAGGGAAAAAAATAAGCAGTAGATAGATAGCTACCAGGGAATGTAGAAAAAAGAGATTCTAACAAAAGAACAGATATGTATGGCAACTATGGATTGCTGGAAGATAAATGGCTGCATCCTCTTAGCTTTTAAAGTTCCTATAATGAAATTTCCTATAATGAGAGGGAGCTCCGATAGCCCACATTTTCCAAATGGAAGGGTATATAAGAGAAAGTGGGAAAGTAGGAGAAATATACAAGGGGAAGATCAGAAATAATTAAACAAATCGAGAACGGAGACGTGCCCGAGGGGAAGAGGAGTCTTGGGTAATCCCACTAATGCATTCCCACCCTTATATTAAACAAAGGAAACCACAGAGTAGCGAGTATAGAAGCAACCCGGTCTCCTCGTTACCAGATAGAATAATTTGCCAACCACGAAGAAGGATATACTCTAGCAGAGAGATTGAAAGTATTGATTTTTGACAAAACAGCAATGTCTTAAATAAAGAAATTCCTTCAATTAGTACAAATTCCTTTCAATTTTTCGTTATTTGTTTATTTTATTTTTTAAATAAAAAGTCTGTTTGCTTGGATATATTCATTTAATGGCTTCTATTATTTAGAACGATGTGCTCCACGCTTTTTATTTTCACGTAAAGGGAAGAAATCAATCAATGAGAAATACAAGAGAACGATTTCCTTCATCAGTTTTTCTCTTCTAGTGTTTCATTCTATTAGAATTCTTTATGTAACACTTATCGTTATTCTTCTAGTCAATCTTCTTTTAAGACTCCAAAGATACGTTTCAGCAGAAATAATAGCAAAAAGGCGTACGCAATAAAAAGTAGTTGATTGGTAGCCCAAAACTTAATTGAATACTTGCAGAAAAATCTCGTAAAACTAACACAGACATCCTCCCCTTAATGATGTAATTTTCCACTGTCCATATTGGCCAATCATTTTTGCTTCTACTCTTCAATAAAATGGAATAGAAAACATCCTCGTATTTTATAAATGCAATAAGCATTGGTCCCTTCATAAAAGGTGTCATTAGTATCATCCTCGTGGTCCATTTGAAAATTTTGTGTGAGCTTCCATATTTCTTCCATTAACTCTAATGTTCCAATGATTTTTTTTTGGTTTCTCTGTCTGCAAAAATCCCGTTTTAAAATAGCAGCTATCCCTAAATTGCTCAGAATTCAAAAATCATTTCTGCAATTGTTTTTTATATATGTATATATATATACACATATCTGCGGTCCTTATGTTTAATGCTCCAAACGTCATTACGACAGTTTTAGTTAAAAGCAAAAATGAGACAATTTAAATGCTTTTAAAGGATTCCTTTAAAAAATGGGGGGGGGGTAAATGAAGAAAGCGAGTTGTTTCGAAAACTGAAGCAGTTCCTTCTAGCTGATCTTTGGTTCTTTTCCTTTTCAGTGTGTGTGTGTGTGTGTGTGTGTGTGTGTGTGTGTGTGTGTGTGTGTGTGTGTGTGTGTGTGCGCGCGCGCGCGCGCGAGACTTTAATCGAACTCTTGGTTTTGTGGGAGAACTTTTCTGTTTCAGAGAGTCCCAATTCTAAATACAAAACTTAATCTTCCGTAGGGGAAAACGTTTTTTTTTCCTTCCCCCACTCCATCGATTTCAAAGAAAACCAAGGGTCACGCTACTACTCCTGCCTACTTTTGCATCTTTCTGAAAGGGGGGGAAGGTAAAGACAGGGGCGAATTCCAGACATCATACAGCTACTGTCACGCACAATCTAACCGAATGCATTGGTTTCGGTAGGAATTTTACCGTCTGTCCCCATTTCGTAAAGACCTTAATGGGTTTTACCTTTTACATAATATCCTATTAGTTGGCAAACAGCTGAGAGGAGCAAAAATGTCTACCAGGATAATTTACAATGAGATATGGGTTGCTAGGCGCTTATCGAGATAAACGAATACCATTTCGATAAAGCTATTGTGTGTATAAAACTACGGTTTCAGTGTGGATGCGGGAGAAGGAAAAAAGGTCGCATTTAAAGCTCTCTCTTTTTTTTGTAAAGATAACAATCGATGTCACTTTTTTTCCCCTCTAAGATGGGTTGTTTGTTTTGTCCCCTAAGATGGGTAATTCACTGCGGTATTTGTACAATAAAAAGAAAGAAATATTTCGCATTCTTTTTAAAGAATGTGAACGATGTTAAGTAAGAATTTAGGTGATTATTGGTGTTTATGTTGTTGTCACCCTTGAGCCACTTATCTTTGTTATCACCAATAATAATAATGATTGTTATTATCAGTGAATGACAGATAATAATGGATTTGGGGAATTATCAAAAATCGTGAGATTATGGGTAATCTTCACAATTACCGAAGAGGAAAGGGAACCAATCCGAATCCTACTAACTCAGTGCTGAAGGAAAAACAACAGGTGACCTATACGTTGAGTTGTTACTGTTGTCAAAACGATAATCTAAGCTGTCATTCTTCACCTCACGAATAGGATGACTTGTGTATATTAATACTCCTGGCATAATTCTTCCTCTTTTCTATTTTATCTATACAGGAATAGTAGTCGGCATATTCATTAGTTAATCATTGTCGCTAATTTTTAATTAACCTTTCCTAAACCTGTTAATTCTTTCTATAATTTACATTCAAGTATCTTTCTATAAGAAGGCTAAAAGCCGGAGGGTAATGGATGGCAGTGCTGTAGCCAATGAAGAGTTCTAACTGAGGCTCGGCTATTTCTGTTACCCTCTTGCCATGATCAGAGCTTCTATATATAGCTAAAAGCCATTACATTGTTAATCCTAAACATAATGTTCCAGCATCCTAAAGAACTGCATGTATTTGATCCCTCTTCTTCACTATATATATATAAATATATATATATATATATATATATATTTGATCTCCCTTCTTCACTATTATATTATATTATATTATATTATATATACGTATATGAATTCCGCCACAAAAGTCTGTAAATCTATTTCCATTAGTATACGTGGGTAAGGCTTTTATATTGGACCTTGTAATAGAGCCTGGTTCAGCAATGCGCATCAAAGCTCCTGCTATATATATATTCCCTGGACAAATTTATAAACTTCAATTAAATCTTTTAATTGAAGATTATACCATCTCTTGTAACCAACCGACTATCATAATTCTTGCATGCACTTAGTAAATCTTCTCTGAATACCTTCATTTCTCTTGCTATCAAATAAGAAACTGGGCAAGTAGCATTGCGAGATTTATAATGTAATATTATCCTTACTGGCGACATGTAAAGGTAATATAATTCTCTTGTAATTATGTTACCTTTAATTATGTATCTTAAATGCGTTGTGCTTTATAATTGTTCACCAATAGGAATCCCTGAACTTTAACTGCACATCAACTAAAATATCAAATAAATAAATCTCTTTAAAGGCTGACAGTTCAACTTATCCACCAAATACCATATTCTTTCCAAACCGCAGCATGCATTTTTCCCCCTTTAAACCCACTTTTCTATATAATCTTTTAAAATCATCTTGTAAAAAAACTTAGGTCATCTTAAATTATTACTCTACCCAGCTTCAAATCATTAATAAACAAAATAATTTTATTCTTAACATTTGAACCTAAATCATATATTAAACAGCAACGGCCCTAACATCACACTCTGAGGATACTGTACTCCTAAGCAGCTGGTTCTTTTGCGACTTTCTTACAAGTTTCACTATCAATCAGTTAAAAAAAAACTCGCTAAGCAATCATGAAAATCTCTATGGCACATTTTAATCAAGTTCGTATACTTATCAAAGGTTCTGCTGAAATTCAAATAAATCCCGCCATCATTATCATTCCCTTGCGACCTCTTCAAAAAAAAAAAAAAAAAAAAGCAAGTAAGTTAATCTTAATCGATTTCCCCCTTAAGGAAACCATGCTGTGTTCTACTCAACGAGTGATCTTTATGAATCTCAAGGACACGAGTCCCAATTAATTTTTCCATTACTTTGTCTATAATAATAATCACACCCGCTAGTTTATAACCCTCACTTCACTAGATCAGTCTTATGAATTGGAATAACTCTTGCAAATCTCTAAGCACTGTTCCTGTTCTGTGTATATTTGCCTTGCTCCTTCGTTTTTTGCATATTTTAAAAGCCTTTTACATTAATCATGACATTTTTAGTTAGCGATGATTAAAATTTTACATTACGATATTCAATTAACAATTTCGTTAATATTGGTTCTACATATATATATATATCATATTTAATAAATAATTTATCGAAGTTATATATATTTTCCGCAGCTTTTCCCTCAGTGCTTCTTTGAGAAATTGATTTATTCATCTAAACAACTTCCGGGGCTAAATCTTGGCATTAATTGATGATCGAATGGGCATCGTCTCCTCTCTAGATCTAACTCTTAGGCTGTGAATGCGAATCACACAGTAGGAATGGGTATTTGTGAAATGCCTTAGGACAGTAAATGATTTTCTTCGCACGGAGTGAGATCTAGCTTACTGGAGACTTTAATTGGCTTGGAAAAGTCCCATGTTTGATCTCAAGAGCAGGAGTCTCAGATTAACTCTTGGCTCATCCTCGGTACTAAATATGTTATAGGTTACCAATCTTTTTTTTGGGGGGTGGGATTCATAGAATAATCCTACCCACAAGTTAATAATAGACATGTTTAATAATAATAATAATAGACGTTTTTCAGAATAAACATCGGAAGTTAATAATAGAAATTTTTAATGAAATATTTTACTCGAAACTATGAGAAGAATGTGTAAACACTGTTGGACTGCATTAATAAAAGAAAAAGTAAGGAAATAAGACTTTGGATCAAGCAAAATAAGATGAAAAAGATAATAGTGAGGATAGATCAAACCCAAATGCTAATTAGCGGGTTAACGAGCACCTGAATTAAGAAAAAGAAATAAGACACAAAAATTTACAACATTTTTTTTTCTGAAGATGAAATGAGTATTATGTAACCTGAATATGCAAAGTCTAAGATGGAGAGTAGGAAACGTTCTGTTTAGTTGATACTATACTACAGGCATCGGAATCAAGAAACAATAAAATAATCGAAGTTAGTAGCATTACCAATGTAGATGTATAGATATTCACAGATACGTCGAATTATTCATATAGAGGTAAATGAAAATAATAATAAAAAATATTAGTCGCCAATCTCTTGTAAGAAAAGGAATTTATTCGGAAAAGAACATTAATGAAGGTGCTTGTCAAGAAACTAACGCATCTTAGCATTAATTAAGGAGTAAATTAAGGAGAAACTAACGCATCTTAGCATTAATAAAGGTGCATTACTCTCCGAAAATACATCTGCGATGTATTTTCGGAGAGTAATGAACCTTGGATCCCTCCTTTTCCCTTGGACAATAGGTTGCAGGACACGGGAATATTTACAGATAGATTCAGTCTTTGCATTCCATGGCGACGGTTTATTTCGATGGAACGTAATTCCTAACTGAGAAAACTCATAACAAACAATACAACCAAACATTTTCCGGCTTTATCAAGATTATACTTTGCAATTGAAGGCATATCTATTTTTTTAGGTCCTTAAAAGGACTGGCTTAAAGGGACGAAGCAAGAATGCTTTCCATATTCCCCGTTATCTGTAGAGGACAGTGTAGGGATAAGGTGTATATATATATATATATGTAGGGATAAGGTGTATATATATATATATATATATATATATATATATATGTAGGGATAAGGTGTATATATATATATATATATATGTATATATGTAGGGATAAGGTGTATATATATATACATATATATGTATATATGTAGGGATAAGGTGTATATATATATACATATACATACACCTATATATGTAGGGATAAGGTGTATATAAAGCTCTGATAATGAGAGGAGGGTAACAGCAATAGCCGAGCCTCAGTTAAAACTTCATTGGCTGCAGCATTGCCATCCATTACCCTCCCAGGATGGAGATAGATCTCATCTCATAACCACTCATCCACCGTTTTCACTCCTATATATATTTTTTTTGGCATCTATATTTTTAGTCTCTATATATAAAATATATTTTAAAAAAAGGTTTCTCAGATTTTTATGTAGTATTTTTCTTTTATAACAAAAATAAAATTATTCCCTTATAATTTAATAATTAAATATAACTTAACATAAATTTTTATATATATTTCTATATTATATTAGACTCTTACTGAAAAAACTGATCTTATCACATCCAACTTACTAATTAAAAAGTTTACAATACAAACAAAGAAAGCTGCATTCTGTTTAAATACAGACCAATCTCATTCAAGTTGCTCTCTCGAAATAACTTCCATTCTTTTCTCTAAGCATTCTAAAGAGTTCCGAATTCCTAGGAAAAAAAGGCATCCCGTTGAAGCAATCACAAAGGAATTTTTAACCTTTTGGAGACTGCCAGCCAGTCGTAATTGGTGCTACTAGCAAGACCGTCCTGGGATTTACTTTGCTATACAGACATCGAGGTTATTCTGGCTGCCTCATGCCCACTACTGTGTTATTACTGGTTTCCTTATCTCTCGCCATAAGTGCAGTCTATTTAGAAAGTTTCACGTTATCCCCCACCCCCCTCATCTTCCGAACTGCTGGACAACTCATTACGTTCAATTGGAATGAACTCAGGTTGCTACAATGACGTGACAGGAAGTCAAACCCAAGCAGCAAACTTAACAGACAAGAACACAATAAATGATCATGTGACTTGGAGCTGAATAAGAACGTGCTTTGATGTCCATTAAAAATGCTATAAGGCACAAAAGCACGGCACTAAAAAGGTAAACACTAAACAAAATCGGGTCATATTAATAAACATCTTCACAACACCTTGAATACATGTGAAATAAGTTAACAACAAATCATTTGAAATGTTCCATATAAAAACATAATTTTCGCTCTTCAGCTTATCGAAGCATGTTTTAAATTCCTAAATTATAAAGTATAGTATAAATAATAATAATAATTAAAAGTTTTATCTTAAAATTAATTGGAAATTTTATAAATTTGACAATATAGCTAAAATTTAATAATACACCTTTTTATTTTATATATGAAAATAATAGAACAAATCAAGAATTAGTAAATTAGTATATAAATATAAATAAATTAGTATACTATTCATTAAGTACTAATCCAACTACTTGTGATCGGAAAATGAGATGCATTTAACCATCTATGGTTAAATGCATCTCATTTTCAAACCATTTATAACCACTATACATGTATATAAATTCAAACTATAACGGTCAAAAGCCTTCCTAATTTAGTTAATAGGGACTTTAATTAACAATATATAAATAGAAGTGTTTTCATTTGTTGAATTCATTTTAAGATGACGGTCTCCCAAATTTCTGTCAGATTAATGCACCATAATTGTTCAAGTTAGAAGTGTTTCACAGTAGTTGTTGACTCTAAAAATAGTTTCGTCGACCTGTAACAACATGGTTTACTTCTATGTGATCCTGTGTAAAGGGATGTCGAAAGTATGGTCTTCCGGGTCTAACCTACTATAATGATGTTAGCCAATGTGTTTTTGTGTTCTTTGAAGGGGAAGTTAACAAATATTCCTGTCCATAGTAGACCACGTTACTATCAAAGGGCACTTTATGCACTCTCAGATGCAGTGGCTTCCGGTGGAAATTTTAAGTTGAGGGGTGCTGAATATATATATAAAAAAAACACTTTTTTGTTCCTAATTAGTAACGAATTTTACATATTAAAAAGTGCTTTATTAAAAATATTTCATCCTCACCACGAACAAACACTAATAATAAAAGTTAGCAATGACAAGCGCAAACGAATATCGGCGTTAGATCGCAGTGCATTTGTTTCGTGTAACGATAATTGAAAAATATAATTCTTTTCATATTTTCAACAGTGACACTCGTCATAATTCACCCTTGTATCTATAATAAATAAATAATTATGTGTTATTTTAACAAAATAAAATAAGATTGACAAAAAATAGTTCCCCACGCACACGCACCAATAATAAACGTTTCATATCTCACAGAAATAACGTGCGTAAGGATACCAAAGATACATTGCCGTTTGGGCAGTGTGGGAATGACGTAACGTGCAATGACAAGGGCAAACGAATATCGGCGTTAGATCGCAGTGCATTTGTTTCGTAATCTAAAGCGTTAATCGAACAATTCCAATTATTAACTATTCAATTAATGTCGAAACATAAGCTGTAACAGTTAACATGTTGTACTGCATTTATATAATGTTGTAAGCATTGTTATTATTTATAAACACAAACAAAATTTAAATTTTTCATTTTCCCCTTGGGGGGAGGGGTGCTGCAGTGCTTATGTACGGGCTGCCACTGCTCAGATGTGATAGAGGATGGAGTTTGTCCTTTCTAGAGTGGATCAGTGTTGCTAGTTTGAAATGTGGTTTAAACCTTGTGTGAAGATTATATTTCTTTAGTAATTTAGCTATCTTTTCAGAAGTATTCTGGATATATGGGATAGAAACAGTGATTAAAAGTAATAGAGATTATTATATTTAGTTGGTAATTCTGTAACCTGTAATCTGCTAATCTCAACAAGTATAGCTGCTTAATCTGCCGAAAATTCCGGATCTGGGAGATAGTTATCTTAAGATCAACCCAGCAGCTATAAAACACTTCTATTTATACAACAGAGGATGCCAATTTGACTTTATGTCTTTTGTCCATTATAATTTAAATTGTTTTCTTATACTCATGCCGATTTGAAACTCGGCAAAATATAAACCAGTTAATAACTTTTTTTTTATGATTTATTGTTTTGGTGTCGTAATTATATGATAACGTCCAACACCTAATCTCTCCAAAAAATTTCAAGATAACTTTTCAAGAAAAATGCAATATCAAGATAACTACAATTCTGAAAGTTTTTATTCCCATAAGCTTATAGGAAATTTTGAAAATTGTTTGAAAGAATAATTAATTTTCATAACCATTTAGTTTTATTTATTTATAAACATTTATATATTCATTTGATAATGATGATAATAAATTAAAAATTCTTAGAAAAGATCTTAAATATTATTAGCTGTAATATTATAATACACCATTTTATTTTATATATAAAAATCATAGAATAATTCATTAATCAGTGAGCAATTTATGCAAATAGTACTACATGTATGTATTACTAATTATAGTGATATCGTGAGATGCGGTGATTGATTCATTCAATCCAATAGGTTTGGCAGAATACAGTCAAATATTTCTTGGTGTAATCTAAGCCAAAAGGTGCCTTTTGGCTTAAATCAAGTGTGTAGTTCATTTTTGTGAACTTTCTCCATAAGTGATTAGCAAATTGTTTAGCTAAGCGCAAATTGTAGTATAGTATAGTATAGTATATGTTAGCTCAGTTATTATCGGCAAAGCGTCTCATAGAGGCACTTGATAATAAACTACAGCAGCAGATACAGAATAAACCCCAGACTGGGGCAAGAACAACACACTCGGTGGTGGGAATAGCTTAGCCCCCCCCCCTCACCAGCATGGCTTTGCCGCGTACGCGGACCCTTGGAATCGAAGTGGAAGCTGATCTACGACCTCGATGTTTGGCCAAAGCCCTCATCGAAAGCGTCGGCGCTGAGCAGATTTTTGGGTTTACTCCCTTTGGTGGTGGCCGCTTCCAAGTAGTAGTAAGGAGTGAGCAAACAAGAGACAAACTACTTGCAGGATTCGAATGTAATGGAAAAACAATAGTTCCATTTTTGGTAGGGAGCATTACCAAACTACTTAGAATCCCCAGATTCCCTTTAGAATATATTGAAACGGATGTAAAGATCATCCACGAAATATTCGGGAAACGGGGCGTTATACACAAGGTGGAAGTCCTAAATGACGCAGAAAACCCCAAATGGAAGTCGGGTGAAGTCCACATCTCTCTCGAGATGAAAACGCCCGTTCCCAACTTCATTATTATTGGATCCGCCAGAGTAATGATAAATTACCCTGGTGTAAAAAAACAATGTTTTAGATGTGGTGCTTTCACTTACCTTGGGGCGGACTGTCCTAGAGTGAAATGTAAAAACTGCCTCAAAGCAGGCCACAACCAAGAAAACTGTGAGTCAGCTTGCCTGAAATGTGGGTCATTGACCACAAAGTGGACACATGTCCATCCAGAACCCTTGCTGAGAGGATGGGTGGTGCAATCACGCCAGCAACTCCACCAAGCAATGGAAATGACACACCACAGGAAGCTTCTCCTCCTTTCGAGGCTGCTCCTGATATAACAGAAATCCATACCTCCACGTCTAAGAAAAACCGAAAGGGGAAAAAAACTTCCACAAGCAGTAAAATCCAACAAGAAGAAACAGTCGCTATTGAAACCATCAATACCAATATAGATACTAATACAGATGATATAGATAGGGATGAAGGAAAGATGGAGGTGAACACCAACACCTCCAAACGGCCATTAAGCCCACAGGAAGAAGAGTTGGTAACGCCCAAAACAGCAAAAGTATCTGAGACCGCCCACCCAGAAGTCCCTCACGCGAAAGCAGGGGAGACTCTCAGCCATCTCATCAGAGGTAACCTAGGGATGGCGGAAAAATTCAAAGAAGCCAAAAAAAAAAAATAGGAGAACCTGAACTCCTCCTCACAGGAGAACATGGATCTGACATCGTCAGTGCAAAATGGTGACATTTTCGTTGATGACATCAGCAAAATCACCCCTGAGCAAGTAGAGGTAGCCCAGGATTTAGACGAGGAGGCAGCTTCGGCGTTCTTCATAGCTCTCTGCAAACTAGACATGGTCAAGGGAAGTGAGTGGCCAAAAGAATAATAACTGCCCACAACAAAAGAAAGACACAGTAACCACCTTGTGGGGTTTCTGTACACAGCTTCACCGGTTTCAGCTATCACAGGTGGGGGAGGACCTGAGAACCTGAGCGGCGAAGGCTTACAGCGAGGTGGTGCAGTTCCTTGTGAGCTGCATCACTCGGGCCAGATCCTTCCTCCACCTCTAAGTTTACCTTTCAATTTTTGCTTTTCTGTGTACTTTTTTGTTTTTGTTTTGTTACATGTTTCCTTTTTAGGATTTTTCCTTTTTGTAAAGTGAAAAATCAACGACAGTTTTAGAAACGCCCCTGGGGGGCAAACAGCTAAAACAGGTCAACTGAGGCCTCTTTAACCTACTCTACCACTATGCACTCTATCTTTATTTCCTCTCCTACTATCTGCTGACTCTCAGCCTATCTTACTCTACAGGCCGATGATGAAGATTTGTTGAACTCACAAATTATTATTATACAAGTTGTTGAACTCACAAAATATATATTACAATACAATAACACTCTGCCTCAATCGCTTCTCGGCCTTTATTCTAAGATCAAAATGTAGTATCTGTTCTTACAAAGTTTGTCAAGCTAAGTGAGACTGTAGTATAGTATCTCTTCTGAGAAGTTAATAATATCGGTTACGGATCCCACCGGGTGGTATTAACGGACCAGCGACAGATAGAGCAAACTCCTGACTGGGGCAATATCAAAACACTTGGTAGTGGCGGGAATAGTGAAAGCCCCCCTCACCAGCTATGGCCAATGTTTTGCCACATACTCGGACCCTCGGTATGGAAGCTGACGCCGACCTACAACCTCGACTTTTGGCTAAAGCCCTCAGCGTCGGTGCAGACCAGATCTTTGGAGGTGGCAGATTCCAAGTGGTAGTAAGGAACGCACAAACCAGAGACAAACTTCTTGAAGGATTCCAATGCAACGGAAAGCAAATTGTTCCATTCATGGTGGGGAGCATTATCAAAATGCTGAAAATCCCCAGATTCCCTTTGGAATACAATAGAAAACGACGAGAAAACATCCACGAAGTATTTGGGAAAAGGGGATATTGTATCTCAATGATGCAGATAACCCACAATGGAAGTCAACATCTCGCTCGAGATGAAAACGGCCGTACTTTGTCGTCATTGGATCCGCCAGGATAATGGTAAACTACCCTGGCGTAAAAAAGCAATGTTTCAGGTGTGGTGCCTTCACTCATCTTGGGGCGGACTGCCCTCGAGTGAAGTGTAAAAACTGGCTCAAAGCAGGACACGTGTGAGGCAGCTTGCCTGAAATGTGGTGCCATGGACCACAAAGTGGGCATCTGCCCATCCAGAACCCTAGCAGAGAGAGAGTATGGGAGGTGCTATCACGTTAGCAACTCCACTAAGTAATGGAAATGGCACAGCACAGGAAGCTTTTCCACCTCTTGAGGCCACTCCTGTTGCATCAGTAAGCCATACCGCCATGTCCAAAACAACAAAAAAATTCCGTAAGGAAAAATAAACGGCCATAATTGAAAACATGAACGATAAAATCCCAATAGAAGAAACAGCCAATGTCGAAATCATCCTGGTAACTCCAGCAGAAGAAAGAAAAGCTACCAATTCTAAAATAGATAATATTGATAAGGAAGAAGAAGATGGAAGCGAACACCAACACTTCCAAACGGCCATTAAGCCCATAGGAAGAGAAGTTAACTACGCCCAAAGCTTCGGAGCCCACCCACCAAGAATTCCCCCAAGCAAAAGCAGGGGAAACTCTAAAATTTCTCCTAAAAGACATTCCCGAAGTCCAAGTCAAATTCAAACAAGCAATGGAGAGAATAGGGGAACCTGTGCTCCTCCTCATAAGCAAACACGGTCCCAAGGTCGTTAGCGCCAAATGGGGCGATCTCTTCATAGAGGATATAAGTGAAGTCAATCCAGAGGAGGTACGGGGAGTTCTGGATATAGAAGAGGAGGTGGGGTGGCCTTCATCAGAGCTCTCTGTTTGCTAGACTTGAACCGGGGAAGCAAGGTGGCCGATCAAATATTAATAGCCCACAACAAACGGAAGTAGGGAGAATCTAATCTTGCCCTTCCTTTCAGCTCACAGAGGAGGGGTAGAGCTTAGAACCCGAGCGGCGAAGGCTTACATCGAGGCGGTGCAGCTCCCTGTGAGCTGCATCACTCGGGGTAGGCTCCTCCCCCACCACTAAGTACTTTTACTCCTATTCAAACCTTCATGATCTCTTTCTCAGTTTCCTTTTTAGGATTTTTCCTTTCTCTCTCTAAAAAGTGAAAAAGCAACGACCGTTTTAGAAGCACCCGGGGGAGGGATCAACAGCTAAAACAGGTCACCTGAAGCTTCTTTTGCCTACTCTACCACTATGCACTCTATCTTTATTTCCTCTCCTACTATCTGAATCTCAGCCTATCTTACTCCACAGGCCGATGATCAAGATTTGTTGAACTTACAAATTATATTTTACAATAATACACTATACTCCAAAGGCCAATGATGAGAAACATGAACTCCCATTCTTACAATAATACACTGGTTTTTCTCTATCATATTAAAGTCAAATCAGAAGTGGGTAGATTGAACTCCAAGATTTACTGTTTTGAGATAAAATACGATCAGGTATGATTATGATTAACTACTATATAAACTGAGAGGCAGCATTAAAAGTTTCAACATATCTTTACATTTCTTTAGTTGGTCTTATTCTACAAATTTGGATTAAAATGACCAATGGGATCGTTTAAGAATAATGTTTGAATTGATAAAGTCATTATCGATTGTTTTAAAGTCCGAGATGAACTATTAAGTGGATATCGAAGACTGCATGTAATTCTTTAGATGTGTGTTAAATTTCCTAAGGAGTTCGCTAAAATGGCTAAACGTATGGATGATCATTTATGCTATTTTCTTTTATATTCAGCTTTTAACTACTCAGAACTAACATGTAACTGAAGAAAGGGAATTTGCACTAAAGAAAGTTCAAAAGAATTTTCATTTTACAATGAAAAAAAATTCATTACTTGACAAGAACGCAATAATGATCAAGTGAGTTACCTACATAGCGGGGTTTGATATGGCTGATATCAATCAATTAACAAAAATAGTATGAAACTATTTTCTTCCAAATAAAACATTGTATGGTATTGTATTGTAAAACCGATATTTTGCTATTAAAACAGATACCAGATTTCCCATTTCCTTAGTAGCCATTTCATGATTATTTAAGTCATGCGACTACCGAGATCTGAAACGAACAATATTTTAAGTAGCTATTGAATGACTAAACCTTCTTAAATTTCTATAAGCCATGTCCAAAGAAAGACTTATTTTGATTCCCATAACGTTGCGACTGCTCAAGAACTTTTGCTGAATCTCTTAGAGTTTTCTTTGGTGCCACGTAAGCTCTCGGCGTCTCACCCTACATTAAGCAAGTTTTCATGCTATAGTAGGTACGCCTTTGAACATACTCGTGAAATATTTTTCGAATAGAGTAACGTTAAAGCTTCCGACAGAATGGCTAACTGAAAAGCGTAATAACTGTTCTCACAGTATCTCAATACGAATTTTCGTCTGACTTTTTTTGGTTAGCAAACATCTTTTCATTGATTCCTTTATTTAATGTTAATCTGATATCCTCATTCATTATATTTAATAATCCAATTCCAGCTTATTATTCAAATCTTTGATTTTAATTAACTTTTGTCATTAATTAGTTATTATCATTTATTTGTTAACAAAACAGTATCTTTATAAGGACTGGCTAAAAGGGGCGAAGCAAGAATGCTTTTCATCTTCCCCGTTATCTGTAGAGGACAGTGTAGGGATAAGGTGTTATTGAGCTATTAAAGCTCTGATCATGGCAGGAAGATAACAGCAATAGCCGAGCCTCAGTTAAAACTTCATTGGCTACAGCATTGCCATCCATTACCCTCCAAGGGTATTGGATTCAATGAATCAATCACCACATCTCACAGTTGATCGATTCCCTCCAAAACAGTAACTTAAAAGAAGTGGGCAATGGCCTGAGTTCTTGACTCTTTATCCCATCATCTGAATGAAGAAAATCTGTGTGGATGTCTGTGTGGATGGAATGTTATTGAGCTAAAAAGCTCTAGTCATGGCTGAGTAACGGCAATAGCCAAGCCTCAGTTAAAACTTCATTGGTTACAGCATTGGCATTTGTTACCCTGGAAGTCCTAAAAAGGACTTTTAACCTGTAATAATAAAAATACACTTTCCAAAACAGTATCATTTCGAAACATAATTCTTATTCTTATAGTTCTTATAAGAACTGGGCGATGGACTGAGTCCTTGACTCTTTATCCCGTCATCTGAATGAAGTAAATCTGTGTGGATGGAGTGTTATTGAGCTAAAAAGCTCTAGTCGTGGCTGGGTAACGGCAATAGCCGAGCCTCAGTTAAAACTTCATTGGCTACAGCATTGCCATTTGTTACCCTGGAAGTCCTCACTTTTCGAAACATAATTCATTTCGAAATAATTCTACTTGTATATTTTACATTTATTTCTTATTTTAATGTCTTTATTAATTTTATTGTTTATTTTATAAATTTTAAATTTTACTCAAAACTTTTATTTTATTTTAAATTTATATTTTACTTTTCAAATAATTTTTAATAAACAATATTTTTAATTATAATTCTCTAAACCTGAATAGATATAACAAAAATCAGTCGTTTACTTATTCGTGGGAAACTGAAGTTGGTGTGTGTGTAAAGATAAGTCAGTGTTGTCCGGCATATAATTTCCATTTTTTTTTTTTTTTTGGTAGACAAATTTTTTCTTGTTGTGTTCTGAGTAATGATCTACTTTTAAAGTTTTGCGTGCATAATCATGTCTTTGAAGTCACGCAATATAGAAATTAAACGCCACTTTTTTTACTTTAGAAAATTTTCTTTATACTCTAAGGAACCTGTGAAAAACAAGTAAGACGTTTTGTTATAAGTGAAATAAGAAGTTGAGCTGTCAAGCAGTTGAAATGTCAAGGACGATACAGTAACGCCATGAAAAACGGATTAAACTAGAGCAAAAGAAAGTCCAAAAACAATTTATAAGTCTAAATATGAAAGAATTGTTTCGACAGCTTAACACGCCAGTCAAGTGGTGAGTCACTATTTTTTTTTTAACCGAAATACCGCGATTGCTTGTAGGTAGCATGAAATGTATAATTATTACGATATCATTCGGCTCTGAATTATCAAAACTTGATCATCCAAAACGACTGATATTTCTGAAAAGCAAAATAGCGCCCTCTATTTCACCAAATAACAACAATGAAAATCGTGTGCAATTACAACAACCAAGCACGCACTGCCACATCTTTCACGTGATCCACCGAATATCATTGTTGCGTAACTGGCCTAATGCATCATTTTTTTTTTTTTTCAGACTGGGCTACAGATACTAATTGCTAATTAACGCTGAGTTTTAGAATTCCATAAGCTGTGCGTTTTATTGATTTGGTGGGAGCAGCGAATAGAATCCTCTGGTTGCAATTTGTTTCTCCATCAATAATACTGTTTTCTCTGCAAAAAAAAAAAAAAAAAACTCACTAAATGGCCACTCAATTTCCTATTTGAAGCCATGATATTGATCAACACCTCCTTAGTGCTTGCACCAGATTTTACCACAAGCAATACAGCGATTCCTTGCCTCGCAGAACAAGAAGAGGAAGAAGAAGAAGAAAAAATTATATATAATAATGTTCATGCGCTGTTATCTGCAAAGATTCCCGGATGTCATTTCCTCCACTTAAAGGTCTTGATTTAAAGCCTTTGTCTTACATTTAGAAAATACAATTAAAGAAAGCTTCTAGAATTCGATGAGAGGAAGACGATGAAAATTAATTAAAATGGTTAATTATTTTGATGTGCGTAATTCAGATGGAAAATATCGAGTTCGGATTGCTCATTAACCAAGTAAAGGAATATAAAAAAAAAAAAAAATGAAAACAACTGACAGAGTTGCCACCATATATGATAGAGGGAGTACATACGGGGTGTACAAATGATCTTATTTGTAACGTACGCCGAAAGGATTACCATTATCGTGTTTTTATTGCATGTTAAATTAGGGATTCATAGTGGTAATTGTTTAATCAGAAATATTTATATCCAGTGGCGGCTCTTGGCTTGAAACGTGGAGGTGCTGCAGCTTTCGAAATATACATACGCATTGTAAGTACAGTGTATACGTGTTTGGATAAAATATCAAAATTATGGTAAAAATTAAAAAAAAAAGTATACATAAAAAATATTGTTTATTAATTGTAATTAAAGGAATGGATTTACAATTTTTGGACATTACAATTAAATTCTTTAATTGTAATGTCCAAATATTTAAAGAGACGGAGTAAACACGATAAGCACTATGAATATTCTACTACTGGCGCAAACTGCATATAAACAACAGTAGAACTGCGCGACGGGCAGTGCCGCATTACGCTAATAGCTCGCATCTCATTATGACGTGCATATGTTTGCTCGCGTAGAAATATGACACTGTGGGAAACACAGTGCTGCTAACGTCCTTCGTCCTTCTAAGTGCTACAAGATGGATTTTTATTATTTTTTATACAAAATAAGAGAATTTTATAGGATTGTTGATGATAAAATTAAATATTACAAGCAAATATAAATAAATTAATAAATATAGTTTATATCGAGAAAAACTGGGGTTGCTGCAGTTCCCTATGCACGAGCCGCCCCTGTTTATATCATTAACCACTGATGACTGGAAAGCTCGTCACTGACTTGTCAACTGGTGGGGTGAGCCGAGTTTTGTTTTATTTCATTACTTTAGCAGATCGAGATTGATGAGCCTATGAGATTTGTACGTAACGAGAAAAGGTAGAAAACATTGAAAAATGAAAAACAAAAAAGAAAATAGATAGAAAGAACGAAACAGGAGACGGGGGGGGGGGAGAACAGAAGGAAAGAAACAGACAGACACAGAGAAGGAGAGAAAGAAAAAGACAAGAAAAGAAAGGGAAAAGCAATAAAAATTGAAGTAAAGAAATAAAAGAAATTAAGAGCAAGGGAACAGTAAGAAAAGACAGAGACGAAGAAGAGAGAAGGAAAAAAAGAAACACAGACAGAATAACGAGTAGATATAAGAATAAACTAAAATGAAACTAGCAGAATATTAAAAAACAATTAAAATATAATAATAATAGAAGGAATAATCCTCTTACTAGCTATTTTTGGTCAAAACCTTCTTGGCTTATTCATTATTCCTATCAATTAGTGGTGAACTACTACAGCTGATGAGTAACATTTTTAAGTTTGAAGGTCGGACTCGGGTTTATTGCGTATTTTCCCGCTTAAAATCGCCTTTTCCTCTTTTTTGGTTGCACTGCGATCCACCAATGGAATTCAATCGTGTCAGGTTTTTATCTACTCGCCTTTGTATAGCATTCAGCAAACTTTTTCTTACGATTTAAAAAACGCTGACATTACGAGTGTTCAGTGGGCAGAAATATCCACTGAAATTAACAAACGCACCACCCTTAGGGAATAATCTTTAACAGCAGAAGGTTCATTCTGTCTCTCACTCTGTTCTTGGCGAGCTTTTAACCACCGATTAAAAGCATTCGTTCTCCATCCTTTCCACGCTCAAAGAATCCTTTACAACTGCGATGATTCATTGTCTTTATTGTTGGAAATTAGAGATCTTCTAATAGAGAGCCATCCTTATAGATAGAGCGCGCGCACATACCATCTTCGTGTCTTAATTTGTCTCTCGGTTTGTCTCTTGTTATCTGTTTTGCGTAATCGAGTCTTTAATGTATGGAGCTCTTCAAACAGCGCGTGCAAACGGCACACTTTATGTACAGCTGTAAAGGGCACGCATGGTGCTGAAAACTCATTAGTTGGCAGTACTCAGGGAGTCACTTCATCATGCGTACCGTGGACCATAGGTACCCTCAAACCACGCATAGTTAACGCTATAAACACGAGGACATCCTATATATCAATTAGACGCGAGAAATATGTAGCTTTTCCTTTGGCTTGTTGATAAATTCGTCGTCCAGACTTCACTTAGGAATTACATTAGACTCTAATTAATGGTGCTGCGATAAATTCTGCTCGCCTACTTCAGATGCATAGATTAGCCTACAGACGGAGCATTGCTACTCATAAAAACATCGGCTTTTGAGCAACAGGGACTCGTCTAGTTACGTTTAAGAATGAAACGTTCGCAAAATAATAGATATTCCTTGTATCGGATGAACGCAAAATAAAGTATAAAGAGGTGAAGTTAAGTGCAATTTAAAACTTACCATCAATCTTGTTTTCTTCGTAAAATTGATTGAGATAGTTGTCCCTACCTTACAGAATTCTCCAAATTATCCCAATAGGATTCAAGGTCAAGAGATTGTGCCGGTCAGGATATTAATTGGAACTCAAGCTCTCTCTTGATCGATCTTGAACCTTAGTTGGATGGACAGCAATGTTTCTGAATATAAAAGACTTCATCGCCCTTAAGATAGAAAAGGCTGTTGTCATAAGAGACATTTGTTCCTCTCTAGACAATGTCGACTGTCCAATGATTCTCATATCATAAGAAATCTAAAACCAGTTTGAGACATACAAGTAAATATTATGTCATTTTCCAACTGTCTCCAAATTATCATTGTAAACTAGCAAGAAGTTTAATTTACTGGGACTTTTAAAACCTTCTTTTACTGGTTAGTAGTCCTCCTGACATTACTGTGGTTCTTTTTTCTATGTTAGCGCTAAAAATGTGGGAGTTTCAAACAGAAAGATTGAGAATATTCTGTTTTTGCATTTGTCCTTAAAATGCACATTTCAGAACTTATGTTGAATTCCTCTTTGGACATCTAAAGACCGTCTTTCGTATAGAACTATTTTTATCAGGTTCTGTTGGTCTTTGTTTCCAAACAAGAAACACACCTTTAGGGATGCTCAGGCTTAAACAAATTGCTTCTGAATGTGTAATATATGTTCTTTATCTAGTTACAGTGTACTGAATACGAGTTATACGATATATTGTCGATTCTATTTTGTTCTTTAAGACTATATGTACAACAGCAATGAAAATCAACTAACATGGGAGATATGATTGACACATATAAATTGTTAAGAGATGCTTATCAAATACGAGTACGTGTAGATACTGAGGATATTTTTCAAGGGTTTGAAGGAGGGAAGAGGATAGAGACAAGAGGTCATTCTTGGAAGTTGTATAAAGGTGTGTGCGTAAGAGAGTGCGGCATGACTTTTTTGCATGGAGAGCGGTTGGTGAGTGGAATTTATTCTCAAATGAGGTGGTGGGTGAGCAAATATTAACCCAACTTAAGATGAGGTATGAGAAACATTATAACTTTTAGAATACATCAGTGGCGGCTCTTACATATGCTCTGCGACATTGCAGCACCCCAAGTAAAAAATTAAATTTTGTTTGTGTTTAACATTATATAAATGCAATACAACATGTTAAAGGTTACAGTTTATGTTTTGACATTGATTGAATAGTTAATACTTGGAATTGTTCGATTAACGCTTTAGATTACGAAACAAATGCACTGCGATCTAACGCCGATATTCGTTTGCCCTTGTCATTGAACGTTACGTCATTCCCAAACAGTGTATCTTTAGTATCCTTACGCACGTTATTAATATCCTTACGTTATTAATAATCCTTATTATTAGTATCCTTACGCACCAATAATAAATGTTTCATATCTGTGAGATATGAAACATTTATTATTGGTGCATGTGCGTGGTGAACTATTTTTTGTCAATCTTATTTTATTTTGTTAAAATAACATATAATTATTTATTTATTATAGATACAGGCTGAATTATGACGAGTGTCACTGTTGAAAATATGAAAAGAATTATATTTTTTCAATTATCGTTACACGAAACAAATGCACTGCGATCTAACGCAGTGTCAGAATCATCGCGTTCAGCCAATTGCAGCTAGACTCGCCGATATTCGTTTGCGCTTGTCATTGCAGGTTACAAGTGATTCCGACACTGCTCGTTTGGCCAGTGTCGCTTACAGATAAATTGTATGCATGCGCGTGTTATTTCTGTGAGATACGAAACTTTTATTATTGGTGTTTGTTCGTGGTGAGGGTGAAATATTTTTAATAAAGAATTTTTTAATACATAAATTTATTTATTAATAAATTGGTTACTGATTAGGAAAAAAATAATTTTTTTATTTTA
Organism: Typopeltis vanoorti; assembly: GCF_054136105.1. Classification (NCBI taxonomy): domain Eukaryota; kingdom Metazoa; phylum Arthropoda; class Arachnida; order Uropygi; family Thelyphonidae; genus Typopeltis; species Typopeltis vanoorti. The sequence goes on along the minus strand of NC_143557.1, from coordinate 96,749,432 downwards.
TTTTGTATATGCAGCACCCCCCACTTAAAATTTTTACCGGCAGCCACTGGAATACATCTTACTATTGCCTCCCTTGATGAGTTTTGACTGCAGGAGGTGTTTGTATAATAATAATAATAATAATAATAATAATAATAATAATAATAATAATAATAAACACCTAATTAAAAAATAAAATGAAAATACAAAATAAATAAAATTTTTATTTTGTTATATTGATGAATTCTAATATTTAAAACTTTGACATAAAAGTCTTTGTGCTATCGATATTATTAGTAATATCGATAGCAATTTTTTAATTTTTGTTTGCATTGAATAATAATAATTCTATCACTTTAATATCGTATCAGGAATGTTTTCTTTAGTTTTGTGCACACATCCAATATTGGGGATTTTGTGTTAGGAATATTTGTTTCAAAGCCAACAAGATACACGAACGTCGTTCGAGAATTAAAAAAAAAAAAAAAAAAAAACTATTTTCCTATGCATGATGTGAATTATAAATATAAAATTAATCTCGCAAACTTCAAAATCAATTACACAGGAGAAAATCTATTCAGTTCTGGCTAGACAATTGATATGAAATAATAAGACATTTTTTTTTAATTATACAGACAAAACGTAACACTGTTTAGAGTTTTTTTTTTTTTTTATCTTTTCAGAGACGTAGCAGGAATCAAATCGCTATTCCGACCCCCCGCACACATGTGACACAAGATAAAAGATTATATTTATTCTATCATAAATGCAAAACATAGATTTGGAATTCAGGACAGAAACGAATTCGCTCGAGAGCTTCCCCAAGTTTAATAACATAAAAAAAAAAAAAAAGTCTTCTTCTGTATCTCGTTTATTTTTATTGTGTTCTCAGGATGTGCAATGTTCTTATAACTGAATAAACAAGAAACTGGACGTTTGTAACGCAACATCGCAGATACGTTTATATAGAAAAGATATTTCTGTAATAAATTTCCATGTGAAGTACGACACAAAACAGTTGGTATTTGTATATGCTGTTTTTTATGTGTAGAAAGCAGGTCGAATTTAAATTGAAGCAACACTTAAAAATAGAGGGATTCTTTTGTGTTTAGACACTACAGAAGATGGCATACGAGCCTACAAAAGTCTGTCGTTATTAAATGCAACATGAAATATTTCCAATTTCCTTTCCTGAATAAAAAAAAAAAAGTTTCCCTCGTGTATGACGTCACAAAAGAAAATATCTTCAGATTTCATGCCTATTGAACAACAATCAATGTATTCTTTCAATTGTTAGACGAACCCATGAAAGTTGCATTGTTAAAAATTTATAGTAGGTTAGGTAAGATGAAAATATAACATTGGAGGTCTATCATTAAAACATTAATATTCGGAATATGTGTTTATAATATATAATAGGATTGTGGTAGCTAATCCTTGTTTGCTGATATGTAAATAGTAAATAATTTTCATTGAAATAATAAAAAAAAAAAACTAAAAGTATTTTGAATTCACATGGATATTGATTCTAGTAGTATTTAAAAAAAATCTAAGACAACTTTTTCATATAAAATTTATTTATATAAAACACTGGAAATAAATGATTTAAGCTATAATTTGATTAAATTTTAAAATTACTTTGTTTTTAAATAAATTATTTTTAAAATATTAAAATATATTTTTAAAATTTACAATGAATTTAATATAAAAAGTTAAATAGAAAGATAATGTTTTGGGTTTTTTTCTTAAACTTTCTGCTATGTGGTTTCTCTTGATATGTTGTTTTTACGTTGAGCGTGAAGTGAAATATTAACTTAAACATATACAGAGGTGTGGGGAGGGGAGAGTCAAATCAATGCATGTTTACGTGAGGGTTGAGATTATATGGTTAACAAATCATGTTTATAGCAAGCAGGCATAATCGCTCCATATTCACAATATTAAAAAGAACGTGAATTGGTTTATTACTCAAATGGTTCAGCGATTTTAGACTGTAATAATGAATTACATTTTTTTTTTCAGTCACAGACCCCTTTTAGAGTAGTAATGTGTTAATTTTACCTATTAAATATTGCAAGTTTCCTAAAATCTCTTACCAAAATGGTTGTTTTAAAGAGAAATAACCTCATGTTTGATGCTATAATCTTCGATTTCGAAAAATGTGTCCTGGCCTTCAAATACGACAGAATTTAACGATGTGTCATGCATCATTATAGAGCTTTACATATTTTCTTTTGTGCATTTTGAATGAGTTCCAAAATGAATAGTCTCTTTATACAAAACAATAGCTAACCATCTGAAAGAAGAATTCCATTTTAAGAAGTTCTTGTACTTTCCAGTAACGCTACATTCTCGTAGACTGTTGTTCCGTGTCGGTAATACTGTAATGTGAGTATGGCATTGTTTGGAGATGATATCTAACCTCGTTTTGTAAAGAGAAACAAAGTTTCTTAAAGATATCTCATTTGCTACGGTAAATTAAAAGCAAGGCGCCTAAAGCCTTCATTGTTCTCAAACGCAGTCGGCAAAAAAAAAAAAAAAAAAAAAACGAAGTATTTTTAGCAGACATTACTTGAATATTCGGTATCGATTTAACTGTTCGGTGCAGAAATAATATTTTATTTTTAGTAAGATTCTATTTAAAAGCTTGTTAAGAATGAATTGAAATCATTCTTAAATAAAAATAAAGATTTTATTTACTGAGTTCTTATTTGTACAAAAAATGCAATATTAGAACTTTTAAGCGTAAATTTTAAATCCAGAATTGCTAACATTTATATATAGTCCTTATAAGGACTGGCTTAAAGGGGCGAAGCAAGAATGCTTTTCATCTTCCCCGTTATCTGTAAAGGACAGTGTAGGGATAAGGTGTTATTGAGCTATTAAAGCTCTGATCATGGCAGGAGGGTAACAGCAATAGCCAAGCCTCAGTTAGAACTTCATTAGCTAGCAGCATTGCCATCCATTACCCTCCAAAGGTATAGATCACCGCATCTCACGGTCGACCATTTATAATATAATAATAACTAACGCATTCGTAATAATTAAGTAATTATATTATTGCAAATTTAAAAAGGTGTTATTATATTTATTTTTTTTTCAATTAGCACTTATATTTTTCAAAAATTTTTATTTTAATCTACGACTAATTAATTATAAAACTTTATTTTTTAATGCATATTCTAGTGATTTCAGCTTTATTTCTAGCAATATGTGTATCTAATTTAATTTCGACGTCATGATTAATATATAAAGCGCTACCTGCAGGGTTTATTCATTGTGAATTTAATTCCTTTGACACTTCTCATATCTTTTAACAAAACATAACGAGGTGTCAAGTTTGGTCTTCATAATTATTCTCGGTTTAGCCATTTCTTGGGAAAAATTAAGCATTTTTGGCTGACAAGTTAATATAATTTTCTCTCATAATTTTTTTTTTTTTTTTTAATTTGAAGGTAAGTTGGCTGGCAGGATTTTTCCTGCCAGCAAACTATGTTGGCTGCTTCGACTATAATACCAAAACAACAGCTAGTATTGTTTCCGTTAACAATGTCTTTTTAACAATTTCTCTGATTAGTAATTAATATTTTTGTAATAGAATTATTTTAGCTGATTTTAATGCAGTAAGAATAGACGAATCCAAATCTGCAATAAAAAAAAAAATCATCAAATACGTTCCATTTTAACACATACGAACATTTTCATACTTTTTTGAAATATTTTATCATATTGTCAATAATAATACTAAAATTTAAAAGTATTCTCATTTGATCTTTAGAGTAGTGTTTTACCGATTGATTTAACTCTTAGCCCTCCAAGATCCTAAACTACGACTAATGTATCAGTATTAGTAAGACTACCATTTTGCTTAATGAGGCCTAAAGTGGCCCGTAAAATGTTCATGTTTAGTCTGTAGAGTCTCTAATACTAATGCCACATAGGAACACACGCTCTATTTGGATGGAAGTAATAAGATAGAACTACCATTCGAATAATATTTGTTTGTGGTGATTTAAAAGTAAATACATTACTGGTATGCAAGTAAAATGTACAAATTTGCTGTTTTTTTGTCCTTATAGGATAGCAGGACAACGATGGAACATTATATCAAGATAGCGTGACCTTCCTGAAAAGATTTTACACAAGGAAAATATAAAAAATGCCCCTTATTGATCTTAAGAAAATATTTCTGGCACAATTGCACGTTAATTTGAGTTTTGCGGGGAAAAAAAAAAAAAAAAAAAAAACGTTAAAGCGCTGAACAAATATGGATCCGCATTCCATCACCTAACTGCTATATTTCCAAGAATTCTACATACTTAAGGAAGATTTTAGACTTCAAATTAGGGAAGTATTAAAAGATAAAGAATTTTAAAAGTCTTGCAAAGAGAACGAGTAACCTAGAAGAAAAATAAAATCGAAAGTATAAATAATTAGTTGATGAACTTATAACAAAGTGCTTTAGTATCTTGTGGTTCTTTATTGTATGTCACTGAATATTCATTCCCATTATTCTCACTGGGACTTCTTTCTTGAAAGCTCACGTGCAGTGAGTTACGAGCATGGTGTAGTGTTCACTACGACATCGATGGATCAACTATATCAAAGTAAAGGGAAGATTGTAAGCAGTATCCATTTTCTATACCGTTGGTTATTCCAGGAGATGCATAAAGGTGCTTAAAGGAGAAGGAAATGCTTAAGCACCTTTTTGCTTTCTTACTCATTGTAATAGCTATCAAGTATTATCAGGAAGTGACGTAAACTAAATACTGTAGCGAGTCAGTGACTACTTTTATTATAAGATATATTCATATTGCTTTCGCAGTAACTGACTCGCATTTTGTTTTATTTCATGTGTTTTACGGATAATAAAAGATGCGGGTAATTGTATTTTATCTGCTTATACTCAAGTTTCAAATGTTTCCAAACTGATATTTTAAAAATTTTTATAATTGAACAATAATCAAATTTATGCTTTGGACTAGCAGGAAAAAGAAACAAGTTAGATTTTAAATGATGCGCACTAAATTATATAGAATCCACCTGTTTTGATCCAGTTAGGAAATTTTTGTTCATTAGTACTATTAGAAATATTCTTATAACTTTACATTATCAATAAATAATCGTCCGCTTTGATTTTGATTGTTGTAATAGAAGTGATGGTTACTTCCTATGCGCATGCGCAAAATGTATCACTTCCTTCTGTGGTATACTTTGCGCATGCGTTGTCCTGGTTTATTTTCCCAACCAACAGAATCTAACACAGGAAATGGAATTATTTTAAAAGGAAATTCCGACCATTTTATTGGTATTTGCAATAAAATGGTCGGAATTTTTTCCAATTCATTATTTTCATACGTATTTCAACAGACCACGAAGAATAAAAAAAAAAATATAAAAAATAAAAAAAAAGTGCAATATGACATAATTTGCACATCTGAAGTTGTATCCAGTAAAGAGAATTTATGTAAAGATGGAATATTACGTGAAATGAAAATCACAGACCATTCGCGCGTACCACAAATGCCACTGGAATGGCCATAAGTGTCATAAAAACTCATAAACGGATTAAAAGGAACCCATCTTGATTTAGATGAGTCCTTTTACATCTCACGTTGATGGATCTGCTACACGTAAAGAGTGGCAGAATTATCAGAATCAGCACAAAAACACCTAATCGTAGGGAACTTAATGGATTGGAGCGTGCCCACCGCTAGGAGGTTTGCAATACATCTCAACAACTGTAACTTTTCTTTAGCGAAGAAAGGAGGCGACAAGTTGGAGCAGCGAATTCCATTGAGGTTAAATGGTCCGTGGTCGGCAGTGAGTAAAGATTGTCAAGATATCATCACAGAGCGACCACGACGACAGTAAGGCCAAAACATTTTGGTTGACCTCATCAGCCCTCAGATAACGGTTGCGGTATGGTGTGGCCGACTACGTAAATGGGTGATTATGACGGAAAAGGGGGGGGGGTTCGTTTGCCGCGTTCTCCCTTCTGCCAAAGTGAACAGGTTGATGTACCTGCCGACTTGGAAGTTAATGGTGCGTTATACAACGGGACATTAACCACATTCACGCCCTTGTATTTATCACCATTTTTCTGTCATGGAATTGGAGGGGACACGATGGGGGGATTAAGACGAGGATTCGCTCTTATCTGCCGACCCCACAAACTGGTGTAATGAACTTTCTCTTTTCTGGTGAAGAGCTGCAAATATTAAGTGATGAAGTGTTTTTTAAAGTTTTTTTTTCTTACTCTCTTTCTGTATTTTTCGTGGATAGAAAGAAGGGCGAATGGTACACGCTTATCAACGACGCGAACAATGAGAAAATAGATTAATTATCTATTTAATAGTTGTCATTTGAGGTTTGGTGGCTTTTTTTTTTTTTTTTTTTTTGCAAGGCGATAATAACATGATTTTTAACAAAGTTTTTGTTTGGGGAGGGAGGGGGAGGAACTTTTATTCTCTCTGTCTCTTACGGAAAAATCATTATTACAGAAGTTCTTTCAGTAAAAGAGCAATTTAAAAACATTCCAGTACACTATTTTATTTAATTAGAAGTAGTAGTAATAATAATTACTTTCTCGAAGTGCTTACAATTCATTAGAACATTAATTAATGAATATAAAAAATTAATTTCGTGACATGATGCTTCAGCAGCTACACTTGCAGATATATTTATGCATCAGTATAATATTATATCAAAAGATTTTTATAAAATAATATGTAAATTTTGATTATACATTGAAAATCTTTACTTATTTTAAATTATTTAAAATTATTTTTTTATATTAAATCGTTTTTAAAACACACTTTTAATTTTATCTAATCATTAAATAACTAATGAAAAAAATAGTGTTTAATTTAATAACTAATACTAAACGTTCATTTGTAGATCCTTTTTAGTTTCATCATTGTTTATTTATATAAAATATATAATATAATAAAATATAAAATAATGGGAAATTTTTTCACGTTGTTTACAGGAATACATGTAAAAATATGTTAATTTGTTTAAAATATAATTATTTTGTTTAAATGATTGGGAGATATAATCAATTATATACAATTAATTATAAGGAATATTTTATTTAAGTTATATTTATAGACATAAATTATAGCTAATGTAAAATGTGGCTATTCTGTTATAAGTGTTTATGCTGACATATATATATATATATATATATATATATATATATATATATATATATATATATATATATATATATATATATATTAATGAACGTCTTTATACAGGCAGCAGTGATCTCAAGGCACATCTAGTATATATGAGGAGGAATAAAAAAAGGAACAGAAATAACGTTTAAAAAATCTTTGAATTAGCGAGATAGAGGATAAAGGCAGTTATCTGCATTTGAAACTCTTCCTATTGACTGAAACTTCGATCTGTATTCGGGTAGAGCATGATAAATACACAGCACATAAATCTAGTCAGGTAGCATACGGATGACAGGTGGAGTAAATCTTGGCCCACCCACTTGCAGGGCACCTTTGCTGTCATGCGACACTTTATAAGACAGCGTTTCCTACCGTAACAATTCATTGCATGCATGATCGGTATTCTCTTAATGACTATTTGCTAGTGGAAAAGTCACTCGAAACCCGCTGTTCTTTTTAGCTACCGTCAAGGCAGTGCAGTTTGTATATTGGAATCAAGGAATACGCCCTCGTTTTAGAGAAGGGGGGGGGGGGCAAAAGCGGAAAGGGAATAGCGACTACCTATTTGTCCTCGTTTTGTTGGCATCCCAGCCGTGATGCCTGACCATCTAATGGTAATCCTTAATATGTTTCCTTTGTCGTAGGCGTGGCAACATGTGGTCTTCAATAAATCATAGTGACATAACGCGTTTCACTTACTGCCAACCCCGAGTCACGTGGGAAAGATGATGGGGAGAAATGACCATCATTCTACTGACCCTACGAAGAAAACGTGATGTTTGCTTACCTAGGAAGGCCGTATTAATCAGAGCGAATTTATTACTTCGCCATCGGGTGTATGGCAAGCTACAAGCCTAGGCCTTGTCTGACGAAGTCGGTGTGGTGTGATAATGACTCTGCTAATCGCTCAACTCCAGTTGCCCAACATGTTATTACTGAATATCTTGATTTTTTGCAACCCATAATATATCTTAGCAGTCCCCTGCCTCTAACTTCCATGAAAGTTTTAGACAGATGTCTAACCAAATTCATTGCTGGCTGTTGGTGCCAACACTGTTCATCAATTACACTCACAACTTCGTTCCCACATAATTAAACACTCTCACTTAAGAATGCGTACTTTCTGCATGACGAACTTCGTAACATGTGAGCTGCTTTTAAAATTCATTTTATTCTTTATATTCTTTATTTTTCAGCTGAAATATGCGAACATAAGCAAATGTATGCAAGAATGAAAATGGTGTAACAAGAGCCAATGGAAATTCTTAGTAAAAAATATTAGTAGAACAACAAAACTGTAATATATCATTCTGTTTAAAATATTAATAATTGATTTTATAATCTTAATTTCACATGTTTTTAAAGTAATACCCAGAACACTTCATGTATATTTTATGCTAAAGATGGATAATTAGTTACCTTGCGTGCAGATGAAGAGTTTACACTTTGGCCGCTAGGTGGCCTAGGTTTTAAATATCTTATAAAAAAATATGGCTGTCCTATCACTATAAAATAGCGCATTTTGTAACGCCTATAAAAAGTAGTAATACGCTTTAAATAATAGAGCAAGTGTATTTCTAAAATGCCTTGTAGCATGGTGTTGCATTGTAAATCAAAGAATTATTCTGTAAACAGAAAACTCCTTTTTAATAGTGAGTTTGAAAAAGATTGATCTAGAACAGTGGTCGCCAAAGTGGTCGATATCGACCCCCCAGGGGTCGATATAACATTGTTAGGGGTCGATAGAAAAATATAAGACATCATTGTACGGGTAATATTTAATTCGGTTAACTTGGATTACCTCCATCCTGAATGACAACACAATTAAGAGTGAATCGTGGGAACTGTAAGATGGAGCAAGGTCATGAAAATAGTTACTGAGGCCAATAAAGTAGGCCAAAATTACGCATTTACCAATAAACGGGTGTTGGTGGTTCCTGCCGGCCGGCGCAGTGGGAGCGAGATTGCAAGTGTATTTGCAATCTCGCAAGTGCAAGTGCGTGGTTCGTATTTACTGATACTTACACGTATTCGATCCCAGTCTCATTTTTGCGCATCGACATACAAGTGAGCGTTAATGTTCTAAAATTCATCAGCATCCATATTATAATTCAATCGTTATTCATTCACAAACTAAACTTCTCTATGTTGAGGAGTTGAGCAGCGCTGGTAGTAATACCAGTGATATTAATACCGTAGTTTATTAATATCACTAGTAATACCAGTGATATTACTAGTGATAGTAATAGTAGTAGTAATAGTAATATAATAATATATACTATATTATGCATACAATAAACACTGTAACTATAAAATAAACAATCTAAAACTCACATAAGCGTCTTTTTTTGCTTGTCCTATTATAATTACGTAATAGTAAAATAGAGGGGGTCGATAAAAAGTCAAGAAACTCTTGAAGGGATCGACGGTCAAAGAAGTTTGGCGACCCCTGATCTAGAAGAAATAAAAAGAGAGAGAGTCCAACAACAAATATATACGAATGATTTAAGCACCAGAGGGCAGCAGACTGAAAAGTTCTAGAATAGTCACTAATTGTAACTGAACACCTAAAATATGCTAATTTACTCGCACATTTATTATCAGTGCTGGATGATCATGAAATGATTTCAAACAGTTCGATAATATTCAGAATGGTTTTTAAATCAAAGCTGTTCTCTTTTAATTAAAATTATAATATTATTAGTAAAAAAAAGTGATAGAATCCATTTCTAAAAATCTAATAAATTAAAGAAACTGGTATGCTTTTACTTTTTTTTAAAATAAATAATGATAGTTTAGATACACTTATTTTTTATTAGTAGTACTTATTTATAAAATTAGAAACGCATATTAACAACGAGGCTGCATCACGGTGAGTGATGGATGAAACCTTGGGAGGGTAATGGATGGCAATGCTGTAACCAATGAAGTTCTAACTGAGGCTCGGACATTGCTGTTACCCTCATGCCATAATCAGAGCTTTAATTTAATAGCTCAATAACAGCCTATTCCCACACTGTCCTCTACAGATAACGGGGAAGATGAAAAGCATTCTTGCTTCGTCCCTTTAAGCCAATCCTTATAATATTAAATAAATATTTTATATTTTACATGTAATATACTTAATAATGACCAGTTAATGTTGGATTTGATGCACAAGTAAAATTCATTTGGAATTAAAGAAAATCATTTGACTTACATTTATACAATAATACTATATTGTATAATATAGTATTATATAGCGCAATAATATATTTATACTCTACTATAATACAAAATAATCACTTTTCTTCGATACATGCCCGGTGGTTACTTTTATTAGAAACACTAGACTAATAATCTACTGCATATCCTTTAGCTGTCAAAATCACTACAATTCACATTGAAGTTGATTCAACGTGCTAGCGGAAGCCTTCTGCAGGAATCCTGAAGATAAGATCATATCTCTCAAATGTGGGACACCGAAAGAGGATGGATCAATGCACAAGACTACTCATTCTGCGTCATCTCATACATATGTAATGCGGTTAATATCAGACAACTGGATAGACTAACGAAGCTGCAAAAAAAAAAAACATCTCGGTCTGTGAGAACCACTCTAGTATGCTGAGTTCTGTGGTATGGTATGCAATCTTGGTAAAAATAGTTGTTATAGGATCAGTTAAACAGTCAGGCATGGTTGGATTTTGTGTTGGAGAAAATGTACCCAGACCAGTACGGTTAATTTTTGTATATATATATATAATGCTCATAGCTCAGGAGTTCATAGACGTGCAGTTTTCTTCATGTTCAAGTCCTTTTCTTTTCATCAGATGGACTGGAATCTAGATTCATCGGACCAGAAGACCACGGTGCAAGTCTCTTTATCCTTTTACGTAATTTTGTCATCGAATCTTTACAAAGAGTTTGTAGACCTACCTAATTCGAAATTTTATCTTAGTGACGATTGATATTTCTTAATTAATGCCTACCACACTCTTGAATTTAAAACAGAAAACAATTATTTTCGTTCTATCATTCATATAATCAACATTCCTCTCCAATCGCGAGATTCAGTGGGATACAAAAAAGGCTAAAAGATCTCCGCAGTTATTTTAAAATACCAAAAAAAAAAAAAAAAAGAACTCTCCATCTTCTACTCTAAGAAGTTCTAGAAAGCAAATTCACGGTGATCTTTACTGCATCCTTATAGCATCTAAGGAAGCTATTTACTCTCACAGTCACATCTAAAGTAACGGTTTTTCAAACGCAAACTGTCACCCTACAGATCCCGGTACTCTATAAGGGTAACGTTCTCAGGCCAATACTAAGAAACCTCCGCTGAACGACATAAAACTTGAGACAAATCCAATAAAAGACTGAAGTGTTAAAGAAATAGTTCGGGGGACTTTACTCTCCACCAAGACAAATGCAAATAAATACCTGAGATTTAAGACCGATGTGAACTTAATTTGTGTATTCTAAAGTATACCAGTATTGAGGGTAGGGACAGAGAGGGTTACACTACAGATTTATGGCTTTACGAATACGAAAGAAAATGCCAGAACGAAACACACGGCGCAGCGAAAGGCCAAGTTAACAACTGAAGAATGACTGAGAAGATAGCATAGGAGACGATATAGAAGAGGAAGAATAATAGAAATCGATCGAGAGAATATATATATATATATATATATATACAATGTGGAAAGATGCCAACTTCCAGAGGCAGACGTGAAAATGTATATCCTATGCCTTCTTAAGGTTTACACTACAGCTGAACGAAGGGGATGTTTTAGCACGTTCCCTAGTATGAATAAACAAACAAAGAATCGTGTCTTTAGGATTTTAAACTGTGCAACTCTATGCATGACTTTATATTAAAAATATGTACATGAATCGTTACTAGGCAACCAGTGTCATATGAAAATACAAACATAATTTATCACGAGGGCATCGCGTGGAATATTTTTAATTGTTGGCAGTAAATGATCGTACAGTGGAATAATATTCATTTTGATGACAAAGTTGGTGTCTCACCTTCTTTTACTCATAAAGAGTCGCTATTTTGCATTTATTTCCTTCCGTGCTTCTTTGAAGAGGCGAAAGAATCCTTGTGATAAATTTAATTCTGGTCATACGGACCATTTAGAATGATGCATGGAATTCCTGTTTGTTTGTTTTTTTTATTATATTTTTTTCGAGTCTTGCCAACATTACGTTGCTTTGTATAATTTATTTGATTATGTTGGCTTTGAGCCAAGTTTCTCTTAAACAACGATTCATAGAGTTGTTGTAGGAAACTAGAAACCTTACAACGATATTAACGTGAGAACAAATAAGAATTTTTGTCCGTAAAACAAAAGTCTTACTCGTAAATAATGTTGTCTGTCTTTCTTAATATTAACCGGTGCATTTGCTATCAGTCTAGGACACGGCCCACTATTGTTAACTATAAATCAATGTACACGAATGGTTTTAAAAGGGTCTTGTTTTAATCTAACAATAGCGTGAAGTATGTGTAATACATAACTACTCTGGCAAAACGAATAGAAGGGGGGGGGGGGGGGGCGCGAGAACTGCTACTCGCTCTACAAATATTAATGGGTGAACAACACGGAATGTGTTATCGTACAATGTGCAGACTTTCTTCGCCTCGAACAAACTTGTACGTTCCAGCGGGGTAAATGATTTACAACAATCTTTAAGAGTTGTCTAAATAATAAAGCTTATAAATTTCTGTGTGTTCAGTAAACAGAAAATTGAAGGGAAAACAAGTCGATATTTTCCTTGTATAGAACTGCTGATACCTGAGGACATGACACGAGTCTCTCTCTCTCTCTCTCTCTTGCTCTTTTAAACATCCAATAGGCTAACCGAAAAATTCTCCAATAATCAATCAGCAAATAATATTTGTTCTTATTTCCGAAACGTTTTTTCCTTGTAAGTAAAAATTGCTTAAAATTAAGACAACTCAGGTCCTAAGGAGTGCATGCGTGTATATATTTTCCCGGAATAGGTTTTTATTTTTTTATAAAGAACTCAAAACTCGAATTTGTGGAGTTAAAAAAAAATCTTGCTGACAAAAGTCTCATAAAATTGTCGTTCACTAAATTCAAACACGGATCTCTTTTCCAATGTAATAACATATATAGATATTACCATGGAAATGGATTATCGTGGGCAAAAATATAGATTACAAATTACGCATTTTAATGATTAAAATCTTATGTTGTTTGTGTGTTTCCCACCCATGAAAGGTTTATTTGTAAACCTATAATACATTCGTAGCGTGGGTAGGTGTTAAGAATTTTGTATATTTGTACGTTTTTTTCTTGTTTTTTTTTTTACTTGGTTGGGGAAACCCTGTTTTGAAATTTCAAGCCACTTCAGGCCTCCAGTAAGCAGGAGAGGTGATGTTACACAGGGCAATGAAATTCATTTCCCTTCCCCCAAAGACAATCACAAACATCCATACCCACAGTGGGATTCAAACCCGCAGACCGTCGGCTGGAGAGTGGGTATGCTAATCACTCGACCAACCAAGTCGGTTGGCAAATTACAAAAGATTATAAACCTAACCACACATCAGTAATGGTAAGTGGGCTTACAAAATTCAAAAACCTTATTCTAGAAGCTAATCATGGAAATATTCCAAGCCACTTCGGACCCGCAATAAGTAATGAGGTATCACACCGAACGATGGAACTCATCTGTCACATCAAGGCATTCGTAAACATTCATATCCACAACGGGATTTGAACCAACAGGCTGGAAAACAGACACACTGTCTATAGGGGTAAGCAAGCAGCTAAGTTTTGGCCCATTACCAACATCTTTCCTATTTATTACCTTTACTTCCAAATCCCCGATTTGTTCTCCTTTTTAAACCCCATTTTTTTTCTTTTTTAAATCCATTTTTTTCCGTTTATTCTTACTATATCGAATGAAAATGAACAACAATTGCAGTGTTTCTTACAAAGATCACAACCAAGCAAAGTTCGCATTTGCTTTATTTTCTCAGAAACCAAACAGTTTGACTATTTGGAATAAATAATAATCTAGATCTATATTTTCGATAAAAAGACACTTTTGTGTAATAAGATGTTTTAGAATTTAAACTGGGAACTTCCGTAGCTCAGTCGATTTCACTGATGCATTTTGATTGAAAACATCTGGGTTCGAATCCCGTCTAATCACGAATTTTCATCTGAAGGTGAATTAGATGGTCTCATACGGAAATAGCAGGGCTTTATCTCCCCGAAACTCGAATTTATCATCCTGCAAAATAGGCAAGCCCTCCCCCCCCAGGGGAACACAAGTAATATACAAATATAGGCCATTATGGGAATAAGGAGTAATTATCCTATCTATTCCATCGTATTTGGTTAAAATGTTTGGCAGGGTACGGTGTGTGTCAACGAGGAAGCGTAAAATTCCTCAGAAATAGTCAAGCTGGTCACAAGAACACTGCAATAATATACTATTGGACTGAAGGTCTTAACTATTCCGGTTAAAGACCGTCTCTAGAACAAGTTTCAACGATTCATTGTTGAAAAAAAAATATTATTTTATATATCATTATAATAATATTAACTAATACGTAAAAAGGCATTAACTCACAATTTTCTAAAAAAAAAAAAAAAAAGATAAGATAAAATCATCATTGTGGTGTCTTTCGTAAAATTCTAATTTACAAGGAGATGCCATTATTTAATTAATAATAATCAATTAAAAATATAATATATTGACTTGCACTACTTAAAAGATCTCTGTCCAATGAGCCTGCATATTTGCCTTTTATAGGTTTCACTGTTTTTTTTTTATTTGGCTATGAAATAATGAATTCATAATATTCCCTATTTCTATTAATTTAGTTTGCCGAACTGAACCCTTTTAGGTCATTTTTTTTTTCAATAGTATCCAAATATATATTCTGCTATTTAAATGTCCAACATCAGTTGTTCTATTTGTGCCAGTAAATAAATTAAATCTTGCTTACACTTTTGAGCACTTCAAGATGAAAAAGTAAACCTTACATTCACGTGGTCTTAAAGGTTTAAATTAAATATTTAGAGACAACAAGAATGAATAGATGTAAAAATGGACATTAAAACAGAAACAACTACAGTATATCATCTCTCATTGTTGAGTTAACTTCTCGAGAATTGCACGCAATCTGGTATAATTGCTACAGCATCAAATAGCGCGAGTTGCGTGTAGTACTTGTTAAAATAATAATAATAATTAACCATTTTCCATAAACTGATTTTTTCAAAATTATAATTAAAAGTAAATAAAAGGTGATTTTGATATTTTGAGATTATTATTTTTTTCATTATTCTTCGTCAAAAGAAGGTCACACAATGCATGCAAAATTGACGTAGTTTTATTTTTTTTTAAATGTGAGAAATTCCTCGTAAGTTATCAACGTGTTTATTATTTTTATTCTTATACGTGTCCCCCAGTGTTTTCCTCCAATTAAGCAGTAATTTCCGTAATCTACCACCGAAGAAAGACATGCACTTGGATTTTCTGCATTTCGCAATCTTGCTATCGGATGAGAAGAAGCCTGTCATCCTTAATCTAATAGTCTTTCACATTGGAGACAACTCAGACCACAGCCGATATAATCAGTACTAGTTAGTTCCTAATAATACTCACCCACTTTCTATAATTCCCTTCCATTTCCCCATTTATACTGCTTTTTATCTGCTTTCCTTTTTCTTATTAAAAATCTTGACATTGCTTTGAACTGCCACTCAATATAAAACTTGCAACAGAAGGCGAATGAATTGTAGTTATATTTTTCCTAATCCTTTTTGAATTTCATGCCTTTCCTTTTATCAATGATTATCCTATCTTCTATGACATACAATTAATTCTCACTAGAGGGAGCTAAGATCTTTCACTTAAAAAAATGCCTACAAAAGAGTTAAGGTTTGGTATTTGTTTACTCTAACTATATATTACCTAGTCAACTCTTTGATTTATGGTCTAACCACGTTAATGCATAGTTCCTTCCATTAAATATAAATTCTACTTACCGTTAGACTGCGAATTATAAAAAAAAAACTATTAGAAAGTAAAGTTTTGGTAAACTAAATAACATACGCCTTTGTTTTACTTGTGGCCGCTAGTACAAATAACATTTATAATCTTGCCATTCTCAAGAGATGTTTTTGTTTTGATAAGAAAGATTTAAAAAAAAAAGTTATGTATGTATGAGTTCATGATACGATGCTTGTAATGAAGACTCATTTACTTACAAAAGAAATTTTGTTTGTAGGTTACCAACGTATAAAGTTCATCATATCAATTAAACTTTCAGACGATGAGCTATCAGTTATGATACGTTACTTTTTTTTCTTGTGGATAAGAAATTAATCTTCTTATAAATTTTAAAGTTTTTTGGGGGGATCTTTTCCTTCAGTTTTTTTTTTCTTACGTTAAAATTCAAATTTTTAATTTCTTTCTTAGTACAGTGCCATGAAAAATAGAAACGAAGGCGAATACTAATTCATTTCTAAGTCTTACGTTTGAATAAATTAAAACAACGTTTTTTTTTATGACGCAATTAAACTTGGGAGAACAATGTGGGGTTTGCAAGATAAACAAGGAGAGAGAAAGACGTGTTATTTGTGAAGATTTAAACAAATTATAATATTCTCTGAGTCAATTATTATCAAGTTAGACATGTGTGATTTTATTTGTTAAAACATGATAGAAATAGGCTCTAATATTTTATGAAATATCTGAAATCAGCCCATATGGATGTTTCAGATATTAACACAAGTAGGGCTTGACAATGCCTAAAACATTTTGAATTTAAACTTTTAATGCAGCCATTTCGGACCACGGTTAGAACGCGAAAGTGCCGTCAACCAGACGCGACCCTAACGGAGGTCAGTCGATACATGCCAAGAGACATATTTCTTTAAAACTTCCTTTAGATTTTTTTGGTTATTGAAACAATTAATTATAGAATACTCTTGAGAGAATACGATAACAAAAACATAAGGAAAAAATGTAATTAAAATTTTACAAAAAAGTGCGCATCTCCCCCCCCCCCCCCCAAGATCTTTTGCGTACATCTGGGAGTACGCGAAATTAGATGTAGTTTCTTGGGGGAGGGACCTTCAGTGAATGCGAAAAAAAACTATATTTTATTATTATTTTAATGGCTAATATAGCCTACTTTCGTTTAGGAGTGTCCCTTTTTTTTTTTTTTACACAATGTCTTTGGCTCTTTATCCAAAATCTTAGGGCATTACTGAAGTGTTATAAAACTAATATATGAAGAACAAAATAGGAAGAAAATTTGGACATACTTCTTTTGGATGTTGTTTTCTGCAGAGGAGTAACATGGGAATTTTCCCCAGAAATAATACTTATATTTCATTAGACTGACTTGTTTCACAATCGTGTGTCTTCTTTATTACAATATTTTGCAGCTAAATTGTTTATTGTCACAAATCCATTTTAATACTTTTTTGTATTTTCCAGACGACTAAAAATGTTGTATAAACATTTTTAGTTTATACAATATTTTTATACAAAATCTTCCCAACCTTTTGTGAATGGCGTCGACTCAAACTATTGTTCAGTAGTATTTTATCTGTTTATTCATTAGATAACTATTATGGCTACAATCTCTCGTTTTAACAGATCCCAGTATTATTTTAAAACAAAGGGACTGTTCTTTATCAATCGGCATATTAAATGAAATTGTTTTCGGCCTAAAATGTATTCTCAAGTTATTTGCTCAAATAGTTAATACGAAACTTTTTTTTAGATGATCAGATGCTCGTAAACTTAAAATTAATAACCTTAGATATGTGAGCGTAGATATTTTATACTGTTATCAATTAAAAGAGTGGATAAAAAAGTAAAGTACTCCATGTTTTTTCTCTCTTTTGGAAGAGGATGTTGACACGGTCTAATACAAGAAGACAAAAATTAGAGTACTTAGGGAGCAATGAGAAAGCTATCTGGATAAAGAGCAATTTGTAAGAATGCTACAGATGTGCCAGATTAGCGGTTACCTTATTACAAAGATATCAAGTTGCCTGAGTGTGGATGAAGCAGCTGTTCTGTGCAGTTTTTTCATCGAAATGATTAGCTGAACTTGTTTAACATCTGTGCTCAGTGTCCACAACGAATACGATAGCGTGTCTGCTTGCATTGAACGTTTTCCTAAGCTTTCGGTATTCTATCAACCGAAAATTACTGGTTGCTAAGGTGATGTGCGTTTCTGATTTTTTTTTTAGTGATAGAAAAAAGTGTACATTGATAAAAAAAAATTTAGCTCGTCATAGCGAGCAAAATTCCATTCAAAAAAGCAGCATTTTTATGAGATAAGAATGTTGAAACGCGGCTGTTACTTCAAAGAGAAATAATTGCACGATAGCAAACAATTGTACTTCGACAGGAAGAATTTGGACTTACATCGAGCGTCTTTTGGTGTAATTCTAGCTTCTAAGAAAGATATGACTTCCCATTTCAGAGCAGAAATGTAAAAGATAATGTATAATGCATTTCCATTCTTATTCATCACTTTTAACATGATATGAATATATAAATTTGCAGTACTAAGGATAGCATAAGATTGGCGAAGAGATATTTGTAAACAGGCCAAAGAATTACAGTATTATTACTATTACATTACAAGAATGAATAATCAAAAATAAAACCACAGCCAAGAAATAATTTATATATTACTTATATTAAAAAAAATAGGGTGTATTTATTATATATTAATTAAATTAAATATTTTAAATAAATAAATAATTTTTATTATTTAATATAGAATATTATAATTACTAAAAAATTATATTTATATTTTTTATTAATAATTTGAAAAAGATAATATTTCAAATTAAATGAGATATTTCGCATATTTTCGTGTTTTTTTACGAAGCATACATATACGGAAGCCATAGTGATTGACTCACATTCAGAGAGATTTGGAAGAGACCAGAAATTACAAAAAAAAGAAAAGAAAAAAAAAGAAAATGTAATCAGTTGGTATTCTGGTGTTTTTATGTATTTTTCGTATTTATAAAAATGTTGTTTGTTAGGGATTAATGTGTTTGTTTAAGTTTAAAAAATTCTTGTGTAACGAATAGTTTTCTTTATGAAAAGAAGAAAATGCGTTGCATTTAAAATTCTTGATATTTACGCTTACTCTTTCTCTTAATTGTAATTTCTCCTTTCCTCTACGTCTACGACATCGATCTTTTGTCTATTTTTTTATTTAAAAACTTTACTTTAAGGAAAAAAAAAAAGGAAATGACTTGCTTCACATCCTTCAGAAGTCAGTAAACGGTCTACAAAAATCCCTACCTAAAAACGCCAGTCATGAACTTTTATCTTTATATTTTCTGACTTAAGAAGATGGGAAACAACTAAAAAGCATCAGATACTTAATTCTCCATCCTTAGAAGTTTACTTTGTAAGCAGCACTACATGTTAAAAACAGGAAGTATTAAGTATTTAGAAGAAGCTATCTGTTGAATAAAACAGGAGACCAAACGTTTGAGATTCCCATGGATGTGATCAATGCAACTTCGCTTCGAGGGTAGAATAACGTGGTTACCGCTTGAACGAAAAACCTGCATTAAGATGCACAGTGACTTGCTTAAAAAGATGGGATCATATCTTCTCTAAAGAAAATTTAATATTTTCATATAATATATTATTGTATCTATTATTTTAATTAAAAGTTATATTTTATAATTCTTCTGTTTTAATTTAGAAGTTATTGAGATACCATTTTGATAATATAATATATGTATATCATAGAATAACATAAGTCGTATCCCTTAGAAGATAAGGATGGAGTTTTTGGTAGAAGAAAAACCCATCCTGGGAGGGTAATGGATGGCAATGCCATCCATTACTGGATGGATGGATGGATGCCAATGAAGTTCTAACTGAGGCTCGGCTATTGCTAATAAAATAATATAAGTACGCTCTCTTAACGTTTTTGCCTTAAGGGAGCAATTTGAGTCTCCGGGGAAAGTGTTTTCCGGCACGGCCCGGTGAGGGGTTTTGTCAGCGAATGCTTTTCTTCGGAATTTGAGCGGTTCTGCTCGGTGGTGGTGTGTGGGTGGAAGGTCATCACTGAGTGGAGCCAACGCTGAGATGGACGGTCTTTCGCCCACGATTGAGTGGCCTAGGGATCGTCCAAATTTTTAGAGACGGCTTTATTTACGCATAAGGCTCGGCTATTGCTATTATGAGTTTCGCTCTCTTAGGTTTCTTCCGAAGGTTTGCTCCCGCTGAGAGGATAGGGGTTGCCTTGAGAGGGTATTTTGAGTCTCCGGGGAAGGTGTTCTCCGCCATGCCCGGTGAGGGGCTATGTCGGTGGGTACTTTTCCCTGGAACATGAGCGGTTCTGCTCAGTGATGGGGGAGCCCATCACTGAGTGGAGCCAACGCTCAGTTGGACGGTCTTTCGGCCACTATGGAGTGGTCTAGGGATCGTCCAAATTTTTAGAGACGGCTTTACTTAGATATAAGGCTCGGCTATTGCCGTTACCCTCCTGCCATGATCAGAGCTTTAATAGCTCAATAACACCTTATCCATACACTGTCCTCTACCGATAACGGGGAAGATGAAAAGCATTCTTGCTTTGCCCTTTTAAGCCAGTCCTTATAAGTTTCAATTGTAAAAACGAGAGAATCCTTTTTAGGACTCCCAGGGTAGCGGATAGCAATGCTGTAGCCAATGAAGCTTTAACTGAGGCTCGACTATTGCCGTTACCCAGCCATGATTAGAGCTTTTAGCTCAATAACATCCCATTCACACAGATTTTCTTCATTCAGATGACGGGATAAAAAGTCAAGGACTCAGTCCGTCTCCCAGTCCTTTTAAGGAAGCTTCAATTGTTTAAATTTTTTGTATTATGGAGCAGGCATTGAGAGGATGGGATAAGCCAAACACTGCATTTTCACATTTTACGGATTATGAACAATATTTCTTGTCGTATCTCTTCTAACTTAAAAAAGTTAATGCTCGTGAGAAAACTATAAACGGATGTTTTATCCCACTCACATAACTTTACCAAATGGTAAAGCTATTTTGGCCGGATTTATTGAAATTACAGTCTCTTAAATGCTGAAACACGATTCGTGGCTTCAGTCTATTTTACACGTGAGTTAGTGGATAAAAAAAATTGTTAGCTAGGTGGCGTTGAATTTAAATGAGAATTTTCCTTTTATATCTTTTAAATTGACAAATTTATGCTTCATTCATATTCATCGCGTAACATATTCTCTACTGGGGGAATGTATTTGTCTACACATAAAACATTGAGATGAAAGCTCTATAAAGGACTACGATGTGGGAAAAACGCTGTTTAAAACGACTTCCTGGTCATATAAGTACCCAATTAAAAATCTAAGGTAGATAATAAGTTTTGTGCATATTTAATGTGCTATAACCAGGCTCGAGTTATTTAGATTAAAGCACACAACGTCGCACAAGAAAGAAAGTTGTCGAATTTATATATTAAACACAAAATTCAATGACACATTCATCACATAAAATTTAGTGGCATAATTTGTTTTCTTTAAAGATTATATTTTTAGCTCTTTATCTTGGGATATCTTTTTATATAATTTGACCTACATTTTTAATAGAATACTTTTTTCTTTATTGGGATTAATCATTATTTAATATTGTGTTTTCCTTGAATTTTCACTTATCAATGTTTATTTTTCTCCAGTGAGATTAGTCTCATGTCGTATCTGAAGTGATAGTAGATAGAAACCCATCTCTCCAACAGATGGCATTTTTCCCGTTTTGTGCTCTTCTTCCGCACATGGAGTTTGTAGTTGTGTTCTTCCGGGAATAAGAAATAGGCCTTGTGTTGAAATTTTTGCCACTGCAAGAAGAACTATATATGCTCACAAGACCTGCTATGTGGAAGACGAACCATAGTTTTGAAACCAATGAAGCCATTATTAATATGCCTGAAGCAATTACTCTGAAATGGGGCGATCTTCCCTCAGGGAAAATATAGAATTTTAAAACAATTACGTTCAATATTATAATTTTTATTTGAAAACGAAGTCATGTACATCGTGTTTAATCGTATTGCTACCTAGTATCCAAAGATTCGTGATAAACAAGCGATCTCAATGCTTACATTATTAACAATTGAAGCAATTCAACTGTGTAATGTTAAAAAAAAAATAATAATAACAAAACATAAAGTTCAAAACATCTTTTTCTATTTCGATTTATTTTTAGTTATGACGATCATTTTGATGTTTATAATAAAATTATTTCAGTTTAAAATAGGGAATCTGATTTTCATGCTTACCAAAAGAAATAGCAGAAAATTATAAAATCCTATTAAATGATTAATATTCTAATCTTTTGCAGTATTATAATTTAAAGATTAAATTATTAAAAAAAATTAATCTTTCATAAAAATTACTTACCTGATTTGATGGGTTTACTGTATCCAGATAGGATTCAATTACAACACCTCAGGTAGGAAATATAACTTTGCTGAAAT
The DNA here is from genome assembly GCF_054136105.1 of Typopeltis vanoorti. Taxonomy (NCBI): domain Eukaryota; kingdom Metazoa; phylum Arthropoda; class Arachnida; order Uropygi; family Thelyphonidae; genus Typopeltis; species Typopeltis vanoorti. The sequence goes on along the minus strand of NC_143557.1, from coordinate 96,726,761 downwards.
TACAAGTCCACAGTCTTGTCACAACCATATAAACTCAATTACGGATACATCGAAAGCCTGTTGAATATAGAAAGGTTCGCAATAACTCCGACAGTCTTAGAAAAAATCATTTTATAATAATGATTTTAAAGCAGCACGCTTAAAATATTACACACATGAATCATTTCACTTGTCTCAAAGAGCAGCAGTTCACGAATTATATTAAACAGTTTAATAAGAAGTATTCGAATAAGTAAGGCATTCAAAACATTACGATTCCGCCCTCCCTCCTCTCAAAAATTGCATAACACATAGCGCGGTTCACTTCTTCACTATAGATGCATAGAATGGTTTTCCCTTATGAAAAACCATTCCCTGTTCCAACTTTATGCCTCTCAAACTTCGAGCAATAATCTCACTAACAGAGAGATCTGTCCGTCCATCTTCATGGCTTTATTGTGCGGTACTCATCATGGGTATACTGAACGATCGCCAGCGTTTCACGATTGCTAGAGTTCCGTAGGTAAAAAGAAGCAGACAGAGAAAAACTGCGAAAATTGAAATTTTGGCAATATTACCAAGTTTCTGGAACTTAGTGATTTTTTTTTTCATTTTGCTTACGCAAATCATTCCTTTTTTTAGTATTTCGCCTTTATTGTATATATTTAGATCTTTAAAAACTTCCCATCTATTTTGGAAAATACAAACACAAAAACGAGCTTCTGAAGTAACAAAATATTACCCCTACCTGTAAAAATCACCATTAAGCAATTAAAGCTCTGATCATGGCAGGAGAGTAACAGTAATAGCCAAACCTCAGTTAGAACTTCATTAGCTACAGCATTGCATCCATTCCAAGGATATTGGATTGAAGGAATCAATCCAATCCACTCAAAAATCATCATTAGTCCTTATAAGGACTGGCTTAAAGGGGCGAAGCAATATTGCTTTTCATATTCCCCGTTGTCTGTAGAGGACAGTGTAAGGAGAAGGTGTTATTGAGCTATAATAAAGCTCTGATCATGGCAAGAGGGTAACAGCAATAGCCGAGCCTCAGTTAGAACTTCATTGGCTACAGCATTGCCATGCATTACCCTCCAAGGGTACCAATTTTAGTCGCCTCGTACGACATGCATTAGCTACATTGGTGCTATTCTTATCCCGGCAACCACACGGGGAAAAATCATCATTAAATTCTATTAACATAATTTTAAAGAACATCATTTTTACTAAAAAATGGTGTTCTATAATTCTCATTTGTTTATTTTAATCTATATATGATTTGCAATAGTAGAAAATAAAATTTCAATAAAAATTAATATTTCCATCTTTTCTTAAGAGAAAAAGAGAATTAAAGAGCTTCTTTTGAAATTGAAATATTTTACTAATATCCAATTTCTTTTATGTGCCTGCAATAATGAAAATCCATAGTGTGTATTATTATTATGTGAAAAATTTATAAGAATAGTTCAAAAATATGAATAAGAAAATGATAGTATTTCAGATAAGAATAAAGAATTTGCTTTTATTTTCATATAAAGATTCATTTTTATGATAAAAAAATAAGACGTTTGAGATTATCATCAGGGATACGGATAACTCAATAATGATAAACTTAATATCTTTAAAGTAAGAAGGAATCTGAATTTGTGGATACATTATATAGGATGAAGAATGAAATCATCTTTTAAAAATATACGAATATCCGCATATTTTATTTTGCAGACGTTCTGTTTTGCAATATAAATCCTTATCTTTATATAAAAGATTAAAAATAGGAAT